>NC_059501.1:36131039-36774067 GCF_914767665.1 Harmonia axyridis
CAATTTGGTTTACGACAAGGATTAGGTACACGAGAATTGTTTTTGAGAATGACGTCATAAAAATTTACATGTTAGATATTTTTAAGAGTAAATGTGCATAGAAATCACCATTTTCATAACGTTTCTTCAAAAATTCTTACCCACCCAGCACCCCTGTTCACTCCCTATCCCGTTCAACAAATCAGCAAAATACAGGGTGTAACTAAATAAGTGTAAAACATTTAAGGAGGTGATTCCTCATCGAAAAAAAGATAGGGTCTTTCATATAAAGAAATTTCATTGGAGCATCCCTTGTTAAGATACAGCCCTTCAAACGGGGTACATAAAATTTGTATAACAATTTTTTTCACAAGCACTAAAAGAGTTACAACATTGCAATTGACCTGACGTTTTCTACTACCAAAAAGACACTTAGCCAGTTATTTATTTGGTTTACCCCATGGTTGTGAGGGGTGGAAAACGCAACCCATAAAATTTATTTCCAATGTAACTTTTTGTCTTATTATTCGTTTACCATTTAAAAATTTATTCCCGATAGCCTGTTTCATTCTAAACAAAAAATGTTTCTTGTGTGTTTTGCCCAAAATGAACCAGTTCGCAGTAAGAAATTATTTCACGAACAACTACAGAGATACATCGTCATCATAACTGCGAAAATACGAAACTAATCTATCTATTAGGTCGCTATTAGCTATTACATCCATGGGGTAAACCAAATAAATTACTGGCTAAGTGTCTTTTCGGTAGTAAAAAACGTCAGGTTAATTTCAATATTGTAACTTTTTTTGTGAAAAAAATTTTTATACACATTTTATGTACCCCCTTTAAGGGACTGTATCTTAACAAGGGATGCTCCAATGAAGTTTCTTTATATAAAAGATCCTATCTTTTTTTCGATGAGGAATTACCTCCCTAAATGTTTTACACTTATTTAGTTACACCCTGTATACTTGTTTGCCATCATCGAAAACCATCAAGAATCATTGTAAAATGCACATTTTCTGTGAAAAATAACAAAAAAGTGAAAAATACGAGGGCGTGAAAATAAAGAACTACCGAGATGAGTTCTTAGTTCGTAGTTCTTAGTTCTTAGGAATAGTGAATAAACTCACCATAAAGGTTACCTACTTGCATGTGCAAGAGCACCCCATACCATAACGCCTACTTTCCGGTGTACATGAATCTCAACATCAAACTGAGGTTCACGATTACAGTGGTGCAGAGAATGTCAACATTGGAATGTGGAATGGCATCAGGTCGTTTTTTCTGATGAATCTCGAGTCTCCTTAGGTGCACATGATGGCCGGAGAAGGGTTGAACGACGTCGAGGAGAAAGACGTGAACCTCAGTTTGATGTTGAGCGTCATGCACACCGGACAGTAGGCGTTATTGGGTGCTATTGCACATGCAAGTCGGTCACCTTCAGTCTTTATTCGAGGTTACATGACAGAATATTTATTGAAAAAAGTTGGAATGAATATTTAAAAAATTTTGAATTTTTTCCTTCAAAAATCTATAATGTTTAGATGTTTTTAAGGAATGACGTTATTGCCATGAAAAAAACAAAATACAGTGTAATAAATTCAATTTCTACTTCTACTATTCAATTACCCCAACTCTGTGCCGATGGAAAAATATCTCTAATATTTTCCGTCATGTGATATATCATGAATCATAGATATATTTAAAGCCATAAATATGTCGAAATATACGGGGTGATCCTTTCAGAAAATCACTCGTTTGTTTGTTGGTGTTTTTGAGAACACCCTGTATATTAGAGAATAATATCCTGAGATGCAGAAATGAAAGTAAAATATGCCTGTCTTCAAACAAAATTGTTGGGACGTCTGGTTCGGCAGCTCTAGAAGCGAAAAACACTATTGCAGGACCCTGTATACTTTCAGTTCATATTCATAGACAGGTTGCAGTCAAGAAACCATGGGATACATTTCATTTCTACCCGAACTTATTCTCAATTTTATCTCATCTCCCAGATTAAAGTCATGTAAACCTTCATGGATTAATACCTACTTTTTCTCCGATCGACAGAAAATATTAATTTTGTGGGCTGAAGGACCTCGGTCGATTGCCCTTTGATAACTTGTTATCAATAAATATCAGTTATTATTAATATTAATAATTTTGCAGACAGATATCAATCAGCGGAGTAAGACTTTTCCTGTCTTGGGTGTAAAGTAACGACTTCTCTAACTAGGCAGTCTGACAATCAGTATTTTTTGCCACCCCCTTTATTTCTGGAGGAGTAAGTACTTCTAAGTCGCTACGCTACCATCATATCGCTATCATAATATGAATATATCCGATATTTTTCCGAAAAACTGTCAGATAAAGGGTGATTTTTTAGAGCTATAGAACTTTAAATTGCAATAAAACAACGATGGATTATTCGATTGACATGAATTAATTAATAATGAAAATAATTATTTATCCGCGAGATAATCTTGTGGCATTACATTTTAAATATGGTTTCTGGCATATGACCGCCACGGCTGGCTCGGATGTAGTCCAATCTGGACGTCCAATTTTCGATGACTTTTTCCAACATTTGTGGCCGTATATCGGCAATAACACGGCGAATGTTGTTTTCCAAATGGTCAAGGGTTTGTGGCTTATCCGCATAGACCAATGACTTTACATAGCCCCACAGAAAGTAGTCTAGCGGTGTTAAATCACAAGATCTTGGAGGCCAATTCACAGGTTCAAAACGTGAAATTAGTCGGTCACCAAACGTGTCTTTCAATAAATCGATTGTGGCACGAGCTGTGTTACATGTTGCGCCGTCTTGTTGGAACCACAGCTCCTGGACATCATGGTTGTTCAATTCAGGAATGAAAAAGTTAGTAATCATGGCTCTATACAGATTGACTGTACCGTTCTGGCCATCATCGTTTTTAAAGAAGTACGGACCAATGATTCCACCAGCCCATAAAGCGCACCAAACAGTCAGTTTTTTGGATGTAACGGTGTTTCGACATACACTTGAGGATTAGCTTCACTCCAAATGGGGCAGTTTTGTTTGTTGAAGTAGCCATTCAACCAGAAGTGCGCTTCATCGCTAAACAAAATTCGCTTATGAAAATCGGGAACAACGGCAATCTCATTTTGGGCCCATTCGACGAATCTACGCCTTACTTGATGATCGTTTGGCTTCAATTCTTGCACGAGTTGGATTTTGTGAGCACGCAAACCAAGATCCTTCCGCAAAGTCTTCCATAAAGTGGATGGACACAGATCCAATTCCTGCGCTCGATGGCGGATAGACTCATTCGGGTCTTTCTCAATGCGTTGCGTGGTTATTCGAATTAACTGCTCTGATGGACGATTTTGTCGACGATAAAATTGACGTAGTGCGCGATACGTATTACGCACAGAACCATTATGTTCGAAATAAAATTGCACTATTTGCAAGCGTTGTTCAGGCGTGGGTCTATTCATGATGAATTGCGAAACTGAGAATAAATCACTTGACAGCTGTCAAATCGGTCGCCATCTTGAACAGTAATGCCAACTTAAAGTTATATACCTCGAAAAAAACACCCTTTATTTCAATATTTGTCAAACTGTAATTATTATGGACATATCAATATCCATAGCACCAAATATTCCAACAATTACGATTTTCATCAAATGTCGTTTCAATTTATTACTAAGAAAATAAATAGATTTTTTAATTGTTTTAATTTGCAAATATATTTTCTTCATATATCATTAAAAACAATCGAAGAAATAATTATATGTTCAACTTGGCAGCAAAGTAGATTGACTGGCTTGGCTGAATTCCTATTAACCACGGCAGTCAATCTAATACTTGGCTGCCTAGAAAAACAAATAACTATTCTTTGAATCTAATGATAGTGACAAAGAAATTTGGCGTTCGGAATGGAGTTCTTGTTATTTCTCCAAAAGAAGTCAAATCGTTGATCCTTTAGAAACAGTTCCAGGTTTCAATCTACCTAGGTAATTTGGTGTTCTTTCCATTGACTTAGGACTGGTTATGGTTGTTGCATAGTATGCTCTGCAAATAGTATTCTATTGATAACGAACTATGTGAGTGTGGCGTAGAAATAACCATTTGGTGATTAATTGTCCAATTTATAAATTTTATAGTGGTTTTCAAGCTATCCATTCAACTTTAGATTTTTTCTCAGCTAAATTTGAATCATTATAATAGGAACTGAAAAATTTGTTACTTGTTTCTTTTCTTTTTTGATTAAATTTTTATATATGCACCCTCAACTTCCAATGAAAATGAGGATAGAAAAGATTTTGTTTGAATGAAGAAGAAGCCCTTCAATTTGAATATGTCAAAATAATCTGTAAACAAATATAAAAATCGAAATTAAGTTGGTACTGGCTCATTCAGTAACATTTTGAATTGCAGATTTCGGGTTGGCATTGGAAATGTCATTGACAGGAGGTTAGATTTCAGTTTGTTTGTGTTATTGGTTTTGATCCAAGAAATTTTGAAACTAAAAAGTTGTATCAATTTCAAACACACATCCATTAGTTTATTTGAGTATTCCTCACAATATTGTTTGAAAAAAGAAGAAAGCAAGTCATTACAGCCTGGATTATTAGTGGAAGACAACCTGTGCAATACGATTTTACCTTCAAAGAATCATTGAATGATTTGATTGTTACCAAAAGCAACCAATATATCAGTCCGGATAAAATTTGACCAAAAAGCATCTGGATTTTAATCAATCCAAGACAACATTACATAAAAATTAATTGGTTACAAGTTCAACACAGTTAATAAAAGGAAAATTCCTATTGATATACAGAAAAATATAATAAGTTGAGTACGATTTTATGGGGAATACAGAGCATATTTGCAACAAAATGTGAAATTAATTTATCTGGAGGAAACTTGGTTAGTTGGAAATGTCAGTCTTATTCAACAGTGGACTCTAGAAAGAAAACAAAAAGTTTTTCAAGTATATTAAAGGGTAAAAGTAGAAGGAGCACTATTTTGAATGCTGGATTGATGGATTTTATCTGGATGTTTTGTTTTGACAGTGGTGATCATGATGATTATATAAATCTCTGAAGAGAGAATTATTTTATAATTGGGTTGCTGAATTAATACCCTAGTTATATTATATCAAGTTATATATAATAAAGATCTGTACACGAAGTCTTGGCATTGCATCTATAGTTTATTTATATTATATTTTGAAATTAAGTATTGTTATATCTGTCTTTTGTATTTAATCGAAAAATATATTCAGAGGAGTAATTTTAAAAATTTCTTCACCTCTTAACCACTTAAAGATAATAACAGAATAAAAATTCACAAATTAAAAAGATAATTTAATGAAAAATGCTTTTAGTAAGTGAATCAAAGCTGTTATGGGCAAAATACTTTATGCAATTCAATAGTAAATAGATTAAAAGCATTTCAATAGAAAACTAGAATATACAAATAGTATATATATTTTTCATACAAATTTAATCAATCATTCATGTCATGAACAGTTTCAATAAATAGTGACTTTAGGAAGTAATTTACACATCGGCTAAATTTGTTCCAATTTTGAAAGTTACAATATAATTGTGATGTAAAAATTCTTCATATACTAAATTAGGGCTGCCATAAATGTTGGAACATCGACCGGGACAAAAATTAAAACCTAATCTGAGAGGTATTCATTTATTTTTTTCCAGGGTTTCTAGGATTATTAACTTTTTTGCAAGTTGAGTTATAACACATTCCCCAATAAAATAAGATTTATTCGGACATATCCACTGAAATAATTTATAAAGAACAAAAATAATATCAACTCGCAATAAAAACAACATAAAGTCGCAACAATAAAGAAGTAGGTATGGTACACTTTTTTTAGGCTTGATCCTCGGTGCCATTATTTTTAGCCCATTTATATATTTCAAAGTTTTGGCCTTTTCAAGTAATTTTTATCTGACATAATTATAAAATTCTACGAATGTCATTTTATAATTATAAATAACTTGAATTATGCTCTCCACTGTGCTTACTGTGCTTGATGCATTTCGTTCTCAAACCACTGTGAAGATCTCATAGAAAAGGAAACACCCGTTCCACATGAACATTGTGTTCCAGAATTGCGAGAATATATTGGCACATTTTGATGAAATTCGTCTTTATTTCATGTTCTCTTGTTTTATTGAGAAATGACATCTATTTATTGGGTATGTTTTTGGTTTTCCACTCATCTGAAATTTCTGCGAAAATGAAAGAATTCAAATAGGGACTTAAATTTTTCAAAAACGGAATCTTCAAGCGTAAAAACAGTTTCTTTTACTAGATTTGATTAAGGAACAGCATTCAAAAACAGACAAATATATCGAATTTTGTCATTGGCCGAGGCAATTATATTCGAGATATCGGGTATTGCTAAAAAACTCTGACTTCACTGTCAAATTTAACTTATTGCATTGTATTCATCGTGCTTTAGTTTGCTATAGACTTGTCCTGTTTGGTTCCCAAAATATTTATTTAGTACCTAATCTTCCATTCAACTCTTTCTAAGTACCTATCCTCTCAATTAATTTTCACTTTAATAACAGTAATTAATGATTTTTCAATTCTTCCAATCGGTTTGTCAATCAGAAATGCTTGACTGTGTAGAAATAGAGTATAAAGTTCTAATGAAGAGTAAAAAAAAACGGTTACAGCTTTTAAGGTCCTTCTTTCAGCTAAGAATATTTTTTTCAATGACACCCATAGCTTCAGCAAGCGTTCAATAGCTAGTAGTGGTGAAAGCCGTCGAATTTTAGAATAAGAAAGTACATTGCTGTAAGTTGTTTCTGCATACTCACGAAAACTTTTCATCGTTCGACCCTTACAAAAAATATCGAAAAATATTTGAAAATTTTAAGACCAATAAATACACTGCACAGAAATTGACATCATATCGGCGGAAGTGGAAGCAGTATTGTGAAGTCTATGCACTGGACAACCGATAGTTTTGTTGTCTTCGGAAAAAATCGCCTTAATTTCACTTCGAAGTAAGTACCTATTTGTGTTATCCGCACTGACGACGAAAATATTTTATATGGAAATATTAAGGTCCTCTAAGGATTCAATACATAATAAAGTGATTGTATAAGACGATTTATTTGGCCATGTGTCCAATTTTAATAATTTTATTTTCAATACTTCGGTTTCTGAAAAATAATGTTTGAGCAACGGAAGCAGCATTTCAGATTTATGATAACTGGAATCCGTTGAGATTCCATGAAAACAAATTTTGTCTCACCTACTCTATATAAGGAAATATGAATCTCATAACGGTCGAATTGCTGACCGGGACAATTGAATAACTAACCGGGACACGGGGACTCAATGGTCCAAACCGGGACATGTCCCGGTGTACCGGGACGTATGGCAGCCCTATACTAAATGGATTCTTTGAATTTCATTTCTTTCTTATTATGATATAGCTCTATATAGAATAACAGTATATATTATTTTCATCTCATTTTTATATCCCAAAAAACTGAAATTTTCAATATTACAAAGGGGGGTATGCAGTCATGATTTTATATATAGGAATTCAGGTTTGATAACGCAAAAATATAGTCAAATTTTAAAGAAATCCAATATAGATATCTATCACGGGCGCTCGCCTCTTTTTATTTTAATTAATGTTGATAACTTTCACATTTCTTGGGTTGTCATCATTTATTGGAACTAACCATCTTATTGAATCATTTCTATTCAACTGTTCCACATAATTTACAAAACCCAAGTGATTGTTCCACATAAAAACTGAAAAAAGTAACAAGTTATTTGACAATTCTGGCATCAGCCTACTACTTAAACAAAAAGTAGGAAGGATGTTCAAATTTGCGTAACTAGACTCAATATTTTTGTATAGTGTGATACATTGTCAAATTCGTTATTTTTTTCTTTATCGCCCCATAATGAGAACTAATATGGCGTCCAAAGGAAAAAAAATTGACTATCTCTGAAACAATGAAAAACAGAAAAAATCTGACGACACCATTAGACTCTCTATATTGGATAATGACTTCAAACCGAATTTCGTGAAGTTATCTCCAAAAACAAATGAGTTATACAGAAAAAAAATCTCGAGAAATATCAAGGGAACCATTGGAGATATTTTGGATCTGTTCACACCAACACACTCATCCCTAAATAACGCAACTTTCTTGTAATTCAAGCCATCCTGTATTTCTAACGGTTTTCGATATCCCTGTAGTGCCCCTCTAGGTAATAAGTTTTAACCCTGCATAGGTATTGACGATACAAAATATCACACTACAGCAGTACAAAATGCAAAGAGATTTCCATGCTTTGGATATGTCATCCTTCTGATTTATTTATTTATTTGCACTGAAAAACCTAGGCGAGGAATAAAGAATAACAAAATACAATATATTCATTTTTTATTTGTATCTACATGTATGTCTATAGTAATCTATGAAACTGCTGATAGAATTCTGGAATAGTTTCCATAAATTATTCGAATATATTTTAGAGATTTGATGTTGAATGAAAGTTAAAAAATTGTATAGAACCCACTCTAATCCATAGAATCTTCACAAGCGTCTAATGAAGGATGCGACATTATTTTTTTCATCTTCAGATATCAAAATATTCTTACGCTTGTGAACATTATTTGGATTAGACATGATGAGGTTCACGTGAACATAGTAAAGAATAATTATGCTTTTCAAATCTCTTGCGGAAAATGTGAATAACGCATGAATTGAAAAAGAGGAAATCTAGGTACATTTGAAAAGAGTTAACAGATATATCATGAATACATGATTATATTATATGCATTTATGACCATCCTATTGTACAACTACAGAGGTCTAGCTCGCTACAATATCCTCCTATGAAGCCCATGTCCTTGCAACTTACTACACATAAATTGTAGTCACAGAAGGATCGGCGAAATCTATGAAGAATTTCCCCTGAAAAAAATTTTTCGGTTTAAAATCAGTCGACTAGGATCATCTTGCATGAAAAAATTTTTGAGCGATATAGTTTTTCGAACAGATAATAATAAAAGAGTCTTTATTTTTGGCTCTATCATTCCGTTACATCGTCTGTAAGAATTTTTTGCCGGAAATATTCTCAAATGATCAGGTTTGTCCCATTGATGACGAAATCATCATCAGAATGGATTCTGCTGTGAACACGATAAATCTCACACAGAAAGACCTTTTTTAAATTTACTAATAGGTTTAGATCTCAGTTGAGTTCGGATGATGGACACAATTCGTCATCTGTGAATATGTCTGCTCAAAATTCGATCACATTAAAATAAACAATTTTGAGCTGCATGCAAAATTTTATATTTCGCGCGTCATTAAAACCTTCGAAAAATATTACGCAATATTTTCGTGACCACAAAACTGACGAAGTTGATCTTTCTGGAGGAGATATGAAATAACAATTTTATGCTACGTTCTGAATTTCGATCTGATCATATCATTATAACCATAAATAAATTGAAGAAGAAAACTGCAAAATAAATAATCGATATTTCTGTGACAATAGACTTGATTAGGTGGAGATTTCGAATTGAGATGTAAAATACCAAGTTTAAGCCTTGAAGGAATCTCAATTATGATCGTGTTACTTAAACCAGTGAAAATTCAAACTAAATATTGGACAGTGCGCAATTCCTAAATGTGTGGAGTAGACTGTGACCTCCGGAAAACACAGAAAGAAACTAAAATTCGATGTTCATTGAAGGTACCCATGATGCTGTATTAAATTTTGCATGGATAATTTTGTTTCAACTATTTTTAACGTTCGTTAGTTCTAATGTTCACTATTAAAAATCAGTTGTGATGTCATTTTACGTTTCTTAGAAAATTCAAGAATTTCAATTGACATCATTATCGTGAAAATAATTTGAAATTTTTCATATTTGGCTGTAATTAACAGACATCCTGTAAATGATCCTTTAGGAGCAGTAACAAGGCAAATCTTTCGGAGAGGTAGTAGAGGACTTTTGAACTACTTCTCTCTCAATTTGGAAGCGCAACGCACTCTTGCAGGACCCTGGATTCGAGCAGAATCTCAACAGGATAATATCTTATATCAATGAATATTAGTTTTTTTTTCTATAGTATGCCTGCATTTTCTAAAGTGAGGACACGCTATCAATACAATTTTGCAAGTTACTTTGGTTATTCAATATACCATCACATACACAATCTTAACACCATCAAAATCTCAACAGGATAATATCTTATATCAATGAATATTAGTTTTTTTTCTAAATTATGCCTGCATTCTCTAAAGTGAGGACACGCTATCAATACCATTTTGCATGTTACTTTGGTTATTCAATATACCATCACATACACAATCTTAACACCATCAAAATATCAACAGGATAATATCTTATATCAATGAATATTAGTTTTTTTTTCTATATTATGCCTGCATTTTCTAAAGTGAGGACACGCTATCAATACAATTTTGCAAGTTACTTTGGTTATTCAATACACTTACAATCTTAACACCATCAAATGGGTAATCACAGGAATATTAGCTATTTATTCTTCAATATTATTCTTGAGATTTCTATGGTTCTCATACTGTGAGCAACTTAAAATTTTGCACGGAGCTCAAAATTGTTATTTTATATGAACGTCCTCAATCTCAACTCTATCTGTTTCATGTCTAACAAAATTATTGCCGATACTTCTTATGAATATTCGAAGATTTTCATTGCCTCATAAATATGAAATTTTTATCCCCAAATTTTGAACGGCCATATTCACGGAAAAACTATTCGGAATCCATCCGTTCGAAAGTTATCGTGTATAAGTCCGGCCGGACGGACAGAATCGAATTCGAGAATGGATTTATTATCATCCGTTTGAGAATATTTCCGAAACGAAATTCTAAAATTACAGTGTGACAAAATGATAACATTACAGTCATTTAGACAAAATTATACCACTTTGCTCCCAGGGACAAGCACGTAAACGACATAAATTATAAGAAAATCTTACCTTTCGGTTCTATAGGAGAGGAGAATGCTTGTACAAGAAACAGCAAGCAGAAAATAGCGAAGATGGTATTCTTCATATTGATCGATATATTATATTTCAGCTGGATATAACTCTGATGCAACACTGTCTAATGTTAATGAATTGCTGCGATATTTATAATATGGACGAATAGAATTGATAAACATATTACGGTACTTACCCTTTTCCGAGTGATAATGAAATGAAAAATGCCAAAATTCAAAATAATGAGTTCAGACTGGGTCAACTATTTTTAATTGAAAATTCACATCACGTTTTTCGTTCGATGACGCAATATACAAAGTGAATTCTAAATAAGAGGTTACTCCTTATTATTAAATCGGAAAATTGAATGATGATTTCAATGAGCAAAAAACAAGTGAATCAAAATATTTGATATCGATATCAGAAAATATCGAAGCACTCTGAAGCTCTCATTAAGCTTCATCAATGTGCCAATTGCGCCCTCAGAATGCATTGAACTGTATTAAGGTAAAGGGTGTTTTTTTTCGAGTTATATAACTTTGAAATGGCATAACTGTTTAAGATGGCGACCGATTTGACAGCTGTCAAGTGATTTATTCTCAGTTTGGTTTGGCAATTCATCATGAATAGAATCACGCCTGAACAACGCTTGCAAAAAGTGCAATTTTATTTCGAAAATAATGGTTCTGTGCGTAATACGTATCGGCACTACGTCCATTTTATCGTCGACAAAATCGTCCATCAGAGCAGTTAATTCGATTAACCATGGAACGTTTTCGCATCACGTTTACTCTTATTGATAACTCTCATCCCCAGAGAGGCCGTACGCACGCGTACAGAAGAAGCTATATTGCTGCTGTAGAGCGTAGCATTGAGTAAGACCCGAATGAGTCTATCCGCCATCGAGCACAGGTATTGGATCAGTGTCCATCCACTTTATGGAAGATTTTGCGGAAGGATCTTGGTTTGCGTTCTTACAAAATCCAACTCTTGCAAGAATTGTAGCCAAACGGTCATTAAGTAAGGCGTAGATTCGTCGAATGGGCCCAAAATGAGATTGCCGTTGTTCCCGATTTTCATAAGCGAATTTTGTTTAGCGATGAAGCGCACTTCTGGTTGAATGGCTACGTCATCAAACGAAACTGCCGCATTTGGAGTGAAGCTCATCCTCAAGTGTATGTCGAAACACCGTTACATCCAGAAAAATTGACTGTTTGGTGCGCTTTATGAGCTGGTGGAATCATTGGTCCGTACTTCTTCAAAAATGATGATGGCCAGAACGTTACAGTCGATGGTGATCGGTATAGAGCCATGATTACTTACTTTTTCATTCCTGAATTGAACAACCATGATGTCCAGGAGCTGTGGTTCCAAAAAGACGGCGCAATATGTCACACAGCTCGTGCCACAATCGATATATTGAAAGACACGTTTGGTGACCGCCTAATTTCACGTTTTGGACCTGTGAATTGGCCTCCAAGATCTTGTGATTTAACACCGCTAGACTACTTTCTGTGGGGCTATGTGAAGTCATTGGTCTATGCGGATAAGCCACAAACCCTTGACCATTTGGAAGACAACATTCGCCGTGTTATTGCCGATATACGGCCACAAATGTTTGAAAAAGTCATCGAAAATTGGACGTCCAGATTGGACTACATCCAAACCAGCCGTAGTGGTCATATGCCAGAAATCATATTTAAAATGTAATGCCACAAGATTATCTTGCAGATAAATAACATTCATGTCAATTGAATAATCCATCGTTGTTTTATTGCAATTTAAAGTTCTATAACTCTAAAAAAACACCCTTTATATGGACTCAAAACGGAAACCATGATATCATTAACGTTGGCTCATATTTAGAGCTATTAATCGCCTGAAGTCCTTGGTTTTGTAATTGCAGAATGTCATTCGAATTATGAGTGAAATTTATTTTTTCAATAAATCTTGAAATAATCTAGAAACCCATTTCAAATATTGTAATTATCAGTGCCATATCTAGGGCGTGGCAAAAGTTATAATCAATTTATTCATCACAGCTTACTAACTGGATTTTTATAATAATTTGGATTTTCCTGAGGATTACCAGAGAGCTGTTTGAATTTTTTTTCGAAATCGATAGCAGATACGACAAAACTACAACAAACTAAAAAGTGTTGTATTTGACCAGAGTTTCGTTTCAAATTTTTCTATAGAACCAGTGCTTAACCAAAAAATAGTTCTGCTGGAAAGAAGCAGGTACCCTTCCAGAAAAAATATCACCCTGTAGATTTGCATACAAAATAAGCATATCACAAGATGACAAATTCAAATCGGATGATCTATGCCAATTCAAGTTGAATATCTTGCTATGAGAAAAAAACTCTAACACCGGTATCTCAAAACCAAAGCGTTTGCAGATTCATGTTATAGGACTTTTTTCTCAAAATGATCCGAGAAATGTGTCATTTTCATTTGTACACATTAGGAACACCGTTTAGATATAATCAATTCAAAACTGATATCTGCACAATTGAATTACAATTTGAATGAATCACAATAAATTGTATAACACGGCCCAGACAAGTTTTCGAAGCGAATTACTCAGTTCAATACTTTGATAACTACAGTATTGAAATTTTGTGACGAGAATGAAACAAAAAACCGAAAACAACGAGTAATTGTATACCGATTACGAATGCGATAATTACAGATGGCAAATAAGGGGCGATACCGATAAAGCGGATAGATAAAGGAAAATAATAAACCTCGGACATAGATGTGCTCGTAGTGCAGTAAAAGTACTCATCTTGAAAGCGATAATGAACTCATAAACCATAAAAGGGTCCGATTTTGTACTCCGTGTCGATTTCAGAGAAAAGTAAAATGATTATTGGTTCTTTTCATATAAAAATTTTCATTTTTCGTCTTTACGAGAATTCTGAAATTTTATATTTTGGAAATATTGTGGGGGTGGGGTGGTATAATTACCATCCATTTCTATGCCCTTGCTGGAAACATTGAAAATATTGCTAGCCTTCCCTAGAATTTGAGTACTAAGCATAAAATAATCACTAAATAAATGATTTCACTTATGAACCAAAAATACTATAAGAAAATATAATCGATGAAAAAAACTCTTCGAAAATGGAGGACACTGTCTAAGATATTGCCACAGGCGCAATAGTACCTAGATACGGCTCTGGCAATTATATCATTCTTTTCGACCACACTCGTTTAAAATTCTTGACATTCGAAAAATCAAGATAGGAGTAGGAACTCTCCTCCCTATTTATTTAAATATACGATCTCCCTATTCTGGAACAAAATTCCTTTATTTTTATGACTGAGAAAAGCCATATAATGCTGTAAAATAAATGAATTCGTTTTTTGAATCATAAAATTTCGTTTTCCATTTTCCAAATGGATTGATTCAAATTTCACTCTGTAGTGTGTTAAATATCGCTAACTTCTATATCCTCCATTTGTGAATAATTTCACAAAAAAATGAACACATCATTGCTTTCCCATATCCTAAATGTATTGGATAAAATGTAATGAAGTTATTAGATCAGTTCAGTATTAAAAGACTTATGTTACATAATTCTGCTTAATATTGACTTTAAATTCACTTGAAGTTGAGACTTATCTTTTAATGGGCAGACATTTTATTTTGTCATAAAAAAAATAGAATAGCTGAGTTGAGAAGAAAATTATCTCAAATTGGTTGCATAGGAAAAAAAATGAATAAAAAACAAAAAAATCACTTTAGGTAGACCTACTAGAGAACTTGAATAAAGATATCTTAATTGAATTTGATAAATTCATAGAAAAAGTGACTTTCCATATTTGATCTTTACAGCATCATAAAGGCAGCATGATTCAGCATTGCCCATAGAAAATAGTCGATAGGCACCAGATCAGGGGATCGAGAAGGTCAAGCCTCACATGCACCCTTGCCGATCCATTTATTTTCAAAAATATCATTCAAATATTACCGTACACCTCTTAATTAGTGGCTTCTGGGTTGAGATTCCGTCATGTTGGGAACACCATGTTCCTATGGGTATGTTTTCTTACAAGTCCTATAAATTTCTGACTTTAATGTATTCTCAAATATGTGAAGGTCAATCAGAAGATTATTGAAGACCTCACAACAGACCTTTATCATGGTGAATCGATTTTGTGTGAATTTTCTGCGTACATCAAGCAGATCAGCATTTACTATGTGATATGTAATTCAATATAGTCTCCAAGTTTCGAACATACATATACAGGGTGTTTTCAAATTAGACGTGAACCTTGAGGGACGTTTTAGTATCTCTCATTTGCTGTCGATTGAGCCATATTCATTGATAACTGAAAATAAGCAGTTTCAGAGATATTTGAGTTCTTGCGTTTTCAAAAAAATTATCACCTCAATTCATTTTTCGTCAATTTTTTTTACGCCGACCAAGTTTTGATTAAAATTTGGATTATTTTCATCAAAAAAAAAAAAATTTGATATGTATGAAAAAAGCCAAACTATGCTGAATTAGATGTTGAATAAATAAAGAAAAAAATTTTTATTGCAATTAAACTCAAAATTTCAGTAGGAAATGTATTAATTAATTATTATTATTATTATATCCGGACTTTTCGCTGGCTACGAAAATAATCCAAAATTATAATCAAATTTGGCCAACGTAGAAAAATTTGACGAAAAATGAAGTAGGGTAAGAAATCTTCCAAAAATCACAAGAACACTGATATCTCGTAAACTGTTGATTTTTGGTCATCACGTCCACCAAGGTTCACGTCTAATTTGGAAACACCCTGTTTACCTATGTCGTGTAAATAAAGGTCAACACCATTGTTTTGAACGAATTCGAATTATATAGTGAAACTCGCATATCCATCATGTTCTCACCACCCATATGGTATCTCAAAGAAGTAGCATTTTTGCGTTCCCATGAAAATTGAAGGTCAGAGAGCCTGGTCCTCTCCTACTGAATTCATATAATGAGCAGTTTTCTTCTAATAATCAAATGATGATAAAAGTAAGAATAGAACTTGTTGCGATGACAAGTAGGATCACAGATAGGAAAAGGAATGCATCACTCCAACTTTCGAAGAAATATCATTCAATGATACCAACACAGATGGTTCAGATAGTGGAGCCAGCGCTAGAGTATTTTGGGCAGGTACCAAGGCTCTTGTTAAATAATGTATATTCCTGACAAAGCAATAGATATTAATATGGCGAAGAAAATTAATAAACAGTCCGAAATCAAAGAAAACAAAGGGACCAATATAGTTCCTCGAAAAGGAGAACGCCTGTTACAGATACAGGCCCGGATTTTTTTTGTAATCTAGGAAAATGCACATATCAAAAAACCCTAAAAGCGTCCGAAACGAAAAAAAAATTACTCTGGCTGAATCTTATAATCATCAAAATCAAGTTGTAGGAGTTGGCTAATCTTTGGTTTCTGTTTTCTATTGTACACAGGGTGAGTCTTTGATTTGTACGTAACAGTAGATTTTTGGGGTCAGGAGCATCACTTCATCTTTTATTATTTTTTTTTACCTAAATAAAAACTTTAGGCATTTCAAATTTTCATAATGAGCTAAGTCACGTATGAAAACATAAACACTAAAGTTTTTTCAACCAAAAATATACCATTATTAGCCGGCAGGTTTATAGTGCCTGCCGCAGAGACGCCGAGTCACACCTCCAAAAAGGAGTGGAAGGTGTATTTGGCAAGATTACTGGGTTGCCAACCTGATGATTCCAGCAGTGATTTCGGAATTGAATACCGTAATCCCCAGAGAGAGGGCGCATCCACACAACTGGATTGAGAACGACTTGCCAAATGGTTGAATTTCTTTTTTTTTTAATTTTTATTACATTTCATCCATATTTAAGATGTGACAGAAAAGCGATGTTTTCAATTTCTGTAATATCTTACAGCTGAATTACTATAGAATGTAGAAATAAGTAATATTTTACACATTTCAGTTTGAAATATCAATCGAGCCATTTCATATGGCTTTTCTATGATAATAAAAACTTAAAAAATAGTGTTCAACAGGAGATCTTATATAAACATAATTAAGAAGAATCGAAAATATTGCCACTCCTTTCCTATTTTTTTCCAGTTCAAGAATTTTGAATGAAGATGGTCGAAGAAGACGATATCATTGCTATATTTCAAATCGTTTTGTAAAAAAGTCAAGATTTATTGAAATCATAAATTTCACTCAATATCCGAGATTCACTCTGTATATAACTCCAGGTTTTGAGATTCAAAGAAATTTTCTGATATCGATATTTAATATTTTGTTCCACTTTTTTTTTAATAAATTGAAACTTTCGTTCAATGAAATCATTCAATATTCCATATTAATAAACAACCTTCATATCCAAGTAATGATTTATTTAGATATTACTGCGCTAATTGCGGTATCGACCGAAAAGTGCGATTTGAATTTTCATTTAAAAATCGTTGAACTAATCTGAAGTCATAAATTCGGCATTTTTTATTTGTTTATCATTCGGAAAAGGGTAAGTACCGTATAGTATTCATCCATTTTATTGACACGTATTATAAATATCTCAGCAAATCTTGAACATGCAACAGTGTTCATCAAAGTTATATCCATCTGAAATACTCATAATATTTTGATCGATATGAAGATTACCATCCTTGCTATTTTCTTCGTGATGTTTCTTTTTGAAGCATTCTCCTCTCCTACCGAACCGAAAGGTAAGATTTTCTTAGAATTTATGTTTTTTGGCAGTTCTCCCCGGAAACAACCTGCTATCATTTTATCTAAATGACAGGAATGTTATCATTTTGTAATACTAATTTTTAATTTCGTGGCGAAAATGATCTCAAACGAAGGTTCGTCTTACTGGTAATAAATCCGTCCTCGAATTCGATTCTGTCCGTCCATCCGGCCTTAAACACGATAACTTTTCAACGAATGGACCTAGAAACTTGAAATTTAAAGGTTAGATTCGGATCTCGAATGTTAAGTACGTATAATTTTAATTTTTAATTGAATTTCGACAATATTTCACAAAGCTTGACTGAAATAGAGAAAATATCGTCTAATTCTCGTTGCAGAAGGCAATTCCAACACAACTCGCTCCTTCGTCGCTCGTTTTCGAATTTCGCATTCATGTTGGAATAGGGGCCCATTCTGCAACTTGTTTTAGAATATACTATCATTCAAGCTGGGCTTATTTGATTGCATGTAAACCGCAGATATTTTTTCAGATGAAATTCTTCATAGACTTCGCAGATCCTTCTGTGGCGACACTGCATGTGCTTTAAGCTGCACTCGCTATGACTTCAAGGGAGGATATTGTAACGACTATGGAGTTTGTGTCTGTACAAGATGAAGATAGATTTGCTATAAAAACATAAAATGTAATAATGTATTCATGATATACCCGTTTACTCTTGTTAAATTCACCCGGATTTACTCTTTTGTTCTTTATCCATATATCACATTTTCTGCAATAGACCTGTAAAAGCAAAATTCTTCTTTACTATGTCCACGTGAACCTCATACAATCTTATCTAAATAATCTTCACAACCGTTAGTTACTCCTATAATCTGAAGATGACAACAACAATGTCGAATCGTTTGTTGAACGCTTGTGAAGATTCTGTCGATTAAAGTGTGTTCTCTACAATTTTTCAGCTTCAATTGAATGCTCTAATATTCATTCCGATACATGTGTGGAAATTATTCCATAATCGGTTTGGCAGTTTCATGAATTACCATAGACAAACAGACAGACAAAAATAAAAAAATAAAAAATATATATATATATATATATTTTTTTTTATTTTTGTCTGTCTGTTTGTCTATGGTAATTCATGAAACTGTCAAACCGATTATGGAATAATTTCCACACATGTATTCAGGAATTATTGACATCCCGGGTGGCTATGGAAAATCGAAATTAAGTTGGTACTGGCTCATTCAGTAACATTTTGAATTGCAGATTTCGGGTTGGCATTGGAAATGTCATTGACAGGAGGTTAGATTGTTCAGTTTGTTTGTGATATTGGTTTTGATCCAAGAAATTTTCAAACTGAAAAGTTGTATCAATTTCAAACACACATTGATTAGTTTATTTGAGTATTTCTCACAGAACCTACTGTTTGAAAAGAGAAGAAGGCTAGTCATTACAGCCTGGATTATTAGTTGAAGAAAACCAGTGGAATACGATTTCACCTTCGAAGAATCATTGAATGATTTGATTGTTACCAGAAGCAATCAATATATCAGTCTACATAAAATGTGACCAAAAAGCACCTGGATCTTAATCAAAGACAACATTACATAAAATTTAGTGGTTACATATTCAAAACAAGTTCTTATTGCAAATCAGAAAAATATCATTAGTTGAGTACGATTTTATGGTGAATACAGAGAATATGATATATCTGGAGGAAACTTAGTTATTTAAAAATGGCAGTCTTATTCAACAGTGAACTCTAGAAAGAAAACAAAAAGTTTTTCAAGTATATTCAAGGGTAAAAGTAGAAAGAGCACTATTTTGAATGCTGGATTTTTACCTGGATGTTTTGTTTTGACAGTGGTGATCATGAGGATTATATAAATCTTCCAAAAATCACAAGAACTCTAATATCTCGTAAACTGTTGATTTTTGGTCATCACGTCTAATTTGGAAACATCCTGTATACCTATAAATCGTGTAAATAAAGGTCAACACCATTGTTTTGAACGAATTCGAATTATAGAGTGAAATCATATGGTATCTCAATAAGTAGCATTTTTGCGTTTCCATGAAAATCAAAGGTCAGAGAGCCTGTTCCTTTCCTACTAAATTCATATAATAAGCAGTTTTCTTCTAATAATCAAATGATGGTAAAAGTACGCATAGAACTCAAGTAGAAAGACAGATCGGAAAAGGAATGCATAACTCCAACTTTCGAAGAAATATCATTCAATGATATCTACACAGATGGTTCAGATAGTGAAGCCAGCGCTAGAGTTTTTTGGGCAGATACCAAGGCTCTTGTTGAATAATGTATATTCCCGACAAAGCAATAGATATTAATATGGCGAAGAAAATTAATGAACAGTCGGAAATCAAAGAAAACAAAGAGGCCAATACAGTTTCTCAAAAAGGAGAACGCCTGTTACAGATACAGGCCCGGAATTTTTTTGTAATCTAGGAAAATGCACATCAAAAAAACCCTAAAAGCGTACGAACCGAAAAAAAAATTACTGTGGCTGAATCTTATAATCATCAAAATTAAGTTGTAGGAGTTGGCTAAACTTTGGTTTCTGTTTTCTATTGTACACAGGGTGAGTCTTTTTGAATTTCTTTTTTTTCAATTTTTATTACATTTCATCCATATTTAAGATGTGACAGAAAAGCGATGGATTCAATTTCTGTAATATCTTACAGCTGAATTACTATAGAATGTAGAAATAAGTGATATTTTACACATTTCAGTTTGAAATATCAATCAAGCCATTTCATATGGCTTTTCTATGATAATAAAAATTTAAAAAATAGTGTCAATAGGAGATCTTATATAAACATAATTAAGAAGAATCGAAAATATTGCCACTCCTTTCCTAATTTTTTCCAGTTCAAGAATTTTGAATGAAGATGGTCGAAGAAGACGATATCATTGCTATATTTCAAATCGTTTTGTAAAAAAGTCAAGATTTATTGAAATTATAAATTTCACCCAATATCCGAAATTCACTCTGTATATAACTCCAGGTTTTGAGATTCAAAGGAATTTTCTGATATCGATATTTAATATTTTGATCCACTTTTTTTTTGATAAATTGAAAGTTCCGTTCAATGAAATCATTCAATATTCCATATTGATAAACAACCTTTATATCCAAGTAATGATTTATTCAGATATTACTGCACTGCATCGACCGATAAGTGCCATTTGAATTTTTATTCAAAAATGGTTCAACTAATCTCATAAATTCGGCATTTTTTATCTCTTTATCATCCATTTTATTGACTCGTATTATAAATATCTCAGCAAATCTTGAACATGCAACAGTGTTCATCAAAGTTATATCCAGCTGAAATACTCATAATATTTTGATCGATATGAAGATTACCATCCTTGCTATTTTCTTCGTGATGTTTCTTTTTGAAGCATTCTCCTCTCCTACCGAACCGAAAGGTAAGATTTTCTTAGAATTTATGTTTTTTGGCAGTTCTCCCCGGAAGCAACCTGCTATCATTTTATCTAAATGACAGGAATGTTATCATTTTGTAATACTAATTTTTGATTTCGTGGCGAAAATGATCTCAAACGAAGGTTCGTCTTACTGGTAATAAATCCGTCCTCGAATTCGATTCTGTCCGTCCATCCGGCCTTAAACACGATAACTTTACAACGAATGGACCTAGATACTTGAAATTTAAAGGTTAGATTCGGATCTCAAATGTTAAGTTCGTCAATGGGTGAACACCAAGTAGGTAGAGTAGAGGTTCTGAGAATAAGGCCGTTCGAAATTCCTTTTTTTATGTTATAAACATATAATATACCAATTGCAAATCTCGTACAAGATTTCATATTGTTCAATCAAAACTTTAAAATATTCCTGAAAAATATCGGAAAATTATTAATCAACGATTTTATGAGACATTAGACTGATAGAGTGGAGATTTAATGTTTATATAAAATACCAATTTCAAGTTGCTCACATAAGTGTCAGAACCATAAAAATTTCAAGAAGAATATTTTAGAAGAAATAGCTAATATATCCGTGATTACCCATTTGATAGAGTTAAGATTTTGTGTGTATACATATATCGAATAACCATACCAGGCAACTTGCAAAATTTTTTGTGGATTACGTTTTCCTAACTAGAAAATTTAAAAAAAAATCTAAAAAGTCTAATATATAGTGACATGAGATATTCTTACATGGCCTTAATTCGTTATTTTACATAATTTTACTCCACCGAATCAAGTCTATGGCCACGAAAATATCGATTATTTCTTTTGAATCTCTTTAAATTTTATATGGTTTTGAAAATTTATAATCAATTCGAAATTTATTTCACATCTACTCCGAAAATCTTGAATTCGTCAGTTTTGTTGTTACATATACAGGGTGTTTCCTAAACATGCGGCAAAAATTCAGGGGGTTGTTCCTTGGACTATTTTAAGCATGTTTTGTCCTTGGATGATTTTTGAAAAACCTCTTTGTTTCGAAGATACAGGGCGAACAACATTTTTCATATTTTTAAAATTAATAATAGTTTAAATAAAAATGCGTACCGCACTGTGTTTACTAAGTAGGTACAATGTATTTTTAAATTTATTTAACAACATTCCAATTACTAAAAACGGCCAGTTTTTTGACTAAAAATTGATAAGTGCAGATGGTAAAGGAATACAGATTAAACACGGTTTTCATTTGAATTCGTTTTGTGATGTATTAGCAATTAACATTTTATCTTTGACTATTATGAATCGCTATACAAACACCGAGATTACTGACATGCATTTCATTTATGGACTTGCTGATGGTTGAGTTGAATTTTCATGTAATTTTTCATAATAAAATGTTATTATCTGAAATTTTGTTTCCCCTATATCTTCGAAACAAATAGGTTTTTCAAAAATCATCAAAGGACAAAATATTCTTAGAATAGTCCAAGGAACAACCCCCTGAATTTTTGCCGCATGTTTAGGAAACACCCTGTATATTTAGCAGTTTTTTCTCGATGGATTGTGTATTTACAGGTCATCGAATTTTGAACGGGCATAATCACAAATAATCGATTTTTTTCCATCAACAAATTCCACTATTCGAAATCTAAACCTACCCCGAAAATTAAAGAAATTTAGATCTTTCTATCTGCGAGTTATCGTGCTTCTGGCCCGACCGGCTGAATCAAGTTTTAGAACGAATTCATCATCAGTGAGACAAATCTGATCTTTTGAAAATTTTCAAAATTTTTAAATTAACAACGGAATTCATGATTCATGATGATGATTCATTATAATTATGAATTATAGAACCAAACATAGGGACTCAATTATTAGATCTGTTCGAAACCCATCAGCACTGAAAAATATCTTCATTCAAGCTGGGCTTATTTGATTGCATTCAAACCGCAGATATTTTTTCAGAGGGAATTCTTCATAGACTTCGCAGATCCTTCTGTGGCGACACTGCATGTGCTTTAGGCTGCACTCGCTATGACTTCAAGGGAGGATATTGTAACGAGTATGGAGGTTGTGTCTGTTCACATGAAGATAGATTTGCAATAAAAACATAAAATATAATTTTGTATTTATGATATACCCGTTAACTCTTGTTAAATTTACTCGGATTTACTCTTTTGTTCTTTATCCATATATCACATTTTCTGCAATAGACCTGAAAAAGCAAAATTCTTCTTTACTATGTCCACGTGAACCTCATGCAATCTAATCTAAATAATCTTCACAAGCGTTAGTAACTCCTATAATCAGAAGATGACAACAACAATGTTGAATCGTTTGTTGAACGCTTGTGAAGATTCTGTGGATTAAAGTGTGTTCTCTACAATTTTTCAGCTTTCATCTGAGTTCAATTGAATGCTCTAATATTCATTCCGATACATGTGTGGAAATTATTCCATAATCCGTTTGGCAGTTTCATGAATTACAAAAATAAAAATATATATATTTTGTGTTTTTTGTTTTATTCCTCGCGCATACTTTTTACAGTGCAATTCAATTGATGAAAAAGATGGATGATATACCTAAATATTGAAGATCTCTTTGCTGCTCGTATTGCTGAAATGCTTTTTAATATCGTCAAAATATTTAAATTTTGCTACTTTGAAATATTTCCGTTTCGAAGAGCGTTACGAAATTGTATCATCGAAGTGATTGGAAGACTTGATAATATGATATGATAATATGGGAGAAAATTTTTTGACTTATCTTCAAGATTGAATAAAATGAATCGAAAATGATCGAAAAAAATTTTTTTTGAAGTCAACGTTTAATCAAATCTGTAATGTGAGAAAAAGAAGTTTGGTAACGGAGTTTGAACCTAATTACTCGAAATAATTTTTTTGATGACCAATTCGGTTATTCTCACCTTATACTAGGTGTTCCTAAATTGAAGTTAGGCCGGAGGAATAATTGGATAATTTCAAGAATAAAAAGTCCCATGAACATGAGCCCGCAAACACTTTGTTTTCAAGATACAGGGTGTTTATTGTAGTCGTACTTTCTTAGTGAATTAATCGTTTGTTCATTAATCTTCGCTACAGAGTGGGTATAAGTACCTCAACTTCTAATCAATTTATTCATCACAGCTTACAAGGTAGATCCTAATAATAATATGGATTTTCCTGAGAATTACTATAGAGAGCTGTTCGATTTTTTTTCTGAAATCGATAGCAGATACGATAAAACTACAACAGACCAAAAAGTTACTGCACAAGAGTTCCTTGTTCAATTTTCCTAAACTTCCTGAAGTTCACCATTAAATAGTTCTGAATGAAAGAAGCGGCACCCTTCCAAAAAAAAAAACAGTCTGTAGGTTTGCATTCAAAATTAGCATATCACATGATAAAAACTTTAAATTGGAATATCTTTGCCAATTCATGTTGAATATCTTGTGAAGGGAAGGTTCTATGAGAGAAAAATTGATTTTTAACACCTGTATCTCAAGAACAGAGCGTTTGCGGTCTCATTTTATAGCACTAAATTCTCAAAATGATCCGAGAAGTCATTTCTATTTATACTTTCAATTTAGGATCACCGTGTAGATATAGTCAATTCAAAACTGATGAACGATAAGAAGGAGTTCCACGCAGCTCGGAAATCAAAGAAAACATAAATGCCAATACACTTGCTGAAAAAGGAGCACGAATTACTAAAAAAAATTCTAAACGGTGCATCATTCGAGAAAATATGAGGAGTACCTTTATTCGTAAAAGTTGCCAAATATTCATTAATGAGCGTTCAACTTACTTTCAAAAGTTGGGTTTTTCAAATTTTTTATATTTGATCGGGATGTAAAGGTCATAATGAAGGAACTGGAAAATGTGAATGGAAGGAGAGAAAAATCAACTTTGTAAATTGTCTAAAGGAATTATAAATCGGGCAGAAAGTCACTTCTGGGATATTAATTAAACTCAAAACTGATTTTTAATTAATCTTTTCATTGATTTTTGCCAAGTTTTCGGCCACATGGCCATCTCCAGGGAAAATCAATATGAACCTAATGATGTGTAGTCAGTCAAAAACATGAACAAAAGGATTACATCCATTCATAAAGTACCCTTTGTCTCGAAACTAAAATATTGTTATTGGTAATTCTTAAGTTTTGATCAGAGCCCTTAATGCCTGAGCACCGCCATTACCTAAAGATCCACCCCTGAAGCTACTTACAGATAGTTCCACGCACTTAATGAGAGAGTTGTGTAGTGTGCTCATGCACAGTCGTCCTTACAACGATGGTTGTAATGGTGTACTATCTATGTTCGTTTTTGTCTATGGCACATCTATGTTCTTAACTTTTCTCTATGGTTCGACTACAAAATGGGAGGTGTGACAAAGGTGGGTAAGACATTCAACATTCAGTATAATTATAATTCACTGTTGCTCTCGTCGCTTGAGACACAGTGTTCACCTTGCACATTTCAAGTTAAGTAAAATATTGACCTTGTCGCCACGTGGTTATTAAGACCCTAAAGCCGGTCTTAGTCACTTAATCACCAAAATTATCGAAAATACCCGAGTCGGCAAATTACGTGAAAACGATTCATAGTTTTCAATAAGCATTTGAATGAATTTTGCAAAGTGAAAATTGTGTAATTGTTTATAAAGACTTACCTCAATAAAAATTGTGGAAAATCTTATGGTCCTTTGAAACACAAACCCCAGGACCTTAGAGTCCAATTTATGTATGGATGTTCTACATCCAATAGTTAGAGTAATCATTATTACAAGTCAAAACAACATTGTTCATAAATTAAGCTAGAACAAACTAACACGTCAAATATTATAAAAAAAATGGAGAGAATTTTTTTCATGATATTTGACGAGTTGGTATGTTTTTGCTTGATTAATGAAATATGTTATTTTGACTTGTAAGAATGATTTTTTCTCTTTCTCCTTAATACCGAGATGAATTTATGTATGGATGTGATTCTCTTATTTATGTTTCTGCTTGACTACACGTTATTAGGTTCAAATTGATCTGCCCTGAAGATGGCCATCTAAATGGTCGAAAGCTTGGCGATAATTAATAAACAGCTCAAATAATGAATTTCTGCCCGATTCATAATTCCTTCAGATGTGGATAGAATTATGTTTCCCGAGAAGATTCATCATTTCAATGAAAAAATAAATTTTTTGTTGTTGTTTTTTCCGTAGCCTTGATAAAGTTTGAATATATATATCAAACGTTTGTCAAGTCCAAATTGGTCGCCAGATTCCAATGATCCCAACTCCAACATTCAGTTCCTTCAATTTTGAAGATTAGTTAGGAAATTTTCTTCTGTGTTATCATAAAGTTCTCCAATCAGTTTGACAGGGCCGTCGCTAGAGGGTAGGCAGGGTAGGCGGTCGCCTAGGGCGGCAAAATTCAAGGGCGGTATTTGAAGCTTGATCAATAAAAATCACAAGTGTAGAAATTCAAATTACCTAATGAGATTTAATTCAGTCAGCAACAACAGTAAGGAAAACCGATAAATTTAAATAGCATCAAAAACCAAAAAAGGTCCGCATTATTCATTATACTCATAAATATCTATATGTGGCGTGATCCCCTCATAGTGCTGTTTACGAGTTATTGACGCTAAAAAAACACATGCACTCATCAGACTTGTCGGCGTTCCCTTTACGTTGCCGAATTTTATGGCCATTTGGGGTTCTGGATTATTTTCTTTTCAATTCCCTAATCAGAATGCTGATTCCTCAGAACAGAATGCAAAATATGAGAAAACGATTCCATTTCATCACTTCCAACTGATACTTCTCAAGAAATATAAGAAGTTTTATTATTTCATACGACATTCCATTATTTTATAATATTCTTCATTTTTTATATTAAATTAATTAGTGTTGGGCGTGGGCGAATTCAAATAAGATAATGGTTCATTCGCATCATCCGATTGTTAAACTCGATAACCTTAAACAAAAAAAAAACAAATTTTCAAGCTTTTTCTAAAATCGAAACAGAGCTAGGAATCTGAAGGCCCACTCTAGAGCGGCGGCAAATAATGGAGGGCGACATTATCTACATTTACTGGAAGAACGATTCAAATATATTTTTTTTTATTTAAATGAATTCCACTGATGATTTTTTTATCAAATTTACTAATCATAAACATATTTAAATCGTGAATGAATATGCATCTGAAACCTGAACTCAATTCATATATTTTATCATTTATTCATTAGAATTCAGTTAAGCACGTTTATTGTTTATTACATTCTACTTATCCTGAATCATCTATTGGATTAAAATTTGAATCCACAAAAAATATAACGGTAGAAACGCTTGAGCAGGCGCTGGACCTCGATTATCCGATATTAATTTTTAGCATTCTGCAGAGTTAGCTTCTTTAAGGCCTGCAAAATGGGTCTCTGTCTAGAGCGGCAAAATAGGTCTCTGCCTAGGGCGGCAGTTAGGCTAGTGACGGCCCTGCAGTTTAAAGATCCATAGAACATTATTTCGTAACGAAAAATTATAGATATTATATAACCGTAGACACGTATTTCGGGCTTTAGGCCCTCATTACTATGGTTGAAAAGTGTTGTGCTCTTCACTATCGTGATAAATAGATAAAACAAAAGTATATTCAGGTTAATTTGAGAAGGGTTAGTGAATAAGTACATTATTATCTTATATTATATGTTTACATAGCAAATCAATCTTCAATTTCTACAGACACAAACTGTTTTGTCGTTACAATATCCTCCCTTGTAGTCAAGGGCGACACAATGTAATGCACATGCAGCGTGGCTAATTTTGACGAATCCTGCTTCGATACTCAAGACATCACAAGTGAATCTGCGAACTCTATGAAGAATTTCCCCTGAAAAAATAATTGCGATTTAAAAGCAGTCAACTGAGTCCAGCTTGAGTCAAAAGATTTTTGAGCAAGTAACAAAAATTGTTCACATGATGAAACCTTCACGATTTCCTTCTCCAAATTCTATCATTTATTCCTTGCTATACCTACTATCTGTGTTTGACCATCTCAACTATATTGGTGTTATGTCTCGCAAAATTATTGATTAATTTTCGACGATATTTTTCATGAATATTCTTTTTTTGATTGCCTGATCACTATGAAATTTTGTACGAGATTTGAAATTGATATACATATGACAATTTTATCCCGATCATGTGTTTTTACGAAATTAAAATAAAAAGAAAATTTGGAACAGCCTCATTTACGGAATGGGTGATGGTCCATTTATGATTAACATACAGTGTAACAAAACGATGACAAATTCTAAGAAAATCTTACCTTTCGGTTCTATAGGAATAGTAGAGGAGAATGTTTCAAAAAGAAACATCAAGAAGAAAATAGAAAAGATGGTATTCTTCATAACGATCAAAATATTATATTTCAGCCAGATATGACTCTGATGGAACACTATTTCATGATTATAATTTGGTGAGATATTTATACTACGTACGAATAACTTGGATAAGCACATTACTGTACTTACCCTTTTCCGAATGATAAAGAGATGAAAAATGCCAAAATACCAAATATGAGTTCAGATTAGTTCAGCGATTTTTAAATGAAAATTCAGATTACGTTTTCCGTTCGATAGCGTAATAAACAAACAAAATAAAATATGAAAAAAATATGACTCCGATATAAAGCTTGATTATTAACACCGAATATTTATTTATTTTATTTATTTATTTATTCAGTTTCGGGATACAAACAGGAATACTCCCAGAAAAGTATCCTCTAATACATAATACACAAAAATTATATTATTATATTGAATGATTTCATCAATTTGAAAGAATTTCAAATAAACAAAAAACAAGTAGATCAAAATAATTCATTATCGATATCAGAAAATTTCTATGGATCTCAAAACCAGGAGCTTTATAGCGCTCGTCATTAATGCGAGAATTTTGGCCTTTTCCTTTAAGATATTTTTGGTTAATTCAACTTAAAACAATCAATCGGCATAATATTCCATAAAAAACATTAGATTTCATACATTGCGCTCGAGAAATACACAATTTGTTATAGATCTTTGTCAGTTATTTTTTCCGAGAAAAGACAAATAACTCGAGAACTACTGAAGATACTGAAGGTTTGTGTCCGGACATCATCGGACCCCCTCCTGGCTACGGCCTTGGTGTAAGGTATTTATCATGTTTTTCTATATTGAACTGATCTGACTACACATGTGGTGCCTACATCGAATATTAATTGAGTTTTAAAACCTTTAACCTAGGAGTACCTTTTGTTGACCCCCTATATTTTTATTGTTTTCACCAAGTATTGTTCATGTACAGGCTTGATGCCTTGTAGTCCAAAGGGTCTGCCTATCCAAACAACAAATAAGCAGCTGGCTTTTTTCTTGAGGGATGTGTTTTTAAACATTTCCTTTGATTCGGGTTAGTGCTCCTCACTCCATGGGCTCGAATATTGTCTAAAAAGTTTTCTAAGCAATGTTGATTGAACCCAAATTATTTAGTATAGGATCCCGATATAAAACGACCTTCACCGAGATGCTTATTTGATAAAACATATTTTGTATTCAATTTAACATGTCAATAAATATATCACATATGGATTGCCTAACAAATTTTAGTCCAGAGTAGGTTTAATTAATAATTAAAAAAATTTTTTTCTAACATTTTACCGGTTTGATTATTAGATAAATTCTATACCAATCGAAAGTATGAAGCCCATAGAATGTGCAAACGTTAGGTTGACTATTTTTTTCCGGTCACAACTCTCGGGTAGCCATGTATAAACAGGTAAATCTATACAAGCATTTTGCAACGATCTGATTATTGAATCAAAATCAATAAAATTAAAGATTATAAACACGGTGGTATAGGGTTGCCTGCGAAAAATCAGTCCCGAATCCCGGTTGTCGAATTTTAAAAAGTTGAATATTGCTGCGAGTGAATGTGTGCGACTGAGAGGTCCCAATCAACCTGTTTGAAGTCCGTCCAGTGAAAGAAAGAGAGTGCGCATGCTATTTGTTCTTGGAAATGAAAAGGATAGCGATAGACTCGTATCTGCGTGCATCATTTTGGAGTAGATTGTCGCTATAATCACAACAGAAAAAACGTGCAAAAAAGTATTATTTGTGTGTTTCGGATGATAATATAATTGATTTTAACGATGAAACTTTTGAAAACTGTGTAGTAAAATTAGTTCTTAGTAAAAAAAAAACTTTAAATACAATTTTGTTGAGCTACCCAGTGCGTCACTTGAATTATATAATTAATTGATAAAAAAAAATAAATAACTATTCCTCTAGTTTGATAATTATCTACTCGAAAATGATGCACGCATATACGAGTCTATCGCCATCCTTTTCATTTCCAAGAACAAATAGCATGCGCACTCTCTTTCTTTCACTGGACGGACTTCAAACAGCTGCTACGCTGTGTGCACATTCACTCGCACCGATATTTAACTTTTTAAAATTCGACATTCGGGACTGATTTTTCGCAGGCAACCCTATACCACCGTGTTCATAATCCTTAATTTTATTGATTTTGGTTCAATAATATGATCGTTGCGAAATGCTTGTATAGATTTACCTGTTTATACATGGCCGAGAGTTGTGACCGGAAAAAAATAGTCAACCTAACGTTTGCACATTCTATGGGCTTCATACTTTCGATTGGTATAGAATTTATCTAATAATCAAACCGGTGAAATGTTCAAAAAAAAAAATTTTTTTTAAATATTAATTAAACCTACTCTGGACTAAAATTTGTTAGGCACACACCTGAAGATTTTCTTCGCTTCTCTTGGGTTCAAAAGGTCAAGGGTAGGAGTAGGAAGCAGTCAAATTTTGAAATAGTTTTTTCGTTGTTCTTTGTAACGAGCCGCCTTAAGGAATAAAAGAAAAAAGAGACCCATGCCTAGCCGAGTCGCCAATATTATCGTGAAAAAAATCTAATCAGTGAACACACTAGTATTTTCGTCTTCTTACTTGAACCCTATGACCTTTAGCAAACGTCAAACTTCAGATGTCTCTATGAGAAGACCCGTTATTTTCAATAAAAAAATATACCTTCAAAAAATTCACATGAGTGAAATACTCGTAAAGATTCCGAACAATGGACCAATTATATTCAGATGATAATCTGAACAGCGAAATTGACCTTGAACCAGTTGCAGGAGTTAATTTCAATTAATTCAGAATTCTCGGTCACTTTCTCGTTCTCAATCGCTCGTGACATCATTTCAATGAGAATTATATAATACATTATAATAATATTATATTCGTACTATCAATTCATGTAGCAGATGCCATTTCAATGGTATGCATAAGACACATTGTTCTAGAAGAAGCATGCGGTTGATTCCATTGATTATCTCTATCTCTAATGCCGCGGTTGAGAACGTTAAAAGGTATAATTCGTTCGGTAAATATGACTGATTGAAATTTTGAACAACTGATATTTTCAAAACTGTGTATTCGATCGAAACTTGTATTTAAAAAAATGTCAAGCTTAATGCTGAATTTCATTTTTATCACATCACTATAACCACAGAATATTCGGGGAGAATATCGGTGAAGAAATGTTCAATACTTCGATGACAACAGATTCCATCGTGTTGAAATTCTGCATTTAGTTTAGATGTAAAGGGTGTTTTTTTCGAGGTATATAACTTAAAGTTGGCATTACTGTTCAAGATGGCGACCGATTTAACAGCCGTCAACTGATTTATTCTCAGTTTGGTTTGGCAATTCCTCAAATTCAGCCAAACGATCATCAAGTAAGGCGTAGATTCGTCGAATGGGCCCAAAATGAGATTGCCGTTGTTCCTGATTTTCATAAGCAACTTTTGTTTAGCGATGAAGCGCAATTCATTCCTGAATTGAACAACCATGATGTCCAGGAGCTGTGGTTCCAACAAGACGACGCAAAGTCATTGGTGTTTCTTTTAGAGCTATAGAACTTTAAATTGCAATAAAACAACGATGGATTATTCGATTGACATGAATTTTATTTATCCGCAAGATAATCTTATGGCATTACATTTTAAATATGATTTCTGGCATATGACAGCCACGGCTGGCTCGGATGTAGTCCAATCTGGACGTCCAATTTTCGATGACTTCTCCCAACATTTGTGGCCGTGTACACGGCGAATGTTGTCTTCCAAATGGTCAAGGGTTTGTGGCTTATCCGCATAGACCAGTGACTTAGGTCACCAAACGTGTCTTTCAATAAATCGATTGTGGCACGAGCTGTGTAACATGTTGCGCCATCTTGTTGTAACCACAGCTCCTGGACATCATGGTTGTTCAATTCAGGAATGAAAAAGTTAGTAATCATGGTTCTATACAGATCACCATTGACTGTAACGTTCTGGCCATCATCGTTTTTGAAGAAGTACGGACCAATGATTCCACCAGCCCATAAAGCGCACCAAACAGTCATTTTCTCTGGATGTAACGGTGTTTCGACATACACTTGAGGATTAGCTTCACTCCAAATGCGGCAGAATTGTTTGTTAACGTTGCCATTCAACCAGAAGTGCGCTTCATCGCTAAACAAAATAAAATGGACGTAGTGCGCGATACGTATTCCGCACAGAACCATTATTTTCTAAATAAAATTGCACTATTTGCAAGCGTTGTTCAGGCGTGAATCTATTCATGATGAATTGCTAAACCAAACTGAGAATAAATCACTTGACAGCTGTTAAATCGGTCGCCATCTTGAACAGTAATGCCAACTTAAAGTTATATACCTCGAAAAAAAAAACACCCGTTATAAGAAAAATAGGTTTGGTCATTCACTCTTTTTTGTTAAAACCTGTACATTTAACAATAATTTGAGAATATAGCTTTAATAGATACTGATTCTATTTTGTCTAGAAAAATTCGATAATTTCAGAGCGTCGCGTCGCGTCGTGTCAATTGTGGGACTCCTGTATTATATGAAGAGCACTGACACTAGCTGTGCTGTCATCTATATGTAAATTAAATAGGGTATTTAGCGAATCTCCAAATCATTTCAACATTTCAGGAGCCAGTTGCTTCAACTGAGGTATGTTAAAAACAATTCGACAATCAAGAATTACGGACAATACACATAAAAAGGATAAAAATTGTTTCGAAAGTAATTAAAATGAAAGCTTGTTGCAACAAATAAGACGACTTTTACGTTCAACCCGATTTAATGCCAATTTCTGTGAACGATATATTCGCAACATATTTGAAAATTATTTCTACAATCAAACACCGAAGAACCCGTTCTTTGGCGTACGTATCAAACTGTTCTGACCTCAATCTGGAACAATTTGTGATCGCCCACGGCTCCATAGAAAAAATTATATTATGAAATACACCAATGAAATGTAGGGATTTTGGACATGAAACTGTGTAATCCAATAAATCGTGCTTACTCTTATCTCATATCAGATAATGCACACAGATGATAACTATTCAAATGTAAGGTATAGGGTGGACTGACAACTTTCATGTTGATGTCGACGTTGCTGCCATTATCCGTTATTATCCATATGATAATTGATTCGTAGACGATAATTTTTTAAATGCAAAATCAGCGAACAAGTTATTGTCCAACATACTTCCATTTTAAATTAAAATGAAACATTGTTTTGGCGTAATATTTTTCACGGAATTTCAGGGTCTGTTAGAAATAGCAGGAGAATATATGCAAATATTACTCGTAAATATGCAGGGTGTTCAGGAATAGGAGGTAAAATGTAAAATGGGAGATTCCTTGGCTAAAGATCTTTAGAATCGAGATGGGTAAACTTCGATATCATGTTCACATTTAGATTAATTAACAACTTCTTGGATAGTAAGTACTTATTGAATGGACAGAGCACAGCGTTTCGCAAATGCTTGTGTTGTAGATCTATTCTGTGTTAATTTTCTGTCTAAAAAGGCATTTTGAATCATAGAATTCGAATAGTACGTGAAGATTCTTTCAATGTGGTTTTTCTATATGTTCTGTACTGTATGACTATATTATAAATAATATGAAAATGTATATTTTTTTTGTATTTGGAATTTTCATCATGATTACCATAAATGTAAAATGGAATGTCCGTTTAAATAATAAATATTTTTTCTACATTCATGCAAAAAGCAAAACTTTATTGAACAATATTTATAGTGGAAAAAGAACTTCTTTATTGCACTAGTGCAATAAAGTTTTTATTGCACTCATCTGTCATTCTACTTCAACGTGCTGTCACCAATTGTTCATTCACAATTGGTTCCTGTTTCAATGCAAATCGATATTAATAATAAAGTATTCAAGTTGCGCTTTTCATTTTCCTACACCTAGTGCCGTACCTCAATAAATCATTTTTTGCTTTTTGCATGAACGTAGAAAAAATGTTGTATGCAACTCGTGCAAAAATTGTTTATTGCACTCGACGGGTTGTCCAACTCGGCCTAACGGCCTCGTCAGACAATTTCACGTCGAGTGCAATAAACATTCACTTTTTGCACTTGTTGCATAAATAACTATTAAGATAAAAAGTCCAATAAACATGGGCCCGCAAACGATTTACGAGATAAAGGGTGTTTCTTGTAGTCCTACTTCTTCGTGATGATTATACCAGTTTATCGAAACTTTATAAATCTTAGCTACATATTAGATTAATAAATACCGAAATTTATAAACAATTTATGTATCACAGCTTACTCACTTGATCTCTATAATAATTTGGATTCTCCTGACGATTAGGTAGAGAATTGTTCGAAATTTTTTTTCAAAATCGGTAGCAGATACGACTACAAAACATCAAAAAGTGTAGTCTTGGACTGAATTTTCTTTTTTAATTTGATTTTTTTCAAGTATTTTTTGGTCATAGCATATTCCCTTAAATTTGGCATAGACATTCCAATTTGAATTTTTCATCATGCGATATGATAATTTTGAATGGAAAAATACAGGGCGATATTTCTTCTGGAACAGTGCCCGCTTCTTTCTTCCCGAACTTTTTGTTGCAGGTCTATTGGTAGTTTAAAATCGTGTATCTCGAAAACAAAGCTTTTGCGGGCTCATGTTTATAGGACTACTTCTCTTAAAATGATCCGAAGAATCTGTCATTTTCATTTGTACCTACAATTTAGGAACACCTGTTTATTTTAATGTTATTGTTTACACTATATATTAAAATCTGCATGCAAAAATTTTGAAAAAGTGAGTAATGTTTTTATGCACCTTGAGCGCCTGGTACCTGGTACCTTGGTACCTTGGTCCATGCTTATGTATTCCTTCATGATGAATATGTATCTAGATCAGAGATGAATTTTGACACAGAAATCCACCTTTCAATCAGATTTAATTTTCAAAATTTCAAGGAGAAAAAAAAAATACCATAGCAAATTTGCTTATGCCTTACCCAGATATCGACTTGAACCATTTGTTGTGGTTGATTCTGTAGCAGTCCAAGATCCTAGGACCTTTAAAGGTTCTAGAAAAGGACCCTAATTAGGGTCCTTTTCTGCTGTCACTGAAATATTAGGTTTTTTCGATATTCTGTTCAAATTTTCACTGTTCTGATGATGTTTTCCACACATTATTTTGATCAAAGCTTTAAATTAATTTATTTTTTCAGGATGTTCCACCATTGACGCGACACTATTAGAGTTAAGCACTGAAATTGTGATTGTTTTTTCGACACAGTATTATTAGGATCCATTAGAGCTATATGCATTCTCAAAATATTTGCAATATACAGGCTGTACCAATAAAGTGTGGACGACCAAACATTTTTTTCTTATGGAACGCCCAAATGAACATGGGTTTGTTCGAAGTGTCATAGGCTAAAACCGTTTTTGAGATATTTCTACTTTTCATAAATTATGAAGGGTATATTGGGAAAAACCCAATTATTTCGAAATGAAATGATTGAATTTTGAAAGTGTTTACTAGAAGAACGCAGGTAGGACTTTTTTATGATCATTGAGAACTCTACTGGGTGTTCAAAATGAGACAATTCATTGATAAATTCTTCATACGTTATTACTGGGATTATTCCAATTGCAAGAAAATCGAAAAATAATAGAAATTGGCAAGATTGACTTCATTTGTTTTTCGAACATAATAAAATTTGCAGCCTAACAAAAAAATTCTACATAGTGTGTTATTTGGAAAAATCCGGGTAATATGTGATGTTTGAATTGTCTCGTTTTGAACACCCAGTAGAAATCTCAACGACCATCAAATAATTCGTACTTACCTCCGTTCTTTTAGTATTCACTTCCAAAATAGCATTAAAATAAATTCATTAATTTCAGAGTTATTAAGTTCATCCAAAAAACCCTACAAAATATGACAAATCGAATGATCTCAAATCGGTAAGTTTTAAACATATGAAACTTCGAACATATTTGGGTTCATTTAAATTTTTAAATTTCAAACTTTTATATAGATATTAACAAACTTGCTGAATTATTCATTTTCTGCTATTTGAAAATTCAATAAAAAACATGGAGTTTGAGTAGAAAAAACATAAGTTTGGTCATTTATAATGCTTTGGTACACCCTCTCTATTTCCAACTTGTTTAAATGTAGCTCTAATGGATTCTATAATGATTCGGTATTGAAAAAAGTTCAAAAATTACTGCGCTTAATTAAATAGAGATCCGTATCAATGGTGGAACATCCTGTATGAGAGCAAAATCACAATCAAATAATCGGATTCCTAATCACGTAAATTTAGGATAATTTTTCTCCAATTTTTGAAATTTTCCATTTATGATGGTGTGATCTGCATGAAATTCCGCGTGTAGCTTTTTCATATGAACCAAGAATATCAACTGTATCGTTTACAAAAATATTGTGTATTTTTTCTATATTCTTCTGGCATTTTCTATGGTCTGGTTACGCGATCACTATGAAATTCTGCACGAGACATAAAATTATCATTCTAAATCTAAAACCCGATTTTTGGAAACGCCAAATATCAACTGCGTTTGAAATACGCACCAACAGTGGAACATATTTCTATGAACCAATTGAATAATTCGAATGAACTTGGAATTAACGGAAGACATTAATTTGAAAATTTCGTTATCATGACAAAGTTACGAAAACTAATCAATTTCAATGACGAGAAATGCTTGGGAAAATTTGTGTTTTTATTAGCCGTTCATCCTCATTCTAACTATTATATTTCATATTTGCATGAGAGTTTGGTGTTTGAATTATGAAAGAGAATGTGTCAATAATCTATAATCATCAAGATTGAGATATTTGGATTTCGCTAATCCGAGGCACATCCGGAGATGTAATATAATTAGTATTCAATAGAATCCAGAGGATAGTCTTGTGATTCATGAGATGAATATGGAAATTAATTGCGTGCAAGAAAATATTCTCTCAAGTATATTATTTTATTCTTAGAATAATTTACAGAAAAATGTTTAACTCATGCAATTTTCAGTAGGTTCACCCTTTCGTTAGACGTTTTTCGAGGATTTTTGTTTGATATGAATTTTGTGGAACTCTTATCAGCTAGTTGTCCTGAAGAATTTAAACATTATGGTCCCGGTTCGTATAGGAAATAGTTAACACCATATCACCTAGCTGATTGTTCGACATAGACAGACCATTGATCAATATCTGATATATCCATATTTTGTAATGTTAAAAAACACCAACCTGTTGTAATTCTTAACGCAGACTGACAGAAACTTCATTCTCAAAAATAAAAAACAACTAAATATGTTCCTAATCGGGGTTGTCAACCCATGGCACAAACAATATGGCCAACAATTTCGAATATTATGTGCTTATTATTATTATTTCACCAACTAGCACAATTATTCCATATTTTAACAATATACATCAGGGCATAAACCTTTATATTACTAGAACATCAGCAGGCATTTCTGTTGTCTGCAAATATTCAACTTCAATAAAATTTTCATTGATAGCTACTGAATAAATTCAGGATATATATTCACATGAATATCTGGTAGATGAACAGTATCATTAGAATTATTGAGAGGGGTTTATACAAAGTGGCATTCTCGTGATTAGCCAAAGTTCAACTACTCCACTCTCCTCAACGTTTTTGAGATCACACCACTTTTCAGGATGAGTGCAACAAACTAAAACGTTTCTCTGATTTACCGTCCTTTTCTACCACATGCAAGAAATGAAAACGTTTATTAATCTTTATATTCAATTTGAGAAGAACCGCATTTTTAGTCTTCGACAAGACTTTTCGTATATTATTATATGTTTATTGTATATTTTTATGTGAAAATTCAAATAATGAACTGCACCCGTCTAAGAATTGAACTAAAACAGAGCGAGAAACAGAGTGTGAAATCAAGACGTAATGTTTCTTTTGGTCGAAGGAATTCAGAATTGGTAATCTATATAATTTTCTCGACCTTCCCATACGCCTATTTCATAAGTCATCGAAGGAAGTAAAGTTCATCACTGACTATTACATTAATTCTATTCCTATTTTATTTGACACCCATTGGACACACAGCCCAGTTACGCCAAACACTCATATATTAAATCGTTCTGACTAAATGTTGAAATCATGCAAATTTTTTTCAACTTGAAGCAGGCGAAGTAGACTAGATTCCATAATGGGCCCATGTACGAAATCTATTGTCTGCTGAATTCAATTTCTTGAGATGAATAGGCACTTTCACATATGACAGTGAGGAATATTGTGAATATTTCTCTACTAATCATTGATCTTAAAGTTTTAATTGGATTTGTATCTTTACTCGCGTAATAATTTCAATGTTCACAGGAAAAGTTGCTTTAATCTGTTAGAATACTTAAAATTAGCTATATTTTTCTTTATTTAAGTTTGTAGGTATAATCATTCATCGATTCTTCTATACGATGTAATGTAGGATGAGTCAGTAAAGAAGAAAAAACAGAATATCAGAATTATTAAAAAAGTTAAACAAACACAGAAATTGAATAAGTGTATTATTGTTCTGTTATAATTCTGAATGTTTATTTCTCTTTGATTTCTTGTGAATTAGTTATTCATATTATATTAGTTTATTCAGGTTGAGGCTATGATCCTTCGTTTGTGTAAGTCACTTTCGTGAGCGCTCGTCTGTCAACAGATCACTCTATCATTTCCTCAAAATATTTGTTATTTGCGAGTCTCCTACTGAAAATGGTTTCAAACGATTTTTTTTTTCTTGAATCAGGGGAAATCCTTATGGACGGACTACATGAACAACTATGAAAGGTCGAACAGTGTGAGTCTGTTACTCAATAATCTTAAACTAAGACTCTTTTATCCCAATTCCTGATCGGAAAAGGGGTTAAATGACGAAAATTGGGATTGCCAGTCACATTCCGAAAGCTTTCCAAGGAGATTGAGTGATACATTGCTCCATTCAGTGACGATCATCGAAAGATTCGGTTTGGAGTACAAGTTTTGGACGTTTGTATCTGGTGGAAGAGTCGTTGTAGTCGAGGGATTCTTGGACTTATCAGTTGGAGTATTTTTTCGCTTTCCCAATGGAGTTGGGTATTGCGAACAAACCAGGTTGCATTGAAGACGGCCCTTTCGAATGATTTGTAACTTCGTGGCGGTGGTGTGTAAGCCCAACACGTTGAAGTGTAAGCATTGACACTAACAATAGTACTTTACAAGATCAGCTTGCTCCAGGCATGTTAAAAAAAAGACAATTTGACAAGCACAAACGATATGGTTTGACTCACTGATGACGAATCTGTCCTCAAATTCGATTCAGCCTGTCCATCGGTCACTACAATTTTTGCTCATCGGGGCCTGAAAGTTCAAAAACACTAACTGAATTAACCACCGAGATAATGGCTGTTTACGTATGCGCTCAGGAGTGTCTAAAAATGAACCTCAAGGGGGCGCATATCAACATCACCACGGACAGCCAAACCACACTGAGATCCCTGGAATCGTGATGCCAGGGGTCTCTGCTGACTTGAGAGTGCCGTAACACCATAAAGCAACTGGGCAGAGGAAATAAGGTGACTCTACTATGGGTACCAGGGCACAGTGAGGTTGAAGGAAATGAAAAAGCTGATGAACTTGCAAAAAGTGCATCAAGGTTAACACCTGCTGGACCTGAGCCTTTATGTGGGCTAGGAAAAGACCAATTTAAAGCTGCGGTCCAGCTATGGGAGTTGAACAACAGGATAATCTACTGGACTCACACTCCTAGACTTGTTCAGGCAAATAAATTCGTCACGATTTCACCTACCTACGCCAAAAAGCTCTTAAAGCTGTCACGAGCCGAGCTTCGGGTGATGGTGGGTCTGCTGACGGGGCACTGTCGGTACAAACATAATTTTTACCGTATGGGAAAGTCAGCAGACGAGATTTGCAGGCTCTGTAGATCAAAAACAGAAACAGCCGAACGCATGGTATGCAAGTGTCCGGAGCTGGCTGGCCTAAGAACCATTCACATGGGTAAGCCGGTCCTGGATACCAGAGAGGTAACGGCCAAGGCCCCTAAGGAGGTTGTCAGTTTTATTAACCTCATTGACGACCTCCTTGGGTTTCTATGAATGAATAGGGTAGAGAACAAAAGATCTGCATGGTCGCAGTTCCCGGAAGGCTTACCGAACCAAAACGACCCAGTTCAAATAATAATAATAACTGAATTAACCAATTTACAACCTGTATATCTACCTACTTGCAAATTGCAATCGGGGAATCGTCAGCTAACTGAACTGTTTCTCTGGTACCGATTCATAGTCCCTTTCTTCGTCATGGAAAGTTGTTGTCTGAGAAATCTAAATTGGAAAAGTTTTCAAAGTTTATTAGTTGCCCATGGTCTATCAGACCGTTTCCCACTAAGAATAGTCATAATTAAAAAATAACAGACATGAAAATGAACGATAATTGCAAAATAAGTGATTTTGAAGAACTCAAAATGCATATAGGAATGAGTAATTCTACTGAACCCAATACCAATTTGAGTGAGGTTCGGAGTTGAGATACTTTATGTAATATTTGTTGAATAACCAAAAAACATGTTTTCAGAATACAAATTCAACTTTCAATTAGAGCTTTTTAGCAACATTTTATCGTTAACCATTAAGTTTAAAACCGATGAATTTCGGTGATAATTTCGTGCAGATGATTGAGTATGATGCATTGGATTTCTGGTAATGAATTTCAAATCCTTTTATTTGTATACTATGTAGCTATTCTATTGATTAATGCCAAGTGTTTTTTGTTTTGTTACTCAAAATCTAGAATAATCCCTAATAATATACCGAATGAGAAAATAGTTGGTTGTGTATACTGTATTTTTGAAACCAGGAACCGCTTTTTTCAGAATGGTTCCACTAATTAGGGAATTCGAGAAACAACAAATGAGTTGAGGTGTTTCCACTAATTAGAGAATTCGAAGAATTACAAATGAGAATTACATGTATTGTAAGCTGAGGAAATTTTTACATAAGACTGAATGTGATGTAGATTCATATTCTTCTAGAAAGTTAGCTGTTTAGTGATTTTCCATATCTTTGTTATTTTATATTTGAAAATATGTGTCAAGTTGGAGTCCTTGTGATATCAGCATAAGACTACTTAAATAAAACTATAAAAAGTGCATTCGTACTACTTAATGTGGATTTGTACTTGAGTTCTTCCATATTAAAATATCGATGCCACGCCCTAGATACGGCACTGGTTATGATATGTTTCACCCTTGCTTTTTGCCATTCTGTTCAGTGATTACCCATATCATAACATAACCCCCGTAAAGCTAGTAGCACCACTTAAGAATTTTCTATTTTTTTTTCAGTATTCAGGCTAATTCATTATCCTATAAAGAAATTTTTTACTTTTCAGTTTAACGAGTTTAACAATATCATGGGTTCTACTATATTCACTCTAAACTAGCGCTACTAAATGCAAATCAAATAAATAAGGAAAATCATGGAGAAAATCTGATTACACCATAATTTTTGGCTCATTTGAGGTCACTGCAAAACTCGATTTATCCAGGATTTGTTCTGACAACCGTATATTTGAAATACCCAGGTTTTTTTAAGAACGAAAATCAAGAGTTCAAACGTGAGCCTAAAATGAGCTGAAGATTATATAGGTCAATCAGAATTTTCATATTAAACTCTCGTTTACCATTTTCTCTGACATCCGATCAAAATTTCCACTGTGTTTTATAAATAACCGATAAATGTTTCCTATAAAATGTCTAATTTGTTTTTCGGAGAAAATATAATCCGCATAAGATTTGCCACGAAAAGATGCTCCTATGACCAAATTTTCATTGAAATCAATCGAAGAGTTCAAATGTTATCCTAGTAAGTGTATGATCGAAATGAAGATTTTAGATGGCTGTAATTGAAAAAAGAAGCATTTTGGAACATAATACATATGTCAATAAAATCTTTTTTTTAATTTTGATAAGTGCTATCCCCACCTGAACTTTTGCGCCACAATTAGTAAACACCCTGTGTAATCAAAATGTATATTTCGCAATAGGGTAATAATTTTCTATTTCACTTCAACCCGAAAAAACAAATAAAATTTTCATGATAACTGGCAACTCCATTTAAAGAAAGCGGTGTACGATTGATTGTTTTTTAACAACTGCACTCGAGCATTCAATTTCTTGTCGATACGAACTCAGGACATAAACGTAGACCACCTTTCCGAAGTATTTCGCAAGATATTGAAAAGAATAAAAAATATTTTCTTCAACCTTCCAACGTCCAAGGCATGACCAATTACGAAACTCATACATGATTAAAACATTACTCATGACCTACGGTGACGTTCTTGTGAGGAACGTTCTTTTTTCAGGTGTCTGTTCATTTCAAAATTAGAGCACTAAACAGTGTAACAAATATTTGAAATGGAATTAATTCGAAGAAGGCTATATCCTTAACGCATACATAACTAATTATTTCCACAAAACACGTACTTAAATTGGAATAACGATTTCTTACATTCGATATACAGAGTGTCTGGAGATTTAAAGTTTAGGAATATATTTCGTAAGGTGATACTAGCTGTCGGAAAATATGGAAAAAATGTCCTAAGATATAAGCCTGGGAATTTGGAACACCTTTTCTTCCATTATATGTTCAGTTGCCGCTAATAATCAGTAGTATAACTATAATTAGTCAAAAAATTATACATAACTTAACGATAACTTGTTGAATAATTATAAAGAATGCCAGTTTTATAGTTTAAATTGGGGAGAATAATTCTATCAAACTGATTGGATTTGCAATTTTGCAGAAGGTTTGAGAAGTTTATTTTGAAGTAGGTACGTATTGAATGGGATACAATAATATTTTGAATAAAATATAGGAAAACAGGGAGAGATGACGCACCTCTTGTAAAATGTGCCGGAAATCTACTGTTTTTAACTGATCGCAGGGGTGGATCCCGGGGGGGGGGGGCATGGGGGCCATGGCCCCCCCCTCGCGGACCTTATAAATATAAAAGTGTATCTTGAATTACCGAAGACTATTCACTCATTTAGTTTTTAATTTTTTTCCAATAGATAGCTTTAGTTATCTGTATTTCGTGTTTTATAGGTCCGATCGGGTTCCACTAAATGGCGTTAGAAAGATGAGATTTCGTACAACATAATCTTTGTCGACAGTTTTGTGATTAGTTTACTCCGTTTAGTTTGAGCGCGCGTTAAAGAAAAAATACGTTATATTTGAGTTTTTTTGATAAAGTCGAAAATGCAAGCCAAGCGGCTGAAAATTTAAATAATGGTTATGGTTTTGATACTGTAATAGACAATCACGCGCAATTTTGGTTTCGTCGATTCCATTCTGGTAATTTCTAGGTCAAAGATGCATCACGCACTTGAGACCAATTTTCGAAAAGATCGACAAAATCATGGACATTATCGAGTCCTGTTTCCATTGCTCAAGAGTTGAAAATTGCACCAAAAACCGTTTGGAACCATTTGCATAAGGCTGGTCTCAAGAAGAAGCTAGATATATGGGTACCACATGAGTTACCGCAAAAAACTTCTTAGACCGAATTTCCATCTGCGAATCGCAAAAAAATCACCCCGTTTTTGAAAAGGTTGGTGGCTGGTGATGAAAAGTGGACGACTCACAACAACATCAAGCGAAAGCAATCCTGGTAAAAAAGCGATGAGCCATCGGAAACGGTCAGGAAGGTTTTGCTGTGTATTTGGAATGATTGGAAGGGAATTATCTACAAGCTGCTCCCCTAAGGCACAAATGTTGACCCGGAACTGTACTGTCAACATTTGGACCTTCTGAAGGAAGCAATTGCCCATAAGCGACCAATAGGAGAGAAATTGTGTTTCATGGAAACAACGTAAGTCCAAACACATCGATAGTGACTCGCCAGAGGTTCTTATGCATCCACTTTATAGCCCCAAGTGCATCTCTTGCTGTCCATGGCAAACAATTTTGCTGGTGAAAAATTCGTTCCAACAGAGGCTTGTGAAAATAGACTGTCTTCATTTTTTTGCCAATAGCGACAAGGGTTTCTATGAAAGCGGCATACAAAAAAACTTCATAATGAAAACAAGTTATAGAACAAAACGGCGCATATTCGACTTAAATTGGATCATTCTAACTGTGGTAATTGAAGTATTGATTTTATGCAAAAATAATGATTTTTTTTTCATACCTCATATTTTCTTGTGCCTGAGTTTTTTCATGAAATAAATCTACATGTATTCATAAAATTGTTTGAACTTGTTTTTGTACTACAACAATTTTGGAAACTAAATATGATATGAATTATTAAATACATCTTTCTTTAGAAAAAATACTTGACCCAGTAGGCACCAACAAAAAATTCCGTTATTTTGATAATCGAAATGAGCCGTGACTTTTTATGGCCCCCCTCAGACATCGCCTGGATCCGCCCCTGACTGATCGTGGTCCTCAAATCATGAATAATTCTTTGGTTATTATTCTTTTATATTATAACATCAACATGAAAAAAACTCAAAAATTTTTCAAAAATAAAATAAAATACAAAATTCTGATTTTTGCAATCTATCCCGCATTCCACGGGCGAGACGAAGCTTTGGGTTTGGTAGAGATTGCTCAAGGGGCTCAACATAACATGCTTACTTTTCGGCGATTGTTTCATTACCACAGGGTATACAGTAGTTTTCGAAGGATTTGCACGTGTCATAAAGCCACACCTGCCTCATTCCACGTACTGATTCCATTTCACTCTAGATTTGGTATTTTCGTAGCATTCATTTTCGTCAAAAGTTTCGTCGTCTATGGAATCGTTTTCCATCGCACCATTTTCTTCAGATGAAGAACTTACCAAACGTCGTTTTACACGTTTTATTCTAGCAAGGTTGTCATCAACTAATCTAATAATTTTTTTTGACATTTTATTCTTCTTACGGTTTCCTTTTTTTTTTCCCTTACCAATTTTTTTTTTTATCTGCAATCAGTCAAGTTTTGCGCCGACAAAAGCTCAAAATATGTATGCGACCTTCTTTGTTCATACCTTCAGCTCGGGACATGTATACATTTTTGGCCTTTCGAATGCTCAATGTGGGATTTCATTGAAAATAGTGTAAAAAGTCGGTATTTTGAGTCTGAAAATAAAAAACTATTATGCGTCATCTGTCCCGAAATATCATGCGTCATCTTTCCCAAACCCATGGGATAGATGACGCACGACGCACCTGTTTAGGTTATAAAAAATGTCGGATGATAAAACTTCAACTTCAAGCTGAATTCGTTAGAACTTCTACTTTTCGCGGATTTCTAATTAATAATGGATCAAACTAAACACCTTGCGATCTTTTGAGGTACTTACTAACTATATATCACCAAATATCTTGTAAGTATATCTCACTTTCAACCTGATTTTTTCGAACGGCAAGAGTTAACCGTCTGGACTAACACTCCTAGACTTGTTCAGGCAAAGAAATTCGTGAAGATTTCACCTACCTACGTCAAAAAGCTCCTGAAGCTGTCGCGAGCCGAACTTCGGGTGATGGTGGGACTGCTGACGGGGCACTGTCGGTACAAACATCATTTGTACCGTATGGGAAAGTCAGCAGACGAGATTTACAGGCTCTGTAGATCGGAAGCAGAAACAGCCGAACACTTGGTATGCAAGTGTCCGGAGCTGGCTGGCATAAGAACCATTCATATGGGTAAGCCGGTCCTGGATACCAGAGAGGTAACGGCTAAGGCCCCTAAGGAGGTTGTCAATTTTATTAACGTCATTGACGACCTCCTTGGGTTTCTATGAATGAGTAGGGTAGAGAACAAAAGATCTGCCTTGTCGCAGTTCCCGGAAGGCTTACCGAACCAAAACGACCTCAGTTCAAATAATAATAATAATAACCGTCTGTATGCACCTGTCTTGTGCAACCGGCGCTGCGTGTACCAAAAACGCGAATTATCGAATTGCGTCTTGTCTCCCGCCGCGTCATGTCTCCCTGTTTTACCCTACTTAATTTGCCAAAAAGTAGAAAATACAATGCTATAATACGTTTCATAATTTCATGAACATATTCAACTAAAAGAGCATTATTCTCGAGTATGTATCAAGTTAAGAGAAGAACGTTTGAATACCTGGGGCATATTATAAGAAATAAAGAGAGATACTCCCTACTGCTGAAGAATATATTTTTCAAGGGAAAGTAGTAGGTAAGAGAGGACCTGGAAGAAGAAGATCATGGTTGCGGTACCTGAGAACGTGGTTTGGGAAAAGCTCAGCAGAACTGTTTCGAGCTGCTACCAACAAAATTATGATTGCCAACATTCGAATCGGATAGGTACTTGAAGAAGAAAAATGTAGCAAGTAAATATAATCAATGTTTATTATTTTAAATACAAATTGGTACAATGAAAATTACAATTATTACTATGTACGTAGTACCTACTACGTTTTTTTTAACTGAGTTATTTTCTGGACTGTTCAGTGAAGTGCTGGAAATACCAAAGGTTCAAATATTTGGACCTGTAATGTCTTTAAAATTGTATATAATTTTTATGTTCTGGAGATGTTGTTCATTTAACTGTAGTTAGTGTTTGTTATAATTGAAATTACCATTATATTATTAATAAAATACATAATTTTACTTCCTATTTTTATTTCTATGACAATTGTTTCGTCATACCATGACTTCTTCGAGTGAGGATTACTGTTATTAGTTATTACCATGACCTGTTATCTAAAGTCCTTGTTGTTATATCTTCTTTTTATCTAGAAGTCTTACTGGTCATTGGACAAGGACCTACTACATTATGGTTGAGCACAAGTCATTTATTAGTAGCACATCGTTATGCACCTTTCAGGGTTTATTGGTAAAGCTGATCTTAATTTAGGAATAATAGGACATCATTCCCTTTTCGATTTTAAGTCTCTATGCTTGCGGGAATTATTAATATTTCCAGGGAACATTCGAGTTATTGATAATCATCACTTGAGCATTCCTTGATCCATGATGCGCATCGCGTCCTTGAGTGAAATCTTTTGTTTTTATTCACAGGCATTCATAAAAAATGAATATTCGATACACCAAAATTGTTGCTCGAATGGGATACCTACATATTCAGATCGAAAGTTTTCTAATTTGTAGATATACTCAAACTAATCAGTTCTTTACTAATTACGATAATTGAAAATTATAAATTTATTTCACGAGTATTTTTTACGAGCGAATTGAAACACTTCCTTCATTTCTCCCAATTAATGAACAAAACTACGAAAAAGATGCAAAAAATTAATTCGTTTCTGATTTTGCGAAAATCGAAATTTCCATGTCTCTTCTTCACTTCAGTAAAGATGAGATAATATCTGCATTATATATCCTATTCTAGCTAAGTGAAATTTACGGAGGATATTTATTTATATTCTGGAAGCAAGATAATATCTGAATATGAAATGCAGTTTCTTATGTATAGGTACTCGCTGTTCGAATGGACACCTCCTCTAAGTGTTCATACCCAATACTTGAGATTCAAATTGTGCAAAAATTACTACTACTACCTAATACTATAAGCACAGTATGGATCTGTTCATTAAAAACTCTTCGAAGTTTTTTCATTCATAATATCGTTAATTCTACAGTAAAAACGTAGATTAATTTGTTTACATTGAGTTAAGAACTATGTTTATTTCTTTTACATTCTTATGTAAAAGGAGGTTAGGTTGAATCTGCATATCTTTATGGAGATTCAATTATACAATGAAATATGTAGCACATAATTATCCATTGGTCTTTATTATAGTCGTATATATATATGCAGTTAATGCAGGGTTCAATTGAAGCATTTAATGTTCGGTTATTATAAAATTGTAACCTTAAATGTCACCAGAGTCAAAATTCCTAAGGCTTCAAAATATAGTGGTCAATTCTTGTCACTAAACCGAGTTAATTCTTGAAAAATCAAGTCAACATCCAAATGACGAGCTAAAAAGACTAGTTGACAACAACCCTGTTGGGGATGGGGATCTTTCTTGATAGGTTGGTGTCACATCTTCAACTAGGTTGTGCTCAACTAGTCTTTTTATCTTGTCATTCCGGCTTTTCTCTTCAGGAAATCTATGACAGATTCAAATTCTATGTCTCTGTAGATTTTTTGGTTTCTTACGAACCGTATGTTCATTGCAGCTCTTTACAGTTTATTTTCTGTCTCCCCTATCTTTTTGATATGACTTTTGGCTGCATAGAATTAAATTGTTCAAACTGAGGCACAAAAAGCTGATTTATTTCAGCTCAATTAGGTTCATTGTTCATTCCCAAACAGCATTTCATACAGATTTTGCAAAAGTTGAAGGAATAAAGAAGTACATAATTCGAAAAATATTTTTGGTTTTCATTACATTCATTCTTCAGAAATTTTTTTATATTTACTATTGAAAGAAACTCCACTGGAATTCGATTTGATTCAAGGGCGTAGAAATGGGGGGTTCGGGGGGTAATTACCCCCTCAAGATTTCCAAATATAAAATTGCAGAATTCTAGTAAAGACGAAGAACAAAATTTTTACATAAAATGAACCAATAATCATTTTACTTTCCTTTGAAATCCACACGGCAGTTAGAAATCGGACCCGCTTTGTCAGCCCCTCATTTGCCATTTGTGTTTTTAGCATTCGTCGTCGGTATACACTTACTCGTTGTTTTGGTATTGTATCATTCTCGTCACAAAATTTCAATACTGTAGTTCTTCATAGTAATTCGCATAGAAAAATTGTCTGGAATGTGTTTCATTCAAATTTCAATTCATTTGTGAAGACATCAGTTTTGAATTGCAATTGACTATATCGGAGTTGTTGAATTGAAGGTACAAATGAAAATGACAGATGTCTCGGATCATTTTGAGAAAAAAGTCCTATAACACTTGGTTTTAGAGATAAAAGTGTTAAAGTTCAAGTTTTCTTCTCATAGAACCTTCCCTTCATAAGATATTTGATTTGAATTGGCCATAGATATTACAATTTTAAGTTTTCATCATGTGATATGCTAATTTTGAATGCAAATCTACAGGGTGAAATTTTTTGTGGAAAGGTGCCTGATTCCTTCCTCCAGAACTAGTTTTTTGATTAATAAAGATTTTTTATTTATTTATTCATTTAACCATGAACGGACTGGCCATTTCACAAATATTATTAAGTATCGAATGAAAATTAATAGAATAGAATAGAAATTCTTCGAAAAAATAAACAAGCAGAAATAAAACCTAAACCAAAAAAGCTTACAAACTAATGTAACACTTCAAAAAATTGAAAAATTGTAACGTGAAACAAATCTATATCCATTATTAAATGATATAAGCATCACTAAAAAGTACGACATTGTATAAACACCCTGTATCTCGAAAACAAAGCATTTGCGGGCTCATATTCATGGGACTTTTTATTCTTAACATCATCCAAGGAATCTCTCATTTTAGTCCGTAACTCTAATTTAGGAATAACCAGTATGAGGTAAGAACAACCGAATTGGTAATAAAAAAGTTATTTCGAGTAATTTGGTTCAAACTTTTTTTTCTCACATTACAGATATGAGTAAACGTTGTCAAAAATATTTTTTTGATTACTCCCCCCCCCAAAAAAAAAAGGGTCTACGCCCTTGATTCAATTGACTTCTTAACCGAAAAAAATTTTGTGAACTTTAAGAATTGAGTGTTTAGCAGTTTGGTGCAAAGCCAAAGTATTCAGTTCATATCTAACAACTGGTTATATTATAGTTTTTTTCATTCTTATTTCTAAAAACCATCCAGTCATCCAAATTAAATAATGTAAGGAAAACAATAAGAAAAAGTTGTTACGGATATTGCATGAAATAAAATCTATTTTTGGGTTGACTCATTGATTATTGAGCGAGAAACAATGAAGGTAATTGCAAAGTAACGCCCAAATAAGTATATATCAATTCAATAGTCTGAAATGCATTATTCAACAATTATATCAAACTGTGGTAGTATTAGATCACGATTTCATTGAGTACTTTCCGTTTCTACAAAAATGTAGGCTACTGTCTAGGCTCGGGGCTACTAACTACATTGCAGTTGTTGGTTTAGTACCCATGAGAATTAATTATGGTAATTCGTAAACTTATCGAAGATAGGAATGATTCATTCAAGTTTTTGGGTCTGGATGTTTCTTCGAAGTTAATTTTCACAAACAGATATCAATGACATTTCATATGCAGGGGCGATAACTTGATGATTTCGATACGGTAATAATTGCTGTATGTTTCACATTGTTGTTTTCCTGAATAAGATTCGAGATTTGAGATGTTCAATTTTTGCATATAAATGGCGCCCCTTACGAAAAAAGACAGGAGAGATATTTTATCACGCAAAATGTTAGTTGAAATATTTCAAATAAGGCATACCATTTTTTCCTTAAAAAAATTGAGATCATTACCCGTATGCGCGCCAATGATGAACATAAAATTCTTAATTGCATTTCAGAAAATGCGTAATAATTACCTCTTGAAACCCACCAAATTTCATTCGCATATCTCGACCGGTTTCAGAGCAAGAAATAAATAGTCAGTTTTTAAGTAAAAGTTTTACACCCCGTATTTCGAAAAACGAAACATTTGCGGACAAAAGTTATTAAGCATAATGTCATTATTTATTCATGAATGTACCTCTTAAAGTTTGTCGCACTTATTCAATAACACCCTATATAATTAGGTATACAGAGTTAGAACTATTTAGAGGAGCAGTACAAGGATATCGAAAACCGTTAGAGATACAGGTAGCTCAAATTAAAAAAAAGTGTGTTATTTAGAGAGCAGTGTGTTGCTGCTGTTAATAGATCCAAAATATCTTCAATGGTTCTAGAGATATCTCGTACAAACTGAAAATCGATATTTTTTTTCTATCTAACTCGTTGGGTTTTGGAGATCACTTCACGAAATTCGGTTTGTAGGCATAATCCAACATAGAGATTCTAATGATGTCGTCAAATTTCTTCTATATTCCATTGCTTCAGAGACGCGATAGTTAATTTTTTTATGGACGCCATACTCGTTCTCCTTAAGGTGATAAAGAAAAGAATTACGAATAATAATAATAATTAATAATGTAATGTAAATAATAAATGATGTAAAAGCGCCAGTGGGGAATGATATCAACGAAAACTATTCCAATTATCATCTCAACAACTGGAATAGTGCCCAAACATCTCAAGAGGAATATCAAGCAACTGGGACTTAGTGAGTATATATGTAATATAATGCAAAAAGCTGTTCGTTTAGGTACTGCAAGGACGGTGAGAAAATTCCTAGGAAGCGAAGGACAGGTCCAAGGATCACGTGTAAGAGGACCAGAAGTTCGACGAGAACCAGGGGGACCACAAGGACCGAACACGACCGAGCTCTACCCTTCTGATATTTTAAATATCTGGGATTGAGTGAATGTTCCTCTTAGCGAGGAGTGAGAAGCCGACGGCGAGGAGAAATCCTACGCGTATAGGCAAAAGTCGGGGATGTAATGTATAACATTCTACAAAAATGTCGAATCTAGCTACGCAAATTTGAACTTCCTCTTTATTTTTTTGTTTAAGTAGTAAGTTGATGCCAGAATTGTCTAATAACTTGTTACTTCGTTCAGTTGTTAAGTGAATCACGCTGATACCAACACTTTACATAGCGTACAACTGGTAGTGTCTGTAGAAATTGTTCTACATAATTTAAAAATCGCAAGTGATGGTTTCACATACCAACAATAAATGATAAATGATTTAGTAGTATGCTGGAGCCAGAATTGTCAAATAACTTTGTAGGTATGTGAAACCATCACTTGAGTTTTTTAAATTATGTAGAATAATTTCTACAGACATTACCAGTTGTACGCTATATGAAGTGTTGGTAGCAGCATGATTATGTAATTGAAAGGACGTTACTTATCAAACAGGATTAAGGTTTTCACAAAATTTGAGTGATGGTTTCACATAACTACTGAACGAAGTAACAAGTTATTTGACAATTCTGGCACCAGCCTACTACTCAAACAAAAAAATGAAAAGAAAGTTCAAATTTTCTAGACTCGATATTTTTGTAAATGTGATACATAAGGAGAACCAATATGGCGTCCATAAGAAAAAAAATAGACTTATCGCGTCTATGAAACAAAGGAAAATAGAAAAAATTTGACCTCACCATTTGAATCTATATATTGGATAATGGCTCCAAACCGAATTTCGTGTAGTTATCTCCAAAAACAAACGAGTCAAACAGAAAAAAGAAAATCCTAATTTTCAGTTTCTTCGAAATATCTCGACAACCATTGGGGATATTTTGGATCTATTAACAGCCACACATTGACTCCTAAATAACGTTACTCTTCTTCAATTTAATCCACCCTGTATCTCTAGCGATATAATTGTAGTGCTCTTCTAAATAGTTCTAACCCTATAATAATTTCAGTTTTATATTAAATATCAATACTTATTTATTAATCGATTGATCCTTTTGACATAAAAAGTATATAATCTCCAATATATCTTAATTAAATCTACATCATCATGGTATTATTTAGTACTATAGTAGGCCTCAGCAGGTAACAAATTTTTTAATCTGGTCCTGAACACAGGAAACCCCATCTATCTAAGAGGAATAGGTAGGTGATTATACATTCTTGTACTTTGAAATTTTGGTGAATATTCATACTTAGATGTCCTGTGCTGAGACACTAACAATGCTGCGAAATTTCTAGTTCTATATTGGTGGCCATCAGAAAGCTTAAGAAATCAAACATTTTTATATATAGAAGTATGTTACAGTCATAATATTATTCTTCTAAATATTGGTTTCCATGACATCTGCGGATTCAGACCGAAAATAAGGTGCATCACTCGTTTTGTCAGACATAGCAAACGAAGTATTATCTGCAAACATGACAGTCCATTCAGCTATTACATGATCTGGAAGGTCATTTATTGAGAGGATGAAGATGAGAGGGCCTAGCACTGATCATTGTGGGACACCCAGATGGAAATAAAAACTCCGAAACAAAATCATCAACCTTCTTTCACATTATTCTGTCGCTGAGAAAAGATCTGAGCGAATCTAGGAAAATGTCTGGAAAGCCCAAATTATACATTATATTCAATATCAATTCAAAATTGAGACAGTCAAACGTACGCGAAAGATGAAAAAATAGACCTGAAACCCATAAACCGTTGTCCAATGTGTAGAATGCCCCAAAACGAGAACCATGTTGGTTACTTTTCAAGAGATTCAATTTCGAAAGTTAACTTGTTATGCGATTATAATCAATTCTCCCAATCACCTTTGAAAAAACATTTATCAGACAGATCGGTCTTTAACTGCTTATACCAGTTGGATTGTTTTTCTTAAATATAAGAAGGACTATCAAACATGGTTCAGTAATTATCTCTTAGCTATTGCTCTGACATCCAGACATTTCGGTTTTCACATTAGACCTTCAATTATTATTTTTTTTATATAATTTTTCTAAACTCTGATCGCTCAAACTAGTCAGTCAAAATTTAAAATCAGAAAAAATAATTCCCATTCATATGAATAAAAAGGGCGAATAGAATAACTGTCATAAAAAAATTTAGGACAATAAACCTTCCTGAAAACTAGGGATTATGAAAACATTGAAACATTGAAAGTGTTGTTGATATTTCAGTTGAAAGTGTTTGATTCCAGATAATCCAGGAATTGTTGAAGATTTTAATCCTTAGTAAGAACTTATGTTTCCAAAAGTTCAAATTTCAATTTTTAGATTATTTGAAAAAAAGAAAATAATGAAACCAGTTAAATTTGTAGCGATTTATTAGTTTCAATAATAAATAATCAGTTGAAGGTGTCTTAATAAGAGTCATTCTGTTAATTTAACGACGATTCTATCATTCTGAAATTACATCTTTCAGAACCAAATATTATATTCTTGATAACTCGATGAAATCAAATAAATTATTATCTACCTATTTCACTCACTCAAAGTTGTTTTAATCCAAGAAAATACTCTCGATTTGATCATGAACCTGATCTAGATATGAAAATAATTTATGACAGAATTGAATTACTAATCATCCAATTATTATCATATTGAAATCATTATTCATAATTTACTTCATTATCAATCATGATTTAACATAATCAATGTTTGACTAATTATTTCCATGTTTGAGGATTTTAAAGTTTGACCATATCTTGAAAATCTTCAGAAGTGTCTCATAGGTTGTCACCTGTCGGGGGACAGGAGAAAGGTCCCTTCAGATTCCCCCACGGGCGTGGACCATACCGCGCCTCACAGTTGTGCCACTATATAAACATCCAACATACAGGATTATGTCAGATCAAGTATCCACAAGCAAACATGGCATTCAAAGTAAGTGTTGTGCTTCTTGGTACCTAACTTGAAAATAAATAATGAAAATTCAGGTGCTTTCGGAAAATATCAACAAAAATTCTTTCATAATCGTGATTTATTATAGAATTTTGAAAAAAAAACTGTTTTGGAATTTTAAAATATTTCTTCAAAAAATATTCACAATTTTCAATCCAATCTCGAAAATGTTTGATGCAAAATTAAAAATTGAACTTTCGATTAATTGTGAAACAGATGAACCTATGATGAATGAAAATCTTTAGAACTATAACACCATTGGTTTCTTTCATTATAATTGATCTGTTGTTTCTGTTAAAAACCCTCATATCTGGGAGAAAGACCTTTAACCCATTCAGTATCATTGAAAAATTGAAACAAATAGCTTTGAAAATTTGTCAATGTCTATACATCTATTACATTCTTGTGGAATACTTGTTTCACACTTTTCATATTTTTTTTCTCTACATACATTATTTCTCCATACTTTACGTTGTGGAAATAGTCATTTTGCTTATAGCAATAGTCAAATAAATATTATTATTATTGTTATTTTTATTAATAAATTTTGAAATTTTTTCTGAATTTCTGGAACTCCCTCTAGTACATTAATTCACCAAATTATTCGTTTCAATATGATATGATCAATCTCTTATCATTTTAAATTCGTTCATACAGGCTACTTTCATATGGAATCTTCTCAATATTTCATTTAGATCTCCTCTTCTTCAGTGTCAATATTTCTCCATCATATTTAGTTTTTTTTTATTGAATTTTCAGCATCAACTACAAAGGTTCTTAGCCATTCATATTCAGTGTTGTAGATACCTATACAGTTTTATAGACCTTGAAGTTTGTTTTACACAGTAAATTTCGAATCTGCCATTACTTTGTATCAGTAATCTAGAAATGTTTTCAGTTCACTAGGAAAGTACTAACAGTACTCCAGAAGAAATTGCACTTGCCTTATATAGCATTGTTTGCATTTAGCTAGTTGAGTGGTAGCTAATACTTCCTACCAGTAAACTAGCCGAATTAAGATGTAGATTTAGTTTCGTAGCCAGTAAAATTTCTCTCTCATTTTTATTACGCATCACGACATAAGATATAATTTGTACGGTTTTTTCATCTTGTTATCAGCATCTTTTATATTTTCACAAAAAAATGCTCCAGGATATCTATACTCATTAACTTTTTTCAGTTGTTGTCATCTTTCTAATACAGTTTTTCAATTTGAAGCAAATATTGTTGCAAGGGCCCATGAAGCTTTGATTTACCCATCAACTCGTTGATTTCAGTTTGAATTTTATACACAAAAGAGTTCTATTCATAAAATTAAAAAAATATATTCTTCTGAATTTTTTTCAAATGATTTTCTGATGAATAACGAAGATTGCATAATATGAAATTATATTTTTTTGCAGCTTGTCAGCTTCGCAGCTCTTCTGGCTGTAGCCCGCGCCGGCATTCCCTTAGCTGCGCCAGCCTACTCGTACTCCAGTATTTCGTCTCCAATTGCTCATCTTGCACCAGCAGCACCCGCATATGCCAAAATTGCCACCTACTCTTCCCCCACCATTTCTTATGCCTCACCAATAGCTAAAGTAGCCACCATTTCTGCCCCAACTTACCACTACGCTGCTCCAACTTATTCTGTTGCTCATGCACCAGTAGCTTATGCTGCTCCAATTGCCAAGGCTATTGTCCCCGTAGCTAAGACCATCGTTGCTGAACCATCTGCCCCAGCTCACTACGATTTTGGATACTCCGTCAACGACCCCCACACCGGAGACAGCAAATCTCAACAAGAATCTCGCCGTGGTGATGTTGTCCAAGGCAGCTACTCCCTCATTGAAGCCGATGGATCCAAACGTATTGTAGAATACACCGCTGATCCACACAATGGTTTCAACGCTGTCGTACACAAGGAACCAGCTGCAGTTGCTGTAAAAGCAGCAGTACCAGTCGTTGCGAAATATGCCGCTCCATTGACATATGCTTCACCAATTGTTAAATACGCTGCTCCTTTGACTTATGCTGCACCAGCATATGCCAAAATTGCCGCCGCTCCAGCTATCACCTACCACCATTAATTTTACTGGATTTGACCAAACTGATGTTACCATTTTGATTTATATCGTTGACTCGTTTATATAGTTGTAGGCTTATTATTTATTTTTATAGTATAGGCTGTATGAATGCCATAATAAAAAGTTTGATATAAGTATCGAATTTAATTTTGTATCTGATCGTCGATTTTTTCGCAATGTTTCGGGGAAGTTAGTGAAAGAGTCATATTTTTTATTTTTGGATAGAGTATTTGCATCATGAACGAGAAAGTTCATTCAAGTCCATATGTTTTATTCAGTTCAGGGTTTGTACGAGTTGCACTACATGTTATGTAGGGTTTTTATATCGTTGTCTAGGGGTTTATATAAAAAAGGCCGCCGGAACTTAACTATTGTTTATTTACACTTTGTACAATTCAACTTCAATTGAATTGAATTGAAAGCCACTGAACTTTCGTCTATCGAAGTTATTTTATTTCGTCCAATTCTTAATCGTCTAATTGTCTGATTATTCGAGTAGATCCGTCTATATCTAACGTCGAATTATCTAACTAGCTGCGTCTAATATATTTCACGTCGAATCATATGCGTCTATCACGTCGAATTCTAACTATGTCCGTCTATTCTCTCACGTCGAATTCTTTAACATTTTCTGTCTAATCTGTAACGTCGAATACTAACTATGTCTGTCTATTCTTTCACGTCGAATATCACCCTCGTCCCCTTGTATCGTGCTCCAGTCTCAGTCTTAAGTCTCAAGTACCTCTTCCCCTTACGTCTCCCTATATCGATGAAACTGCATGGTCCACCGTTTTGGGAACGATCGTGTAGTTTTTGTTTCGTCGAGTCAGTAGCGTATCATTCAGTTGGGTGGGTTAAGAATTCGGATCCCACATGTTATGTTCAACATTTCATCAAGATTGAGAAATGTTTCAACACAAATCAATTAATTCAATTATCAACTCATAATGAAAGATCGTTATATATTTTTTTAAATATTATTCTGAAATGACTACTATCGAATGAAAACCATTCATTATGTAAGATCCTAAACGAAGCTTTACTCCTGTCACATTAGAATTATTATTGAGTTTGTATGTTTTATATTGGCTATTGTTGATTTTATAAGTTGTATTAAAAATCACGTACAGGCTCACGCCTCTGTGATTAATGTTTATCGAGAATAAACTATATTATTATTATTATTATCAACTCATTCTAAATAAATAAGTAGAACACAACAGCTATTCTTTTCAGGACGAAACATATCAAAGCGGAACAGATTACCCTTGGAAACAGCATACAACAGCTAGAAAGATCCTCAAAATTCCTTGGAGTTTAGCTGGACGACTTCCTGAATTGGGGGGAACACGTGAGGTATGTGTCGGGAAAATTAAACTCAACAACATATGCTCTAAGAAGTATATCCTCCCACATGAATGAGTCAACAACAAAGACCTTTTACTATGACTACTTTGAAGCCATAGCAAAATACGGTATCGTATTTTGGGGGTCCAGCTCAGATATCCAGCATATTTTTGTGATTCAAAAGCGAGCAACAAGATCCATTACAAAAATGAAAGCTAAAGAAAGTTGTAGAGGAGTCTCCAAGAAACACAAAATTTTCACAATATACGCTTTATACATACAGAGAGGGCCATTGAAAACGAAACAGCGGCTCTGTAAGTCGGCAGAACCGAGTTATATAAAAACGCTCGGACACGTCAACAACATTTTCGAGGGGGATATCGTTCGCGATGAAATTCACCCGAAATACATTCCATCCCTCGAAGCTGTGACCGCCACCCCTAAATTTTTAAATGGCACCATATGGCAAGTGATACCTCATTTGAAAAGTAGTTACCTTCTTAATATCAAACAACAAAAATAAATTAATTCTATCGATTCGTTTTCGAGATATAGGAAGTTGAATTTGGAAAATAACTTTTTATTCACTCAATCAATAAAAATTAGATCTAACATTGCAACTGTTTAAAGATAATTATCATTGTCAAGGAATTAAATGATCTAACTGTTTACCGCCCATTTCCATACAATAGTACAAGTTCTGTTCAAAATGAGACCTCACATTTCGTAGCATTGCCGGCGTTATTTGACGGCATTCTTCAATAATTCTACGTCGTAAATCTTCCAGAGATTCTGGTTCGGTTGCATAGATTTTGTTTTTCAAGTGACCTCACAGAAAAAAGTCGAGTGGGGTTAAATCTGGAGATCTGGCTGGCCACCCTATAGCGCCTCTTCTTCCAATCCAACTTCCAGGAAACATTTTCTCTAAAAACTTGTTGAAATTTCAAGTGCTCTTCGTGGTAACGATTGAGTGAATAAAAAGTTATTTCCCAACTTCAAGTTCCTATATCTCGAAAACGAATCGATAGAATTAATTTATTTTTGTTGTTTGATATTAAGAAGGAAACTACCTTTCAAATGAGGCATCACTTGCCATATGGTGCCATTTAAAAATTTAGGGGTGGCGGTCACAGCTTCGAGGGATGGAATGTATTTCGGGTGAATTTCATCGCGAACGATGTCCCCCTCGAAAATGTGTTGACGTGTCCGAGCGTTTTTATATAACTCGGTTCTGCCGACTTACAGAGCCGCTGTTTCGTTTTCAATGGCCCTCTCTGTATATGAGTGCTTGATATTTGTCTCGCAAAATACAAGGGAATTCCAAACTGAAGAAAGCCATAGTTATTCAACGAGAACCAACTACATCATGTATCCAATTCATAGACATTCTCAGAAAAAGTAACACACTTTAGATGTATCAAGTTTTTCAATAATCTACCAAACAAACTACAAAGACTAAGATCACTCGAAACCTTCAAACGAGAACTCAGGAAGTACCTTATTGACTTAGAACCCTATACAATACAAGAATTTCTGGATTCAAATTAAATTTAAGATATATTTCATTCAATTTCGTGCAGTTTCATGTAACTCTTAAAAATAAAGAACCTCATTTATTTATTCCTGGTCCCATCTCCACTTCAGGCACATCCCTCAAATCATGTTCACTCGACAGCAAAATCTTTTCTGTGAAAACTCAAAATTAGTGCATTACATCAACTGAAATATGCTGATCTGTAATGTACTAAAGTTAGAATGACAATTATACAGGATGTATCCGAATAACACCGAAAAAATATAAGGGGTGATTCTATGATAAAAATTCAGGTGATTTGGTATAAAATTTTCTAAAAACCTCACCCCGAAAAGGTTACTTCCCTCCGAAAATTAAAAAATTTCTTTTTTTTATTTTCCATATTCCCTATTCCACTTGATAAATATTACTTGTTGATAAATCTACACATTTCGGAATTTTTTCAACCCAGAAGTATGCTTGGAAGGGGTTGAAATAGTCAACAGCTAAAATATTTTCTGTTACAACTTTTTTTTGGATGAAAATTATCTTTTTGAAAGAACACTGCTGAAAAGCCCTATTTTATTTACATTTTCATTTCCAAAAGTTCAATTAAAACTTGGGCAATTACGAGAAAAACATTAAGCTTTGCAAGCTCATGTTAAATAACACTTTATTGAACAAGGCCAACCAAATTCTGATTCTACTGGGCTGAGACTTTTACCACTAAAACAAAAGTGAACAAACAATAAACAGAAACCTGTCGAATATCTACAATACAATTATAATTTTTGTTGTTTATCTATGGAGGGGTGTAACTTTTCCGGGGGGATTTTATACCAAATTTCCATCTTCATTTCATCACAGAATCACCATATTTTTTCGGTGTTATTGAGATAAACCCTGTATAGTGTACCTATGTAAATGCATTATGAAATAGCACCACTTCGAACATAACTAATTAAAATGAAAAAAAAAAGAGAGAACGTCGAATACCGATTTTGTCTTTTGATAACATGAACTCAGAGTAACTCTGAAAATATATATTTTGAAAGCTGATTATGCACATATCTTCTAGTCCTGATCAATATTGTTTGCCGGTCAAACAATTTTTAGTATTTTCCCATTGTTTTATACGATTGAATCAACCTATGTGATGATAAAAAAAATCGAGATGAGAGCAGGAACCAGATATTAGTCCAAAGAAATGAACACTTGAGTGTATTATTGAGGATACAATATCCTAAGAAATTAAACATTGATCTGCTTGGTGGACAAGCGTTATTGATGGAAAATATTTGCAGATTCTAAATAACGCCTTATACATATAAAAAAGGTTTTTTTCAAACGGATGGTTGCATCAGGATACGCAATAGTATAAACATTTTTTGAACCAATTTTTTTTCTTGATGACTCATTTTTCTTGAGGTACCTTATCATCCTGATCAGCGATACCACCGAAACTAGCTCCAATAAACTTTTGTTTTGGAATGAAAAAAAAATCATTTTCATTTGCAATATGGCATTCAAACAGTTATGAACAAATTCTGTTTAGTTGTATCCGCAAACTCTTGCAACCCTTGCAACAGCCTTTGGAATTCAGTTTAAAGCCCTTTCAAGATGTATTCAGTTTCTATTAGGTATCTTTATTACATAAATATGAAATAAATTAATATACCTCCATGCAATGTATTGAATACACTGAGTAAATTTATGTACTTTCAAGTTTCAATACGGCCGAATGCACTATATTTTGGATTCCTGAACAACCTCCTACTTGAAGAAGTAATAGTTTGTGAAATTAATGGTTATTATAAAATTGCTTTCGCTATCATATCGAAATCATTATGATATATAAATTACCTCCCATTATTCTTTTCAAACATTTTTAAAAATGAATTAGTGAGATCCGATTTAACTGATCGTTTCATTCCCAGTTCGTAATTTCAATCCCAAAAATCTCATTCAGAATACTAGTGATATTTGAGAAAAAAAATGAGTTACGGTAGTCCAAAAAATAAATATCCGGAAGAATGATACATTAATCATAGAGAACAATAATTGCTGATTTTATTCTGCGAAATGCATCTCCGATATTAAACCAGAATAATACGAACAAATTATAATTGATTTAACAACTTAATTCAATGGAATTCGATAGGTAACATTAATTGATACACATTCGAAGGCGTTACATGGAATTATAGCGTAATTGTTATGATCTTACAAGAAATAATTGTCCCGCTGGGTAACCATGAAACAATATTTCTCGCGGCTTCAGGTCAAGTTCAAGTGCAGTTGGGATTTCGGGTGTCTGGCTACCAGTGAAAGGTCCATGGAACTCGAGAAGGCAGGGATCGAACGATTTCGTCATTTTGATATGAAATTGGTATATATAGATTGATGGAATACCAGATTATTCATTCCATTTGGTAGACTACAATCATGGCATTCAAAGTAAGTAGAAGCAATATATGCAAACTGAAAACATTTATTTTGTTCTTATATGAGGATATATTTTAAACCATACTTCATTTCAGTTCGTTACTTTTGCCGCCCTTGTGGCTGTTGCCCGTGCTGGCAACTTGGGATATGCCGCAGCTCCAGCTGTTTCCTACTCCAGCATCTCAGCTCCAGTCGCTCACTACGCTGCACCAGCTTTAGCCAAAGTTGCAACCTATGCAGCCCCAGCCGTATCTTACTCCAGCATCTCGTCACCAGTAGCTCACTACGCTGCTCCAGCTGTAGCCAAAGTAGCAACCTATTCTGCAGCTCCAGCCGTATCTTATTCCAGCATCTCATCACCAGTAGCTCACTATGCTGCACCAGCTGTTGCTAAAGTAGCCACCTACTCTGCTCCAGTCGCTCACACCTACTCTTATGCCCCATCTGTCCAGACTTACTCTGCTCCAGTTGCCCACGCTTACTCTTATGCCCCATCTGTCCAGACCTACTCTGCTCCAGTTGCTCACACCTATGCTGCTGCCCCAGCTATCACCAAATACGCTGCTCCTCTTGCCTACGCCACCCCAATTGCCAAAACTATTGTTGCCGAACCAGAAGCACCAGCTAACTACGATTTTGGATACTCCGTCAACGACCCCCACACCGGAGACAGCAAATCCCAACAAGAATCTCGTCACGGTGATGTTGTCCAAGGAAGCTACTCCCTCATCGAATCTGATGGAACCAAACGTATCGTAGAATACACCGCTGATGCCCACAATGGTTTCAACGCTGTTGTACACAAAGAACAAGCTGCCGTAGCTGTCAAAGCCGCCGTACCAGTTGTTGCCAAATATGCCGCACCAGCTATCTCCTACGCTGCCCCAGTTGCCAAAGTAGCTTATGCTGCTGCACCAGCTATCTCCTACGCTGCTGCTCCAGCTCTCTACCACCACTAAGTGATGAATATCGACCAATTGTTGTGTAAATAGATTGTTTTATTTATTTTGGCAAACATGCCTGAGTGACTCATGAATAAATTTCTTCCTAATTATTTTGTTGGATTTTTTATAAGACATTCATACATACATGATATACGTGAAACCATCCTACCTTATACAGGAAAATCATCTTCAACTCATAAAACTCCTGCCGCTTAATTCTGAGGGTAGCTCAGATCGTTGCAAAATTTGATTGTATTTTGTGTAGGATTTGTTTTTGTGTTTCAGTGCCATTTCAGATATATCACTGTTAGCTGTTTTCTACAATATTTCAATACACAACGTCAGTTAATATTGCTAGGGTACTTATTCAAACAAAAATATCGAAGGTATTGAAATGTTTAAAAGAAATAGTATATTGGGCAACAAGTGGGAAAAGTCCAACTTTTCTCATGAGTGTGGAAGTGAGAAAAGGACTTTCGCCACATATTGCGCACTATACTTTTCTAGAACAGCACAAATTTAAATAATTCAAGTAATGTACTTAATTCAATTCAAAATAACCTTCGTTGACAGCATCTGTTCATTTCCTCACTTCTCAAAAGCCCAATTTCATTGGCCTATCATGCGAGGTGTGAACAGAGTGCCGTGTGGAATAATATTTCTCACAGTATGTGAAATGAAATTGAATAAGCTATAGAAAATACGCTACTTTTCATAGCAGTTGTAGGAAAAGATTATCTGCTAAATTTCGACTTTTCACCAAATAACAATCCACTGTTTACTATCCTTAACTATATAAAATAAAAGATTTAAACTCAATGATATAACAGAGAAAGTTAGACTAAGTAGAGACGTATCGAATGAGGTGATTGGTGACAATGAGTTTAGCAATGGGGTTAGTTTCTGTTGTTGTGCTTATTTCAGTTCCATTATAATATTATGTCCACTTTGAATTTAATGTCAGTTTTCAGCATGGCTCTATCATATGCCAACTCTTGTTTATAGCTAATATTCCAATCAAATGTAAAAGAAATTAAACCAATTTTTTTAACACTTATCCTCGAACAAATAACAGATTGTTAAGAATTTAGTTCTTATTCTGCATAATTTGAGAAAGTCACAGTATGAAGAAAATGAATATAATCAGTGTCTAATGAAACAATTGAGTAGTCATTTAATCCTAATTTATAAATTAGAAAGATTTCAAAATAGTTACACTGTACCACTTGTTTTCCCTTATTTTCATTATTACCAAGCGCTAGTTCCGTGAAAATGATATCAGAAGAGAAATTCTCTTATTATAATTATATAGTTCAGTAGAACTGAATTTACTTTAAAATTGAGGAAACCTATGAATTAATTTCAACTCGAAAAAGCAATTTCAAAAGTTCGCAAAATTAATGAACATCATTTTTTGTTCAAAAATGAGAAATATGATAAAATAAACCATTAGTTTGATAAATTATATATGAATTAAATGCAACTGAGAAAATTATAACTCTTTCGCGATGCATATAATTCTGAAAAATTTATAAATTATAAATGTCGATTATACTATATGTAACATTTTACTAACGATACCAAAGATTTCTTTCTTCTTGTTCCCCTGTTTTTAGGCTCACAGCCTATTTTTTTCCAACTCAATCATGCGATTCGTTAGATGTTGAGATCCAGGAGTCTTTCCATCTTTTGGGTGGTCTACCCACGGGTCTCCTGGTTTCCGGGATCCCATCCCGTGCGATTCTCGCTATCCTGTTGAGTGCCATTCTTTCCACGTGCTCGCTCCATGCTCTCCTACGTTTCCTCCCTCATTTTTTTCAAATAATCAAAATTTTATATTTTCGTAAAAGACTATATTTCTATTATGCTGAACCTTTCATACCCGGATATCTCGAAAGAATTCTGAAATTCCGGAATTTTAGCCTTAGTCTAGTGGATTTTTCAGCTGATGTTTCGCTTACTACTGCCATAAGTATTATTGAAGGTTTCGGAGTCCTACATACCTAGATTGTAACCCGACTCTAGATTTCTCTGATATATCGAAGAAATGCACATCAGGTGAAATCTATTTCAATGAAATTGTGTCAAAAAAAATACAACGTCAACTGGAAATGGGACGCCTATTTCTATGATCATTTCATTCAAGATACTCATGATTTTGGAATTCAGGAGAAATTTCAAGGGAGAGTATGTGGTACAATCAATCAATCCACATATTATAAGAACTGTAATGAGCTAGCGCAAGTTTCGTATTTCGACAATGAATTATTTGCTCGGTCGATTAAAGATAAAACGTGTTCTCGCATCACATTAGGTCAAGTTCAAATTGAATAAGAAATTCAACCGTCTAGTTTATGATGAAAGGTCTTATTATTCTGAAGGGTAGGGCATCGATGCATTCGAATAAGAATGAAATATTCATAAATGTATCAATTGAATGAATGAAATGCCAGTTGATATTTCTCATTAGCCCGTTTGATTTGATTCGATCAGATGATCTCAAATAGTTGAGTGTGGAGTAAATGGTTAATCTTTTGATTTGTAGTCATGGATGCAATAAGGAATTCACGGCTTGGCTTGATTTTCAAGCTACTTGGCTTGAGATTGACTTGATTGCAAGTCAAGCTCAAGTCAATATCAATATCAAGCTACTTGATTTGTAGCAATTTTATTGTGTAGTGTCACATAAATAAAAAAATTATTAAATGAGAAGAAACCTTGCAAAAAACACTTTTATTGATACCAAATCTTTTGTATAAAAGAAGCGATAATATCAACTTTTTTGGAATAGAGACATAAATTAAATCACTATAAATCATATATTCGAAACGTATAGCAATTTTTTCAATCCATTCTCCTAGGAATTACGATTTCTCGGACAAAGTAGAAAATGACACACTCCAATATTTGCCGCCCCTCTAGAGCACGCCCTGCAGCTTCAAGTTCTTCTGCTGAGTTTCGATTTTATGAAACACTTGAACATTTTGTTTTTTCCCCAAGATGATTGAGTAAAACAATCGGATGATGCTGATGAACCATTATTTTACATTCGAATGCGCCCCTCGCCCAACCCTAGTTAATTTGATATAAAAAATCATCTGTAAAATTAATTGAATTTATTCAATACAAAGGTACCGGGTTTTTCACCATAATTTGACCCCCCTTTAACTTTGTTACTATAAGAGGTACAAAAAAATGTTTTCAACAAAAGTTTCATGAAATCGACTAGTGTTTTCTAAAATGATTTCAAAAAATTAAATATATACAGGGTGGGCAACATATTGCATGCAACTTCATTTTTTCAAATGGAACAGCCTGTACATTTTTCTATATTTGACTAGCTCTTTTTCACTGATTTCGAATATATAACATTTGTTTGGTCTATCTCTCTTATTTTGAGTACTGCAGAGTTTCAAATTTTAAGAACCACTGAGTTATTACTGAGCATACTAGCTCAGTAATCAGTTTCCAAGTGGTAGGCTGCGATAACTCAAAATGCCCTTTTTAGAGTTCCAATTTATAATGGAAAACGTATGTCATATATCGTTAACAACGAGATAACTCAAAAAAGGGCATTTTGAGTTATCGCAGCCTACCACGTGAAAATTGATTACTGGAGCATGCTAGGTGATTCTTAAAATTTGAAACTCTGTGGTACTCAGAATAAGAGAGATAGACCAAACATATGTTATATATTCGAAATCAGGGGAAAAAGGGCTAGTCAAATATGGAAAAATATACAGGGTGTTCCATTTGAAAAAATGAAGTTGCATTCAATATGTTGCCCACATATTTAATTTTTTGAAATCATTTTAAAAAACACTAGTCGATTTTGTGAAACTTTTGTTGAAAACATTTTTTTGTACCTCTTTTAGTAACAAAGTTAAAGGGGGGTCAAATTATGGTGAAAAACCCGGTACTTCTAGGAATTCGGATTTCTCGGAAAAAGTAGAAAATGCCGCCCTCCAATATAAGACATTTCGGCGAAAGCGTCTTTCGTCTCTTCCTGAGAAAAATTCCATTCTTTATAGTTTTTCATATAATCACATACAATGTAAGTGTGTGATATTTTTTGAATGAATCCTATTTTCTTGTTTCTAATATTCTCTTTTCCGGATCTTTTTCATATTGAATAAAAACATTGATTAATTTCAATAGTTTTTCAAACCTTTATTTTCAATGTGGCTCCAGCTTTTAGATTTCTGAAACTACTACCAATATATTTCATAGAAATGTGAGAATAAATTCACACTGGCGAATGCTTCAGTCTCTCGGCGCTCGAGGAATCCCCCTATTTAGTCTAAGCGTGCACGAGATTGCAGAAATATATGCCATGCGATGCGTGTATATCAAGCTCAAGTAATATCAAGTAGCCTGATATCAAGTCAAGCAATAAATATCTAAAATCAAGTCAAGTTCAAGTATGCAATTTTTCAAGAGCTTGATTTTCAAGTCAAGTAGTTGGTTAAAATTTCAAGCTAGTTGGCTTGATGAATACTTAATAACGATAAACTCAATTCATCATTACCATGATTTTACTATTATAGTACCTTTCTGATTCATCTTGGTGAATTCTGTACACTTCAAACAAATGATTGATATTTGATATCCACTTGAACAGCTCTAAAAATGATATACAGCGTGTTCTTCACTAGCACGTTAATACTTAGGGGAGCAATTTATGGATACATTTAAAAAACTTCGTATCAACGACTATCAGGAAGTACTGCATTTTGAGATGTAGGTTGATGAAGTTTCAAGAATTTTTTTCTAGAAACACTGTGCGTTGATAACATGTAAACTCTAATAACTTCCGTCAGAAGTACAATAGCGCTTTCAAACTTGAAAGGATGCTTTCAAATGACATTTTGCATAATAAACTACGATATCAAACACATAAGAAAAAGAACCACCCTCTAGCGTGAAAATCAATATTGATACACACAGCTATTCTCATTAAAAAAGAAGTCACATTGAAATCTACAGAAAAAGTTTGTAATAACCAAGTGAACAACATTTTTGAATTTCGTCCATTTCAAAAAATGTGAAAAAATACACAATTTACTCCAATAATAATAATAGCAGCTTTCAAATCACACTAATCTAAATTTGATTTTCATGAAAATTAAATGAGACAGTGTCACAAAAAAAAAGTATCATCTTATATAATTTTCAAGACTATAAGGTCTAAATTAACCAGTTTAACATTAATTTTAGTATCATGGGCATTGTTATACCATTTGGCAAAAGAGTTTTAAATTTTCAGGCCACTGCACTGAGTTTTTTTAATTTTATCTGGAATATAAAGCACCTAGTTATTTGTTGTTTCATAAAAGCTTTTCTGATTCCCATTCTAATGATAAGGTTCACTGATGATGAATCCATCCTCGAATTCCATTCTGTATATCCGTCCATTCGAATACACGATAACTTTCGAACAGAAGGATGTAAAAAAATTTTCAGGGTTGATTCAGGACTCAAATCCGCGGTTAAGTTTTTTTTAGGTTTGTTTGTCTCTTAATTTCAAAACTGCCATTTCCTGTGATCGTGTAACCACAATCATAGAAAATTCGAGTAAACATTTCAAGCTGATTGCGAGGATATAGGAAATAACCATATCGAGCTCAGTGAAAAATTTTATTCAACTTTATCAGAACATGAAAACTTTCAAGTGAAATATCCAAAAATAAAAACCCCTTATTTCTATGACGATAGATCCCACAAAATTGAAATTTTGCGTGTATATATAGAATATCTGAAACAAATAAGAATTAAACAGAATATTTGAAAAAATGAGGAAATTTGTCACTTGAAGCATGTAGCTTTTCATACGCTTGAGGCATATTTCTATATGCAATTCTGTGGTCGTCAAAGGTGCAGTTGACGCCTTCATGAGGAGCACTCAAGAATGCAATCAATTATGTGAATTTTCAAATGATTGTGGAAGTTTAATCGAGATATTGATTAGGTCAAGTTCATCTACTTGAACCTAGTGAGAAATTTCAACAAGACTGTTGGTGAAAGGTGACAGAGAATAGCCGAATTTCGTTAGAGTAGCATGTGATGAGTATAAATATCTCGAACGGATTCAGCCAAAATCATTCGATCTCGTTCGCTTCAATAATGGCATTCAAAGTAAGTTGCTCCCATCTAAGTGAGAATTTATGAAAAATAAATTTCCTTTTACAGTTCGTTACTTTTGCCGCCCTTGTGGCTGTTGCCCGTGCTGGTGTTCCATTGGGATATGCCGCTGCTCCAGCTGTTTCCTATTCCAGCATCTCAGCTCCAGTTGCCCACTACGCTGCACCAGCTGTAGCCAAAGTTGCAACTTACGCCACTCCAGCTGTTTCCTACTCCAGCATCTCAGCTCCAGTTGCCCACTACGCTGCACCAGCTGTAGCCAAAGTTGCAACTTATGCCGCTCCAGCTGTTTCCTACTCCAGCATCTCATCTCCAGTAGCTCACTACTCAAGCCCAGCTATTGCTACTTACTCTGCTCCAGTTGCCCATACTTATGCCGCCGCTCCAGTAGCTTATGCTGCCGCCCCAGCTATCACCAAATACGCTGCTCCTCTTGCCTACGCCACCCCAATTGCCAAAACTATTGTTGCCGAACCAGAAGCACCAGCTAACTACGATTTTGGATACTCCGTCAACGACCCCCACACCGGAGACAGCAAATCCCAACAAGAATCTCGTCACGGTGATGTTGTCCAAGGAAGCTACTCCCTCATCGAATCCGATGGAACCAAACGTACCGTAGAATACACCGCTGATGCTCACAATGGTTTCAACGCTGTTGTACACAAAGAACAAGCTGCCGTAGCTGTCAAAGCCGCCGTACCAGTTGTAGCCAAATACGCTGCACCAGCTATCTCCTACGCTGCCCCAGTTGCCAAAGTAGCTTATGCTGCTGCACCAGCTATCTCTTACTCCACTCCAGCTCTATACCACCATTAATTGAGAATTTTGACTTATTCGTTTTTGAATATATTGTTTTATTTATTTTGGAAAAATAAATTTTCCTCTAGTTAAATTTTGTTGACATGCACTCGTTCCTATGTAATGATTGAGACTGTATGGCTGTTCTGTAATGTGAATTTTAACTGTTCCAACGATATTAATTTTTGATGAAAAGCAACGGTAACTCACAGAATTTGACAGTGTTTTCGCATTTTCACTAAAATTATATCGAATCAACGTCAGCCGAGTATTCACAAGAGCGTAACTTCAAAGTAACTGTACCGGGTTTTTCACCATAATTTGACCCCCCCTTTAACGTTGTTACTAAAAGAGGTACAAAAAAATGTTTTCTACAAAAGTTTCACGAAATCGACTATTGTTTCTCAAAATGATTGCACAAAACGAAATATATATATATATATATATAGGTACAGAGTGGTCAACATATTGATTGCAACTTCATGTTTTCAAATGGAACACCCTGTATATTTTTCTATATTTGACTAGCTCTTTTTCCCCTGATTTCGAATATATAACATATGTTTGGCCTATCTCCCTTATTTTGAGTACCACAGAATTTCAAATTTCAAGAACCACCTGGCATGCTCAGTAATCAGTTTTCAAGTGGTAGGCTACGATAACTCAAAATGCCCTTTTTTGAGTTATCTCGTTGGAAATTTGATTATATGTCATATCGTTGCCCACGAGATAACTCAAAAAAGGGCATTTTGAGTTATCGCAGCCTACCACTTGAAAACTGATTACTGAGCATGCCAGGTGGTTCTTAAAAATGCCCTTTTTTGAGTTATCTGGTTGGCAATTTGACTATATGTCATATCGTTGCCAACAAGATAACTCAAAAAAAGGCATTTTGAGTTGTCGCAGCCTACCACTTGAAAACTGATTACTGAGCCTGCCAGGTGGTTCTTAAAAATGCCGTTTTTTTAGTTATCTCGTTGGCAATTTGACTATATGTCATATCGTTGCCAACAAGATAACTCAAAAAAGGGCATTTTGAGTTATCGCAGCCTACCACTGGATAACTGATTACTGAGCATGCCAGGTGGTTCTTAAAATTTGAAACTCTGTGGTACTCAGAATGAGAGATAGGCATATAACATATGTTATTAATTCGAAATCAGGGGAAAAAGAGCTAGTCAAATATAGAAAAATATACAGGGTGTTCCATTTGAAAAAATAAAGTTGCAATCAATATGTATATCACTCTGTATATATTTCGTTTTGTGAAATCATTTTAAAAAACTCTAGTCGATTTCGTGAAACTTTTGTAGAAAACATTTTTTTGTACCTCTTTTAGTAACAAAGTTAAAGGGGGGGTCAAATTATGGTGAAAATCCAGGTACATACTCTTACCAGAGGTTGAATAGGACTAAGTGAGAAATGTGAGTACGGATTGACAGCAAAAAATTAATTCCTGCATTTCCTCAGAAAGCTATAGGGTGGGTTTGCATATTCATGAAAATATTGAAACCATCATCAGAACCAAACTTATGGGCGGAATTTATCGAAACTTGGGATGTAATTGACACATACCGAGTTCATTTTAGAGAGATATTAATTTTTTCAATATTCTAGGACCGGAATCATTATTTTTCATTTGAAGTGTTCAGGTTAAAAATATCACTTTGTATTTTGAATTTAAAATCATTGTCAATTTTTGAAATTGGGTGACAAAGTTCGAAAAATTTGATTTTTTCAGAAGATATCTCGTAAAACTCGTAAATGAATATAAATAGTAAAAATCTTCTCCGGAACACAGTGCACGTCTAGTATATGATAATAATTTGCTAATATATGAAAGAGTTTTTCAGTGAAACAACAATAAAAAGCAGAAAAAAATGTACTCGAAGAAAAATCATGTTTCGTGGCTATTTTCTATACTGAAAACTGAAATTTGAGATAATTATTACCTATTGGTTGTATTCCATATTGTTATGAAATTTTGGAATCATCAAAATGATCAATTTGACAAATAGAGAATATGATTATACACGGGCGTAGCCAGGTTTCAGTTTCGGGGGGGTGGTTTTACATATTATAAAAAAAATCTTATGTTTTTATTTTTAAATATATCAACTTTAAAAGAGCCAACCCATTCAGTCTATTTTCACTAGTTTTATTTTTCAAGTATGTTTTGAGAAAAGAAGCATTTTCAAAATCACTTTTTGAAATTTAGTTTATTTCTTCACATCGATTCCTATAAATATATTTAGGAAAAAAATACCGTCGTAGTATTTATACAACAGAGTACTCAAATTCAAATTTATGAGTAGAAAGTTTATATGCAAAAAACCGGTAAAAAATGATAGTTATCACCTTTTTTGCATTTTTTTCAATGTTTTATCATGAAATTTTGGTGGCAAACTTCAGCTTTGAATTCTGTACCCCAGAAACAGAGATAATAAATCGAAGAAATTAAAACTACCCCATCAACTGAGTTTTAGCAGAGATAGATATAATACGCCAATTTTGAACTATCGTTTGAGCCAGGTTTTTCGGACAAAAAACTTTATGGAAGAAAACGTCAGAAGATTAAATTTTTTTTGTATTTTTTTTTGTTCCGTCACAGAATTTTGGTGCTAAATCTCAGATTCGGATTCAGAACCCAAAAAAATAAAGGGTGTGTTTTTTTAGAGCTATAGAACTTTAAATTACAATAAAACAACGATGGATTATTCGATTGATATGAATTTTATTTATCCGCAAGATAATCTTGTGGCATTACATTTTAAATATGATTTCTGGCATATGACCGCCACGACTGGCTCGAATGTAGTCCAATCTGGACGTCCAATTTTCGATGACTTTTCCAACATTTGTGGCCGTATATCGGCAATAACACGGCGAATGTTGTCTTCCAAATGGTCAAGTTTTTGTGGCTTATCCGCATAGACCAATGACTCTACATAGCCCCACAGAAAGTAGTCTAGCGGTGTTAAATCACAAGATGTTGGAGGCCAATTGGTCCAAAACGTGAAATTAGGCGGTCACCAAACGTGTCTTCCAATAAATCGATTGTGGCACGAGCTGTATGACATGTTGCGCCGTCTTGTTGGAACCACAGCTCCTGGACATCATGGATGTTCAATTCAGGAATGAAAAAGTTAGTAATCATGGCTCTATACCGATCACCATTGACTGTAACGTTCTGGCCATCATCGTTTCTGAAGAAGTACGGACCAATGATTCCACCAGCCCATAAAGCGCACCCAAACAGTCAGTTTTTCTGGATGTAACGCTGTTTCGACATACACTTGAGGATTAGCTTCACTCCAAATGGGGCAGTTTTGTTTGTTGACGTAGCCATTCAATCAGAAGTGTGCTTCATCGTTAATGGAAGTAGTGCGCGATACATATTCCGCACAGAACCATTATTTTCGAAATGAAATTGCACTATTTTCAAGCGTTGTTCAGGCGTGAGTCTATTTATGATGAATTGCCAAACCGAACTGAGAATAAATCACTTGACAGCCGTTAAATCGGTTGCCATCTTGAACAGTAATGCCAACTTAAAGTTATATACCTCGAAAAAAAACACCCGTTACATACGATCGAAAAAATCAAACTAACCCATAACTTTCCTTTGAGGGGCACATGTGAGCACAAATTGACTGGATTACGTAGAGGTAATTTAATTCAAATTTCACATTACAAATTAATACAGGAGAGCTGTATGCAATCTACAAATCACTCTTTACGCCTATAACATCTGGTAGCAAAGTTGGAATCCTCACAGATTCGTTGTCTTCAATACAGTCCATCACCAATATTTTCTCCAAGAACCCACTGGTGCAAAAAATCCAAGAAAAGTGTCATAATATTATGGAAGACAGAAACGCCTCAATCACTATTGTGTGGACTCCATCCCATGTGGGCATACTTGGAAATGATCAAGCAGACACAGCAGCCAATTTAGCACGAACCTCTGACTCCCCTGTAATAGATATGCAGCTCCAAACTGATCTGAGAAATAAAATCAAGTTGGAAGCTCTTCATGCCTGGCAGGCGCAATGGGATGCAACCGATCAAAAACTGCACTCTATCCAACCAATGGTGCACGACCCCATAAAGTCAGATATGAAGAAAAAGGATAAAATAGTGGCGAGAAGACTTAGAATGGGACACACAAAGCTAACCCACGGCTTTCTTATGTCTTCAGGAGATGCTCCTAACTGTGAACACTGCCCCGACGAACGTCTGACTGTGAAACACCTAATAACTTTATGCCCATACTATGGAGATGCACGCCGACGATATGGTATCAAAGAGCACCTGCATGATGTACTAAGTTCACCCACCCAGATCGAAGCAACCATACGATTTCTCAAAGATAATGAACTGTACTCTATTATTTAAATCTTTTTTAATGTAATATTGACTACTTTCAATGTGATTTTGTGTCAATGACCATAGCTGTCGAGACACGTTAATTTAAATAATAAATAAATAAATTAATTGAACTGAGAGTGATAATTTCATTCACTTTTTACAAATTCCATCAAAGAATATTTTCGAGATTTTGAAAAAAAAACAGTTTTTTTGACATCTTTAACATTTCGGGGGGGGGGGGGGTTTTGAACCTTCAAAACCCCCCCCCCCTGGCTACGCCCGTGTGATTATATTATGTTCGTGTAAATACACGAATACAGTTATGCGTAAGGAAAATAGACGAGGCTCAGTTCACCAAAGATGGCGTGTTTAATATTTAGATTTCTGACAGTCGTTTGGCAAGTTCGGTTCATCTTGACTTCCTACAAAATATTTAACCCGGCATGCTACAAGCCATTATTACAGGAATCTATTTTCAACATGATGGGCTGGACCTTTTCGGTTTAGAAGTGAGGAATTCCCTCGATAATGCTCATTCAACTAGACAGATACGTCGGGGAAGACCCGTTTCATGGTCTTCTCGATCTGCTGATCTTAACCAACTTGATTATTTTTATGGGGAGAATTGAAGGATAAGGCTTATGCTGAACACATCCAGTCAAGAGACTAGTTGACTAGACGAATAAAATAATTAACTGTTAATTAAGAAATAAGCAAATGATTTTCAATTCGAACAACTCTGCAAATAACATTTCTTGAATAACAATATAAGGAATGCATTCGTTTTTTTTTGTATTTTTATGGCTCATTACTGAAATTCGATGTTTTCCATTTTGTTGTTGTTTCATCACTAATTGAGTTTAATGAAACTCCTGACCTCCTAAATGATTTTTCAGGAAGAATTTCACGTTTCATGTTCAATCCTGAGATATCTTAGTCCTGTTTATGTGAATAAATCAAAATTTTCGAACTTCGTCCACATTCAAAAATTCATTAAAAAGAATGTTAGATGTGACAACTTTGAAGGATACCGCATTATGAAGCTGAATTTATGTATTTTTAAAAATGAACAAGGCAATCCGTACTCACCTAGTCCTACTCTAACCTCTGGTAAGAGCATGTACTGTTACTCCCGGGACACCCTGTATATGTAGGTATACACGCAGTTTTTAATATTTTCTTCAGTTCTGATTAAGTTATTTCACAGCTTGGAAATTCTTATTCAGTATGAAGAAACAAAATCTCAACTCTATCGATTATGTGGTCATGAAAATATAGACAATTTTTTTTTAATTCTTCTTGAATATTCTTTATTTATGGTTAAGGTATATCATCATGAAATTCTCTACAAATCTCAAGAAGATTATTCTATATACCAGGTTCATATTTTGCGTTGACATTGCAAAATATCAATATCGGATCCACAGTCAAGGAAATATTGGGTATTTCTTTTCCGATATTTTTCTTGATGTTTCGTATATTTCTAATGATATAAAAACCCTTAAATTGTCCACGGAGCTTGATATTGGCACATTATATCAACGTCAAAATCTCAAATTGACCGGTTTCGTAGTAACAAAAATATTCCCATTAATATATTGGGTAATTTTTTTAAATTATTTTATTTGAAAGAGATGGTTGAATTGTCGTCTCACATTCAAAAACAAATATTCATCTATATCGACTTGCAGTTCCGAAATTATTAGGAAATCGAAATGAGAAACTGCCATATTACTTTACGGAATCGCAATTCAGATGGTGCCCATTATTAACAAACTTGACTGCGATATTCGAACCTAATATGAAAATTTCAAGCTGATAGGTTCATCTGTTCGGTAGGTAGCATGTTTATCATGTGCGTGACGAACGGAAAGAACTGAATTTGGAGACGGATTTGTTAGCAGTTAGTCCAAAGTTATCGTTCGAAACTTTTGTTGGCTACAAATTCAAAAAAGACTGCAGACCGAAATGATAGATTCTAAAATCGAGCGCACAAAAAGAATAATCAAATGATTAATTACAATTTATCTTTTGGAATATCTTTGGTGCGAGTTCAATCTAGTCACTAGGTCAAGTTTAACTCTGCGTATTGAAGAATTTTGCAGACAGACTATCAGTGAAAGGAGGTAGGGTATCGCCGAATTTCGTTATATGACCACGCCAAATTTCGGTATATATATCTCGTAAATAATGAACAGAAATCATTCGATCTGGTTCGCTTCAAACATGGCATTCAAAGTAAGTTACTTTCCCTACATTTTGGAAGTATAATGTGAAATTTCAATGGAAAATGTTTCTGAAAATTAAATTTTCCTTTTCAGTTTGTTACTTTCGCCGCCCTTGTGGCTGTTGCCCGTGCTGGCAACTTGGGATATGCCGCTGCTCCAGCTGTGTCCTACTCCAGCATCTCAGCACCAGTTGCCCACTACGCTGCACCAGCTGTAGCTCAAGTTGCATCTTACGCAGCTCCAGCTGTTTCCTACTCCAGCATCTCATCACCAGTAGCTCACTATGCTGCTCCAGCTGTTGCTAAAGTAGCCACCTACTCTGCTCCAGTAGCCCACACCTACTCTTATGCTCCATCTGTCCAAACCTACTCAGCTCCAGTTGCCCATACTTATGCCGCCGCCCCAGTAGCTTACGCTGCCGCCCCAGCTATCACCAAATACGCTGCTCCTCTTGCCTACGCTACCCCAGTTACCAAAACTATTATTGCCGAACATGAAGCACCAGCTAACTACGATTTTGGATACTCCGTCAACGACCCCCACACCGGAGACAGCAAATCCCAACAAGAATCTCGCCACGGTGATGTTGTCCAAGGAAGCTACTCCCTCATCGAATCTGATGGAACCAAACGTACCGTAGAATACACCGCAGATGCCCACAATGGTTTCAACGCTGTCGTACACAAAGAACCAGCTACCGTAGCTGTCAAAGCCGCCGTACCAGTAGTAGCCAAATATGCCGCACCAGCTATCTCCTACGCTGCCCCAGTTGCCAAAGTAGCTTATGCTGCTGCACCAGCTATCTCCTATGCTGCTGCCCCAGCTCTTTACCACCACTGAGTAATTTCAAACAATTTTGTGTAAATAGATTACTGTATTTATTTCAGATATGCCATAAATAAAATTTGATATATTCAAGTTTTGTTGATAAATATTCAATTACAATAATATTTGAGACAATCAGCTTTTGAAAGAGATGGTTAAATAGTAAAAATATATCTGACATTCGTCAAACAAAATTGACACATTGGTTGCGGAGCTCTAGAGCGCTTGTCATTGTCTAAGAAAAGCAGATACGATATGTGATTCATGATTATGTCTTCTGTAATTATTTCATATATAAAAAATTTCAAGATGAGCAAATCTGTTGTCTCGAAAATAATATATATTTTTTATATTCAAATGGAATTATATCTGGCTCTGGTAACGTTAACAACATTATACATCTACACGCAAAATTTCGACTCGGTCGTATGCTTTGTCATTGCAATTTTAAGTTTTTCTTATATTCTGCTTGAATTATGGCTTGGATGTATGATGTGGCGATCAAGACAAAATTCTACATGAAAGTTCAAAAGATTAGTTAATGTCCACATGAAAAATCTTAACTAGCTCGAAACAGTGCTCACTTGAAAATTTTTCGGTATTCATCTCGAATTTTCTCTGGTTCCGATGATGAGATTGATTTGAAATTTTGCTTGGAATATGGAAACATATTGTTAGAAGTACGAATGAAATTTTATTTCGATCGAATTAGTTGTTTTTGAAACCATACGAAATAACTTTTTCAAACATTTCATCAAATTAAATTCTTATCAAATGAAATTCAATCAGATAAATATTTCGTGATTATCATCCATGTTGGATAAAAACATTGTAATTCACACGTAGAGTTCAACCTTCAGTATCCGCCGAAAAACTCACCACAGTCAAGCTTTTCATCACTTACCTCAAAATTAGTGCTAATGTTGAATGAACATTTTTCTTTCATCATATGAATATAAAAATGTTGACATATTTCGCTTTGAATATTCCATGACTATCTCATAGTTTTTGCGTCAGTCTATTGAAATAGTTATTTTCCTAACAAGTGTGGAAAGTGATACTTTTCCGCAAGACAACCGCTTGTGAGTGCAGAAAAGCACTTTCCACATGAGTTAGGAACAATATTTTTCCTACTAGCGTAAATGAAACTTTTTCACGGAGAGTGTCTTGATACCCACTGACGTTATGAGAATAGTATATTGTGCAACAAGTGGGGAAAATCCAACTTTTCACGCGAGTCTGGAAGTTTGTGGCACAAGCCTGAAAGGCGAGTGCCGCAAACACACGAGCTAGAAGAGGACTTTCTCCACATGTTGCACACTATACTTTTCCTACAACTGCACAAATTTCATTAATTCAAGTAATGAACTTGATTCAAATCAAAATGGCCTTCGTTGACAGTATGTGCTAATTTATTGCGTTTACATAGAAACGACTCAGAAGCCCAATTTTATTGGTCTACCAAGCGAGGTGTGGACAAAGTGCCGTGCGAAATAATATTTCAGTATGAGCAATACATACTTTTGAAATTGAGTAAGCTATGAAGAATAGGCTTCTTTTCATAGCAGTTGCAGGAAAAAGCATGTTTAACTTGGAAGGGGTTTATACCACGTCGCAATCGCGGCATTCTCGTGAAATGTCGTTTAAGAACTCCTCTGCCCTCAGCGATTTTGAGATCCGCACCGCTTTTCAGGTTAAGTAAAGCAATCTCAAACTTTTTTTTCATTTACCGCCTTCTCCAACCACATGCAAGAATCCAAAATCCGTTTTTTATCTTTAAATTGTTATTCTCCACCTCTAAGTGCAAAATTTCATCATAATAAAATTTATACATTGTTCTGAAATTATCACTATAACAAAAATTTGGAACGGACATATTCACGGAACCCCAGCTTGGATTTTGCGTATTAATTAACTCAACCGCGGCATTGGAGATTCAAAAATACCTTGCAAATTATACATCTTTCTGTTTGAAAGTTATCGAAAGTGTATGAGGCCGAATGGATAGAATTGAATTTGAGGACCGATTCGTCATCAGTGAGAAGGACCTTATTGTTCAGTTGAGAGAACGAGGAAACGTCAGGTTCTTGGTTAGAGCAGCTGACTAAGCAAGTTTGCAGGCTTTCCATTTTCCGACACCTATTCCTACAAAAGCATTATTATTATTCTCTCACTCAGACATAAATCTCAGGGATGGACTAAGTTGGTTAGAAGAATTTTTCTAATGAATTTTTTAGCTTCCTCCTGTCGCCGCAAAGTGTTGCAGTTGAGAATATCTTTGATTCAGTAGAGAAATGTACGAAGAATGTGAAATTGTTATATTGAAATAATTTAATAATTTGACTATCCGTTGTGTTCAACGAAAAAAAAGTTAGGTAAAACGGAATAATTGAATGAAGCAAACTAGATTTTCATTGTAAAAAGCATTCTTGATTCACAAAACAGCAGGAGATTCGATCATCCGTTAGGTTTACTTCGAGTCAGCATTTCTCATATATGGAGAAATTGATATATATTCATATTTTCATGGTCGTGAATACGCGTGATATAAAAATTACAAATAATTGATAGAGTGCATTTCAATTGAACTATTCCTACAATATATCTCAGTATTAAAATTTCGCTATATCCACTAGGTCAAGTTCATCTGTATATAGTGAGACTATTGGTGAAAGGTGGCGGGTATCGCCGAATTGCAACATTGGGCCACGCCAATTTGTGGTATAAATACTTCGAAAACGGGGAGTCAAATTTATTCCATTTGGTTCATTTCAATCATGGCATTCAAAGTAAGTAACTCATACAATATGTTGAGAAATAAAGGATGACTTTCTTATTGATAACATTTCTATTTCAGTTCGTGACTTTTGCTGCTCTTGTGGCTGTTGCCCGTGCTGGCAACTTGGGATATGCCGCTGCTCCAGCTGTTTCCTACTCCAGCATCTCAGCTCCAGTTGCTCACTACGCTGGACCAGCTGTAGCTCAAGTTGCATCTTACGCAGCTCCAGCTGTTTCCTACTCCAGCATCTCATCACCAGTAGCTCACTATGCTGCTCCAGCTGTTGCTAAAGTAGCCACCTACTCTGCTCCAGTCGCCCACACCTACTCTTATGCTCCATCTGTCCAAACCTACTCTGCTCCAGTTGCCCATACTTATGCCGCCGCCCCAGTAGCTTACGCTGCCTCCCCAGCTATCACCAAATACGCTGCTCCTCTTGCCTACGCCACCCCAATTGCCAAAACTATTGTTGCCGAACCAGAAGCACCAGCCAACTACGATTTTGGATACTCCGTTAACGACCCCCACACCGGAGACAGCAAATCCCAACAAGAATCTCGTCACGGTGATGTTGTCCAAGGAAGTTACTCTCTCATCGAATCCGATGGAACCAAACGTACCGTAGAATACACCGCTGATGCCCACAATGGTTTCAACGCTGTTGTACACAAAGAACCAGCAGCCGTAGCTGTCAAAGCCGCCGTACCAGTAGTAGCCAAATATGCCGCACCAGCTATCTCCTACGCTGCTCCAGTTGCCAAAGTGTCTTATGCTGCACCAGCTTACTCCTACGCTGCCCCAGTTGCCAAAGTAGCTTATGCTGCTGCACCAGCCATCTCCTACGCTGCTGCCCCAGCTCTTTACCACCACTGAGTAATTTCAAACAATTTTGTGTAAAAAGAGTACTGTATTTATTTAAGAAAGATATGCCATGAATAAAATTCGATATATTTTGTTAAAAAAATATACAATTATAGTGTTATTTGACGCAGTTAAAATATCGTATTCAGCGCAACGTTGAGTCATAATTTAGCTGAGTCAATTTATGTTAATATGAATTTTTCAAATTCTATTCCTTGATTTTTTGCCTTCTTAATTTATGGATCGTAATTTAGGGCGTATCAATAAGGTATGTTTTCCAAAACGTAAACTGTTAAATCGAAGAATAAAAAACAGTCTATCCTTCGTTAACCGTTTACAGCTTTTCTCATAACTAGGAGTTTACGTATTTCCATGGAATTAAGTACAAAAATTGATTGCTGATCCCATTTATTCATAAAAATTCATAAAAGGATAAAATTGAAGTAATCAATAAATAAAATCATTCTTCAGAAACTGGCCAGCATATAAAATGATCTAATCGAACTTATATATCGTCAGGATGCTACTGAATATAATTTCTCTAATTCTGTGGTTATTCCGTTCATTCTTCCACATCTTGTAGAACAAAATCGTGCGAGAATATATCAGAAACGCACAGTTTTCATGGTTATATTTTATTATTCTATGTTGGTACTCCGAACTTTCCGCCACGGCTTTATCTGTCAATTCATCAATTTGCCTTAAAGAAATCAGTTCTGCCAACCAACATTTTCCAATGCAAAAATCACTTAAATATATTTATGGAAATATTTCATTAATTTCAATGAAAATGCAATGAATTAGAGAAAATAATGTATAATACTCGTACAGAAGGCTCATTCTTCCACTCGTTCATTCCAAAACTCGCCACTTCGTGGCTCGTTTTTGAATTTTGAACTCGTGGAAGAATATCAATGCCTTCTGCACTTGTATTATAAATAACTATTTTCACATCTAAGTCCCAATATTGATCTTTTGTTTTATGACTTTTTGAATTCCTAATTCAGATTTCGAAATGAATGAACCCAGATTCGAATCTCGCAACTGAAATCCGAAATTGACCAATTTGAATGCAAATCGTCTTTTTTACATGACGGTACAGATTTCCAGAGTAAACATGCTTTCATTGCGAATGCAAGGCAATTTGAATCATTGCTTACACATGTCCTAAGTATTCGTTAATGAGATGTATCATGCATTCCATAAAAAAACTTACAACCGGTATATTTCTTCAAGGATTTAATAGATTTTTTTGAAAGTATTGAGTCTAGGACAATGACCAATATTGAATCATTTTTAATAATCAGTACTGCAAGCCCGAACTGAGAATATTATATTATCAATGTAACATCTAATAAAACACTATGTTCCTCAATTTTCTCAAAAACAAATTTATGAGGATATCCTTTACTTAAACCTCTTATTGGAATTATTGGATACAGGATGAAGAAACTGTCCATCAAATTCGCCCAAATATGAGATACTACAATCCGGTCTAATCCTAAATCTTGATGCTTGATATTGTTTTTTTTAAACATTTACAGTCCAGATTTTAGTTCGATAAATTTGTCGTCCGAAAGTGATATAACAACTCTTTTCATAAAAAAACTGCATATGAACATATATCCTAACATGCTTCGTTTTCGAGATACAGGGTGTTGAAATTTGAAAAAAAAAATCAGTTTTTCACTAATAACTCTAGTATTATTATATTCATTGTCTTAATTTTTAGGTATTGCAGTCTAAATAATATGGTGTTTCAAATTAGGTGCCAAAATTATTCAGTGGCGTAGACACACGGATGCGATGATCTTTTACCTATTGAACCGGGAGAAGTCAATGCGTTCAGATTGAGGATTCGTTGAGTTCATTCACTGCCGTCACTGTTGGAGTACCCCAAGGTACCATTCTCGGCCCAATTCTGTTTCTATTGTACACGAACTCCTTATTTGGACTTGAGACAAGGTCAAGAATAATTTCTTTTGCGGACGATACCGCAATGTTTCTGGAGGCGGAGACATGGCAAGAATTGAAAATGTTTGCGGAAAGTGACTTCAACTTAATATCAAAATACCTACGATCTAAAATTTTGACTCTGAATATAGAAAAAACTGTTTTCGTTCTTTTCAGCAACTCTGTCGCATTTTGCCCCACTTTTACATCACTGGTGGTTGACGATCACTGCATGATACACTCAGCGGACACGGTAAAATACCTGGGTGTTGTGTTGGACAAACATCTTAGATGGAAACAACAAATTAACAAAATAGTCCAGAAATTGAGAACTCTGATACAGAAATTTAAAAATCTCAGAAGGTTTTGCGATGCCCAATTGTTGAGAACATTATATCTGGTGTTGGTGCAGCCTCATTTGACTTATGGTTTGCTGGGCTGGGGAGGAATTGTTAAAACTCATTTAAACAAGCTCGAAATAACACAAAAGTGGATTTTGAAAATCATATTGAACAAGCCCTATCGATTCCCAACTGACGAGCTCTTCAGGATTGCCGCTGTAATGGATATGAGGCAGTTGTTTTTCCTGGCGCTTGCGATTCACCAGAGGAAGAACATTATGTCTGCAAGTTTCAATGAGCATGGTCATGACACCAGAAATAGAGGACAGCTCATATTATTGCCGACCTCATGTGGGACGAAGGGTCAGAGATCACACCTGTTTCTTGCGCCTCGAGTTTATAATGGTATCCCTCAAGTTTTGAAGATTCCTAGTATAATGACTGCATTTAAGAAGAAAATAAAAAGTTGGATCCTGAGTCAGTCAAGACACTTCATAGCCAGTATAATCGACATAAAGAACACCTATAACATACCGAATCAGTAGTCCTGGAGTCGTCAGTCTACTCGTGTTGCACCTTTAATCTGCCGTCTGTTGAGAATTCGTGGAAATTACGTCAAGACTTTTAAACTTGTACTTTTTTTTTTTAATTCTTACACAAGGTTTAATCCTCCGGGAGCTCACCTTCGAGAAAATTTGATTTCTGTTTGTTTCATGTCACGATTTTCTTTTTTTGCTTTCGGTATTTTCTTACATTGTAAAATGACTGTATTTTGTTTTGAATGTAGACTAATCATGAAATAAACATTATTACTATTACTATTACTATGTCATTGTTTTTTTTTTGCCATTTCTGACATCAACAGAGTTTCACGAGATAACCAAACACTATCCACAAAAATCTACAAATATAAGTTTTTCAAATTTTCCCTACAGTGATAAATGAAAATACAAAATTAGCGTAGTTTTTCATAACGCTTTCAGATGGCAATCAATTCATATTAATATGGAAATGTCGAAATTATGTCTATCTAACTATCCATGGCTATCTATGGGGAAATTTGAATAATTCATTTTTGTGTATAGTGTTTGCATTTTGAACTCGACTATCTCGAAAACGGTACATTCTATATGAAGAAAAAGCATGAATCCTTTTCTTTAGTAAAACTCTGTTAATTTAAGAAATTTTTTTTTTTTTGAAGAAAATATAGTGGCATAGATTTTCATTAGGATAAGGATCATCGCACCCCTATATCTACACCACTGAATAATTTTGGCTGGAGGAATTCATCTAATTCGAAACATTACATTATCTAGACTTCATTACCTGAGGATTTAAACAATGAATGTAATACTACTAGAGTTATAAATAAGGTGTCCATTAATTTTTTGATTCAAAATAAGACAGCGGTTTATTTGAAACAAATCAGTGGCGTAACCAAGAGATTGAGTGAGTGAGGACAGTCCCGTTCAAAACGGGACGTCTGGTCACCTCAGTTATAAATAAAAACTGTATTTTTTTTGTCAAACTTGTATCTCGAAAACATAGCTTTTTGGGATATATGTTTATATGAATATGCCAGAATAGAGACGAATGGTCGATCACAGTCGAACAAACGTCATTACGTCACCATCTCCTTACGTAGGAGAAAGGACTGAGGAGGAGGTTTATATGAACTTTTTTTCATGAAAAATTTGTTCCTACCGACGCCAGAGTTATTGAACTAAAACCTGGACCACACTGTAGATGCCAAATTTCAAGTGGTCCAATCTGCTGACACAGAAATATAAGTTTTTTTTATTTTTTACTTGAATTTCCTATGCTTTTGATGATGTCATCATCTTGAAATTTTGCAGGGAGCTTGAAATTGTTATTTTTATCATTGCCCAAAATCTAAACTATGATTGGGTATGCGATACACTCGAAATTGTAAAAGATGCTTAAAATTGAAATTGGCATTCTACATCTAAATGCGACATTTTATCTCGATCGAATTTGTAGTTTTGAAATTAATGAAAAAAAAATGAAACTTTGAACGGTCATATTTACAGAACTCCTAGACGCATTTTGTCTATTATTAAGGCACTTCACTGCTGCATTTGAGATTCGAACCTGGAAATTTTAGAATTGTAGGACCTTCCGTTCGAAAATTATTGTAAATAAGGTAGTACTAACAGAATCGAATTTGGTGACAGATTTGTCATCAGTTAGTCGAATCTTATGTTTGGATCGAAGAGAGAGCTTAAAAAATTAACTAGACCATAGCCATCAAATTAGGTAGAAAAGCCCTTGTTTGATACGGGGTCGAGAAACTAGAAAACCGAGTCAAAATATTCATTACATTCTAACAGCAACCATCATGTTCTTGGAATTGTAGTTTAATCGACACTTAATCGTAGAATCTCATTCATTATGTATTATTTTATATCATAAATCTTAGTGAGTGATACACTAAGTTGCTTCGAAGCATTTTTCTTTTGAATTTCTGAACTCCTTCAGGTCACAGAATGAATCTAGTTATTTTTTTCAGTAGAGATCAAAAATATATTCCAATTTTCATGAATCACCCCGTATCTCCGAAACTTACAGTCTAAATATGTGAAACAAGCTTCTTTTCTGGAAGGCCCGGATGACCTGCATTCACCACTAGGCTATGGCCAGTCACTCATGTTACACCCTGTTTATCAAACGAAACAATTTTTTTTTTATTTGAAAGTATTTACATTTCTTGATTATTTAATCAAGAATGCGAAGAATATCAAACTCACATAGAAGCAAGCTGCAAATTCAACAAAGCATTTCAATAAAACCATTCCTGGCAATACACAGAACATACCTCAATCATTAAAATTTCGATATATTCACCAGGTCAAGTTCAACTGTATGTAATGAGATAGACTATTGGTGAAAGGTGGCGGGTATCACCGAATTCCAGCATTGGACCACGCCAAATTTCGGTATATATACTTCGAGAGGAGAGGTCCAGATTTATTCCATTTGGTTCGTTCAATCATGGCATTCAAAGTAAGTAGCTCATCTATCTATCATCTAGCTAACTAGATAAATAAACAACGAGTTTCTTAATGATACCATTTCTATTCTAGTTCGTAACTTTCGCCACCCTTTTGGCTGTTGCCCGTGCTGGCAACTTGGGATATGCCACAGCTCCAGCTGTTTCCTACTCTAGCATCTCAGCTCCAGTTGCGCACTACGCTGCACCAGCTGTAGCTCAAGTCGCATCTTACGCAGCTCCAGCTGTATCTTACTCTAGTGTCTCAGCACCAGTTGCCCACTACGCAAGCCCAGCTATTGCCAAAGTAGCCACCTACTCTGCACCAATTGCTCACACCTACTCTTATGCTCCATCTGTCCAAACCTACTCAGCTCCAGTTGCCCATACTTATGCCGCCGCCCCAGTAGCTTACGCTGCCGCCCCAGCTATCACCAAATACGCTGCTCCTCTTGCCTACGCTACCCCAGTTGCCAAAACTATTGTTGCCGAACAAGAAGCACCAGCTAACTACGATTTTGGATACTCCGTCAACGACCCCCACACCGGAGACAGCAAATCCCAACAAGAATCTCGCCACGGTGATGTTGTCCAAGGAAGTTACTCCCTCATCGAATCCGATGGAACCAAACGTACCGTAGAATACACCGCTGATGCCCACAATGGTTTCAACGCTGTTGTCCACAAAGAACCAGCAACCGTAGCTGTCAAAACCGCCGTACCAGTTGTAGCCAAATACGCTGCACCAGCTATCTCCTATGCTGCCCCAGTTGCCAAAGTAGCTTATGCAGCTGCACCAGCTATCTCCTACGCTGCTGCCCCAGCTCTTTACCATCACTAAGTGTTATATTTTGACTGATTGTTATGTAAATAGAACTGTATTTATTATGGGCAAAAATGTTCGAGTGATTCTTGAATAAATGTTCTTATATTCACTTTTTTCTAATAATTTCAGATATTCATCAATATATGAAAAGTTTTTGCATATAGTTATACCATTCGATAAAATTAATTATTTGTTTTCAAAGTCAAAAGTATCGTGCATTCAATTCTCTTCAGAAAATGTTGCCTCTTATCAAATGAGCGACAAATTATATGAAATTATGCATTTTTATTTCCATGGGAACACTTTATTCAGTTATATGTGGAACATTCGAAATAACAAATATAATGGGTTCCAATTACTATCTTCGAAATGAGAAAAAGTACTAAAGTAAAGGCAGGAGCTTTTGCGCGCTTTTTCAAATAAGGATTTATATTTTCTCGAACTTTTACACTTACCATATACAAAACATATAATTCCGTTTTCTGAATGTTATGTGTTACTTTTTCAGTATAATTTTCAGTGAATACAAAAGGGCATATAATTATAGATATTTATACAACGAATTAAATTAATATTTATTCCAGGGAAGAAATAAATCTTCGTAACTCACTTATAGATGTTGATGAGAATTTAAATGATAAATAGTTCCCAAAAAAAAAAACAAGTATTATATGAAATGACGATTGATGTTTGCTAGGGATCATGCCTTCATCAATCTTTCGAAGACTTCTAAAGAAGTTTGCCTTATCATAATAAGATTTTGATTAGTTTTGAGATCATGCAACAGCAACACACATTTAGAGTTAAAAACGGAATATAATAGAGAATAAAATAGAAAAATTTCACGTCATCCAACTCAAACTAATCAACAGAATATACTCAGGCTACTGACCTATCATTGTGAGAAAAAATGTTAACGCAGTAAGTAACGAAATCCAAAGTGCTGAGAAAGAGATTATTCGCGACAAAGGGATAATTATATTCAATATGATATTATTTATTTATTTTATGGTCCTGAAAAATTAGGGAAATTGCTATCAGGGGTGCCGCCGAACAATTCGAGTAGTTTGGGACTTTTACTTCAAGATCTCATTAATTTTAACGCAATTATTTATCATCAAGTTGGCGTTTATAGTCCGAATGTAAATAATGACGACGATAGTCAGATCAGATCGAGCCCATCGATAGAACCGCTGGTTGATCAATTTGTTGATTCAAGATTCAATTTTTGCACGATTAAATTATAGAGCGTTTTGACTTATAATGGAATTCCCCTTGGAGGGGGGGGATTATATATCCCTTATACTCCCTTGGGTACGCCACTGTAGGGATATATCGAATATTATTTATTTTTCTAATAAAAATGATCTAGATTCCATTCCGATGCTCAATCATTCAATGACTGAAAGAACAAAACTTAATAGGGTATGACTGCGGAACCATAGAACAGTTTCTGTCCATTAACCAAATCGAGATATTCGGATACTGCACCTAACTTGAACTTACACTTTATCAAATTCCATTTGAGAGATATCGTCTACACTACACGAAGGACAGAATTGATTTTGATCTCAAATATTCAATTCGTTGGCGAAATCAATTATTTAAGACCAGACTAATTTTAATTTCGATATTTGAAATAATTCTGACACATTTAAATTGTTACATTTTGTTACATTGAAATGGTGACAATAATATTGTTGAAATAAATCTATATTATACGCGTGACAACGTATTGATCTGGGTATAAATTATATAAAAGTAATCAAAATGGAAGAGAAATATATCTTATATCTATACAGGGTTTCCCAAAAAGACCACGTCAAACGAAAACGGAATGTAGATCAGAATGTGCTCTACTTAATATGAAAAAAATCGTTCATATGAAAGTCAAAAAGCCTTACAGTTTTTTGATGTTTCATGAAAATGCTGAATTTTTTCACTTTTTTCACCCCTCTCAGGCTATAACTACAGTTAAATACTTTTTGAACCAGTTTTTTTCCGTGAATATTGTTGAATGATTGCTATTCTGTGATGATTTCGAAAAGGTAAAAAATAAATAATGAAATTCCGGAATAATGTAATATGAAAACTTTTCAGGAATGTGGACAATGCTTCATTTTATTCTCACAATTTAACTTTTGCCAACGTTTTGGAGGCGATTTCCTCCTTCTTCAGGGCTTAAAAACAAAAGTACATTTAACAAACAATAACAAGGACAGCTTCTGAAACTTACCTCAAGAATATCAAGTGTTCGAGAAAACAGCAATTAAGCAATATTTCATAAATTATTTGTTGGATTAAATAATAACAGGTATAAAGTCACCAGAATCTAAACAGAAATGTCAAACACAAAAACATAGACAAACATGAAATTTTAAATGTCAAGTGTTACAACCATACATAGGTCTTTTTCTTTTTGTTAAATTATATTCTACGTGTATTTCTTTGTTGTGTATCACGTAACGTCCAACAAGATATCATAAAAATAGCTGAGGTTGTTTACATCTTCTCTAAAGTTTACAGTGCGGTTTCTCCTGATGGAAATCATCTCACTTATATTTCTCTTGTAACCATTGTTCTCCACATCTTGTATTTCCACATCTTCAAAGTTGAAATTATGACCATCACTGAACACATGATAAGTTAGGGCAGTCTTTTCCTAGTTGTTTAAATTCTTGTATCATATTTGTGTTGTTTTATATGATCTTTCAAAAAGATCTTATAAAACCAAAAACTGTTATTATTTAATCCAACAAATAATTTATGAAATATTGCTTAATTGCTGTTTTCTCGAACACTTGATATTCTTGAGGTTAGTTTCAGAAGCTGTCCTTGTTATTGTTTGTTAAATGTCCTTTTGTTTTTTAGCCCTGAAGAAGGAGGAAATCGCCTCCGAAACGTTGGCAAAAGTTAAATTGTGAGAATAAAATAGAGCATTGTCCACATTCCTGAAAAGTTTTTATATTACATTATATATCATGGACGAATATCAAACTGATGATTCCTGAATAAATTCCTTATTCAGAAAAGAAGATATTCAAATGTTTATCGAATATGGAACATTTCTGAGAAAAACTGATTTTCTCACCTTTTCTATATAATCTTTTATTTTGCACACCCTTCAGAAAATAATCAATTCATTAATAAAATATTAATTAGGCGCCAATTCATTTATTGAGGTGATATTAGTTACTGCGACGCGTGCCCAGCACACTGACTACAATCGTCATGTTAGGGAATTTTTGAACCAAACATATCCTCACCGATGGATCGGGAGGGGCGGTGAAATTTTGTGGCCTCCCTGTTCGCCAGAACTTGAATCGCTGGATTTTTTTATTGTGGTTGTTTTAAATATGACTTTTTTTCCAATTCTATACGAGATGAAGCGTAACTAAGGGGTCCTATTCGTATTCCCGCAGCCAAAATAGCGAAAAGAAATTTGTATCATCATTGAGATCATTTCTCAATCGATGCAGGACATGTATTCGCTAAGAGAGTGGTCATTTTGAACATTTACTCTAATGATAAGTGTGAATTATCTTTCTCACCACATTGTTCATTGTTATGATTTTTATAAAGTGATATTACAATAGACTTTTGAATATTGAAGCTCCTGTGCACACATATCATTGAAATAAATGAATAATTTCACTTTATAAGTAATTTAGGAAGTACCTAATATTTTTTCAATAGAATCATTCAATGAGTTACAGCGGAATGTGCAAAGAAAAATTTTTTTGGAGAAACTGACGAAATTATATTTTCACAAAAATGTTCCATTTTCGATGAACATTTGAATATCTTTTTTTACTTTTTCAAAATCCTCACAGAATAGGCAACTTTTAAACTAAAAGGTCTAGTGCTTTTTTTTAAACCAACTCAGATCGAACTCGGTACAAAAAACACTTTCTTCAAAACGTGAATTTTAAATATTTTTTTCAGAATCCATGTATAATATTTTGTGCTTTTTTTAAATGCATAAATTGAAAAAATCATTCAAAATATTTACGGTGAAAAACTGATTCGAAAAGTATTTCATTGTATAGTATATACAAAGTCACTTGGAGGAAGCCTGAATTTTTCGATTATACAAAGTTTGTCCAAGTTTCCAGAAATTCCTTTGAGGCCAGTGAATTCTTTGCCTAATAATACTTTCAAATGAATCCCGGTATTTGGCGGATCTCGGTATCCACTTCAAAGGGACATCTTGCCAACAGTTTTAAAGGAGTAGTGAAAAATTCAACATTTTCATAAAACATCAAATATATCGAAAACTGTGAGTCTTTCATAAAAAAGATTTTTTCACATTAGGTAGAGCACATTCTTATCTACATTTTGTTTTCATTCGACGAGGTCTCTTTGGGACATCCTGTATATCTTTGAGATATCAAGAAATACTTATGAAATATAAACATCATGCATTAAGGGATATAACGAATAAGGCAATAATAAATGTAGTAAGTGAATGACATGGTTCTTTTTAGCAATTATTTTCAGTTTATTATCGTTATTCACAGAAAGAATGAAAATAAATTTTAGGTCAGTGCTTATAGAGCTTTCCAGATACATTGAAATATCTGAGAATAACTTGTATAAAATCCGATTATATACCCCTAATATTCTCTTTGTTTGAGACTATTGATAAATCGTGAAAGCAAAATATCTACTAGGAAAGATTGACTTCATGAATTTTAATTTACACCATTACATGCCCTGCACTAGACATAATTATTTTAACCGTTTTATTTGATGCGTCACCTGGAAGAAATGAACGAATAGTGATAATATTCATTGAATCAAATTTGAAGAATCATCCCATCATAATGAAAATGGAGAATTATTTATTTGCGATTATCTCATATTAAATAACTTCAATTGAATGAGTTCAATCAATCGATACTTGAGGTCAAGTTCAAGTATTTAATTCGGCAGACAAACTGACGGTGAAAGGTCTTCGCCATTCAAGAGGGAGGGTACCGTCGGATTTCATCATCAGACCACTGCCAATTTCAGTATATATACCTCGAACTGAATGACTCAATATCATACGAACTAGTGCAGTTTAATTATGGCATTCAAAGTAAGTTGGTTCTTTCTTAATACAACAAGTACGAAGATAAAATAAATGATAAGTAAAATTGAATAATGCTCTAATAATGGAATTTCTCTTTCAGTTCGTTACTTTCGCCGCCCTTGTGGCTGTTGCCCGTGCTGGTGTCCCCTTGGGATATGCCGCAGCTCCAGCTCTTTCTTACTCCAGCATCTCAGCTCCAGTTGCTCACTACGCTGCACCAGCTGTAGCCAAAGTTGCAACTTACGCAGCTCCAGCTGTATCTTATTCTAGTATCTCAGCACCAGTTGCTCACTACGCAAGCCCAGCTATTGCCAAAGTAGCCACCTACTCTGCACCAATTGCTCAGACCTACTCTTATGCTCCATCTGTCCAGACCTACTCATCTCCAATTGCCCATACTTATGCCGCCGCCCCAGTAGCTTATGCTGCTGCCCCAGCTATCACCAAATACGCTGCTCCTCTTGCCTATGCCACCCCAGTTGCCAAAACTATTGTTGCCGAACCAGAAGCACCAGCTAACTACGATTTTGGATACTCCGTCAACGACCCCCACACCGGAGACAGCAAATCCCAACAAGAATCTCGCCACGGTGATGTTGTCCAAGGAAGTTACTCCCTCATCGAATCCGATGGAACCAAACGTATCGTAGAATACACCGCTGATGCCCACAATGGTTTCAACGCTGTTGTACACAAAGAACCAGCTACTGTAGCTGTCAAAGCCGCCGTACCAGTTGTAGCCAAATATGCCGCCCCAACTATCTCCTATGCTGCCCCAGTTGCCAAAGTAGCTTATGCTGCTGCACCAGCTATCTCCTACGCTGCTGCCCCAGCTCTTTACCACCACTAAGTTATGTATTCTGACTAATTGTTGTGTATATAGGTTGTTTTATTTATTATAAGCGAAAATGCTTGAGTGATTCTTGAATAAATATTTTTATATTCAAAAATTTATTATCTATACCTAATCTACTAAAATATCGATTTTAAGAGTGAAGATGTTTTGAACGATTTTATTTTTAATAATAATATAAATCACATAAAGTTAAAATTCACTAAGTACATAATACGTCAAAGGCTAAGGAAAAATATGTACATTGTCTTTACAAAAAGTGGATTACATGAGAAATATACAAAAATATTAAGAATCACAGATGCAGCGGTGAGTATTTTCCATCTGATTTATCACTCTTGCTTATATTATTTCAGAAAATGGTCAAAATCGGAGTACCAGCAATAGCATCGGATTATTCTCTATATTTCTGGAACAGGATTATTGATAGATAGGAATAAAATAAAAAACAGAATTTTCTCTTCCTTAATATGGTGCGTCCAAGATTTTTCAGAATAAATATGTTAAACATCTTTTCAATACATTCTAACCTCGATTCTTACTCGATGAGCCGACTAGAATAGTTGGGTCTTGCGAGCTCCCGACAAATTTTTGAATTAATACTTGAATTAATATCCAGTGAATAATAAACCGAGTTTAATACTATATTTTGAGAAAAAACGTGTTTTTTCATCAAATAAATATTTTCTGAATACATAATTTCATATAAAGGGGTTTGGGTTATGAAACTAAGAGTAATTTTTACGCACTGCTATCATTCAAAATAGTTTTCAGGTGAAGTAGCGACAAACTCCTTAAAAAGGCTGTTCTCTTCAAGATTCCCAGTTAAGTGGGCACACCAGTATTTATTAACATTTTTGTCAAACCACAAATAAAAAATCAATGTTATAAAGGTTTAATGGGTCTACTTGATGAAGGATATTAATAATAATAATAATTCTTTATTGCCATAACAAAGTGTTACATCGTGTATTACATTGTGCAATAGGTGAGCATATCACTAAAGCGATATCTTCCTGCCTACCTAAAAATGTGTTAAAACAAGATATGACAAGACTCATTGCTTATGGCCACTAATCTAATACAGAACTAAAATTCGACTACACACGACTGAGGATACAGGATTGGAAAGAAAGGAGAAGGGAAAAGCGAAATTGCACAGCGCGATGAACCTACCTTTATCTTTATATCAAAGTTCGTTAGTAAGTAAGTACTTCTTAAGAGCAATCCTAAACGATGAAAAAGTAACACTTCGAGTGATAGATGGAGGAACACGATTCCAGAGCTGGGAGAACCTCAACGAGAAATTGTTGGACATAATACTAGTCCCATGTGCTGGTATCCTGAGAGTAGTATTGGAATGGGCTCTAGTATTATAGAACTCACCACCCAGACCACGAAGACCCTCGCAGAGATATCTAGGCTCACGAGCTCTCATAACTTTGAAGCCCAACAACAACAGTCGCCAATAACGGCGTTGCTTTATTGTTAGCAATTTGAGTTCCTGACGAAAACTACTAACATGATCGAACTTTCTTAAACCATACACGAATCTTATGCCGGCGTTCTGCAATCGGTCGAATTTGCTGAGCTGCTGCGACGTCAGTCCCATATAGGCCACATCCGCATAATCAATTATGGGCAGTAACAAAGAATAAAATAGGGACTTTCTTACTACAAGAGGAAGAAAGTTCTTTAGGAGGCGTAGCTGGTGCATAGTGCGATAAAACCTTCCGTGGACAGAAGCAACCTGAGCATCCCATGACAAAGTTTCATCAATCGTTATACCAAGATTACTCACGTTGCGAGAATATGGAATATTACTCCCATTGACAAAAATTTCATGTCCCTGTGGATTTATCTTACTCAGAGACATACGGGTACCAATTATTATGGACTGAGTTTTATCAGGATTCAGTAATAGACCCCAACTTGAGGCCACCTGAGATAAATGTGCTAAATCCTCATTGGTCGACAGGACACAACTCGCAAAATTCTCTACAGTAGTGTGCAAATAAACCTGCAAATCATCAGCAAAGAGGTGGTATTTACACTTAATATTTTCCATAAGAGAAGAAATATAAATGGAGAACAAAAGAGGACCCAAAACACTACCCTGCGGGACCCCCACGCTCGCCTGAACCCAATCCGAAATACTAGCGCCCAAGTCGACTCTACTCTGTCTACCTCTCAAATAAGTCTCAAAGAACGACCTAGAGCTGCAAGAAAATCCCATGGAACGTAGCTTAGCAATCAATATGTCAAAGTCCACAGTATCAAACGCTTTACTGAAATCTAAAAGTACCAACACGGTAAGTAGCTTACTATCCATTGCCTCACTTATATCACAGGTTATTTTGGTTAATGCTGTAGTTGTGCTATGTTCTTTGCGGAAGCCAGACTGAAACGGATTAAACAAGTTATAGGTGTTCATATATGATATAATTTGTGAATGAATTATTTTTTCAAATATTTTAGAAAGTGTGGGCAGAATCGAAATGGGTCGAAAGTCTGCTACATTGTTAGTATCATGCTTTTTCGGTAGTGGTATCATCTTGGCATGCTTCCACAAAGTAGGAAAAACTCCGTTAGAAAATGAAAAGTTATATATGTGTTCTAAGACTGGGAGTATTCCATCAACAATAGGTTTGATGAGAGCCGTACCGATATTATCCAAACCTACCGCCTTCGACGTTATATCCTCCAGTGCTTTCTTGATATAATCGGCTTGAACAGGAGCAAAATCAAAAGGAGGTCTAGAAGGCAATGATGTGGTGTATAGTGATTCCAGCGTGGCCCTTTTTTGGTCATCACTCAAAGTGATAGGAATCGAGGAAAAATGATGAGCGAAAACGTCAGCATCGATACCATAAGAATGACTAGGCTTCTGAGATCCTATGCCTACAGAACGAAGGGTTTGCCAAACTTTTTTGGGAGAGACATTGATGAGATTCTTATGGAAAAATTCCCGCTTTTCACTTCTACACAGATGATTACATCTATTTCTCAATACTCGATATGCTTCCCTATTCTCCACAGTGGAGTTCCTCAGATAAAGCGACTTCATTTTATCGCGTTTCTTCATCAACCTTTTTAGACCTTCGCTCAACCAGGGGCATGGTGGGTGTTTTACTCTTACCGGTCTAAGAGGTGCTACATTGTCATAAACTCTTAAAATGTTTGCGTTAAGATATTCAACCTTTGCATCAACCGTAGGCATCCTATATAACGGATTCCAGTCGACTTTACTAATTTCATGTTGAAACACTGTTTTATCAATATTAGTTAGGTTACGACAATTTATGACAAGTGGTTTCTTTTTGGGGCGCTTGAAATTAAGTGCAGCAAAAATAAGGTTATGGTGAGAGAACTGATAGGCGTCACTTTGGCCGTGCGTATAAATTTTGTTAGGACTGGAAGTCACAATCAGATCGAGCAGCGTACTAGAGTTAGGCAAGTGATGAGTCGGCTCTTTATTCACTAAATACAGGTTATAACTATTGAAAATATTACATAGGATTTTAGAGCGATTAGTACTCTGTAGCATGCATGTATTCAAATCTCCCATCATAACAACATCCGGATAATATGGTAAAAGCTCACTCATGACGGAATCGAATTCTTGGAAATAATTGAATGAAGGAGGTGAATAAAGAACGCCGACCAATAAACGCTTACGTAAATTGATTTCCACGAAAACATACTCCAGGAGAGGTCCGTGATCCGGGACCGACTGCTTTACAATCTTATAAGGAATTTCTTCCCTAATATATATTGCCACACCACCACCACGACGGTGGACTCTGTCATTTCTCAACAATCTGTAGCCCTTCACCTCTACCATGGTCGTTTGAATAGAAGGTTTCAGCCATGTTTCACTGACAAGAATTAAATCATATATACAATCAGTGAAAGTGTTCAACATGTCATCACGGTGTGCTACCAAACTTTGTGAATTTATGTGACATATGAGGAAATTATTTGGTAGCACTTCACTTGAATTACTATCACCCGAAGTATGAGGTGGATCATCAGATTCCAGCAGGCTCGAAATCTCGTGCTCAATGCCGCTTGGGTCCAGGACATGGGAAGGGAAGGAAGTATCGAATGTGTAGTCATAATTTTCCATAATAAATCCAAATAAAATTAAAAAAAAAAAACAAAAATTACAAGTCAAGTAGGACTTCTAGACTGTAGTGAAATGAACGAGGGAAATAAAATCAACAATATGTAATAAGAAAAAAAAAACAATGGAAATTCGCGGCCACTGTGAAATATTAAATGAGAAAAAAAAAAAAGAAAAAGATTGCCCTATTTGCTCACATTTTTGCTTCTAGTATTCGGTCTTGAGCCCTTAGTAGGCAAATTCTGGGATCGAGCAGCTTCTGCACCCCCCACAGCAGCACTCCTCAACTCATGGATCTGGGACAAAGATATCTTGATTTTACGTTTACCCACCGCAGCATGTATATAACCATTTTGTGTCCATACATTTTGAGAACCAAAAGCAGTCCTTGCATCTCCATAAAGCTTCTGTCTCTTCCTAGTGAGAAATTCTGTGATGAGTATGCCAGAGCCCTTCAGTTTCCTCTTGGCAGACCACATCGAATTTTTGTAGCTGAACCTGGTAAATGTAACCAGAAGAGGTCTTGGTTTAGAATTATTCTGGCCAGTGGGCCTGCCCAAACGATGAACATCATCTATGCATTTTTCAGAGGGCAGATGGGATTCAAGCTTCATTATAGCAATCACGTTCTCGACCAGTAAAAGAGGGACTTCATCTTCTGTCTCAGCAACACCATGAACAAGAATGCAAGTTTTTCTTGAGTCGTTTTCCAATGCCTCAATGCGATCATCAAAATTCACAAATATTTTCCTTATATCATTCAGCGCACCAGTGATATTCTGTTTAAATGCGGAGAAATCTTCTTGCAGGTGATTTAAGTATGGATCATTACTACTGGTATCAATTGCTCGCTGCAACCTCGAGCTAAAATTGCCGATAGATATGTTAAAATGTTCTTCTAGCCTTCTGAACTCCTCTGGTAGATCCATTATGTTTATGCAGTGATAATATCCGATGAACGCACGAAACTGAAAGTGACAGCACAGATGATCCCGAATAACAGGTGGTGAATGAAAATTCGATGAACGTATGCGCGATATGATTGTTCTTATCGCTTGTTTACAACAATTATTATTGAAAACAATATCCAGAACTCCGAAAGAAAAACACCAAACATCCAAAAATACCAAGCACAGGCACTCAATTGTTGTACTGTTCAATTTCAAACTAAACTTTCCAATTAGATATAAGGTAAAAACAAAGTTTTTCACAGCGCCGGTATGAGTGTCCTCATCCGATCATATCTCGCTCAATGATATATATTCATTATAAATATCAAAAAACTGACAACTTTGTGTCTATTCCTCCACAATAATATATCTTTATGACTTTATGATCTATTTGGTTTATTTTCGTCTTGTAATATAATTCCAATTTTAAAAATTACAAAATTAATAACCAACCAAAAGAAAATTCGAAATAATTAAAACTGTACAAATTGACAAACGGTTAACAAATTGAATAACAGAATTAACATAAAGACAGACGAACGTTTCGGAATTTTTGTATTTAATTACACAATTTTTAATCGTCAGTCCTATAGTGCAACAAAATTACTGAATTTACCAACTCACCACTTGTATATCTACTTCACAAAAATTGCAAATGGGGAACTTCAAACTAAACGTAACTGTTTCTCTAGTAAGGATTCACAGAGAAAGCAATTACTTCGGTTAGACATAGTCATAGATTCCTTTCTTGTTATTTTCATGAAATACATATACAAATCGAAATTTACAACTGAAAACAATTTCAGAAATTTTAAATTTATACTTTGGTTGGTAATGACTCTTAATCAATAAATGATTACTTCAAATTATAAAGGTTTAATGAGTTTACTGGATGAAGAATATTCAATATAAATATCAAAAAATTTTGTCTATTCCTCCACAATAATATATCTTTATGATATATTTGGTTTATTTTTGTCTTGGAATACAATTCCAATTCTGAAAATGACAAAATTAATAACCAACCAAAAGAAAATTCAAAATGAATAAAACTGTACAAATTGAGCCAACGGTTAGCAAATTGAATAACTAAATTAACATAAAGACAGACGTACCTTTCGGAATTTTTGTACTTGATAATACAAAAAAATCAATAAATTTTTGTATCGTTTTGAAATCTTGTCATCGTGTCAACATGGTTTCAGAAAAGGTCGGTCAACCCAAACAGCGATATTCAATTTCATCGATAAACTCTATGATAATATAAATGAAGGTAAATGGAACATAGCATTATACATGGATTTGAGTTGATGTTGTTTCACATGACTTGCTTCTTGAAAAAGTGGATAGATTAGGTCTTCGCGGTAAAATAAACCAACTTTTGAAATTTTACCTAAGTAATAGAATGCAATTAGTGGAGGTCAATGGTTGTAAATCCATTCTGACCATTTCCTCGGGTGTTCCCCAAGGCTCCGTGCTTGGACCCTTGCTGTTTTTATTATATATCAACGACTTGCCAGATATTGTTGAGAATGCTGAGGATCTAACATTGTTCGCAGATGACATTACATACTTATGCTCGGGAACCTTGCTCACTGACGTTTTATGTAAAGCACAGAGGCACATAAATTTATTTTTTGATTGGTTAGAATCGAACGAGTTGTTTCTAAATTCTTCTAAAACGCTTTTTGTTTGTTTTAGGCTTAAGAACTACTTAGAACATAAAAATAAAAGTTTTCTGTTTAGGGTGAAACATAGGTCAATTGAGTATGCTACCATCACAAAATTTGTAGGTATAATCATTGATGACAGCCTCAACTGCTATCAGCATATTGAATGTTTATGTAAAAAATTGTCTTCTGTTTGTTATGCTCTTTATACGTTAAAATCTATAACCAATATGGAAATTCGCATGGCTTATTACAATGCTCAATTCAAGTCAAGGATAATTTATGGCCTTGTATTCTGGGGGACTTCTCACGCACTAAATCGAGTCTTTCTTCTTCAAAAGAGAGCATAACGACACATGGCTGGAGTTCCTATGAGAACATCATGTAGAGAGCTTTTCAAAAAATTCGGTGTTTTGCCAGTGGTATCTCAATTCATCTTGGAAATTGTAACCTATGTAAAAACTAATGACGGTTCATTTCTGCGTATGAATTACAAGCATACTTACTCAACAACACACTCTTCGCAACTAATCATACCACGTCACACTCTGGTGGGATATGAGAGGTCTCCCAGATATATGGGAATTAAGAAAAAAGTACTATAGGGATATTGAAAGTGTACAAAGTTTCAGAAGGGCAGTTAATGATTTCTTAATGTCTCAATGTTTCTATACCCTAACTGAATATTATGATTGTTGTAAGCATATCAGGTTAGGAAGTTGATATATTTAATAGGTTTTAAATAATGGCTAGTTTGTGAAATTTTCCATTCTATTGTTGTTTTATTGACTTGTCTAATACGTATTTGTAATATGTCGCTATGGATGAATAAATTATTAGTGTTAATTTAGTTGCCATTTCTTGGTGTAGTTATATATGTCGCTATGGATGAATAAATTATTATTATTATTATTATTATTATTACAATGTGCCATCTCATTAATCAAATTGACAAGTCGTGTATTATTTGACGACAACAATTTATCATGTACAACATTCACTAATTTATGACGGTAATTAATTATTTTTACACACTGTACATGTATAAATGAATAAATAAAATAAAATAAAATTCTTGTGTCTCTCTTTCCAAGAACTCTCTTCGTATTCGTTCACAATCACATTCATCAATAATATCCTATAACATGTATATTAAAAAAGTTGAGGATATTTCCGATTCAACCAGAAAAGAATATTCAACAAAAAATTGTACATCAGATGCATTTTGCGCCATTGCACTTACCTGCAAAATTTCATAAATATTGTCCTTTTCGTTCAAAAAATATTTACTGGTTCCATACTTTATCCCAAACCTGTATACACTCAAAATATCGAGATGGTCGGATTTGTTGTTACATATTTTTTTTTCGATATTCTGATTTCACACAAAGTTTGAAATCGTTATTCCATTCACCAACACATGCAAAATCTTAACCCGATCAGATATGTTGTCACAGAAATATTGGAATGTTTTTTCCGAATATTTTTCTCGAATTTTTAATAATTTTGATGTGACCAGCTCAAAACATACATATAATAAAATTATTATTTAATTTGGACACTCAAATTCTCAACTACATCTATTTATATTGGACAAGTTTTTTCGATATTCGTCTTGAAATTTCTGTGGTTTTGATTATTTTACTGACTCGAAATTTTGCACGAAGCTTGAAATATTTATTCCATATATACAATAGTGTCGATCGGATTCGTATTCTTGTAAATAAGTATAGAGTTTTATTTTCCAATATTTTTATTAGATGCTCTATGATTCTGATGATTTTATCATATTGAAATCTCACCTAAAATCTCAACGCCGTTAGCTCTGTAGTCAAAGAAATATTAGGTACCTAATTATTTTTCGAGATTTCACTTGAATTTCATTTCGATCGAAATTGCCAATTTGAAATAACCTGGAAAAAATTCCAAACGCCATATTTATGGAACCACTAGTCCTATTTTGCCCTTAACGAATTTCACCGCGACATTCTAAATCGGCATCTACTTTGTAACTTTGAGTTTCTAGGTCCTTCTATTCGGTAGTTATCGTGTATACGACCGGTCAGATAGAATCGAACGAATTTAAGGACGGAATCATCATCACCTTATCGTTCGAGATTCCAGGCTCAAAATTCGAAAATTACACACACATTAACGACATGAAAAAGCGACCATTCGGAGAAGAGTGGTCGGAAAAACATTCAGAGTTATACCAAATGAAATAATAATCAACATAGAAAATGGTGAGTAGATTTCACGGTTCTTCATATTCTCATTGAAAATTAATTTCAGTTCAGTATCATCGTCCACACAATGTTGAAATTAAATTTCAAAGCGCTCCTCAGATATTTTTTCGGACACTGAATAGTTATGAAACTACTTTTTCGAACCTATCAATAGAACCTGAGACCAAGGATATGATAAAAATGAAAAATTACTGACGATAATATCAATATCAATACATTGAAACATATTTATATGAAAGAGAAATTAAATTATTAATTTATCATTATAAATTTTGAATACCATTAGAATGAGTTCAATCGAACTATACCTTAGGTCAAGTTCATTCGCATTAAATTCGAATTTTGGCAGACCAACGAACGGTGAAAGGTCTTCGTCATTCAAGAGGGCAGGGTACCGTCGGATTTCATCATCAGACCACTGCCAATTTCAGTATATATACCTCGAACTGAATGAGTCAATATCATACTAACTAGTGCAGTTTAATTATGGCATTCAAAGTAAGTTGGTTCTTTCTTAATACAAGTAAAAAAGCCGATAAAATTGAATAATATTCTAAATGGAGAAATTTCTTTTTCAGTTCGTGACTTTCGCCGCCCTTGTGGCTGTTGCCCGTGCTGGTGTCCCCTTGGGATATGCCGCTGCTCCAGCTGTTTCCTACTCCAGCATCTCAGCTCCAGTTGGCCACTACGCCGCACCAGCTGTAGCCCAAGTTGCATCATACGCAGCTCCAGCTGTTTCCTACTCCAGCATCTCATCACCAGTGGCTCACTATGCTGCTCCAGCTGTTGCTAAAGTAGCCACCTACTCTGCTCCAGTCGCCCACACTTACTCTTATGCTCCATCTGTCCAGACCTATTCATCTCCAATTGCCCATACTTATGCCGCCGCCCCAGTAGCTTATGCTGCCGCCCCAGCTATCACCAAATACGCTGCTCCTCTTGCCTACGCCACCCCAGTTGCCAAAACTATTGTTGCCGAACCAGAAGCACCAGCTAACTACGATTTTGGATACTCCGTCAACGACCCCCACACCGGAGACAGCAAATCCCAACAAGAATCTCGCCACGGTGATGTTGTCCAAGGAAGCTACTCCCTCATCGAATCCGATGGAACCAAACGTACCGTAGAATACACCGCTGATGCCCACAATGGTTTCAACGCTGTTGTACACAAAGAACCAGCTACCGTAGCTGTCAAAGCCGCCGTACCAGTTGTTGCCAAATATGCTGCACCAGCTATCTCCTATGCTGCCCCAGTTGCCAAAGTAGCTTATGCTGCTGCACCAGCCATCTCCTACGCTGCTGCCCCAGCACTTTACCATCATTAAATGATGGACATCGACCATTTTTATTGTAAATAGATTGTTTTATTTATTTTGGCAAATATGCCAGAGATTCTTGAGTAAAGTTCTTATATTTATTTAATTGGGCTATTAATTATTTATCTAAAGCATTCCTTCAAATTTTCATCAATTCATTTCATTGATCACATCGTTTCTGTCTTATTTATATTCTGTCATGTAAAGTCCGATTTGAATTTCAGTTATTCCTGGACAGGTTCTAGAGAATACGTTCAACACCTACCTAGTTACATGAGTTTTCTTCCACTTCTTCATTTGACAGATTGCAAACATATTTGGCAGAATATTCAATTCTATTGATTGACACTATTTTATTTCGACAGGTTTGGTCAAGCATTCACAGTTGTGTTAACAACGTGATGTGCCTTGAGTAGAGTCGGGAAACTTTGATTAGATCTATAGCAGAAACAAGCTATTTTTGCCGCTAATTTAATCAAATAAACAATGAAGAACTATGAAGCAAAAGTATAGAGCTGGCTCTTCTAGCATTTCCTACTCATCCCACTCTGTGGAGCTGAGAGATAACTGTGTGTTGAAGCAAAGAAGAATGTTTGGAACATCGTCAAGATATTTCTTTTAAATTCAACTTTTATAATTGATGTAGAGGATATTTACGAATCAAAAGTTTCAGTTTCTCAGATGTAACACTCTCAGATTTCTTTTACTTTTGGTACATTTAAAGAGCAGCTTTTATCAATTTGAAAATTTTGAAAAAATTTGATGGTGTTGAATCCGGAGGCTTCAGTGGCCACCGAATTTTTTAATTATCTGAAGTTCATAGATTATAATAGATAGACACTTGGTTGATTTTCTGTGTGAAACTGAAACTTTTGATGATTTATTTAGTTTGATAAAATATTCATTTATCATATTATATATTTTTGAAAAGAGAAAAAAAAGCTATTTTATTATTATAGAAATTTTTATGGTTCCATTAACAAAAAAACGAAAGTTTGTATTATAAGTTTGAAACTAATGAATACAATGAAAAACAATTGATTACACCAATGGATTGAACTGAAAAAAGTGACTATAGCATATTTTTGTTTTATGTTAATAGCACCAGTAATGAAGAAGTTATGAGAACTTTTCATTTCATGCCATTTTCTCATATAGCTTGAAAACAGTTGAACTTAAAAGGTTGCGGTTTCCATCAAAATAATTACCCCAAAAGTCGAACCTCAAAATGTGCTATTCATTTTTTTTTTCAAGCTCAAGGGAATTTTGAATTCAAGACACCCGATACATCTAAAACCGAAATCTCATCGTATATATACTTTTGAAATGATCCGAAGAAACTAAATTTCAATCAGCTATGTTCACGGGACCTCTAGTCGTATTTGGCTCATTGGCGCGCATACGGATAATGAACTACTTTTTTTGAAAAAAAAATTGTACACCATTGAGATATTTCGAGCAGAAAATCATTTCTGAATTCCTTATTCAATTTCTGACGTAATTCATCATTTCGCATTTATAAAACATCAAGAAAACAAAATTTCAAAAATTCATTTTCCGAAATTCAACAGAATATAAACATGAATTTGATTTTATGTATTGCCGCCATAATTTCAAACACAAAATTACATTTCTTTAAACCAGTATCTTCAGGTTATATTATTAATTCAACTTGTTTCCCTATGTAGTTGATAAAACTCTTATGGAATTTCTATAATGAATTTCTCATTTTATTGATTTTTTGGTAATTCCCCTATTTTCATAATTTATTTATTCATTTATTATTTATTGAGTAATTTATCAAAAACAGTTTATAGCAATCGCATGAGTACCTTGACATAACGAATTTCAGTATTTTTTGTAATTTCACAATTTAGATATGTTACACTACTTTACTCAGGCATAAAATAATTAGTAATAATTACGGTACAATAACCAACAATTTCCTTATGTATATTCTGAAGTGATTCTATTATATTTTGTGTGATTTAGATTTTCAACTTTTATTTCGTATATAATATATATACAGGGTGGCCACTTTTTCAATGGGATTGTATTGGTAACTTTTAAACCATAAGAGTTAGAAGGTCGGTCAAATGGAGAAAAAGTTGCATGCATAGAAGCATTATCAAGCAGTTCAAACAAATCGAGATTATCAGGGCCGGTTATTGAGATATCATAAGAAAAGTAAATTCTGTCATTTTGATTTTTCTTTTTTCCCCACTTTATTACAAATATTATTCAAAAATGTTACGGGAATTTTTTATTCGACAGTAAATTATCCTCAATTTGATGTAACCAGATTTCGTTTCCAACGTTTCGTGCTCTCTGGGTCACCCTCAACCTCATTTTTTCAATACGAACCTGTATATTTTATGACACTTTTCGAAATAACTTTTAACGCTGAATTCAACGATATATCATACAATGTCATTCAAAGTTGATTTTCAGGTGATTTTGACCCTTATCCAAATTTCTCTGGGTCGGATCTGTATTACATTTCGGTACCTTTAGTTTAATTAACAACATGCAATACATTTCGATGAGAAAATCAACTTACTCATCTTGAACTGAATGGAACATATCAGAATCAAATCAAGAAACAAGTAATACTTATTTATTGATTTATTATTTACCCTGTTCACTTTACAAATAATAATTATTTACATATTTCAATTCATAATAATTAAACGAATTATCATTTAATGAAAGAAGAATCGAATGATTATTCGAAAGTAAATGAAAATGAATGAATTAAGTGTTCGAAATGTCCACCATTTTGTGAAATGCACTTAACGGTTCTGGAACCCATACTTCTTATACATTTGCTTATTTCGTCTTCTTGAATACCTTCCAATACATTCTCAATCTTCTCGCGAGAAATCACTATTGTTGGATTTGTCATTCATTCCGTTGAAACAAATTACAGAATCGAACTTTATTTTGATATCATTACGATATAAGTTTTGCAAGGCTTGGTATTCAAATTTAAAATTATTGTATTGGCGTCTCTTGACTATTTTATTAACAGCAGTTTTTGATAAATTGCATTGACTACAGACCCGACCCAAAGAATTTTGGATAAGGGTCAAAATCTCCTGGAAATCAACTTAGAATGACATTGTATGATATATCGTTGAATTCAGCGTTAAAAGTTATTTCGAAAAGTGTCATAAAATATACAGGTCCGTATTGAAAAAAATGAGGTTGAGGGTGTCCCAGAGAGCACGAAACGTTGGATACGAAATCTGATTACGTCAAATTGAGAACAATTTACTGTCGAAAAAAAAATTCCTGTAACATTTTTGGATGATATTCGAAATAAAGTGGGAAAAAAGGAAAAATCAAAATGACAGAATTTACTTTTCTTATGATATCTCAATAACCGGCCCTGTTAATCTCGATTTGTTTGAACTGCTTGATAATGCATGCAACTTTTTCTCCATTTGACCGACCTTCTAACTCTTATGGTTTAAAAGTTACCAATACAATCCCATTGAAAAAGTGGCCACCCTGTATATAATTCATTGCGAAATTTCTATAAAATTTCTGAGAAATAACTCATTACTTTCATCGTATAATTTTAACATTTGGTCACTTTTTGAAAATATCCCCTGCTCAAATCCAGACCAATACACATAATACATACAAAAATATGTATGTTGTGAGTATCCAGATATACTCAATAACTTGGTTGATTTCAAATATACAATGTCCCGTTTGATGTCGGTCTAACGTACTACTAGTTATGCTTAAATTTCATGTTATGAGCAACAACAGAATGTTTATGGTCACTAAAACTACCTTATCTTGGTAACCACAAATAGAGTTAAAATATATTAACTTGTTTGATATAAATGTCAGTCCAACATGCATAATCATGCTCAAAGAATTCAGCACAACGTCAGGATTTAGACGATGCCTTGTTAATTCTTATGTGAATTGAGTGAACAGAAGAGTGAAATAATTGCAACATTAATTATTTCCATACTTTTCGCTATTTTGAAATGTAAAATACATTCAATAGGAATTTATACTCATTCTGCTCATCTTGCCATTGATAAATATTATCAGCAAAAAAGAACTCGATTCAAATACTTGATTAATTCGATTTTCTTGATATCTACAAATAATTGTATTTGGAGAACATAATGAATTTTGAAATATCTCAAATATATGATATAACGCAATAAGATTATCTCTTTTAATAATAATATTTTATATGCTTTTCATTTTTTGAATTTTGGAAATTTATTGTGCTTACGTATTGTAAAAAACTACATTTTGATATCCATATTTCTAATATTTATTCATTTTTATCGATACCTATGCATTTCGAATTTGAAAACTGTTGAGATTAATGGTCAAATTATAGCTTTATGAATGCCGTCGAATCGCTGTTGCACCAGTTGGATGAATTGTGCAAGGTTCCCAACTTAAAAAAATTTCAAAAGAATTGGAAAAATCCCACTAAGGGTTCCGTAACGTAAATATAACCCCTCCATTAATTTGGAAACTAGAGATTCGATCGAAATGAACATTTGTGTTTGGATGTGTAATAACAATGCTTGCATTTGAAATTTGAGTTTAAAAAACATTGTTAAAAGGTTCCAGCCTTCTCACTGCATATAGAGAATTCTTATATCAAAAATTCCTTTATAGAAAACAGCATAATAATACACAATTAATAAAAAACTAAAAAGTTTTAGTAAACGAAATTAATTACCGTCGATTAAAATCTAGCAATAATATTTTTCAAGCAAATTTTCACCATTAAGTTCAAATTATGAATTGAAGAAGCAATACTAATTATACATCATGTGAAATGAATAGATAATATTCTTTTAGTTTTAAAGTCCTATTCTACAGTTTTCAAAAGTATGAAATTTCATAGGAGGTCATTTTTTTTTTCATCTTAAAGATTTTGAAGGTTTGTCATTGAAAATATTGAAACTAGGTATACAGGTATGTGTATCATTGTATGATTATGTATGATTTCACAAGTGAACTTGCATATTTTATGTTATTCAAACTTGAAAATTGAGAAATTTCCAACTACTTGTTAGATGAATTATCTTTTTATCGAATCACCCCAAGTAAATTCACTCGATTTCGATATCAAGTTCAAGTATAAGCGTCGAGAATTTCGGCGATGTCTCTGCAGGTGAAAGGCTGGGGATTCAAAGAGGGCGGGGATTTTAGTGTTTCGTTATAGCGCCTACCACCATATGGGATTCAGTATATATAGATTGGCTGATGCAGGGAACTATCACAACCGATACATACTTCGATCATGGCATTCAAAGTAAGTTAGCCGTTGTTGACATATCCAATATGGACCTAGAGTCTGAATTGACGTTGTCGAAATTGTTGAAATATAATTATTTTTTAATTTAAGATGAGATGAAATTTCTGCACTAATTATAAAAGCAAACAACCAATATTAATCGAATAACTAAAGACGTTTTTTCAAGAAATGAGATATTTTGATAACATAATCATATTTATTTCAGTTTGTTACCTTCGCTGCTCTTCTGGCGGTAGCCCGTGCTGGTGTACCTCTGGGATATGCTGCTGCTCCAGCTGTGTCCTACTCCAGCATCTCAGCTCCAGTAGCCCACTACGCAACTCCAGTTGTCTCGAAAGTTGCCACTTATGCCGCTCCATCTGTATCTTATTCCAGTATCTCAGCTCCAGTAGCTCATTACGCAAGCCCAGCTATTGCCAAAGTAGCCACTTACTCTGCTCCAGTTGCCCACACCTACTCTTATGCTCCATCTGTCCAAACCTACTCAGCTCCAGTTGCCCACACCTACTCTTATGCCCCATCTGTCCAGTCTTACGCAGCTCCTGTTTCTTATGCTGCCGCCCCAGCTATCACAAAATACGCTGCTCCTCTTGCCTACGCCACCCCAGTTGCCAAAACAATTGTTGCCGAACCAGAAGCACCAGCTCACTACGATTTTGGATACTCCGTCAATGACCCCCATACCGGAGACAGCAAATCCCAACAAGAATCTCGCCGTGGTGATGTTGTCCAAGGAAGCTACTCCCTCATCGAATCCGATGGAACCAAACGTACCGTAGAATACACCGCTGATGCCCACAATGGTTTCAACGCTGTTGTACACAAAGAACCAGCAGCCGTAGCTGTCAAAGCCGCTGTACCAGTTGTAGCCAAATATGCCGCCCCAGCTATCTCCTATGCTGCCCCAGTTGCCAAAGTAGCTTATGCTGCTGCACCAGCTATCTCCTACGCTGCTCCAGTTGCCAAAGTGTCTTATGCTGCACCAGCTTACTCTTACGCTGCTCCAGTTGCCAAAGTAGCTTATGCTGCTGCACCAGCTATCTCCTACGCTGCCCCAGTTGCCAAAGTATCTTATGCTGCACCAGCTTACTCTTACGCTGCCCCAGTTGCCAAAGTAGCTTATGCTTCATCACCACTTATCACCAAAACTTACGCTCCAACCATCTCTTATGCTGCTGCTCCAGCATACTATCACTAAGTCACTAAGTCATTACCGATTATAGAGATGTTTTAATTCTCTTCTCATTTCTATTCTTATGTATATATCTATAGAAAATTAATTTATTTTCAGGATATTCCTGATATTTTCTCTGAAGTGAATAAATTTTCGAAAATAAAACATTGTATTTATTTTACCTCATTCTGCCAGAAATATTTTCAGTTGATACAAAGTAGTAGGTATCATTTTTTATTTCTGAGCGATCGTTGATAGAACAGATGACGAGTCCGCCATCAAATTCATTTCAATAAACCAGATAAATAAATCAAAGCAATGACATCATAAAAAATAATCTCCGATAAAAACAGTTCTATCGTATTCATGGGCGCATAGGAGAAAATAATGATCCATCTCATAAAATTCACAGATTATCATTTCGCCTGAATTTAAAATGTAAAATCACTGAGTATATTGAATATTGAGAGAAAAATTGTGGCGAATGATAAATGAATAAGGTAAATGCTTCTAATAATGGCTGGGTTTTTCGAAATCCTTATAAATCAATTTTGGGATTATAAAGTGTCAATTTGTAGAACATTACGATCAAATAAACTGTTTCTATTCGAAAAAAAAATAGCACAAAAACAAGAAACCATTGACCAACCAATGACAAAAAATCCGAAATCTTGTCTATGGTCCATATTAGGAACTAGGTCCTTCCTTGAATAAGGTCCATAATTGAACTGCGAAATTGAAGGCGTTGTATTCTAGAAAAAAATATCTTTAGGAAGCAAAGGCTATAAACTGCTAATGAGTTCGTGGTTTCCGAATAATGAAACTTATACTAATCAGTATCGTAGCCCTTGTAAAGTCTTAGGAAATATATATGTAAAAGATATATCTAATCTATTTTCAATTTATAAATACAACAAAATAATCACAAGATGTTATTAATCAGTCTTACTTCGTTAATCATGGTCTTATTAGGATTTTATTAGGTCCTTAAACATGGACCACATTAAGTATTTGTAAATAACAAACATTAAAAATGCTACAGAAAGATTAAAAGATGAATATAGATTTATACATTTGAATAAGATTTAGAATGGCAGATTTTCATCTTTGTGAGTGTTCAAAGTTCGCCTTGGTATATTGTAGTTTATGGAATGAACTTTATTCAATAAAAAAATTCATGAATCATGACATTAATGTTTGAAAATGATTTCAGCCACAAGTATCAGATAATGTCTTTTTCTAAACGCCGAACCCTTGACAAGGTCTGGCCTTTATTTCGAGACAACAATGTGGAAATTGTTTGGTAGATATGTCCGAGAAAAATATCGAGATAAAAAATTTTGATAACCTAACTGTCAATCCACGTTCAGGTGGTATTTCTAAATTTACTATTACTCACATGTACAATTTTGCTTCCGCCGTTATGCAATACTATTTTACTGATCTATTGGAAGTATCATTAATTTAAGGTAACTTTATGAAAATATAGGATACAAATATATTATAAATATAAGATTATAATGAAGGATTAGATTAATTAATTATCGTACCGAATTTGCAAGCAAACATTTCCAATTTTTCCTCGGTATTTTTGAATTGTTCATAAAATAAATTTCCTTCAAGTACCCGGTATTAGTTTCAACCCAATAATTCGTTCAGAAGGTTGCAAGGGAATTCCAACTGGTCGAAACTACTATATTAGAACACACCCAAGACGAACCAATAATTCTCGAAGCCAAGGTTGAAATTTAAATGGTTGAGACACCATGTGTAATCCGCTTCACGTTTTTGCGTAGTCTCATGATTTATGAAATATTTAATTCGAAAATGCATAAAAATGGATATAGGATCATTCTAGTCGCCTACTCAAGTAAATCAATGAAAAAGATTACAGATAAATTTTCTAAATTGATCCAGAATATCACGAGTAGTAATAATTCATTGATTTAAATTGAGAATAATTCAAGAATAATCTGTAGAATCGTTCACGTTTTCTTTTTGCATTCTTAAAATTCAAGAAAAACACCAAGTTAGCTTCATTAGATTCACCTTAGGCTACAAAAAAACTGTATACCTAAATATGTATTAAATATATCTGAAATACAGTGTGTCTACTTTTGTAAGATCCTAATATCTCGACCCCCAAACAAAATCAGAAAAAATTCAAGAGGAAGTAGGTGAACTTTGGTTAGGAAGGGGACATTTTTGACGGTTGATTCCAATCAATTCGTATCAACCCTGTGAGCGTAATGACAGCCACCCTTAAAATCTCAAATGGGAAGTCAGGTTGAATTGTGTGACACTTTATTTTGAAGGTAATTCGTTGGTTTTTTTTTTAACCTTTTTTGTTGATACCTACTTCTGAAAAATAAAAAAGAGTGGAATAGTTATATCAGTCAGAGTTGCAATGATACATGAAAATAATGAAAAATTTTTACCATACAGCATTTATTGTCTATTATTTTGTAGACAAAAATATAACCTATTTTTATGTGTTCCTATTTGGAAAAATTCAATTTGAAATTCTCGGCATGCTGTGCGTATTCTTAGGAAGTCAAAGCATTCTAACTGACCTCTTCATTTCCAGAGAAATATGGAATTATAGATTTACGTTTCTCATATTTTTGTTGCACTATTCCACCCATAAAAAATAATTAATTCCAGCTCATTATCCTGATAATCAACACATAATTTTACCAACTACCTTGTTAGTCACTCTAACCCACAAACCCTCCTATTGTTTAATTTTTACTACTTGTTTGCTAGGTGTGCAGTATTATGAATATATATGAGGCATTTTAATCATATGTTCTATTACCCCCGCATTATTGGCAACTGATCAGTAGTAGATCATCTTGAATAATTTCGAATGAAGAAGAACAGGACAGTGCAACATAACTCATTAGGATAAATCGATTGACCCATACCTATTTATTCTGTATGAATACTGAATAAATCAATTCTTTCAGGTCATTTGAAAAGTCCCCGGTCCGTATGTACAGTGCATCCCATTTTGGGTGAGACAGCCAAGTTTCTCGCTTGTTATTTAAGATAGAGTTTTGCGGTTTTCACGTTCCTGTCCTACTTTTTCGTGAAACTCAAGTTGGTCTAATCAGATTTTGCGTAACTGTTTTCGTTCAAGAGATACAGGGTGATTTTGGAAATTGATACTTTTCGGACCCCTGCTTTATCTCCGAAGTTATTAGAAATAATGCTGAGGTAAAAACTACGTCTGAATCAGAATTCTGCGTAGAATCCAGTGGCGTACTCAATATTTTTTTTCGGGGTATGGTTTTGAAGATTCAACACAAACCTATATTTTTTCTAATGGAACACCCTGTATATCATTACTTCGTTGAATTCGTAATTTTTTTCCCTTCAAAATGATGTATGAAACTATGTAGGTAGGATGTTCAGAAGTGTTGAAATAAATACTAAAACATTAAATAATGATGATTTTTTGTTAATGGGCAATGGATTTCCCATATAAAAGAAGAATCAATAATAATAACAATAATTCATAGCGATGACAGCTAGATCAGATCAGTTTTTTCCCTCCAATGCCTACTTGATAAAACAATGCTCCCAAATGCATAGTAGCCATAATAACAACTAGGATGTTTGTGTCATCAATGACCTACTACTTTTTAAAATCGAAAGTCATAATCCTCTTATTGAAACATAGGAAATTCATGTCCCATTTACAAAAAAATCATCATTATTTGATGTTTTAGTGTTTTTTTACCATTTCTGAACAACCTACCTACATAGTATCATACATGATTTTGAAGGGAAAAAAATAACGAATTCAACGAAGTAATGATATATAGGGTGTTCCATTAAAAAAAATATAGGTTTGTGTTGAATCTTCAAAACCATACCCCGAAAAAAAAAAATTGAGTACGCCACTGGATTCTACGCAGAATTCTGATTCAGACGTAGTTTTCACCTCAGCATTATTTCTAATAATTTCGGAGATAAAGGAGGGGTCCGAAAAGTATCAATTTCCAAAATCGCCCTGTATCTCTTGAACGGAAACAGTTACGCAAAATCTGATTAGATCAACTTGAGTTTCACTAAAAAGTAGGACAGGAACGTGAAAACCGCAAGGCTCTATCTTAAATAACAAGCGAGAAACCTGGCTGTCTCACCCAAAATGGGATGCACTGTACAGATGACGGTGCTAGTATTAAATCCATTTGATTTTTAGTTAGTACCAAACTTCAAACGTTACGTGTCAAAATTTGACAGAAGTCCGTCCATTAGTTTGTAAGATATTTCGTTATTTGAAAAAAATGAACAAAAAATTTCGTGTGCTGATAAAATATTGCTTTTTGAAGGAAACAACAGTTGAAGCGAAATAATGGCTTGATGAGGAGTTTCCGGGGTCTGCACCAGGAAAATCAACCATCATTGATGGGTATGCTAAGTTTAAACGTGGTGAAATGAGCACCGAAGACTGCGAACGCAGTGGACGCCCAAAAGAGTCACCGACGAAAAAATCAAAATAATTTTGAATGACCGTAAAGTGAAATTGATCGAGAGAGCAGACATTGTGAATATATCATCTGAACGTGTACATCATATCATTCACGAATATTTGTACATGTAAAAGCAGTGTGCAAAATGGGTGCCGCGCGAGCTCATAATTGATCAAAAGCAACAACGTGTTAATGATTTTGAACAGTGTTTGAAGCTGTTTTAGAACAAGAAGTGTGTAGAAGCTCACCTTTCGATGCTATTTCTGGATCGAAATTCGGAAAATTCAAACATGGTGTCGAAATGATAGAGAGATCTGTAAGAGGGACGTCTGCTCGAAAATGAACTTGAAGTTTTGAAAAAATTTTTCACGTTGATAATTATAATGGGAATGAATCATCTCAAATCAATTATGAAAAAAAACAATGTCCTACCCTCTTACCTTAATTCGTACTTAAGCTATGTCAATTGAAACTTTCTTGAATAGGTTCATACTGTACCTGTTTCAATGAATAACGATAAACTTTCTGAGGATACCACAATTCATTCAATTTTCAAAATGCGTTTCAAAGATGAAACCTCGTAAATTTAGTAATAGGATCGATTGTTGAGCCTCTGATGAGTGCTGATTCTTCATATCGAAATTATTCAACACCAAACAAACGAGCACGGCGACGACTGAGGAAAGAAATGTTTCCCAGAAATAAGATCGAATGAAGGACTAACCCATTAAAAGAGAAAAGTAGTAATACAGAGGAGTAAACAGGACGGGATTTAGAAAACACTCACACATTTAATGTCATTGAACTATGAATATACCGGAATAATTATTGAAGTCGAACAGGAATTAAAAAATGAACCTTGAGTGATTCAAATTGCTATCTTGTTAACTAGTGGGCCACACCTTCCTTTAATCGAAAGGGTAGATTCCTATATAAAGAGCGGAAAACAAACATCTACATCACAGTTTAACTAACTGAGTATCACAATCGAAATGGCATTCAAAGTAAGTACATTTTCGAATAAGCGATAAACATTGTGCAGTACATCCTATTCAAGAACACTTAAAATACTTCTTACGAATATATTTTCACTAATTCGATAAAATTTTCATCCACTCACTAGTTACTACAATGCTTTCTAGAAAATGCAATAGACGGAATTTTGTACTAATCGTTAATTTGAATTGAATAATTTCACGACACATACCTGAATCACGAAATTTATTATTCACCTAAAAAAATCAGAAAACAATATACTTTTTATGTTATATAAGACTTATACCAATGCTATATTATTTTTCAGTTCGTCGCCTTCGCCGCTCTCTTGGCTGTAGCTCGTGGAAGCGCCATCCATGGTGCTGGAATCGTCGCAGAGACCTATGCCGCTCCACTCGCTTTTGCCCCAGTAGCCAAAACTGTCATTGCTGAAGCTGAATCCCCAGCCCACTATGACTTTGGATACTCAGTGAGCGACCCCTACACCGGTGACCACAAATCTCAAGTGGAATCTCGTCGTGGTGATGCTGTCCAAGGTAGCTACTCTCTCGTAGATTCTGATGGAACCAAACGTACTGTAGACTACGCTGCCGATGCTGTTAATGGATTCAACGCTGTTGTACGCAAAGAACCCCTTGCTCATGTTGCTCACGTTGCCGCCGTTGAAACCGTTGCTGCTCCTGCTGTTGTTGCCGCCAGAACCATCGCTGCCCCTGCCGTAGTTGCCCACCATACTCCAGCTCTTGTTGCCACCAGAACCATTGCTGCCCCAGCTGCTGTATCAAGCTCTTACCAATCCAAAACCATCACCCACAACGCTCCAGTTGTAGCTCACTCCTACGCTGCCCCAGCACTCTATGCTGCTCCAGCTGTAGTTGCTCACCAAGCCCCTGCTGTTGTTGCTGCTAGGACTGTTGTTGCCCCAGCTGCCGTATCTTCCTCATACTCATCCAAAACCGTAACTCACAGTGCTCCAGTAGTAGCTCAAACCTACGCTGCCCCATCTGTTGTTGCTCACACCTATGCCGCTCCATCAGTTGTTGCCCACTCCTACGCCGCCCCATCAGTTGTTGCCCACTCTTACGCCGCCCCATCTCTCGTAGCTCAATCCTACGCTGCTCCATCTGTTGTTGCCCACTCTTACTCTGTTCCATCAGTGGTTGCCCGCTCTTATGCTGCCCCCGCTGTTGTAGCTAGATACGCTGCCCCAGCCTACAATGCCTGGTAAATGATAACGGAATTTTCTATTTGAGTGAACGAATGCCTTGACTGTATATATTGTTTTTAAGTTGTAATTAAAAACAAAAAAAATTATAGCTGGAATTTTTTTTCACCTAATTTCTTTGAATCTGAAAGATCCTTCGACGAAATATTTTTCGTTGATGTAGTAATTTTGTTTCGTCATATACTATATCAAATTCTCACATATAACTCTCCGGTTAATACTCGGTACCATGTCATATCGAATGTAAATTTTCATTTATACTAAACCCATCTGCTGTAAATAACGTTTTGGAATTGAAAAAAATATCATTGAGTTTACATGAAAATTTTACAGGCATGAATTCTTTGAGTTTTTCAATATTTATGAAAAATATTATTGTTTTTTGGACACTTGTTCAGAGAGAACCTCAGTCTCTACCTGTCATTTCACACAAGTGTCCCCTATATATTCAAATTTTAAGCCAAGATTGATCTTCAAGGGTTTGGTTCGAATTAAATTTCGTGGAAAGCTTTACCAAAACTATTGGAAGAAAAATTACAGGCTGATGACATTATTAAAACCAAAGGAAATTCAAAAAAATGTCGAAAAATATACTCAATCCAAAAAACGGGATATTTCCATGATTACAGGTCCTATCAGGTTGAGATTGGGTCAGTATGTTATATATTTTGATATTCGTTCGAAATTCCGTGCTGAACTATTACCCAATATTCACGTGACCACAGAACCGCTAGAGTTTATATTTAAGGTGATCATATGAAATAACTATTTTCAGCTTTCCGCCAAATATCGAGCTGATCCCTTCAACAGCACCAAAGAAAAATTACAGAAAAAATACACCGTATCGTAAATCTATTCCAATGTAATTACACAAAGATAGCAAATATTCAAATTTCATACATTTTCCGGAAATAAATTTGTTTCGAACAACATAAGTGTGTAGTTACTCTGCCTGCCCTAGAGGTGGCGTTATCACACCTCTCCACGATGGTGTGAGAGGGTGTCCAAGGCAGAGATCACTGGATTTCCTAACTAAAGAGTCCACCAGCGATTTTAGGACGAAACACCTTAATCCCTTGGGAGAGGGCGAACGTACACAAACTTGGCTCGAGAACAACTCGCCAACACTGGAATCTGTTACATGAAATATAAGTATTAAAGTAAGAAAACTCACTTTAGATTCTGATTATTAGGTGAATTATATTATATAATAATAATATAATTCTTTATCGTCTGAAGACGAATTATAGCCTAATTCATCTTCCTCATTTGCTCATATTGGATTTTATCATTAATAATATAATTCTTTATCGTCTGAAGACGAATTATAGCCTAATTCATCTTCCTCATTTGCTCATATTGGATTTTATCATTGAGGAATATTTCTGTGACAAACTATGGACCTTGCTGATTCTAACGGCAACTCTATATTATAAGGCAATTTTCGAGGCAATATATTTTTCAAACCTCCAAAATCTAGGTTTGTTCGGAGAACAGGGAAGGGAAAAATTGAAATTTTGAAATATTCTCGATTGCATCAGTCCCCATTTTTAGTTGAATGTACAGGGTGGGCAAATTTCGATGTTTTAGCACTACAACTTTTAAACCAGGGGAGATAAACAAAATCTGATACCTACTTCTCCGTCTCTTTTCCTGAGAAACTAAAAAGGGTAGTATTAATTTTTGGCCACCTTCTTTTGTTTTCGAGTTATAAGCAAAAATTGGAAAAATGGCGATATCGAAAAACATCTATATCTCCGCTAATACTGATGATAGAGCTCTGAAATTAAAATTTTATACAGGCACTTTGTTACGGGAAATCCAGTGGCGTGCTCGTCTTTTCAAAAGAGTTTTTAATTACGAAGCTATGACTCAAAGTTATGTTTTTTTCAAATGGGAACACTAGATTTCTGCGCTATTTTTTGAAAGCTTAATTTTTCCTGATTTCAAAAATATATAACATCATATGGTTCGTATCAATATGAATAATAGAAAATGGTCAAAAACCTTTTTTTACCTAAGATTCTCATTATTTCTATGGTTTCAACTGTTGACGAGCACAGAAAAATTGAGCTTCCTATAACAAGAGTAGTGTCCTTCCATCAATCTGATTATTTCTATGCTTTTTACTGATTTATACAAAATTCGAATCTAGGTAAGTATAGTTTATAACTTTTTTATCTAAAAATAGATTCGGAAATAACGAAAAGATCCACAGGATCGATTGTTTCAATCGAAAGAGTTGTAATGAGATGGATGCATCAGAAGATTATTTTCATAGGTCTTCAGAATGAATACGCACAAGGATAGTTCATTCAAAGTCACTTCAACTATTCCATAAAAACTCTTGGCCATAGATGTCCCTTTGAAGTGGATACCGCGATCTGCAAAATACCGGGGTTTATCTAAAAGTATTGTTAGGCAATAAATTCACTGGGCCCAAAGAAATTTCTGGAAACTTGGACAAACCTTGTATAATTGAAATATTCATCTTCCTCCAAGTGACTTTGGATATACTTTACCAATCCATTTCAAATAGCACATGAAACAATTCATATATGATTGAACAATTTAATTACGAAGGGAATTAGTAAAAATCATAGAAAAAATCAGATTAACGGAAGGAATCTTCTCTTGTTATAGGAAGCTAAATTTTTCTGTGCTCGTCAACAGTTGAAACCATACAAATAATGGGAATCTTAGGTAAAAAAAGGTTTTTGACCATTTTCTATTATTTATATTGATACGAACCATATGATGTTATATATATTTGAAATCAGGAAAAATTAAGCTTTCAAAAAATAGCACAGAAACATAACTTTGGGTCATAGCTTCGTGATTAAAAACTCTTTTGAAAAGACGAGCACGCCACTGGATTCCACGTAAAAAAGTGCTTGTATAATGTTTTAATTTCAGAGCTCTATCATCAGTATTAGCGGAGATATAGATGTTTTTCGATATCGCCATTTTTCCAATTTTCGCTTATAACTCGAAAACAAAAGAAGGTGCTCAAAAATAAATACTACCCTTGTTAGTTTCTCAGAAAAAGAGACCGAGAAGTGGGTATCAGATTTTGTCTACCTCCTCTGGTTTAAAAGTTGTAGTGCTAAAACATCGAACAGTGTTCAATCATATATGCATTGTTTCATGTACTATTTGAAATGGATTGGTACTTGTGCGTATTCATTCTGAATTGGGGTCCTTGAGAATTTTCATTTTGTTTTTGAGATTCATTCTGTGAGCATCGATTCAAGATTAATAATGTAGAAGGTGCCCCACCTTCTACATTATTAATCTTGAAGGTGTCAGAAACTCGAGATTCTCACTTAAGTATTAGGGTCAGAATACATACAGTTCAATCTCAGCATTATTTCTAATAACTTCGGAGATAAAGAAGGGGTCCGAAAAGTATCAGTTTCTAAAATCACCCTGTATCTCTTGAATGGAAACAGTTACGCAAAATCTGATCAGACCAACTTGAGTTTCACGAAAAAGTAGGACAGGAACGTGAAAACCGCAAGGCTCTATCTCAAATAACAAGCGAGAAACCTGGCTGTCTCACCCAAAATGGGATGCACTGTACATTAATTTTTCCAGAAACAAATAAACGTTTAGAAAGTATATTGAATATTCTATCAAATTAGCATATTGGCAATACTGGCACACTTTGTATTCGCATTTTATGTAGAATTAAATATGGAATATACTTCATATTCAGTTCAGTATGTATTCTGACCCTAATACTTAAGTGAGATTCTCGAGTTTCTGACACCTTCAAGATTAATAATGTAGAAGGTGGGGCACCTTCTACATTATTAATCTTGAATCGATGCTCACAGAATGAATCTCAAAAATAAAATGAAAATTCTCAAGGACCCCAATTTCTTTTTTCGAAATAATAAAACATCAGAAATCAGATCGTACAAATCTTACTTCGTCTCAACTTAGAAGACCTTTCAAAAAAATTACTATTTCAAATACATATTTCACTCTATGTTTCTCTTCCCTTCTCGAGTTGGAGTTAAAAATGAGAATTACAGATTCCTCGCATTAATTCAAGAAAAAAAAGTTTCATAAACATGTAAACACTTTATTTTCAGGACACAGGAGGTTGAAGTTGTTTTCTCCCTTGAACAAGATATTCAACTTAAATTAGGTATAAATATTCCACTTCAATGTTTCATCATCATGGAAGAATACTGTTTGCTTCTTTCCTCAGTTTTTTTTTTTTGAGGACCATTGGTAGTTTAGAAAAATATAAAAAGAAACTTTTTTCCGGTTCTACACTTTTTGGTGTCTTGTAGTTTCTTCGAGAAAAAAGTTGAGATAATCCTCAGAAAAATCCAAATAATTTCAAAGATCCAGTTAGTAAGCTGTGATGAATAAATTGATTATAAGTTTTACCCAACCTTTAGAGAAAATTGATAAAGATAAAAAAGATAATCATCTCAAAAAAGTAGGGCTACTAAAAGAACACCCTGAATCTCGAAAACAAAGCGTTTATAGAACTTTTTTCAAGTGATCTCTCGTCGAAAAACCCAAATTCTTGGAAACGGATGACATTTTTGAAAAACCGAAAGCGGGACGCTTTTCGACAAATCTGCGACTCAAAATCTGCTTGGAAAAATATAGGACGTCCCATAAACACCAACTCCTCTTCATATCTCCAAGATGGTAATTAATTCCTATGATCTGTTTTAAGTATCACATAAATCATAAAAATTTCTAAAAAAAAAAAGAATTTTCCGAAAATTTTCAACAGAAAACAAGATATAGCGATATATTCAAAACAGTCTTTTTTTTGAGAATTGAAATCACATAATCAGATATCTGAATTTTTAAAAATTAATGAAATTTTACGCAGAAATATTTATAATTAGAGATTAAACGCATCTGCATTCAAGTGTGAATTCTATAAGGAAGACTGTGGTTGAAATTTTCGTTCTTACTCTGTGAAACTCATTGGTTTCTAGGATTTCAGAAATGTACCCATCGTTGGGGATGTACCCCAAATATGAAATATTTTTTCTTCTCATTTTTGAAAGTAATAACGGTGAGTATAATATCCTTTCTGTTCCAATTTTCAATTGCTATTCTAACAAATCAGAATAATATCCCAAAATGAAATTCTTATCGGAAAAATCATCGTAAAATGCAAGTCAGTTTTTATAAAAATTTTTCTGAAAAACATATACAACAAGTGATAATCAAAACATTCAAGGTAGAAATATTGTCATTTCATTTGATAATATAGAATTCGGACCTATATTCATTGAGCTTTGGCAAAAACTGTTTTTTAATTCAATAAAATGCTATATATTGGGAAAAAAATATTGAATCAAAAAATGTTCCTGTACGATATATGATGAATAATGAGTTTTTATAAATAATTCCTATTAACGTGTGATAATATCGACAACTGGGTGAAATTAATCTCTCAAAACCGGAATTGTCTTTTACTTGCTACGAAAATTGATAGGGGACCTTGGAAGACATTGAACTATTATTAGTAAAAACTTGAGGACCACACCTACCTTTTTGCAAATTCGAATGAGTATATAAACCTGTGGACACCGATATTTCGACATCACAGATCGACCCTCATTCAGTGTTATAATCAAGATGGCATTCAAAGTAAGTAAAATTAAAAGATTCTCAATATGATATGAATAAATATTTTCAATAATTTACTGGAAATTTATGCCAATGAAAGAATAATTCGTAACTATTCATATAAAAAAAATATATTTCTCTATCGAGAAATCCAGCAAATTATGTTCAATTATTGTTAGTTATTTAAGGTTATCTTCTCATAAAAATAAACTGCAGTAGGAACAGAGAAGAATGATTATCTTTTTTTTCAGTTCATCGCCTTCGCCGCTTTCTTGGCTGTAGCTCGTGGAAGCGCCATCCATGGTGCTGGAATCGTCGCAGAGACCTATGCCGCTCCACTCGCTTTTGCCCCAGTAGCCAAAACTGTCATTGCTGAAGCTGAATCCCCAGCCCACTATGACTTTGGATACTCAGTGAGCGACCCCTACACCGGTGACCACAAATCTCAAGTAGAATCTCGTCGTGGTGATGCTGTCCAAGGTAGCTACTCTCTCGTAGATTCTGATGGAACCAAACGTACTGTAGACTACGCTGCCGACGCCGTTAATGGATTCAACGCTGTTGTTCGCAAAGAACCTCTAGCTCATGTTGCTCATGTTGCCGCCGTTGAAACTGTTGCTGCTCCTGCTGTTGTCGCCACCAGAACCATCGCTGCCCCTGCCGTAGTTGCCCACCATACTCCAGCTGTTGTTGCCACCAGAACCATTGCTGCTCCAGCTGCTGTATCAAGCTCTTACGAATCCAAAACCATCACTCACAACGCTCCAGTTGTAGCTCAAACCTACGCTGCCCCAGCACTCTATGCTGCTCCAGCTGTAGTTGCCCACCAAGCTCCCGCTGTTGTTGCTGCTAGGACTGTTGTTGCCCCAGCTGCCGTATCTTCCTCATACGAATCCAAAACCGTTGCTCACAGTGCTCCCGTAGTAGCTCAAACCTACGCTGCTCCATCTATTGTTGCCCATTCTTACTCTGTTCCTTCTGTGGTCTCTCATCAAGTCCCCGCAGTTGTTGCTGCTAGAAATGTTGTAGTTCCAGCTGCCGTATCTTCCTCTTCATCTTCTTCATATGAATACAAAACCGTCACCCATAACGCTCCAGTAGTTGCTCATAGTTATGTTGCACCTTCTGTATATGCCCATTCATACGCAGCTCCATCTGTTGTAGCTAACGTATGGTAAAAGGTGATACATTTGATTGTTTTGATGAAAGAATGATTCCGACTGTAAATAAAATCTTTAAGTTATAATAAAATGAAAAACTTATATGGCTTTTTAGTAAAACATTATACTTTATGCAGGCAATATTCACTTCATAATCCTATTGAGGTACTGCACCAATTGAGGTAATGCACCACCAGTTAGAGGTATTGATAATTAGGAGACTGGAAACGATTTTTTCTTCTCCTGAAAACATTAACCAGAATTTGTATTTTTGCCAAACTAGAATATCATGATGGCACGAGGGATCGAAAATAAATGAATATGTATATAATAAGCACAGTTATACACACGTTTCATTAATTTTTAGAAACGTTTAAAGAGATTGTTCCTTCTGGGCTAAGCATATCATTTCAATTCCTTTATTTTAGTCGATGAACGAATTGCTCTGAAATTGAGAATATTTTCTAGTTATTCACATAACTTTTTTTAAATTTGGGTCCAAGTTATTAGAAACAATCAGTTTCATATTAATCAGTCGAAAACTTTCTGGTTGATTTCGGAAAAATTTGTCATACAAATTTCTGGCAATGAGAAGCTTATTCATATACAGGGTGGGCTTTTGAGAACGAAACAGACGAGATAACAAACGAAATTAGTTCATTTCGAAAAAATACTCTATTTTTGATCCGAGAAGGAGAATTTTTAAAATCAAATTCAAAACCATATCTCTGCAACCCTTAGTTTTAGAACACCAACCCCTAAATTTTGAAAAGGAAAAATGGGGTCAGTGATACCTCATTTGAAAGGTCTTTTTTATCCAAGTTCAGAACATAACTTTTTTTTTTAATTTAATACATTCCCCTCCGAGATATTCAAATGTGAATTTTGAAAAATGAAGAAATCATTTCAAGCCTTTTTGCCAAGGAATGAAAAATTTCAACCTAATTGTTGATGAAAGTAATAAACAGTAATTATTTTTTTGTCTAGTGTCGTTTACGATTATCATCGTAACCACATCATAAATTGGTGAAAATTTCTTTAATTCACACATTATGCTTAACGTAATGACCAATACCGTATTGGAATTGAAGAAATAATTACGAAAACACGTCATGAAAGTACGTTTAAGAACTAGCACAAAATTTCACCACTCAATTTTTTTTCTGGATTCATCTAAAGAAAAAAATCATCTCTACACAGCTAGTACCATTGTAGGAATTTGGTCGAAGAATTGAAGAAGAATGTTAAAAAATAAAGCCAATAATGCTACGAAAAATTCGAGCAGAATCTCTGCTTGTGGGCGAGGCAGGAGAACCCTTAACATTTAATTTACAATTATACAGTGTTCCTGCAATTATCTATGTTGTTTTTTCATCGAAGGTTCTAAAACATGTCTTTTTTTACCTTTTCAAAATTAAGAGGTAGGGGTTGTAACACTAAGGGCTAGATTGATATAGATGTGAGCCTGAAAAGTTGTTCCCCTCGAATCAAAAATCGACGTGTCCAATCATTTTTTCGAAATGACTTCATTTCATATCCGTATGTTACGTTTTCAAAAGCCCACCTTGTATGTTCCGTATGAATATAAAGGAATAATAGAACAAATAATTGTAACAAACTTTTTTGAGCGATAGTTCCTAAAACAGATATCATTTTGTTCTATGGTGTTTTCCGTAAAAATCCGAATGTCCCGTGAATGAGTTCATTTGAAATTTTATTTTCCTGTTAATTTCAAAACTGCGAGATAATTCTGTACTTGGATGTGAGATAACAGTTTCTAGCCTCATAATAAATTGCATGACTCTTATGCAATGTTTTTCGCGTTACCAGAACCAGAGAAAATTCAATAAGTAAATATATTTCAATGATAACAGATACCACCTTAGTTGAGATTTTGTGAGCTGATAAGTTCCAAGTTGAAAGCTTAATCCAAAAAATGAAAAAAATTCAAGCAATGACAATAGATGTACAAAGTTGAAATTTTGGATGTGGATGCAAATTATTGGTTTGATGATATATTCAAAGTTTCATGTTGGAAGCGACACTTAATCAAAAACTTCAAGCTGATGAACATGAAGAATAAAATCCTTACATTTCCTCAACAATAAATGTCATGTGATTCACCGCGATGGTCCATTAAACCTTTATAGAAGACTAATAATAATTCAGTGCTGAAAATTAACATGTTAGGGTTTGAGACAGTATTTCTCTCACTGAAATATTTTCGGATCTCTACAATTTTCTGTTATGTCATACCTTGGGTAGAAACTCAACGGTTTTTGAGTCAATGGGATTCCTATGAAAAAATTGGTAGCGATGAGGACCCTTTTACATTTTCGATTCTGCGATTACGTAGTATTATAAGAATGTTTGATTTGGACCAAAACTGTACAGGGAGTTTATCAGGTGATCATGAAATTGGACAACTCAAATTCATCAAAACTCAAGATTTTCAAATTATAATAAATACAATAATATACTGGTTGTGCCATCAGAAAGAAGGAAGTAGCAGTCTGTTTCCGGTATAACCGGAAGTTGTAGATATCTTTAAATATTTCAGGGAGAAAAATCTTTGTCCCAAACCCCAAGATGCAAGTTTTCAGCACAAAATTATGATTATTTTTCCATAAACGTCTTATATAGGCCATCGCGGTGAATCACCGCGAGTCACATCATCACAGGGCGTTAGTGAATAAGAGTGACAAACTTTACGAGGTGATTTTGCAAGAAAAAATAATGATAGTTCGCTATACTATTCATATAACTTTAGTACGAATATTCGTTTTTCGAAACACCAGGTGTTTTCCTTAAACACTGATTATTTATTTATTGCTCTGAAACTGGTCGTGATATTCGAATGAATTTGATGGGTTTCAAGAGGTAGTTATTGCGCATTTATTAACATGCTATTAAGAATTTTATGTTTATCATTTGCCCATATACGGATAACGATGTCTTTTTTCTTGGAGAAAAAAATTGTACGCCAATGATATATCAAATGCTAACAAAAATTGTTGAATATTTCGTTCAATTCGAGCCAAAAAATCTCACGCTTTTTTTTTTTTTTTATGCAAAAAAAATACATCTTAACGCGTATTTTTCACTTTTCTTATACATTATATTTTTATTTTATTATTTTTTTCATTTATTATTTCTATTCATTATACATTGTGACTTTTTGTCACAAATTGAACGAGGAATTCAAGATTTTTAGTTCGAAATATCTTTCGAATAATTGAAACTAGGTAATAACTAGCATTTTTTGAGAAAATCTTTATCACCCTGTATCTTGGAATACGAAGCATTTGCGAAGAAATGTTATATAGCAAACTTTCATAATTTTTTCAATGCAGATCAACGCTTGAAGTTTGGTGTAGCTATTCACTAACACCCTGTATAACTACCTAAATTCAATTCTGTCATTTCTAACGGAGTATAAATAAACGAGCGATTTAAAGCCTCTCGTGCCAAATGAAAGCTTTCTTCGATTTTTTTTTTGTGTATTTATTTTTTTGACCTATCCTACCTTGAATAAAGCATTATAATACAAATGATGAGTTTCGACTCACTAATGACGACTACGTAGTCAAATTCAAATTAAGTCATCCATCAACACGTTAAAATTTTCAGGGAAGTTCTCTCTCTCTTAATCTAACCCTCGTAAGGGTGTAGTGAGTCTTTGAACGAGCTGCTTCCAGGACTCCCTATCTTGGGCATGATCAGGGAAGTTATATTCTATGTTTTCGTGATAAAGGGTGTTTTTTGTAGTCCTACTTTTTTGTGATAGTTCATCGAGTTTCATGAATCATAGATAGAAATCGGGTAAATAAGCACCGAAACTAATTTAATTTTTTCATCTCTGGATTTTCATGATATTTTGATTTTCCTGAGGATTTCGAAGGAATTGTTTCAATTTTTTCTAGAAATCAGTAGCAGATACGACAAAACTTCAAGTAACCAAAAAGTTTGGTACTAGATCTTAGTTCATTTTTACATTTTTTCAAACAACCATTGGTCCACAAAAAAGATTTTCAGGAGAAAAAAGCGAATACTGTTCCAGAAATAATATCATATAGTATATTTGCAATTGAAATCTGCATATCGCGTGATGTAAACTTCAAATTGGAATATTTATGGCTATCAAGAAAAAGGCGTTTGCGGACCATTGTTTATAGAACTTTTTTCTTAAATTATCCGAAAAATCTCCCATTTTCATTTGCACTTTCAATTCAGGAACAACGTTTATATTATTCCATTTCTGTTAATATCAATTACTGGGAGAATTCTCTGAACGATAGGTTTATTCAACAAGCTAACCCTTCGGCCTTTTTAAAAAAAACTGCATATTGAACAACAAGTTTATTTCTACATATAAAAATGTATAATTTTCTTCATACAGTAAACATTTCCGATATGAACAATACTCATAGATTTCGCTGTTTTATTATGTTATTCGCAGTTATGAATAATATGAAGAGAATATCTTGTTTCTAATTTCGACTCGAATTGTACTGAACGCGTTTTACAATATCTATATTCGAATAACCCAAGTTATAGGGTAAGGTCGTACATTATCTATTTTCAGTAAAAAAAGTGGGTGTTGAATTTTTTTGGTTCATCATCTTTGTGACGTTGATGGAAATGTTGGTTTTCTTATCTCACAACAAAATCAGATTGTTTGATTTTGATCAACCGAACAGGAAGAAAACCAACCTTGTTCCTTGATAACCGAAAAACAACTATTCCTGTATCGAGAGAAACATTTTACTCTGCGAAATAAGATATTCAAGAAATTTTGTGCAGTTCTTTGTTGAATACCGGAATTGTTTTTCAAGGTAGTTTTCAAATCGGCGTAGGACCTTGGAGGACCTTGATCTCTCTAATTGGCAACTAGGGACCACGCCTTGTTCTTTAACAATTTGGTGAAGTATATAAACCAGGGTCCACATCCGAATATCATCACAGATCAACTTCGTCAGTGAAATCTACCGAAATGGCATTCAAAGTAAGTGAAACATTCATACAATGTGATATTCAAAACATTTGAAATAATCTTGTGAATAGTATAACATTCAACTCAGAAATTATTTAATTTTCATCTTATTTTTTATTCATTTATAAAATTATATGCATTTTTGTTTTCAGTTCGTCGCCTTCGCCGCTCTCTTGGCTGTAGCTCGTGGAAGCGCCATCCATGGTGCTGGACTCGTCGCAGAGACCTATGCCGCTCCACTCGCTTTTGCCCCAGTAGCCAAAACCGTCATTGCTGAAGCTGAATCCCCAGCCCACTATGACTTTGGATACTCAGTGAGCGACCCCTACACCGGTGACCACAAATCTCAAGTAGAATCTCGTCGTGGTGATGCTGTCCAAGGTAGCTACTCTCTCGTAGATTCTGATGGAACCAAACGTACTGTAGACTACGCTGCCGATGCCGTTAATGGATTCAACGCTGTTGTACGCAAAGAACCTCTTGCTCATGTTGCTCATGTTGCCGCCGTTGAAACCGTTGCTGCCCCAGCTGTTGTCGCCGCCAGAACCATCGCTGCCCCTGCCGTAGTTGCCCACCATACTCCAGCTCTTGTTGCCACCAGAACCATTGCTGCCCCAGCTGCCGTATCAAGCTCTTACCAATCCAAAACCATCACCCACAACGCTCCAGTTGTAGCTCACTCCTACGCTGCCCCAGCACTCTATGCTGCTCCAGCTGTAGTAGCTCACCAAGCCCCAGCTGTTGTTGCTGCTAGGACTGTTGTTGCCCCAGCTGCCGTATCTTCCTCATACTCATCCAAAACCGTAACTCACAGTGCTCCAGTAGTAGCTCAAACCTATGCTGCCCCATCTGTTGTTGCTCAAACCTATGCTGCCCCATCTGTTGTTGCTCAAACCTATGCTGCTCCATCAGTTGTTGCCCACTCCTACGCTGCTCCATCTCTCGTAGCCCACTCCTACGCTGCTCCATCTGTTGTCGCCCACTCTTACTCTGTTCCATCAGTGGTTGCCCGCTCATATGCTGCTCCCTCTGTTGTAGCCAGATACGCCGCCCCAGCCTACAATGTATGGTAAATGATAACGGAATTTTCTATTTGAGTGAACGAATGTCTTGACTGTATATATTGTTTTTAAGTTGTAATTAAAAACAAAACAAAAAATTATAATATTATGTTTTATTTGATCTAATACTAATCTCATGTATGAAATCATAGATAACAATATTTGAAAAGACTCTAGATATATCCAAGGTCTGTGTTGTCTGATGAAACTACAAGCACTTTGAGGTATGACAACTCATCATAAAACATATAGATGGCCAAAATATAATATAAAAATAAGTGAACTTTTTCAGTCATTACTAGATAATTGGTAGATAATAATTAACGCCACAGATTTTTGTTAATTTTGACATATTATAGCTGCCTGTCTCGGCTCCGCACATTCTGTCAGGCAACCCAAATTATGTACATCCTTCGAAATGTAAAATTCTATCCTATAATTGTTCACTCGGTCGGAGGAAAAAGGAAAGCCTTTTTTTCTCTGTTCGATTTTTTCGAAAATATTTTGTTGCATTAACCTCCTCATGACACTAATGAAGACAACAAAAAATTATTCAATTTGGTCCAGTCCTCTGAACGTGATGCCCTCGCATTATTATCCATAGATACTCTTCCATATATTCAGATGTACCACCAAGTTTAATTTATATTAGTTACATACAATTGTTACAATTATTCTTAATATTTTGACGCAAATGAAAATCACATAATTGAACCCCATAAAAAGTTTATTGAAATTCCAGATATTCTAAAGTTCAAGGAAATCACACGAAGTGGTTTCGGTGTTTCCGGAGATCACGAAGGTAACACCCACAAAATTGTTGAAAGTTGTTCGCTCGTTCAATAACACTCTAGTTTCGTTATATATTCATACACATGGGAGGTACCAGTAGAATGGAATGACATCAATAAATAGTTTTTTAGATCATCTGCATTCATCGAAGGACAAAAAACTCGTTGAATAGAATCGTTATTTCGACTCATTAACTTAACGGAGTGATTTTTTTGTGCACTGCTTCAGAATCAAATATGACAATTGAATTATCGAAAAGAAAAGTATTGGAAGACCCTCAAAAGTATTCAGGATTAAGGATTTTTATTTCATTGTTCAAGGTGTAAATCGCCTATAAGTCGAAAGACTTTAATGCATTGTTTTATAAATTAAAAAAAAATTGAGGAACAGAAAAATTTTGAAAAACTCTAGTATTTCACAGGTTTTTGTGTGAAACCTATATATGTATTTCGAAAAAATTCCATTCGTCAGCATTCGCCATCACTTGTTCATTTATACCATTGATGATCCATTAAGTTGCTTGGTGTTTATCTGGATGAAACATTGAACAGTATGAAGCATATTGATGAAGTATGTAAATCACTGTCAAGCGTTTGTTTCTCAATGCAGATGATATCAGGTTATTTGAATTTTTCCACTATGAAAACTATATATCATGGAGTTTCGAAGCAGAAGCCATAAGAGACATGCAAAGGGGGTTTAGGGATAATAGGATTCTAACAGTCCGAGCGATCCAAGTTCAGGAATGTCTATTGTTACTTCATCAGAATAGAATGGAATAGACATGATTTCATCGAAGATACACCCAAAACACATCAGACTCAGTCAAAATCGTCTTTCATCCACTGCAAAAAGTGCTCATTACTCCTGCATAAAGTAAAGGGTGTTTTTTTTAGAGCTATAGAACTTTAAATTGCAATAAAACAACGATGGATTATTCGATTGACATGAATTTTATTTATCCGTGGCATTACATTTTAAATATGATTTTCTGGCTTATGACCGCCACGGCTGGCTCGGATGTATTCCAATCTGGACGTCCAATTTTCGATGACTTTTTCCAACATTTGTGGCCGTATATCGGCAATAACACGGCGAATGTTGTCTTCCAAATGGTCAAGGGTTTGTGGCTTATCCGCATAGACCAATGACTTTACGTAGCCCCACAGAAAGTAGTCTAGCGGTGTTAAATCACAAGATCTTGGAGGCCAATTCACAGGTCCAAAACGTGAAATTAAGCGGTCATTGAACGTGTTTTTCAATAAATCGATTGTGGCACGAGCTGTGTGACATGTTGCGCCGTCTTGTTGGAACCACAGCTCGTGGACATCATGTATGTTCAATTCAGGAATGAAAAAGTTAGTAATCATGGCTCTATACCGATTACCATTGACTGTAACGTTCTGGCCATCATCGTTGTTGAAGAAGTACGGACCACCAGCCCATAAAGCGCACCAAACAGTCAGTTTTTCTGGATGTAACGGTGTTTTGACATACAATTGAGGATCAGCTTCACTCCAAATGCGGCAGTTTTGTTTGTTGATATAGCCATTCAACCAGAAGTGCGCTTCATCGCTAAACAAAATAAAATGGACGTAGTGTGCTATACGTATTCCGCACAGAACCATTATTTTCGAAGTAAAATTGCACTATTTGCAAGCGTTGTTCAGGCGTGAGTCTATTCATGATGAATTGCCAAACCAAACTGAGAATAAATCACTTGACAGCTGTTAAATCGGTCGCCATCTTGAACAGTAATGCCAACTTAGTTATAGTTATATACCTCTAAAAAAAACACCTGTTACTTCAACAAGTTGCCTATTCCATTAAGAAGAGAAACAAATTATATGAAATTCAAGAATTCTCCCTTCTTTGGGAATTAGAAACAACTCTTACAATTTAATCACAATTTACTGAGCTTTGGCACAGCTCTGATATTGAAGATTTCATCAGAGTTGACATTCTGTTTTGAAGAATTCAGATCACTCTCAAAACTCATGTTTAAATAAGTTTTCACAAAATAATATCGTTATAAAATGACACAAATCAAGCAAGATTTGAAAATCCCACTAAAGGCTACTGAAACTGAATATTAATATCTATAGGTACATCAAATCAAACCACACATCAAACCAAACCAGTTCATACTGAATTACATTATTATGTGATTGAATACTTCTATACTTTTGATATTCGATAATTGTTGTTTTTATTCGAATGGCAATGTGAACAAACTGAATTGCCTTATTGCAGCTATGATAAAGTTTTTAAGGAGAGTCATACGAAAGACTCTGAAAAGATTAATGTTTGGGCAGCAATATTCAGTAATGACATTTGGTCCCATATACTTTGGAGATAATTTTAGAGAACATTATTGAAACCTTGAAAAAGTTGCGAACCAAGTAGATAAAGAGAAGAATGCAGTATTTATACAAAATCATACTAATTTTCATCAGGATTCTTCTGCCTCAAAGAGGACCAATAGAATGGTCACACAAATCACCTGATCTTTTTCCGCTAGAATTTTTTTTGTGGAGACGCTATATGAGGAGCCAATTATTGAACGACGATAATATATAAAAGAGGCCTGCCATGAAATTATTGTCAAGTACAAGAAGATGTGCGGAAGGAGATTGAGAATAGACTTATTGTCTATCACAAAATGGTAATTATTTGTAACAATTCTTATGAGAATTACTACCGAGTTCGGTCGATGGTTGACCGTCATCGCATCAAGCGGCTTACAGGTCCAATATAGTTGCAGCCTAAACGACTAGAGAGTAGCATTTTGAGGTTATAAGGGCACTTATTGCGAGTAGTATATCTACGACTAATTTATTGATTTATGATAAGAAGTATAATAATCACATAAGGTATTAATATTCTTAAATACCTATCTTTTATGGTGTCTCCAGATTTTTTTGGAAATGGCTTTGATTCAAGGCACTTCAAAGATGTTATGTTTCATATTCACGTAAATAAATTCGAATATCAAGTCATTCTTAGCAGTCTCAAGATGATTAGGATCGAACCACATATCGAATATTAATTCATACTTTCATTTTATTATACAAATATACAAATCAAATATCAGCAGTCATTGTCATTTAGTAGTGGTACAGATTGTTGTATCTGTTGTAAGTGTTGTAAGCATTGTATGGGTGAGAGTATCCAGAGTATGGCTGTACGTATCCGGCGTAGGGGTTAGCGAATCCAGCGTAGTATGGGTTGTATGCCCTGATGGATGGTACACCAGAGAATTTGGTGACCAAAGGAGCAGTAGCTACTGGAGCGATAGCGTGGATTGGAGCTACAACTGGTTTCACTACTCTAGCTACTACTGGAGATGGAGCGGGAAGAGGGGCACCAGCTGGTTCTTTGTGTACTACAGCTTGGAATCCATTGATGTCATCGGCAGAGTATTCTACAATACGTCTAGAGCCATCAGCTTCAACCAAGGAGTAACTACCACGAACTGCATCTCCTTCACGGCTTTCTTCTTGGTGTTTCTCATCTCCAGTTGTTGGATCACTCACTTTGTACTCGAAGTTGTAGTGGGCTGGAGCTTCTTGCTCGGCAATGATTTGACCATTAGGCAAATCTGCTGCTGCAGAAGCGGCAGCTACGAAAGCGAACAGAGCGATGAGCTGAAAATAAACAGTTCTGCATCAGCAATTTTCGAAGGATATATATTCATATTTATAGTCACGAATAATTGAAAACAAAACATACAAAATAAACATTGAATGAAAATAATTACAAATATATTTCAACTCACTTTGAAAGCCATGGTGATGTTCAGAGTTCGAGATGAAGATCTGTACTGATTTCCGATAATCCAGATCTGCTATTTATATTAATGGAATGAAGACGCCCCTCTAAATTAGGACAGGATTCACAAATTTATTAATTTTTTTACGATTCAAAAGGTTAATGGGCATTCTTTGAATTATTCGAAGTAGATTCATCTGTCTGTGGGACGAGCAGGATGGGTCGACGAAATTTAAATTCGCGATACCAGTTTATGAATCTGCGTGACATTTTCTGATGAGCTGAAGAAGGTTGGCTCATCCATTTCGTCCTGATCTATTTGAATATATAAATAAAATACATGTATTCCTCATTAGTGTGTGATTTATGTGATCAAGTCGCAATCTTCAGAATTTTTCTTCTTCGATCATTTCTGAAAATACCTTATCATTAGACTCCATACACAAATTCGAAGAAAGCCAATTTCATAGGTACGCACATTTTTTTATTGAAATTAAGATGAAAATGAGGATGACACCTTCAGTTTCCCATAGAATTTTTTTCACTATTGTATATATATTATTTATACTTTTGGAAATATTAGTAAGCGACTTATATACTTTGGCTAATAATTTCACTGATTTTGATTTTTAATCATCATCATTTTGCGGCTAACTTAAAGAATGTATTTTTATGTTGATTGCTGTGCACAGTTAATATTTTAAACTTAACTCTACAATATTTTAGAGTCTATTCATGTAATATTCTGAATAAACTCTCTTATTATTATTATTATTATCTAAATGTGGTCTGGTCACCAGTGAGATAGTGCTCAGGGCTCTTGTTTTTGAGGTATAGGAAAAAATGGTTACGAAAATGGCTCTATCTTTTCATCTAGGACGAATCGCAAAAAATGAAAGGAAAAAGTGTTTCTTTTACCTCAAGAATCTACTGTTAGAATATGTGTACAAGTCAAGGACTCATCCTATATAAAGCAATTCATTTCCAAATTTCAAGATACGGGGTCCGCCGCAAACAGAACAAGAAATCTACCTAAATTGTTTAATGAAGCTACACATGACGAAATGCTCTTACAATTGACAATGGATACCACTAGTCAACTAAAAAGTAAGTACCTACTCTAATATCGTAGTTCTTTATAAAAGTTGTTAAACTGAAGAAATTGCATCCATATGAAATGCAAATTCTACAGGAACTGGCTGAGGATGATCCAAATCGGCAACTTCATTATTGTGAATTATTTTTTAATTCGAGATATATTTTTCTTCCGTAAAAATATGAGGAAAACCGTATCAGTATACTTTTTCATAAAACAATAATCGCCAGAAATAAAATCATTTTTGAGTTACGTTATTTTGCCTAAAAATAATTTTTCGAATTTTGAACTTGGAATGGGTTCGACTAACTGATGAAGAATTCAAGGTGAAAATTGATTTTATGTGTCCGTTAACCATGTACACCAGTACACTTGAATTGAATATGCTAAAGACATGAATCCGTTCAATGGTTCCAGAAGTATACTTAACCATATGAAATTTTGTTTTATCAATAATCAAAAAAATACATATCCGATTGAACTCAAATTTAGTCACGATATAGCAAAACAATTAACAAATGTTCAAAATGTTGTGAGGATTCTATCCATGACTGAAAACAAATTTTTCCGTAAAATGTCGATATAATATAATATAATGTCAGCATTACATAAAATTATAATGGTACCAGTATATAGTTAATCAATAAACTAAACATCTGACAATTTCGCTGTTACTTTCAACTTGGAAAAAATAATCAGGTATTTCTGATATGATTTCGAATTTTTGGATTATTTGCACGGGGAGTCGAAGAAATGGCAAGATACAAAAAGTAACTTTTCTGAGTTGTCGAGTTCATGATTAATTTTTTCAAAAATTGAACATTTCAATAAAAAGTTCTAACTCATATGAAATTAAAAAAATTCGATTGATATTGTCCTTATTCCATGGTTTGCTACCAATATATAATGGTATAAATTAAAATTTTTTTTGTCTCTCTTTTCAAAATTCATGAAAAATTAGATTACATTTTCAATACCTATTTCCACTTCATAAATACGATAAAAATAAAATGTTTAATTTTTGACCAGTCGATATTATTCATCAAATAGACGGAATTCGTTCCCACAAATACACGAATCAAGGAAAATGAATCAAATTGCGTTAATTCAAGTTTTTATTCAACACTATATTTGGATATTTGTAATCCACATGAATTCGTTTGAATTTTTAACTCCGAAATTATTACAGTTAGGTTTAGGTTAGGTTAGGTTAATCATTGCACCATTGTGCAATGATGATATTCAATATTATTGGATAAATCATAAAGTTAATGTTATATGAAAACATTGTCATTTCTGCAATATACATATAGTTTTTGTGAGGGTGTTGTCCGAACATTATGAGCAGGGAACGGTCTCAAATGATGAGCTTCGACTAACTGATTACGAATCCGTCCGGTCGGAACACTCTTATAGTTATATTTCAATTTTCGATTCCCATCAAAACTGTATGTATCCATCCTTTTCCTCATTCACATAGGAAATTTCGTCTTTCTGCAACACTTGTTAAGGATAAGGAATTAATTATATCATCTTGAATCGAATATATTTCGAGAATGGTATTGCTATTTCCATAGACTCCATTGTTAGATTTGTGCAACAATGCCGAATTTACATGCTCTCTAATGTGGGAGAGTAATATTACGAATTCTTCACTTTATATCATCATATAAAGTTGTTCTCATTTTTGGGAATAGTGCAGATCTATTTCATCTTCAAAATGAATCACATGGTGAGTTAGTACCTGTTGTAATTTTTATTATTTTCCAACAAAATGCAGTTTAGGACTATTGAGTACTATTAGCTGGATGATTACAAGTGCACCACCGGAATTACAGTTATTTGCATTTGTAATGATCGATTTATCTCGCTCGTTTATGTCATAAAAATATACATCATTCGTTGAAATGTAAATTTTGATTTCACCAATAAGTAGAAATTTTATTCGCTCTTCCCCGAAAGTCTCAATTTTCAAATTTTGAGCCGGAAATTGTCTCAAACAATGAGGTTCTACTGTCACGAACGGAAGGATCTAGGAACTTGAAATTTTTTGAGTAGGTTCGAATCTCGAATGCCATAGTTAAGTTTGTTACTGGGTAGAACTCATAGAGTGATAAACATAGATAGAAGAAGTATAAGCAATTTTTACATGTCCTCAGCATGGTTAGAATATATGTATATTATATTGAATGAAATATATTTATTTGAGTGATTCCCGATTAATTATGCAAATTTGAATATTTGGAATATGATAGTTCTTCTAACTGTCGAATTCATAATAAGCAGAATATTCATTATTTTCTGTATCTACCTGCTGAAATCCAAGGTTTGCCAAATTTTGCTCTCCTAGTGTCGTCGATTGTTTTACGTCGTTTGGCGTGCTTGAAGTTTGTTTTCTGAATTTCTGGTATATTTAGGTGTTCATTTCAATATATTTTGAGTTAATATGCAACGTTAATTTACTACGGGAGATGAGAAGTGCGTTCTTTGTGGATAAACTCGCGAATTGAGTGAAATATCGTATCACTGATATGTTTTCATTTCCGCGCGCTACATGTCAATATTGATAGTTCATGTTAGGGACAAAATTTGCGTACTGAAAATGACATATGCCCCCTCTATCTATGTTTATTACTCTGAGGAAATACCCAATATTTCCGAGACTAAGAATCTGATCGGGTTGCGATTTTCTATTCAGAATAGACATTTCAATCTTTATGCACAATTTCTTGTGGATAATTTCGTCAGAACAATTCGAACAGAATATAAAAAAAAACTGTGAAAAGTACTGACGTGAAGTCAGAAGCTTTTGAGCACTCATTCAATCATGATTCCTTGGGAACCACATATTCCTTTATGCAGTAGGTACCATGGTCTCCGAAGGCACAATGGGAGCTCAAAAGAATGTGACTTCATGGCAGAGCTTTCCTTAGTTTTTGGTTTAACTCTTTTTTCGGACTAAGGCCAAATTATGAATTTTCTTCAAAACATAGATTAAAAGCTTCTTGATAAGGGTGTATTCATAATATTTCAGCAATTCCGCATATTGAATAGTGAATGATTTTAAATTGTCTCGGATTCTAAGCATTTTTTTTTTTGAAAATTGCCTTCTTCTTTCAACAATTTGAATGATTTTACTATTGTGGTATTACGCTATAACATTATTTGCGAAATAGTTATACTATAGATTGTGAATCTTCAAATTTTTACAATATTTTACAATGGATAAATTGATAAATATGCTCATATGACATATCTGATTCTTGAATTCACATACTTTCATGAATTTATTCGTTCAAAATTTATTTTCATATTTTTTTGTTCCAGGTTTTTATTTTATTTTTACTTATAACTACATTTTCCAATGCCGAAGAATTTCTGAAATGTTCAGCCGTAGGAAAAACAAATGATAAGTGTTTCAAAGATTTCTATCCAGACCAGGAAGCACAAGAAACCAATGTATTCAGTACTTATGAAGATGAATACCATAATGAGGCATTTCAAAGAGAGTCATCTCCCCCAACACTTCATTTTTCTCATCAAGATCACTACATTCAAGGGCAAGAATATGATTATGGATACTCTGTGAACGATGTTTCAACAGGAGACCAAAAATCACATAGAGAATCCAAATATGACAATGTTGTACATGGCACGTACTCTTTGATTGAACCAGATGGCTCTAAAAGGACTGTTGTTTATACTGCAGATGATATAAATGGATTTAATGCTGTTGTGTACAGAGATCAAGCCAATACGTTCAACTATAGGGATGATTCCAATACAGAGAATTATATTGGAAACAGAAATATAGAGACTTTCACAAGGGGTTCATCCAATGAAAATATTCATAATGCGGATACCATACCAACCCCGTTCGTAGAGACTGGATCACCTAGAATCGAATCACCTTTAATTGACTCATTTGGGAATGTTTTAAATAGTCCAAATCAACATCAATCCAATTTGCCTCCTATTTTATTCAATACCAACTTGCTACCAAATCCCTCAATATATAATTCCAATGATCAACTCTCACAGAATATTCCAATAAGTATTAATGCATTAGAAAGTATTTTAGGAGAACAAACTGTTGTGAATGCTTTGAACGAAGAAGTGAATTTTACTCCAAACCCCATGTTGAGGACCTCGCTACAAGATCACATTACTCTTGCAACAGATGTACAGGAAAAATATAGTGAAAAGCACAATGCCCAAATTTCGAGTACCACATTAAATCCTATAATAGTCCAATTGAATTCAGAAAAGGTTGAAAATCTGAACTCTGATTTGATCCGAAAAAATATACCAGTGAATATAAATCAAGAAAAGGCTGAATTCAATTCAACTCAAGAATCTTTCAAAGGAAATTTTGTTCCAGAACAAAATGTACCAAACAATCCTAAACTATACCCTACATCTCTTCCTCAATTAATATCAACCACTCATAACTCTAGTAGTTGGGAGGAAAGTTCAATTTCAAATTCTTTGGCACCAGTGGAAAGCCCACATCTTAGTGTAGTCACAACTCCAGTTCCTATAACTGCAAATGTTATTCCTTCAAGATTCAATACTTTGACTGACGGAGAATTCCCATTGTTAGCACATATCTCGCCGTCTTATGCTAGGAGATATGCTCGCCATTATGCCTAAGAATTAATTCATGTTAATGAATAATATTTTTTTACATATATTTTTTTAATAAAATGTTTAATCATATGACTTTTGTTTGCTATCTGATATTGTGACCAGTGGCTGATTCGTGTACCAGCAGGCTGATGAGGATGAAGCCTAGGGAGGCAGAAGTTAGGGGGCGGCAAATTTGACCCAAAAATTAATTTCAATCCAACAGAAAACCAATAAATAAGTTATTTCTCGGCTCTAGGACTGTAAATGGTTATTGAATTTTTTCTTTTCATTGGAATAGGAAAATTGTACGGAAAAAATTTGAGAAAACAACAAACATAAAAGAAGTCAAGAAAGATTGTTATAAATATAAAAATACAAATCATTTGCATATATGCAAATGAATTGAATAAAACGTAACCATTTATATAGAGTTCCAAGGACGTGTTTTCGGGATACAGGGTGTGAAGTTCTTTTTTTTTTCAAATTTTTTTCATTTCGATAATCAATTTCGCGGACCTTTCAACGCGAAATGAAATTGAACTCATCTGTGCTTACTTTACTCTATAGAGTAAAGTAAGCAATATTTTTTAATTTTCATCTCGTACAGTTGTCTAGACATTTCTTGTATTATAACATATGAAATTTTATCAACCACTTTGTAAGTAGTGATACTGCCTAAAGCAATTGGAAATTCGTAAAATAATGTATTCCCCAAAAATTGTAGTAATCTGGCAGTATTGGAATAGTTATTTATAATACAAGTGCAGAAGGCATTGATATTCTTCCACGAGTTCAAATTCAAAAACGAGCCACGAAGTGGCGAGTTTTGGAATGAACGAGTGGTAGAATGAGCCTTCTGTACGAGTATTATACATTATTTTCTCTAATTCATTGCATTTTTATTGAAATTAATGAAATATTTCCATAAATATAATTTAGTGATTTTTGCAGTGAAAAATGTTGGTTGGCAGAACTGATTTCTTTAAGGCAAATTGATGAATTGACAGATAAAGCCGTGGCGGAAAGTTCGGAGTACCAACATAGAATAATAAAATATAACCATGAAAACTGTGCGTTTCTGATATATTCTCGCACGATTTTGTTCTACAAGATGTGGAAGAATGAACGGAATAACCACAGAATTAGAGAAATTATATATTCTCCACTTTTATTCCTTATAACCTGAAATCGGAACTAAAGATGAAAACATGACTATAATTAAGTATCTAATCAGAAGAAGATTAATTTTTATATTTATTATCGTCAATACCTATAGGTATTATTCAATGAAAATAACAAAACAAAAGTTATTTATGTCGACTTCATGTGGAATTGATTGTATTGAATGATGAACAAGTAAGTCTACATAGATTTTGTCTAATATCCATTAAATTCAAGCTCATTTCATAATACGTATCAAGAAATTTTAATATTTTGTAGTCCTAGTCCGAATCTGGAAATAATGGAGTTTTCATGCGCCTTCAATCGATAACTGTTAATATCCAATGGTGTTTAACTGGTTGCCGGTTAATCCAGATGGATATAACACGAGTTTGACGGAATAATGGCTTTCCTATTCCTGTAGATAGGATGAAATTTTTCATTTGGATGATATACTATAATAATATATATTTTCAACTATGTAGTCAGGACACGAATACCAGTGATGAATAATAATATATATTTTCCAGAGAAACTTATTTCTAACAAGCAGTAACGGTCTTTGAGAGTGATGAGCAGGGCATCGCTTGGTTGCTCAATACTCCCTATTCCCATATTAAAAAAAGAAATAATAGGGTAAATGCACTGGTTAGCCGACCGGCACTGGTTCTCGACCATTCCGCGATTTGAGATAAAATAATAATAAAAATATATCATGTAGTGCGAAATATTTTCGCGGTACGTGTTCTCGACCATTCTACCCTTCCAAGATAGTTTGCATAGTAGGGGTATAGGTCAAAGTTTTCGCGCTAAAAATTAGTTTATAATCGTCTATCATAGAAAAGGGTTCTTTCTCGTCCTCTCTTAGAAAAGTGCTTCGTGATATATGACCAGAAAATAGTAATTATTTCTTATTTTAAACGAATTATTTGTGTATATTTGGTTCCATATCAACTATAAGATATATTTTTGAGTGTATTTCAATCAAGGAGCGAATAAATGTATATTTTTTGTTCAATATTCGGCGGTCGCGAACTGGTATTGGAAAATTTGTATCTTTTATTTCTCGACCAAAGTGGTCGAGAACCAATATGTTACTTCAATAATTGTTTATTTCAACCGATATATTTCTGTTGGATCATTTTCGTTTTTTTTTCGATACCCTGATTCATTTATATATCTACTTTCTGAATATTAGTTTGCGACCCCCGAATTAACGTTGAAACACTTATTTCTATCCTTTATATATTCGCGGTCGAGAACCAATTTGATTGTACTTAATTCTCGACCACTGGTGGTCGGTGTTTTATATTTTATTTACTCATCTCATTAGTTTCTAAATAGATATTACGAGCAAAATAACCAAATAATGTTGTATGAGTTGCTATTTTGAAATATTTATAGAAAGTGGAAACTTTTGCAAAATTTTTTTTTTACATATTTAATGGATTCGGTCCTTACTTGGCGGAAATTCATTATAAATAAAATAAAACGAAGTAATTTCCAATATATTATTTAATTTATATTATTTAAGTTCGGCGAAACAATTGTTACTAACAATTAAATAATATAGTGGAAATTACTTCGTTTTATTTTATTTTTTTTTTACGTTCCGAGTGTTTCTAACTTGATTACCTCATCTGAAACCCATCTGAGTGATAGTTAGTAATGTCTATGGTACGGTACGAAAGTAAGTACTTATCACTCATCTCGCTCTAAAGTTTTTTATAAAATTTTCAAGTGGAGCGGCCACTATTATTAGTGGTCGAACACTAACACAAAAATGGTCGAGAACTCTGCGGCGTGGTCGAGAACCGAAGGTTATTGAGATTTTTTATATGTTTTCACATTTCAAAGGTTAAATGCGGAAAGCGCTCAAAATTATATGACAAATCATTTAAAACACGCCAAAGAATCGATGAACACCATTAAAATTTGATAAGTTGATGTGTGAAAAAATCGTGCTCGAAATCGATGTTTCTGTTAACTGGTCGAGCACCAGTGCATTTACCCTATAACGAATAACGATTGTTTGGGTTTAGTTTTCCCGATTGAATTTCTTCCATAATCCTATGGAAGAAATTCAATAATTACGGTAAACAGTGTGTCTTCGGCAAAAGGCCACTATAAACTTTCCCTTTGTTTTATCTGAAGATTATTCTGCCGAATATAATTTATTCTTGATACTCGATACTTGATAGTTTGAGTATTTGACTGTTGTATTTCACGAGATAATTGATTTTATTATATGTTATGTTAAATACGAATTTTAATTATGTATGATAAAATGAAAAAGTCTGACTTGCAAATCGATAGATACCGTTGCAATCCTAACTATGACAGACATTATGGGCATTATCTTCAACACGTAGTGGTACCTACCTAGATAATGGATCGAATAACATTAAGAAAATAATTTCTTTTCTGTATACAACTGATTTCTAAATAACGTTGAATTGAATAAAATTTTCAAATAGTTAATAATTAAAATTTTTAAATAACTATAAATTGGTGGTGTACGTTCATCTTTACTCGATATTGTGTGGTTTACCCCAAGGATCCCTACTGGATCCAATGGCATCCCTGATGCCATTGCTGATTTGCGAATAACAACACAAACAATTTTATGTATTTTTAAATCAAGTTCATGATGCTGTCACTGAAGTACCTGATAACATGTTTGGAATTTCTGATTGGTTCCTCAATAATGAACTTTTTAGAAGAAGAATTGATTCGCATTCCATAAAACAAGTAAATTCACGTTATTTCTTGGATTTACTATTAACTCTATAATTAGTATAATTCAACTACCTAACTGAATGTTAGTGTCTAAACGTATGCGCATAAAAACCAATATTTCACGAACATCCAGTTTTAAAATTATAGTCTGTTTTTTTCATAAAATTTGTAACTCTCTGTAGAGTGTAGCAGTTACATTATCCACTTCAGCCTTACCATTTTCGAGCATAACATGATTTTATTGAATTTAATCAACATTATCAGCACGGAAGTAGCACGGTGTACATCTAAGCTTAGTAGCAGGCTGTGGAAAAACAAAGAGTACCAGTAATTGTCAAATGCACAGGGACGGTGTTAGGGGTGAATTAGTGAAGCGACTGTTTCAGGCGCCTCTATTTGATTTTCATATTTCATCCTTGATTTTTGAAAATCTGCTTCACTGTGTTCATCAACATTCCCTTGAATAAGAATCTCCAAACCTCCTTAACTAAGCCGCCAGTATAATAAATAACATATGGAAGCCCAACCAATATTTAAAGAATTCCCTATTTCCCTCATTGAAAAAGAGATATAATCATTATGTATTTCACAAAGACGAAAAATAACACTACCTGCGCTTTCGAATTATTTGGAAATTGATGTTCACACATTCAACATATAGAAAATTATGATAATATTGTAAAATAATGGATTTTATGCGCATATAGTTTACACACTAACGTTCAGGAGGAAAAGATCTAACATTAAAAGCAAAAGTCTAAATCGTACAATTAGTTTTGACGAAAATGAATCTAAATTTATTGCCTTATTTCAATCGTACGTTAATTTATTGGCAAAGTGTATTATTTGATAGGTTATATTTCAAAAACTGGCGCATTCGCCATTTTGTCACATCTGACTAAATTTGATAAGGTCACCTGAAATTATTGTTTTCCATATGAAAATTCATGTTTTCAATGAAAATTATTCGATTTATATTGATAAAATCAAATATCTTGATGTAACGTAGTTCTATTTTTTATAACATCATAACAACGCACCATAGCCAAGAATAAATTCTCTTGAGTTATTTGAAATGTTTTTATTCCATAGCAAACCTCAAACCTACGTATCGCTCGAGAAACTGAAACATACTCTCAGCGCGTACATCTCAAGAGATCATTATACCAGGCTTCAGAACAATGAAATCAGAAAGTGTAGAAAACACGGGATACGGCAGGAGCTGCCAGAAAACACTCAAACTCCGGAAATAATCATTGATATGGTTTTACATTTTGTTGTATTTGTTCAGCGTGCACGTCGTCCGTTTAACGGGTGTTTAAACGTGAAAAAGCCGAACACAAATTACTGGGTGTAAAATAACGAACCTCGCCGGTTGAACGAATCCGTTGGGGAAAATTCCGGGACAATATGCACTAGAAATAACGAGATCAATTATTAACTGGAACAAAATAGTGGGAAAGGCAAGAAACATGGAGGTTTTCCATTCATTCGCCTGAGGGAAATTATTATCGAATCGAACTGTGAATGAGATCGAAGTTTTCAGTCGTTGGAGCGATGTAACAAGCTTCGTTTGAAGAACTGTATAGATGGAACATTTTAAAGTCCGTTTGGAAAACAGTGCTACCCAAATAAAGGAATTTTTCCTGCAATTTTGATTTCAAATGGGCAACGTTCTTCCTACAGACAGTTGGATAGTGTGCAATAATCTGGATATAAATTGAATATAAATATTGTGTCTAATAAATTCGATTAACTCTCTGTTACTACATCTTCGTTTGTCTTGTTAGAACTTGCCTTCCCAATACGCTTGAAAGAATGGTAAAAAAGGAAAAATATATTTTTTTTTGTTCAATTGTGTGTCGCATATATTGGCTCTGTTATTTTGCACTGTTCATGAAATTGAGAAAAAAATTTAATTTGGTTGTTCATCCCGCTGACAGGCTTAGCCTTTGTGGGAATTTTGTTTTTTTGTAGATTGTATAATATTTCTACGAATAAATTTATTATTATCATTAATAAATATCCTCTATTTCTGGAGGAGTGAGACGTTCTTAGTTCATAATATGAATATATCCGATATTTTTCCAAAAAATTGTTAAACTATGATTATCATGAACATATACATTTCCATAGCAACCAACCATTCCAACAGTTGCGATTTCAAACAAATTTCGTTTTAATTTATCACTATAGGAAAACTTAAAGATAGTGGGAATAGGGATGTTGCGTCATATAATAATATCAAAAGAATTTAGGTTTTTCACGTTGAAGGCCGTTTTTAAAATACTAAAATAGCATTTTCATTACCTTATTTCTCGAATAAGATTGACTGCCTTGGCTGAATTCCTAGCCGAGCGTAGCGATGAACTATCAGCCGCGGCAGTCAATTTACTACTTTGCTGTCTAGTAAAACAAATAACTATTTCCTCTATTTTCAAAACAAATTTCAAATTGCAAAACTATATTTCTAGGAAATGTGAATCAAACCGTGTAATGGAAATGGTACTCTGGTACTTCTGTAATATGTGTTGCAGCTATCATAGATCATCAGGCGCTCATCAGTATCAGAGTTACTTCAAAAAAGTAATAAAATACCTACCAAATGAATTAATAAATTAATGATTTTTTTTCAATAACTTCAGACATCTATGAATGAGTAGATCAGAAAATAATAAGGACAAAATAAAGTGAGAAGTTAAAATAATAATATTTTTCGACATATGAAGATTTATCTAACAATATTTCCAGTGGAGGATTAAGACGAATTGAGTTAAATCTGGAGCCCCCCTGATCAAGATCATAGATATTTCAGATACTTCAGAATAGGTTCAAATGCAGGATTAAGTGATTTCATTTCATGCATAATAATCCAAATGAAATATATAGAAAATATAAAATAACATCACCAAGGATGAATTCATCAACATCAACATGAAACAACCATATAAAAAAAATAAATAGAAATGAGAAGAATAAAATATATAATATATAAAATAAAAAGTAGAAAAAATATATTCAAAAACTCGAAGAAAAAAAAATTAATAAATGAAACGCATGAAATATAACTCTAAAACAAATAAAGAATATCAAAAACCCTTTCTTCCGCTACTAAAAAATCAAAAAACAATCTAAAAAAATCATGAAAGAACTTTCCTAGCTTCAGATTTGGAAATTATACTCAATTTCTTCTAGTGAATCAGATTCGATGAACAATATTGCCAAAGCATTCGAATTTGCTTCAGATAAACTATTCCTCAAATACTTCTTCACTCTTCTGGATGCCGAAAAACATCTTACACTACTGGCATCACATTCAAAATTTTCAGAACAGATTCTACATTTGGAAACGTAGACTGTGAGCCATTAATAAGGAGTTTATAAATCTCTACCGGAATTGTCATATTCATTTCTTTGTATTTTCGTGACGTTTTTTTAATAGAATACAATCAGTATAAATCTACGGGCGATGATTCCCTAATATAAGGGGCCTGTAGCGATCCTGGTACACCCGAGGATTCGAAAAATCATCACTTGGAGAATCGGTCCTGGTTGAATAAACCCTCCCGATTTTGGAGCAGATTTGGTACCATTCACTTGAATATTGAAGGGATTTCTAAGAACAGGAGTGATTTATTTTGTCGACATTGGTCATAGACAATGACGTGGCGGTCATCCTTCTTCAAGAAAATTTACTGAACAACAACTCCGTGAAAGAGGATTTTTAGCAGGTTATGTATTGATATATTGCCTATTGAGTTCTGTTTGTTCTTTGGCTTATTATGTTGGAAAATAATTAGTAAGTTTTTGGCCTATAAATCTCGATTTGATTCTTTCTTATCCTTCAATTTATTGTAGTGATGTCAATTGTCATCATTCAATGTTTTATAGGATGGAAATTATAACATTTATTGCTCCTTTCTGGTTCTTTTCTTTTTTGTTTTCAGATTTAATTACAATATATCCGTGGTCAACTTCTGGTGAAGAGGAAGGATGAAAGGATTTCATTTGAATCAAGAAGAAGCCCTTCAATATAAATGTGTCAGCTTATTTTGTAAACAAACAGATAAACCAATCACCACACCTATACGGGGAGACAGAGTTTTTGCTGAGGTTTTTATCTGTTCTCTTGTATCATACGTTGAAATGTATGATGCCCCGTTACATTTCCTCTGCTAATACTGAGATTCATAGACACATATTATGCTTCATTGTTTGTATGAAATAATTTGTATTGCTCTTTCTCAAAATAATATATATGAATTTAATGAAATGAAGAACTTCATCCTTGTGTTGGATTTTGTCGATATCCCTAGTACTTATATTTCGCGATTAATTTTTCACTCCGTAAATTGATTCCATTCTTGGAAACATTCCGATCGCAAACCATTCGGAAATCATCGGCAATGTGCCTATATACTCTAGACTCCGATGACTCAATTCCATGAGGAATGCATCACGAAAAGCATTACGTACATTAACAAAAAACGCATGTTTACCGGTTAATCAGTTACATAAGTTCCGTAAAAATCCGCTTTCCTTTTTCGGACCCTTTTCCTTTCATCTCTATAATCTGTTATCCATTAATTTTTTCGAAATAATTTTTGATATCTACGATAAATTCCAAAAAAGAAATTTGTACCCTATTCAAATGTGTTTTGTTTAGCCGGGCCAGTCCAACTGTTTTTCAAAATGATCTATACTCTATAGCGTCTTGTTGAAGCAGTGAAATATACATTTAAAATTTTAAAAAGCAAAAATAATGTGTAGCATGATTCGGCTGTCGAATTTTTAAACAACTTGGACTGGAATGACGCTTTTACAGTATTGCACTGAATTTGTGACTTTTGATTGAACTAATTTTACAATTCGCCTTTTGCTGTAAGAACAAGAACCCCAGTAATTATGTGATTACAATCGAGGTTAGAAGCGCTCTTATTTGTTTTTATTTAAATAGCCCCATATTCCCACAACCAGATATCTACAATCCATATAGCGAATTCCCAATTAGTGGTAAAATCAGAGGGGGTGGAAAGAAATGTTACATCATGACAGTTCTATGACCTGAACCAAAGGGATTGTATGATTGGACGATCCTATTATTATTATTAGGTTTTGTGACCCCACTGCTCCCCGGGTCCAAAGCGCGCTTATTGCGCCTATATGGTGATCCGCCACTGAATATTTCCTATACCTAATCCTTAGTTTTAAGGGTCGGGAAAAAATGTTCTGGTGTCGGGGGTTTTTCCAACTATACGCTATTGGGTAGATACTAGTGATCCTGAAGACATAGTAACAAAGCCTATAGAGCTTATAAAAGCGCCTGGAGAAGTCGAGATGAAAAACATCAAACTACTAATGGAATTCAATAATGAAAATTTTAATTTCGTAGATGGTAATATTATGACCCTTGCATAAATAGTAAAAAATTCATTCCATATTGGTTTTATACTTATTATTTGCAAGATATCTCAAGATATCTCATTAAGGGCCAGTTGCACCATTTGCCTAAACATTGATTGAAATTTAAACATTGAGTAATTTCTGATTTCTCTTGAGAAATCTTAGAGTAATCAATGTTTAGGCAAATGGTGCAACTGGCCCTAAGTATCTCTAGGAAACCTGAAAGATTCGGCGCATCCACCAAAACCATAACTTCAATCAAATCTCTATATAATCGGGGTCAAAACGTCATTCAATGTTGTCCAATGCCTTTTCGCCACCCCTTTATATCCTGCCAATGGTCTTGTCTTGAATCCCTGGAAATCATAGCTTCTATAACGTCCTCATTCCAAGTTTTCTTTTTTCGTTCTCTTTTTCGGCTTTGGGTGGTGATCTATTCTAACACCTTCTTTTGAAGCTGCTCATCGTTTAGAGTGCCTATACCAGATCAGTTGTTTCGCTGCTTTATCTTCGTACAGCCTTCCTTCCACCCCCATTTTCCTCGTTTCTGATGTTTTGTAGGCGTGATGATCTTCTGAGTACGTGCATTTCAACTTTTTCCAGTCTTCTCTTATTTTCCTCCGTTATCCTCCAAGTTTCAGAGCAGTACAGTACATTTCTGTTTATCATTGTGTTGTATATATCCAGTATTTGTTTTTCACCAATGAAGGTGTGCCAGAATATGATTCAACCAAATATGGAGGTTAATAATGTAGGTACCCAACTACCTACTCCTCGTTAGACAAGAAATAACTATAAATAATGATGATTCATTAATTCAAAATAACCCAAGGACTGATTAATAGGAAAATATGTATACCTAGTATTGAATATTCAGTTATACATACCTAGCTAGCGGGTTCCACATATTATTTATTATGGTTCGATTAGGAAAACAAGGGCTCAATTGGCGAAAAGAAGGAGAAAATATAGTAGATCCAGATACTGCTACTGACGTAAAGTCAGGAGCTTTTGAGTGCTCGTCATTCTCACGCCAAGTCAAAAATGTGTACCGAGCTTTCGGGGGGGGATAGTTCCATGAAAAATAATTATAATTTGATGACTGAACTTATGACCCAAAATGCATATTGAAGGAGATATATCCTTCCAAAATTGATAAATTTTGTGCATGAATGTACGTTATTGAAATAAATTTTTTCATTGCTTTTCTACATTCCTGATATTGTTATAAAGGATGTTTTTAGAGGGTGAGAAGGCAATGATTTTATAGGGACAACTTCTTCGTTGTATTTGTTTTGGTGAAAAAATAGAAGCATTCGTTGGAGCGAAGAAAATCACATGAAAGAGGTACTCTTATTCAAATACAAAATATTGAACCGTTTTCGAGATATTTGAGTTTTTATAGTCACATTCAGATTCATTCATCGCGAGATTCATCGATAACGATAGAAGATGTCCTAAAAAAAATCATGACTTACCCTCTAAAAACATCCATATAACAATAGCAGAAATGTAGAATTCTAATAAAATTTTTTAACAACATACATTTAAGCACGAAATTTCAATCTGGTGGCATTCACCGTTTAGAAGTTATGCGGAGGAATTTTTTTAATTTTATCAACTTTGGAAGAATATTTCTCCCCCAATATCCATTTTGGGCTATAAGTTTATTCATCAAACTATAATTATTTTTCGATGTAGAAAGCTCAGTACACAGTTTTTTTTTTCAATTTAATTATAAACTATACTAAAAATTTCAAGTCCCTTGACACCTTTTTTGGCTCAAAATTTGAAAAATGCAGACAGACATCATAACGAAATGAAAAATAATTTATTCGGCTTCAAAATCATATAACACAGCTTCATCAACAAAAATTTAACTTTAAGCTATTTTTCGACAATTCACAAAATACAAATAATTGATCGAAATGAAATAACCATGTTAGTTATAGAGAATCAAAAATGATAATATTTGTTTTATGTTTAACATCCTGTTTATTGTTTATTATACACGCACTCATTTGTTTATACCAAAGAAAAAAATTCCGAACAAAAGATGTGATCTTTTTATAGGATCCTGTACTTCTCGAACGCTTTCCTGGGACTATTTTAATAAGATTGAGATCGCTTGGGGAAGGTATTCATTTCATGTATCCGTCAGCAGGGTAGGTAACTCAATATTATTATGGAATTGTCAGGGTTGCTGATAGGTTTCTTTCATAGGAATTACATAATAAAGGCTACCAATTAAGTATAATGTTTCCAAGACCATACAAGAAAAGGATTTTGTTCAATGAAATTGAAATGTCATTTATTGTTTCGAACCCACTTTTGTGGTTTGACAACAGGCTGCTGGTTTTTAACCATTCTTTCTTTCTCTGCTATTATAACTATGACATCATTTGAATGGTATCACGTTCTATTTGTGATTTAAGCTTGCGCCCGGAGCAATCCACATGGGTCTGAAAAAAAGACAGATTATGCAACTAGGGATTTTATTGACAATTTATCCTTTGTATATCATCAGAGTTGCATATATATATTGCTTATTTCTTTATTTGTAATAAATTATTTTTAGTAACGATTCTTGAATTTATTTTCTAATTCCATTAAATAACACTTTAATTAAGATATTCCAGTGAAAATTGTATCAACAATAACAACAACGATCAACATAACTTTTGTTCAAAATTCATTTTTCCTTCTTGCTTTGGTGAGAAGAAGAAGAAATAAAACAATTTTATGATATATTCCCTCAAAACCTAATTCATCTGAAACATTTCATATTGAAAACAAAAAATTCGCAAAAAGCACTGACTTATGGAAACCATGTAAATGATGTGATTTATCACGGAGTGATTTTTGTGGGTTATTTCATCTAGATGAGCGTTTCTGATGATAGGATCCTCACAAAATTTGACATGCACATATACAAGTGATTTCAATTTCAACCTGGTTTTGTCTATTGTTACAGAAATATTGAGAATGTTGTGTATGTTTTTGCCTTAATTTTCCTTGGTACTATTAGTGACGCGATAAGCAAGGAATTTTGAACTTAGTATGAAATTGTTATTTTACACTCAAATACGAAATTTTAATTCGGTTGGTTTTGTGTGTGTTTTGTTTTTTTAGGTTTTTTTAGATAAACAAGATATTTCGCTCAAAATTTCTTGTGTCTATACTGTTCTGTTACAAACATATAGTGTTTACGGCTAACAGGCCGACACCACATAATTATAATACTAACTGCAATTGCTGCGAAACGATAGAACGATCTGTAGCCTATTACACCAAAATATTCTGTAACTTTTCGTTTTGACGAATTTAAAAAGTGCAAATTTTCGATTTCCTCAATTCTGAATGTTTTCATTCGACGTAATATATTTGAAAAGTGAAGTTGCAAGAGTTGTGATTTGGAAAAAAAAAAGTTTTGATAGAAACTCATTCATATTTGAACGAATATTAATATTTAAATACCAAATATTAAATTCGCTAGTGGTTATTGTCAATGAAGTATCAAATTGTTACTTCAAGTCTTCAAATTTAAATTTATTACAAGAGGATTAAATTTCAATGGTGATTTTTGGTCACCCTTGTTTTTCCATTTTCGCGCTAGTTTTCACCAGTGCAAATGCTGTGCATCTTATGAATATGTTTGTTCATTCAACAAATTTTTATCTTTCTAATATTTCTTCAGAATTTTGTGATGAATGAGTTTACAGATAGACAAAAAAAGATTACCTACTTGAAACCAATACTTGGATGGGCTGGATTCCGTAAATTTCATAAATACTATGAGAAAGTCCAGGACTGTATAATTCACAAAGCTCAAATTTTCATGATAGGTCGCTGTCGTAAGTCATATCGAATTTCATTGAGATACTCACCAAAATATAACTTTAGCATTGACGGGGAAAAAAATAATAGCTATGTATTCATCAAAGGCGTTCCCACGTATTATTTCTGATGATGGTTGTATAAACGACATAAAAAAAGTTGCCCATTGATCTGTCCGCAATTTTGGTCCATTCACGTCAAGAGTGAATGAAGAGGAGCAATCTGATATTCGCAGGTAGGGTATTATGATTTTGTTGGAGCTGAGGACTGAGGAGAGAAAAGAAGAATTCTGTTTTAATTCTTTTCGAGAAGTTAGCCTAATGAAGAACGTGATTTTTGTATGATTTTGTATTACTATTCTCTATTACAGGGACTCACTGCACAATTATTGGTATCACATTTTAATACTTTTCTGTTTTGCATTATTTTTAAAATTAATTCAGGGTGTGCAATCTTAATAGAAAAGTTATTCGTATAGGTATTGAATCTTAACAATTTTTTGTCATGTTTTTGAACGCCTCTTTTCCGAACCGATCTATGTATAATTCCATCACAATGACTGTTATAGAAATTAAATGACTGTTATTCTATTTCCGAAAAGAGGAAATACAATAACTGTAATTTAATTTCGATGAAAATGAATTTCATAATGTAAAGATCGATTCAAAAAATATTTCAAACAATGCCTGAATTTTCGAATTTATTTTAAGCCGGGTTTGGTCTAAAATGATTGGATTGACGAACCCGTCCTCAAATTCGATTCTGTCCACCCGTCTGTGTGCACGATAATTTTCAAACGAAAGGCCTAGAAATTTCAAATTATACAATTGGCGCATGAATGAGCGACTAACTTCTCGTTAGTGCTTACCTTGTATATTCTTACAATAACTATACAGGGTGTGTAACGATGGGCTGTTACATATTATGCTCACCACGTAATAGAAGCTATTCAGGTAAACATGAAAGAACCGTTTAAAAGTGCATTCTCGTCTACATTAATTTTATATAGGGTGTTTTTCGGTTCTAAACGAAAACTTTGATCCGTCATAACTTTTGAACGGTTATCGCAAGTCAATTGAAATTCTCAGAGAATATTGCCTTCGAGTAACTCTAGGAATACAAATTTGTTGTCGCATTCTTTCGCAAACATTTCACGCTATATATGACTTTTTCAATGTTTGATGAGGAATATTCAAACCGTAGTAAATGGTGAATTACCAAAAGGATTTCTCCTTACTCTAAGATAAGAGTTTCCATTAATTAATGAATTTCAGTCTATATAATCACTAACTCACTCAGAAAACGGTTTATGAAATTCACGTATGTTGAATTTATTTTCAACATTGAAATGCCCTGTTTGGCGCTTTATTGGAATCGAATTAGTTCAGAGCTGTGAGATTCACTTTTTTTTCAATGAATTGCTCTATACGACCTACATTCACAAGATGGATAGATAAACAGACTTCGGAATTTCGTTTAGTGTTTTGAGAACTCGAAAGATCTTTTAGATCGTTGAATATCTTATTCGAACCATAACGAGCGACGTGGTGCAGAATCCTCATGCACACGCCAAAAAATGAGAGAAAGAATAATAAATTTTTCCAATATTATAAGCAACAATTAGGAAGGCAGTCATCTCATAATAGGTATTGACTTCAGAAGATACTTGAGAATCATTATCTCTAATAATTTCAATTGATTTGCGATAACCATTCAAAAGCTATGACTTATCGAAGTTTTCATTGAAATGCATTTTCAAATGGTCATTTGATGTTCACCAGATGAGTACGTGGTATAATTCCTTGTGACTGTATTTAGGTACTTATGTCCTGACGATCCTTTAATTTTATAGAGGAAAAATAAAAAATTAAATTTTGAAAAATTCGTATCACCAAAAATTTACCACACCTCAATTGTGTCGACCTCACGCCTTGGTAGATGAATGGTGAATGTATTTGTACGGAAATACTTTTGGATTTGGAATTTATAATATTTTCCTTTTTTTTCATATTGATTTGCACATAATTCCAATTATGAGTTCAATTACACTATGTATAATCGTTATGTGCAATAACCTTGCTAAAAGGTAATTTTATGAATTTATATTCATGGCTGAAAAACGAATTATCGCAGTTAAGTTCTTTATACTAAACAAGAAAGTATTTTTATTATTCACCTTGAAGTTTAGGTGGGTACTAAATAAATCAAGTTCACACACAAAATTAGTATAGTATTTTTTTCAGTTGCATATTGCGAACATGAGTTTTTGAATTGGTAATTACCTTCATGTAAATTCCTCTTGAAGAGGGGAATTGGTTCAATTCTGTTTTAACCTCAAAACTTGGATGAATTCAATGATTTTAGTCTGAAGTCAATAGTAAATGATAATATGAACTGAAATTATTTGATCAGAGTGAAGAATTTCCAATAATTAATCTTTGAAGTCGCCTTGGAAAAACCAATTTCAGCACCACCTGAAATTTTCACACTTCAAGTTTTGCGATATGTAGAATTGAAAAATCGAAAAAAAATATCCGTATGTTCGCCGAAGGCCGTCCAAAGCTTGTCACGGGAACTGTAAGAGCATGAGATTTTGTACGAAAATTGCTATACTGCATTGATTCTCTTAGCTCAAGAATGCGATCCATGATTTTTTGAAGTAAAAAATCGAGGAACCAAAATTCAAAATCTTGATTTTGCGAAAAAACACGTAGAGACAATCTTGTATTGCTATAATGAATTTGAATATATTTTTTCACCGGCATATTTCCTTAGTTATGAATTTTTCCAATGAATAATATTTCAATATGATCGTCATATAATAGCAACATTGTCAATATTATGAAAGATTGGTGGCTTCAATAAGGTTTGCCTACCAGGGCATAACGGATTCGATTCCGCCGGTAACAACCCAACTGTTTAATCTTTTTTTGAACAGCCCCTTTTATTGAGGAAATTATAAACCATAGTGTAAATTTTGTAGTGTCTTTGAAAAGAATCAAAATACATTTAATCGCTTCAATACAACAGCAGGAAAGGTTTGAGACTATCGCAGTGGATATCTTGTGACCCCATGGAGTTTCTAGGTTATTTTGTTTTTCATTAAAAGTGAACTACAAGACTGGTTTTAGATGAGATATTTTGGAAGAGGTTTGATACTGAAAATAAAAACTTATTAATTACACGTACCAATTTTCAATGGGTTGGTTGTTGGATCTGTTGCCAATCAAATATTAGATTTTGTTATGCTTAAATTTACTAATGACGCGATCAACATTAAATTCATTCAAGAAATTATTAGCTACCTTATATTCACACAACAAAACCTCAACATGATCAATCTGTACTGAGATATTTAGTAGGTATTATTTTTTCCGATATATGTATTTTTTGAATTTTACTTATTTTCTGGTGGTGCGATTAACATGAAATTATTCAAGCATATTTTAACTGTTATTATTGACATAAATGCATTATTGAATATCCTTCCAATTTGTAGTTTTGAAATTATTAAGAACACAAGATTTTGAGTATACATATTTTAGGAACTCCCAGTCGAATTTTACCCATTAACCAACTTATTGACAGTATTCGAGAGTTATTAAATTGTTTATGGATGGACGAACGGACAAACAAAATTTAATTTAAGGATAAATTCTTCATAAGTAATAGGGAAATTTTCATCAGGAACTTAAGTTATAAATTGAGCAATTTGCTGTCTATTGAGAATTTTTGATTTTTTTACTGGTATCCAACATTCAAAAATGTAAACAAGTTTAAATAATTGCTGATACAACATTCATTTAATGGATTCAGTCCTTACTTGGTGGAAAATCATATTGATTTGGTAGAAAATAAATGTGAACGCTATATTACTATATTACTTTATTTGATGCAATTTGCATTATATAAAGTAATATTTAAAGTAATAATTAAAATCTGTGGAAAGTAGTAAGTGTTAACATTTATTTTTTACCAAATGCTGATACAACATTATTTTTGATAGCAATACTGGCTGCTATCATAGAAAAATGTGATCAGTGTAGAAGCCTTAAATTGTCTTTTTTCTCACCGGCAAACTTAGAGAAACGCACAAAATCTCAACGATGTTTATAGTTCATGTTCTTTTGAACCCATGTTAGCAATTTTTTTTTAATAGTAGCTTTAATAGTAGCTTCGGAATCTTCACAGGAGTGAATCAAAAAAGTGCAGAGCAAATTTTGTTATTTTAATTTTGTTGATTTTCATAATTTAGTCCAGTAGACAAAGCAAATAAAATAGGGTCTGCTGAAAAAAATTCCGAACTTAATGAAACTTCTACATGTTGCTCGGAGGTATACTGTGGGATGATTCTTGATACTGTGCTGTGCTTACTTGAGGAGGGCCGAAAGAACCGAGGAAAGAACCTCATCATTTCCGGACTTTTTTCAGTTTTTTCCTCATTACCTCTTAACTAAGTAGTTTTCGACCAAAACGTTCATATTTAAATTTGTAGAGAATTATATTCTGTACAATTTTGTATTCGTAAACTTTTTCGTTAACCTAATATCAATTGAGATACAGTCGATCAAAGTTATAGTCCAGTAGACAAAACAAAAAAGTGGGGTCTGCTGGAAAAAATTCCGAACCTAATGAAACACGATAATATTGAAATATCTATTGCTCTAAGTTAAAGCTTCCTCCCTCTTTCACCTCCCTACGTTTCAATATGTCGATATTGAGGAGTAATTACCATAGAATGGATGGTAATTGATAGAAGGTCAAAACCTTTGTTTTTTGACATATTGAAAAAATTCCTCTGATTTTGATTGGCTGCATCTCGGTTGACATAAGGTTTAGAAAAAAGTTTATGGAAACAAAATTATAAGGAATTCGATTATTTACAACTTTCAAAATGAACGTTTTGGTCGTAAACTAATTAAGTTAAAAGTTTTAAGCAAAAAACCGAAAAAGTCAAAAAAATGTTAAAGTTCTTCGGCCCTTCTAAAGTTAGCACAGGGTCCTCATGTTGAATAACTTGATAGAGTCATCCCACTGCACCCTCAAACAAACTCTAGAAGGTTCATTAAGTTCGGAATTTTTACCAAGTAAAATGTACATCAATATATTTGATTAATCAATTAATTAATTTACACAATATATTTCATCAATTTGTTATACGAACTATGCTTCAACTTGACAATAATTCATTCCATTCATATTTAATCGAAGTTGCATCACAACTAACGAAATGAAAGGAGGAGAAAACCTATCAAGAAAGAAAAAGAAGCATTCTTATTGCAGCAGACAGGCAAGCACCCTTCATATTTTGCGCCACGATCATCTTTACGAACTTGTACAACGATCCAAATAAGTCAAATTAATAGGGTGAGTTTCTGGCGTTTGGCACTGACAATAGCTGATAAAACTGAGTGAACTTCAACACTCTTAATTCTCCCAAACTATAACCTCCCATCTCCGGCACTCGATCAAACTTTCATATTCTTTACAATTTTGAGTTTCTAAAACTTTATATTCCGTTGTCTGCGCAAGACAATAAACGAGATTCATCGGATGAATTGGTCTATTCTCAAGCATGATATTAAATATAATTCATTGCTTTTATATCCACCTACCTGAAATTTTTGCTCGAGAACTTTGACTGCCTCGCCTCAAGACTCTCAAAGCTCCAAGAGGAAATGTTAAGTATGGCTCCTACATTCCTGTTCATAAATGGATTCCTCGGAGTAACACCCATCATTATTCTTTCAGTCGAGTTATTAGTGATTTTACGCTCGTTTCACCAATTTGAGAATTCTATAAGAACCCAAACTTCTAATTCGATGATATTCCTTGTGTGAAATTGTTTGGATATCGATGTGGTCTTAAAACTGAACACGAGAGGTTAGAAGCCTCATTGTTTATCCATGTACATACTTGTATGAAACTACTCTTGAAGTTACATAAAATGATTAAAGTATTCCATATTCTCAACATCTCTCACAAGTTTCAGTAATGTATAAATGATAATATGGGAGGAATCGTTCAATCTTAAGATTCCGAAGTTTCAGTATTAGCTGATCCTTTCAATTCCAATAGTCGAAGCACACTATTTTAATATACAAGGTGAGTCAAAAATGTGTTCTGAGCTTTATGGTGGTACATTGAAAAATAGTTTGACGAATAAACTTATGGCCCAAAATGAATATTATGGGAAATATATCCTCCTAAAGTTGAAAATTGAAATTAAAAAAATTTCTCCACATAACTTCTAATCGGTAAATGCTACCAGATTGAAATTTCGTGCATTAGGTTGTTAAAATACATTTTTTTATTATACTTCTACATTCCTGGTAATGTAATAAAGGCTGTTTTTAGAGAGTGAGTCTTTATTTTTTTGAGGCATTCGTTGCATTCGTTCTGCTGCAAAATAGAAGCATTCAATGGAGCGAAAAAAATTACATGAAAAAAATACTCTCATCCAAATACAAACAATTTCGAGATATCAGAGTTTTTGTTGTTACATGATGTCAACAGACTCATTCATCGCGAGATTCATCGATAACGATATTTTAGCAGGCCATGAACAATTTCCTTCTTTATTTTGTCTATGATATTACTTTCCTATGCCGTTGATAAACAATAATAATGAATAAATAATGACCAATTTTTCAATTTTATAAACTTTGGAAAGATATATCTCCCTTAATATACCATATGTTTATCCATCAACTATACTAAATTTTTGTGCCATTTTCCGAAAGCTTGGTTTTTCCTGATTTCAAAAATATATAACATCGCATGATTCGTATTAAAATAAATAATAGAAAATGGTCGAAAACCTTTTTTTACTCAAGAGGCTCAAAATTTCTATGGTTTCAACTGTTGATGAGCCTTTCTATAACAAGAGCAGTGTCCTTCCGTCAATCTGATTATTTCTATGTTTTTCACTTTTTTCTACAAAATTCGAATCTATATTTATTTTATACAAATAGTTTCGAAAAGATAAACGAACTTGGAAAAAGTTTCCTAGATAGCTTGAACACAGTTTCAAATATTCATCTATTGAAATATCGATAAGAGGTGTCGACTGTGCATTGTGCAATTATTGTCATTATTAGGTTAAATATTATTTCTTGTTTGTCCCTTCGTAATTAAAATGTTGAGTTCAATCATATATGCATTGTTTCATATGCTGTTTAAAATGGATTGGTACTTGTGCGTATTGATTCTGGAGATCTATGTAAATAATCTCCTGATACATGCATCTCAATACAACTATTTCGATTGAAAAATTCGATCTTGTGGTTTCTCCGTTATTTCCAAATCAATTTTTAGATAAAGAATTTATAAAAATTTATATCTAGATTCGAATTTTGTAGAAATAAGTGAAAAGCATAGAAATAATCAGATTGACGGAAGGACACTGCTCTTGTTATAGAAAGCTCCATTTTTCTGTGTTCATCAACAGTTGAAACCATAGAAATATTGAGACTCTTAGGTGAAAAGAGGTTTTTGGCCATTTTCTATTATTTATATTGATCCGAATCATACGATGTTATATATTTTTGAAATCAGGAAGAATCAAGCTTTCGGAAAATGACACAAAAATCTAGTGTTCCCATTCGAAAAAACATAACTTTGGGTCATAGCTTCGTAACTAAAAACTCTTTTGAAAATACGAGCACGCCACTGGATTCTACATAAAAAAGTGCTTGTATAATGTGTTAATTTCAGAGCTCTATCATCAGTATTAGCGGAGATATAAATGTTTTTCGATATCGCCATTTTTCCAATTTTCGCTTATAACGCGAAAACAAAAAAAGGTGGCCAAAAATGAATACTACCCTTGTTAGTTTCTCAGAAAAAGAGACCGAGAAGTGGGTATCAGATTTTGTCTATCTCATCTGGTTTAAAAGTTGTAGTGCTAAAACATCGAAATTTGCCCATCCTGTACACTAATATTTATATGATTTGCAGTTGTATGATGACATTTTGAAGGATATTTTGGGATTGTTCATATGGTCGCTAGTAGAAATTTAAAGACTCAATGCAATTGATGGTTGTTTGAATATTTTTCTATCCAACAAAACCGTTATTATGATAAATTTAAACTAGCTTACTAGCTAATTATCTGAGACTATTTTCGGAAAAACAAACCACATACCTTTAGCAAAATATGTGAGCCCTGTTCCTTAAGACATGCAGAAATAAAATTATATGATGAATAAATAAAATAAATAAATAACGTCTTTATTCAGATCTACTATTTTGGATAAGGATGACACATTACTATATCTATCCTAAACAATGAAAGCTAAATTAGGTTTTCGAAGCGGCCACATCATTTTAAATTGTCGATTTATCGATTCCACTAGCTCGCGTTCCGTATGATTCCTCCTCATCCTTAGGGAGGCTCAGTCGCTTAGTATGCATTCGCAGAATATACACTAATAATGTGTCAAACGCAAGACCAACGCGCTCGATGTATGACCGGTGAAATATCTGCTATCTAGATCCTGTGAGACAAAGGACGAAGCACATATTGAACTGACGTGGTTTAGAAGCAAATGCAGGTTCGACTTGACGCGTCAGGACTTGTTGTCTGTCATACATTTGTAATACGTCACTTGACAGTGCCATTATCCTCATTGTCCAAGAGCTATTCTGTGGTCATTCAAAGAATACCGAATACTCAGTGCCAGATTATTGTCGATGAACACATCAATAACCTCTATGGTTATCTGCGTGTGTGTTCAGGTTGTTGAACAGGCCGTTCGCCTGAAGTGTATATTGTGTTATTTTTAAATTCTGATTTTTTTCTGGAAAATGGGTTTGTCGCTTGATTTTTTAATATGGGGATGTTCAATTCAGAAGCTTATAGGTATGGGATTGCTGTATTAGAGATTCGAGGTTTCAAATGAATCCATCAGTGTCATGATTGAAAAATCTATTTTTACATGATTTTCATATATTATGCTTCAATGTGTAGGTGAAGTTAGATGATAATACGATAAAACTGGAAGTAAAATGACATAATATGCGACGAAAGCTTTCAACATTCAATTGCAAATTGTGGTTATGAAATCAAATTTATCAGTTTCATCAAGAATAACACATGAGGACTTTATTATTCGAGTATTCAAGGAAAAAATCAAAATTGGCATTGACATAAAGAGCTTTTGGGTACTTTAGGACTGTATACTAATTTAATTTCATGGAAAACAAATATGAATTATTTTCAGAAAATCTCAATGAAAATATCTATTTAATCCGAAATAGACAAATTGGAATACAAAATATCATTCTTAAATGATTTGATGCCGTTATGTAGATAATGGCATATAGTGTGTTCCTAAATTGAAGGTATAAACGGAATTAGGAGATTCCCCGTATATTTTCAAGAAAAAAAATTCCCATGAACATGGGCCCTAAAAAGCTTTACTTTCTAGATACCCGGTGTTGAAATTTGAGTTTTTCTCATAGCAGTCCTAAAAACTGTACTATTCAGCTGAAGTTTGGCATATATATTCCAATTTAGAGTGATATGCCAATTTTGATTGGAAATCTACACGGTGATAATTCTTCTGTAAGAGTGACCGGTTTTTTCCTCCAGAACTTTTTTTGGCGGACTACTTGTAGTTCAGTAAAAGTACTCAACTTTTTGGTCTCTTGTTATTTTGTCATATTAGGTGCTACCGACTTCGCGGAGAAAATTTCAAATCATTTTCTCAAAATACTCAGGAAAATCCAAATCGACATAAAAATCCAGTCAGTAAGACGTGATTAATAAATTAATGATCGGTTTTGTGGCTGATTTTCCGGATCTGTAGGAAATATTCATAAAGGTACTATAAACTTGCGTTATAATCAACTCAAAAGTAGGACAACAATAAACACCCAGTATCTAGAAAACAAAGCGTTTGTTGGCTCATGTCTATTCGAGGAATCTCTCATTTCAGTTTGTACCTTCAATTCAGGAACACAATGTTTTTATATCGAAAGGGGAAAAATCTATTCAATATTTCAATATTATGCTCTTTCGTTCTCTCAATTGACCCAAAAAAGCTGAAAGTAATATTGTGATGAAAATATCAAGTTCTTCTACGTTTTCATTGCATTTTCACGCAACAAGTTGTGTTTAGATTACTGTACCAAAGATATTCAACAAAAACTCAACATGCGCTATTTCTTGAAACAAGACAAATTTGAAAGAGCAACCAAATGCACCTGACTCCACATCAGTGACTTTCTCATTATTTACAAAATGAGATAGCATCATGAATGTTACGAAAATTCTTTGAAGAAAATGTTTCATTTCAAATTCAAACTTAAAAATGAGGGAGAATATTGATATGCGGTTTCCAGTTTCTTTAATCTCTGGAAAAAAAATCGAAAATAGGATACCCATTTTCTTGTAAATACACTAAATTCGGTGATTCTATCATTCGACTTCTGAACTACACTGGAATTGACTGAACAGGGTGTCCCAAATTCGATGCTCACTGGAAACATCTCGAGAACTATAAATTATCATATAAATTAATTACTGTTTTGGGGATATAGATTATAAAGTAAAGTTGGTGTATCTTAATGGGAAACCCTGTATTTTTCAACGCAGTTTTTGTGCCGCGAATTTGTAGGGAAGCATCCCGTTATCGGTTTTTCAAAAATATCATCTGTTTCAAAGATATTGAGTTTTTCGACTTCAATGTTCCACCCCAAAATCCTAAAAATGATAGACTTTTCAACTGAAAATACATTTGAAACCGAATGATTACCATATGGTGTGGGAACTCTTTGCCACGTTGTATAAAACTCATTAAATCACACATGACATAAATAACCATCAGTGGGTCACGCAATCAATTGAGGATAAAAATCCGGTGTGGCGCTGCACGCTGCACTCGTCTAAACCAATTGAACATTGTTTTAAAGAGTATAATCGAGTGTAATCTGCAAAAAACGGGAGCACAATGGGGCACGAACAATCAAATATCACAATTTAGAATAATATAACGGCCTATAACAAAAAAAACGGTTTGCGTGAAGCTACTGGCATTATTCGGGTGGACTTAATCAGGAGGCTGGCGAGATGGTTGGTAAATGGTGCTCTCGCTCCAGAATGATTTAGACAAAGAATAAAAGCAGTGGGAGGCAGGCACACATGCTGTGACAATGCGCCGCGCCATTATATTATTATTCCTCAATGGGGATCACTATATCAGGCTATTGCTACTGAAAAGGTACTCTCGACTTTCAAAGATTTTCAAACATAAAGAAACTCGATTCGAATGAAAGGGACTGGAGTTCAGAGGAAACTTACAAATAATTGCGTTTTAACGTTCTTTTCCGGCCGACTAATGTGATATCCTGCATTTTATTTCGTTTGGCATCTCGCTTGGTTTCCGTGTTATAAGTTTCACCCCCATTATATATCTTTTTTTTATCGATTTAAAGTATAATCCTAAACAAACCGAATAGGGGGGATAGGACAGATAATTTTACATAATTTTATCGTATAATTGAAGAAGAAAACGATACTGTGAATTTAAAAAATTCTATACATAAATAATCCTTCACGAAATTCACGAAAATGTTAAGTCAATAGCTTTTAACTCGTTCATTTATGCGCAAATAGTACACATGGAGACCACATAGATATTAGGCCAATTGAAAAGTCCCCGGTCTGATGCACATATGGCGATGCTAGTATTAAATCCATATGATTTTTAGTTAGTACTATTAAGATGTCTAAAACTATGGTGTGTGCACTCCTCAAATTTTGAATGCAATGACATTCGACCAAATTGAAAATATTAGTTTTAGTTCGTGGCGGCGCCGCAATGTCATACTTGTCATTTCCGTTGATTTTGATTGGATACATCAATTAAAACCCGATACTGACCAATCAAAAGCGATGTGTAATCGAGTATGATCGTGCAAAGTCGTGAAACAAAACACGAAACGTTTACTGGAATGAATTCAAATATTTGAAATAGAGAGAGAGTTTATTGGTATTTCAATTACAAGAATTGCTTCCATAGATCATAACTATAATGACAGATATACATATATAGGTACATAATGGCACAAAACTCATAAATAATAAATAACAAGAATCTTAATTTGTTGATAGCGCTACCTACAGTTGACATAACGAGGCTTAACTAATATTCTCAAAATTGGCAAAACAAAAGCTAATCAGTTCATACACCTGGTTTTTAGACATCTTAGTTAGTTCCAACCTTCAAACAATACGTGTCAAAATTTGACAGCAGTCCGACTATTAGTTTGTGAGATATTGTGTTGTGCTGTGAGTGTAGCTACTTTTGTTATTTGGAAAAAGATGAAAAAAAAAATTTCGTGTAGGTACTGATAAATATTTCTTTTTGAAGGAAAAAATACTGCTGAAGCAAAATCTTGGCTTGATGAATAGTTTCCGGGGTCTGCAGCAGGAAAACCAACCTGTCACCGACGAAAATATCAAAAAAGTTCACAATAGTAATTTACGTAACAAGTCCGGAAAATAGGGTTTTTTTTGGACGAATAAACAACATTCCAGGACGAGCGTAAGCGAGTCCTGGAAGTCTGTGAGTCCAAAAAAACCATTTTCGGGCGTGTTGCGTACAATATTTTTTCGGCAACCATGTAAAATAACACTATCGCTGCGCTTTCCATATTTTATTACGATTGCGATCAAAGAACATGCAAATTTTTGACAACTAATTTCATATGAACTGTCAGCCGTTATCTCGGTTGTTATGGATTCTATGATTCTTTTCCGGCCTAGTCCGGGAAGTACGTACTTTCCGGACTAGGCCGGGAAATGCTACTTTCTCAGAGAAAAAGCGTCCGGGAAGTGAGCACTTCCCGGACGGTTGCCGAAAAAATAATTTTGAATGACCGTAAAGTGAAGTTGATCGGGATAGCAGACATTGTGAAGATATCATCTGAACGTTTACATCATATCATCTACGAACATTCGCAAAATGGGTGCCGCGCGAGCTTACAATCGATCAAAAGTAACAACGAATTAATGATTCTGAGCAGTGTTCGAAGCTGTTTAAGTGCAATAAGCCTGAATTTTTGCGTCGATATGTGACAATGGATGAAACACGGCACACGATGAACCGAATCCAAAGCGATGAAATCACAACACTCAGATGGCAAGGTTATGGGCATCAGTATTCTGGGATGCGCAAGGTATATAATATTCATTTATTATCTCCAAAAGGGCCAGACTATCAACAGCGTTATTGGATCGTTTAAAGGATGAAATTGTTAAAAAACGGCCCTATTTGAAGAAAAAAAAGGTGCTGTTTCATCAAGACAATGCGCCGTGTCCCGAATCAATGAAAACAATTGCAGAATTGAATGAATTGGGCTTCGAATTGCTTTTGCATCCACCGTATTCGCCAGATCTGGCCCCCGGCGACTTTTCCTGTTCTCAGACCTCAAAAAAATGCTCCCTGGAAAGAAATTTAAGGCCAACGAAGAAGTAATCGCCGAAACTGAGGCCTATTTTGAAGCGAAAGACGAATCGTACAACAAAAATGGTATTGAAAAGTTGGAAGATCGCTATAATTGCTGCATCGCCCTTGAAGGCAACTATGTTGAATAATAAAATCGAATTTTGCCAAAAAAAATGTGTTTTACTATGGTAGACCATTACTTCATTTTTCATCAATTTTTTCTACGTTGATTTAAATTTTGGATATATGAAGAAAAGACCAGTAAGTTTCTAATATATTTTTGCCTGAAACTTTCGAATTGCACAATTTATGTATGACAAAATTATTTCAACAACTTGCCATAGTCCTTCCCTATTTTCTTATTTTCTAAATAAGTTTCAGTTAAAATGTAAGCACTAAGTATTTTTATTTCAGCAGATTTTAAATTGAAAGGGAAAAGAATCAAAGAAAAAAAGTAATGAATCAAATATTTTGTATTCAAATTAAACTCAAAATTTCATTAGAGAATATATTCATATAAATAATGTCTGAAATGATCTCCACCATCCTTATACAAGCACGTGCCCTCTTTCTTATTTCTTCAGTTGTTACTTTCCGCCTGGAAATTACCCTCAATCGTCACACTGCTTCGTCTAACGATATTAAATCTGAATTTCTCGCTGGCCACGATAATAATCCAAAATTATAATCAAATTTTGTCTACGTAGAAAAAATGGACGAAAAATAAGGTAAAGTGAGATATCTTTCAAAAATCACAAAACTCAAATATCTCGTAAACTGTTGATGTTTGGTTATCACTAAATATGTCGCAAACGACAACAAATGAGTCATACTAACACGTCCTCCAAGGTTCACGTCTAATTTGATAACACCCTCTATATTATTCCAGAATTATTGACAAAAATGAGGAGAGTACTGAGAGTCTCTATAAAAAAATTCATCTGAAAGACACACCATCTTTTTTGACGAGGAATCACTACCTAAATTTTTTGCAACTATTTTTATTCACTCTGTATATAGATTTTGATCACAAACAAAGTTTGATTGCAGAATTCGAGATTTCTAATGGCATTATTTTAGACCTTTCATATAAATTCTGGTTTCGTCTATCTGTCGACTGCATTTTTGTGTGATCACTCAAAATACTTCCAGCATCTTAAACTTCTACAATCACCTCAACTATGAGAATAATTCTAACTTGATTGATACTTCATTTAGATTCAAAAATGCAAGAATATCAACTGTCTATGAAAAAGGAAATAGAAAAAAAAAATTACAAATAAACATGTCGTTCATTGCTTACAATAAATTTAAAGTTGTTAGTCAATTTTCTCACGTGATTTAAAAACTTTCATCCCTTCATTTCAAATCCGAACCGCACCCTGTCAAAATCAATCGAAAATTTAAATCCTTTGCACGCGCCACTGATGAACAGAACGGATTTTGAAGGTTGCATTTGGCACTTCACACTTCTGACAATTCTATTTACCACATCAAACCAGTTAGATAAAGGCTTAGTGTCATCAGCGACGATTTCAACGTTCAATCGTTTAAAATTCGAATGAGTATAAAGTGAATTAACATATAAGAATAATGGTATGGTGTGTGCTCTTTCAATTCATATTTTCATTATACCTTAAATTCGGTGCAAAAGTTTTATGTATTTATTGTCAATTAGAGACTCTCTGAAAATTTACTTTGGAAAAATCAACATTTATCTTATACGAATAGGTAGAGGTATGTACCTATAATTTCGAATTGTTGCCAGAAGTCAAATATTATTGAGACTACCGGAAGTAAGCTAAGTTTTAAGTGTTGAGGCTCAATTTGAGATTACAGTATAACTTCAGTAGTCCGGGCAGATATCGTTCCGGTACCTGCCCGGATTATTGAGGCATCCGGATTACTGGAGTGATTTTAATTTATAAAATAAAGCAACTTATAAATTATCAAAATAAGGTTTATTAGTCAAGTCACAAAAAAATATTATTTTCTAATAAAATAAAACAAAACTGAACAAAACTCCTAAGTACATGTAACACGTTATGTAAATATGTTCATGTAGGTATTTAAAATATTGTATACATACATATTATGTATGTATGCAAAATGAAATATTTTCAACTTTTTTGAAAAATACATATCAATTTTAGTTTGGACCTTCTTGGATGCATCTATATCAATTGCCTTGTCTTTAAGCCTTTTCGAAAGCTACGAATCTTCAAGGGGAAGATTATTCTCCTCAGTTCACCTGATAGCTAAACTTTTCTGTGAGTGTAAGTGTCTTATGTAATCGTTTGACTGGAGCCATTGCGTCCGGCACCCTCAAAAACAAAGTGCGGAATGAAAGATGCTGCCGCCGCGCTGTTTCCAACTGGCATGTAACCGTTTTTTACATGTTTAGACAGGAAAATGCTATTGTTTTGATAATGAATATTTTCGCGCCCGGATTTCAGAGGCAAACATTTCAAAATGCCCGAATCCCAGCAGTGTCCGGAATACTGGAGTTTCCGGACTAGCGACTGTCCGAACTATCGAAGTTGTACTGTACTTTGTTCTTCTGCTGTATATGGGCAAAATTAAAAATTTTGTTTCCACCAACGCACCAACATAATAAGACATGAACGTGTAAGAATTAATAAATATATAAATAAACAGTTGGTGAAATATATACAATATATGTATAATTATGGCAAGCTCATTAAAATAAAAGAAAAGATATGAAATTAATAAATATGTCAATATGTAAATAACAAAATATAAACATTATGTACAATATATTCCATATACAAGTTACAAATGTTCAGTCGAAGGAGAAAAGAGGAAGGAGAACATCAAGAGGCTGATGTTCTTACTTGGTTGACATAGATGAATAGTAATTCATATATCGTCGGCTTACTGACAAAACCAGATAAGTAAGATTTTGTTAGTTTTGTTTAAATGAGGTTTGAAAGTTTGTTTTTCTGTTTTTAGCAAAATTAATAATTTCCAAAACAAGACTATATACCTAGTTCACTACTTTTCCGTTGTCCAACTGCAGTTATCTGGTTTATGCAGTACCTTCATTTATCGACTTATTTTGGTTACGAATATGCACTCAACGCAAAAATTATACCTAAAGAATGTACTTATCTTGTTGGCAGTAAACCGCATTATATTTATTTCTTTGCAGAATTCAAGTGTATTTTTCACTTCATCCTCTAGAGATAGATTATTATCTTCCAGTGTTAATCTGATGTTGAAGTTTTCTGTAATTATGGAATATGCGGGACATTCACATATAAGGTGAGTTATTGTTATTGTTACCATATCATTACAGTGTTCAGATTGGTTGACTTTCCCTTTTCAGAAGATAGATAGATGTGTGAGTTGGCTGTGACCCACTGGCGTACCGAGACATAAGCCTTGGGGGGGATAAAGAAAAAATATATTGATTTTTCATTTGCAATGTCCTTTGAACTTGGAGACACTTCTTGAGATTGATTTTCAACTGTCGAAATGTGAACTGTTGTATTCAAAGGCAAAAATCTTGAAGATTCGCCTGCATCAATTTTCCTTCTTTCGAAGAAGTTTTCCAAAAAACTTTGATTTGATTAGTTTCGAGATCATGCAACACACATTAAGAGTTAAACATGGAATAGAATAAAGAATATAATAAAAAAATTTCACATCATCCACCTCAAGCTAATCAAGCTTTTGACCCATCTTTGTTTGGAAATGTCAACACAGTAAGTAATGGAATCCAAAGTGCCGTCAAAGAGATAATGGTATTATTTATTTGCTTCAAGATCCTGAATAATTTGAGAAATTGCTATCATAGGTGCCGCCGATTCATTTCGAGTAGTTCGGAGCTTTTACTCCAGAATCTCATTGATTTTTACGCGATTGTTCATTATCAATTTGGCATATAAATAATGAAATTGCAAACGACACATCGAACTCTTTGATACAACCGCTAGTTTATGAATACGTTGATTCAATTTTTGCACGATTAAATCATTGAGCGTTGTGACTTATAATGTATATTCCTCCTAAGGGGGGGGGGGTAATATATCCTCTTATCCCCTTCCTTAGGGTACTTTACTGGTGTGACCGGTACGAAGACGGTGTATTTTGGTCATCTGTTCTCTGGAAAGATTAATAGCACAGTAAAAAGACCTGGTTGTATTTGTCTGAATTGGGTAATTTTTGCGCTCCATAAATCTTGCCATTCTTCCATCTTTTTTGAAGTGTAGTTTTTCATATCAGACACTTTCAGAAAATTTACATCTTGTGAATCAGAATTTGTGGCTTCACGCGCTTTTGTGTCAGCTTCCTCATTCCATTGTATGCTTACGTTACTTGGAGCCTAAATGAATATCATGTCAAAGTTTTCATTTTCAAACGTTATGAAATTCATGAAAATCTAGAGAAATAAAATTTATATCAACAATCATTATACCTAATTGAATGGTCAATGGAAAATGTGCCTAGTCACAGTTGTCCTGCTAAATTAATTTTGACAGGCATGAAGTACAATGAAGTTGAAGAAAAAGTCTATAAAACACTTCCGTTATTGATGGAACCTTGTATATTAAATCATCTGGTTGCATGTTTCGGCATGTTCACCATTATCAAACCAAAGATTGATTTTTAAGGTTCCATAGTCATATGGTAAAACATCGATTAAAACAAATAAGTCACAAAGTGAAAAATAAAGATCAAACTATACAACGGTCGAAAAGGCATAATATGAACAGTCAAATAATATGAGATTATGAAGTACAATAGTTGATAGTTATATCATATCTAGGAAACACTTTTCCTTCTAATTTATCGTTGACATAGCAATAACTTTCCCTCCGGCAGAGGAAAAGTTTAACTTCTCGATGATTTTGTCATTCAAAATATAACGCTTAAAAAAAATATATATAATAATTGTACTGGAGTACAGGAGGCTCTTTCTAACACACGTTTTTTCCACTTGTATTAACAAAATCTGTTATAAGTAAACTATTATAATTGTTTTAAATCAGACTCCATCCTTTATGGAAAATTGAATGTTGATTGCATCATCAGAATCATAGAAAATTCAAGTATAATATCGAACGACAATAGTGGACAGCACTAGGTTAAGTCAGAAGCTTTCGGAATTCAAATACAAGATATCTATTTCATCATCAACTGGACAAACATATATGACGTATAGTCGTGTAGATAACATACCTGAAGAATTATTTTTGCCTTACGACATATACCTCGTTTTCGAAGAATAAGCGAGATGCAGGGTGTATAACGTCATTACTGAGCAATATCCTATTGAATGTGATCAGGTATGTATAACCTTTGAAGTTACGTTTTCTGGTAATTTTTTAGTGCTCAAATCAGAAAAGGTGAAGAACAAAAAAAAATTAAAATGTTTTCAAGTTCAATTTCATTTTCTGAATGAACTCAATATTCTTAGAATTTTAATGAAAAATGTTTTCATAAATCGAACAATTTTTTTACCATATCTTGGTAGTAAGGTATAGCGAAAAAAATTGTTGAAATGTTTCACGATTGTTATTTTTTTTTCCTATGGAAACAGAAAATACCTCAAGGTCGAGAGTTCAACTCCCAACACAGATTCAATGAAATTACAGTGATTTTTTTTTTTGTGATAACTTTATATTACCATCTGGATTATTCCGTTAGGAAAGATATAAGAAAAATACAATCGTGAAATATTTCAAAAACTTCGGGTGATTTTTTTTCGATGTAAACATGAAACTTAGTTAAAAAAAATTTTGTTCGATTCATAAACAATTTTTCCATGGAAATTCTTAGAAAATGAGTTCAGTCAGAAAATGAAATTCAATTTGGAAACCGCAAAAAAATGACGAACATTCACCTTTCCTGAAAAATTCTCTGATATTATATAACTAGTTCTCGTAAGGTTATGCATAACTGACCACATTCAATAGAATATTGCTCAGTTATGACTTTGAACACGCGCTTATGCTTCGAAAACGAGGTATTATGCTCTTCAACCATTCAATAGTAATATGTCAGCTTATTCTGTAGACAAATGCACCTACCAATCTCTACATCCTATACGAGACTGCTGAAGTTTTTATCTGTACTCTTGTATCATACGTTGGAAGGTATGATGCCCGTTTACATTTCCTCTGCTAATACTGAGATGTTATCTAGACATGCTTCATTGTTGAATTTTTTGTATTGCTGTATCTCAAAAGAATATGTATGTCGAAAGGCAAAAGTGATTCTCCCGATGTCATCCACACGACTATATATGTCCAGTTTGTCCAGTTTATAATAAAACACTCTGTATATGTGTATAGCCTGTTCTATGGTATCTAAAGGTGTAATTGGCGTATGAAAGAAGAGTCCTTAAATGAGCTAACAAGTGAACTCACCTCAGATATTTGTTGTTTCCTATTTTTCAAATTCGTCGATGATTTTACATATTAGGCCAATTGAAAAGTCCCCGGTCTGATGCACAGGTGGCGGGGCTAGTATTAAATCCATATGATTTTTAGTTAGTACGAACCTTCAAACGATACGTGTCAAAATTAACAGCAGTCCGACCATTAGTTTGTGAGATATTGCGTTGTGAGTGTAGCTTCTGTTATTTGAAAAAAGATGGAAAGAAAGAATTTCGTGTGTTGATAAAATATTCCTTTTTGAAAGGAAAAATCTTGGCATGATGAAGAGTTTCCGAAGTCTGCACCAGGAAAATCAAGCATCATTGATTGGTATGCTAAGTTTAAACGTGGTGAAATGAGCACCGAAGATGGCGAACGCAGTGGACTCCCAAAAAAGGTTGGCACCGACGGAAAAATCAAAATAATTCACAAATTAATTTTGAATGACCATGAAGTGAAGTTGATCAAGATAGCAGACTTTGTGAAGATATCATCTGAACGTGTACATCATATCATTCAGGAATATTTGTACATGAGAAAGCTGTGTGCAAAATATGGGTGCCGCGCGAGCTCACAATCGATCAAAAGCAACAACGTGTTAATGATTCTGAGTAGTGTTTGAACCTATTCAAGTGCAATAAACCTAAATTTTTGCGTCGATATGTGACAATGGATGAAACATGGCTTCATTATTTCACTCCGAAGTCTAATCGGCAGTCAGCTGAGTGGACTGCACACGCTGAACCGAATCCAAGGAGAGGCAAAACAAAACAGTCAGCTGGCAAGGTTATGGCATCAGTATTCTGGGATGTGCAAAGTATAATATTCATTGATTACCTCCAAAAGGGCCAGACCATCAATAGCGATTATCATAAAGCGTTATTGAATCGTTTAAAGGAAGAAATCGTAAAAAAAGGCCCCATTTGAAGAAAACAAAACGTGCTGTTTCATTAAGACAATGCGCCATGTCACAAATCAATGAAAACAATGGTAAAATTGCATGAATTGGGCTTCGAATTGTTTCTGCATCGGTGGATGCAGCATTCCTGGAACAGGAATATGTTGCTGGGGCCATATCTGGCAAATACGGTGGTATTTGCCAGATATGGCCCCAGCAACATATTCCTGTTCTCAGACCTAAAAGGAATGCTCGCTGGAAGAACATTTTGCGCCAATGAAGGAGTGATCGCCGAAACTGAGGCCTATTTTGAAGCGAAAGACAAATCGCACTACAAAAATGGTATCGAAAAGTTGAAAGATCGCTATAATCGCTGTATCGCCCTCGAAGGCAACTATGTTCAATAATAAAATCGAATTTCGACAAAAAAATGTGTTTTACTATGGTAGACCGGTGACTTTTCAATTGGCCTGTTATGTATCTATCAATGTGAATATGAAGAAATGTATTTATTCTACAGTCAATTCACAATATGTGCTAAATATTTCCAACAGTTTGTACATCAGTTGCTCAGTTCTGTACTAATTCATCTCTGTTCTAATTCAATCAACGGAAACCAGTGGAGGAAATGAAGAAATCAACACCATTACGAAATTCGTTTTCCCTAGGGGCAAACCATCGAGTTAACGGGAGTTAATATAAATCAAATAGCTTCCTATAAAAAGTGTGTTACGGACAAGCACGAAGTAGCAGGGGTTGCGACGAGTGTATGTAGTATTACCCCTTGCCATTGTTGAGATCGAAACCCTTCTGGAGAACGGGGGTGTAACGAATTGTCTGCATTTTTGTGTTTGACTGCGTTTTATGGCCAGCAGTGTTTTATATTCTAATATCTTGGCTATTACTGGTTGGAAGATATCTCCTTACGTATTTGTTGGTTATTGATTGTGAATTAAATGCAAGAAGGGTCATAAAAATAGAAAGAAGAATACTTTCGAAGGGAGTTTTCGGAATTATTATATTCGACTAAATTTTTAATGGTGTTCTTTCAGTGGAATTTTACCGTTTCAATAAAGAAAAAAAATTCCACACGTAGGGTTACACCTGAATGGTTTTTTTGCTCCTCGTTTGATGGCATTTTCAGTTTCAGGCATGTTCTTGCTGTTTGCGTTTCTAAGAATTTTGAAGTTGTTATTTTACATTCAACTTTGATTAAAAATCTGAAAATTTGTTTTGCACTAGACGTAAACTTTCTGCGGATAAAGCCAATGGGGCTATTTGTATGATTCAGGCATTTGATCAAACTAGAATGAGGGAATATGGAAGTTAATCTTGTTACAATTTTTCGCGGAAACACAAACGACATACCAACACACTGACAATAAACCAGAGTCATTTAGAATTATTTGAAATTCTCTTTGCAAGCCAAACCAAAACTTAGAAATCCCAGATAACAAATATTTTTACATCTCCAAAGTTTTTACATCTTTAGATATTTACCCTCAGCAGATACGGGAGTAAAATTCTATAGGAATCAAATAATTATCACATAGTGTAATTAATATTGCATAACGAAATAAATAAGAAAGAGAAAAAAATGGAAATGATTAATTGAAATTGTTTCGCAATTATAATGCAATCATTGTTTTCAGCACATTAAAATACAAATTGCATTTTTGAATGGAGAAGCTATTAAGAAGTCTGCAAATTGGCAGGACTGGAATATTTACTCGCAGGGCCATTTCAACCCTCAGATTCACCCCAACCACTTCAGATAATTAAGGACAAACTATTTTATTTCGAAATATCCCTTCTATTCAAATGAAGATTTTAGCTCGAGACTTTAACTGATTGTAGCGAAATGCAATATATAATTTGATATATTAGGTATATAACAGGTTCCTATTCAGGAAAACTTTGATAAGGAAACACACATTCTGTTAAAATTATATTGCAAAATGATTGCTTGAAAGGCTTGATTCGAAACATTTTCGAGATTCTCTCTGACGGTTAGTTAGAAAAAGTGTCCCCCAAACTCACTCGCAATTATTTTTGCATGCACTATTTGGTGAGATCATCTCATAGATGTGGTTTTTGCAATGGTTAAAAACCTGGAATAACTGTTATAATACAAATAAAAATTTGTATGTTGAAGCGCTTAATATATCGAAAAAACTGATAGGCCAATTGTAATCATCTCTTCGAGAAATAATGGGGCCAGGAAACTTTTCTTGCAACATAATGATTGTTTCGTTGCTTGTGTGGCACGAAGTGGAGTCTTTCTGAAAGTATCTTCCAATTTCGGCTATAAAAATCGACAAACCTGGGATTTTTCAACACTACGGGCCACAACAGCAATATTCTCAGTTGGTCTTAAGCGACTCACACGGTTTCGATTCTTCACTTCACTTACATGTCCATCAGCTCGAATTTTCTCACCAGTTTCACTATTGCTGGCCGCGAAGGTGCTTCACGACGACCTAAAAGTGCTTTAGTATTGCGAACTGCTACTACAAAATTTTCAACATTTTTGTAATGAATTTTAACAATTTCAATGCGTTATTGTAAACTGCATCCTTCCATTTCTAGTGATGGCATAGTTTTACTTGTCAAATATCAAAAATGACAGTTTCAAAAGTGACTGCTGTCCATTAGAGAGCGGGATATTTTTTTTTACCCTTCACATTAGTTAAAGCGACCAAATTTGTCTAAACGATGTGGAATGTTCGAAACTCTTTGAGCATACGGAATGAGTTGACCAGGATAAACAAAAATTCAAAAATTTCAACCACTTCTTCCGCTCTTTCAGCATTCAAATACCAATCGATAATATTAATTTTTTTATGCGATTATACTTTTCTCAAATGACAATTCTTACTATACAGATGGCGTTTACAAAAGGCAGAGTAGAAATGAAACATTTACCCACAAATAATTACCTAATATGATACAAACACCAGCAACGCAGATTGATAATCACTCTTTATGAATTTCTTCCTAACACATTGAAATTGAATTTCACGATATCCACTTCCTAGCACTGCATATACCTATACAGGGTCTTTCACGAGGAACCTCACCCATATTTATACGGGAAACTACTGAACGTATTTTCATGAAATTCTGCACTTATAAGTATTTCACGATGCTGATGAAATCTAAAATATTTTCAAGGCATGAGCACCTCCGATTTTTCCGGAAATGACGTCAACTTCCGTTTTTCAAATTAGAACACCATTTTTTTATTGCAGAAATAGATTCCTCAGAAAATTTCAAGTTCTTTTGATGTAACATTTTTCAGTTTTGGTTGGAAAATTCTCTCTGAGCGGGAAAATTCGAAAAAAAATCGAAAATAGAGCTCCGCTGAAACAAGAATAACTTCGAGGTTTTCGGATGGAAAATTTTCATTTTTGGGATTTTTCAAGATGTAAGCTTGATGTATCCACTTTAAAAATCGAAATCGCGATTCATGATACACGGGGTGAAAAAATCGCTTTCAAAGTTAGGGATGACAAAATCGTGAAAATCAATTTTTTCAAATTAGAACCCCATTTTTTTTATGGCAGATATTGAATCTACGTTAAAAAATAATGTGAGTGTATGCATCACACCCTTGCCCTAAAGTGGATATTTTCTGAGTTATTCACAAAAAACTGTTTTTCGTCTTGAATTTTCAGCTATTTCTTTTCCCTTCACGCCAAAAAGATGAAATTTTCAGGAACTGTTACTTAAACCATGTTTTAGATTTTACTACCCTAATATGCAAGAGAAAAAAGTTACAGGTTGTTCCTAAATAGATGGCGAATTTTGATTCGAATTTGTATCGGAAACCTCTTTATTTCAACTAATCGGCCATCGGTTTTTTTTCTCCAGTGATAAATAAATAATTCCTTATGAACCATATGCAAAAACTTACCATGTTTTACATTCTTTTTTTTCAATGATAGATATCATTTATTATATCTGTCAAAACCGATGGCCGATTAGTTGAAATAAAGAGGTTTCCGATACAAATTCGAATCAAAATTCGCCATCTATTTAGGAACAACCTGTAACTTTTTTCTCTTGCATATTAGGGTAGTAAAATCTAAAACATGGTTTAAGTAACAGTTCCTGAAAATTTCATCTTTTTGGCGTGAAGGGAAAAGAAATAGCTGAAAATTCAAGACGAAAAACAGTTTTTTGTGAATAACTCAGAAAATATCCACTTTAGGGCAAGGGTGTGATGCATACACTCACATTATTTTTTAACGTAGATTCAATATCTGCCATAAAAAAAATGGGGTTTTAATTTGAAAAAATTGATTTTCACGATTTTGTCATCCCTAACTTTGAAAGCGATTTTTTCACCCCCTGTATCATGAATCGCGATTTCGATTTTTAAAGTGGATACATCAAGCTTACATCTTGAAAAATCCCAAAAATGAAAATTTTCCATCCGAAAACCTCGAAGTTATTCTTGTTTCAGCGGAGCTCTATTTTCGATTTTTTTTCGAATTTTCCCGCTCAGAGAGAATTTTCCAACCAAAACTGAAAAATGTTACATCAAAAGAACTTGAAATTTTCTGAGGAATCTATTTCTGCAATAAAAAAATGGTGTTCTAATTTGAAAAACGGAAGTTGACGTCATTTCCGGAAAAATCGGAGGTGCTCATGCCTTGAAAATATTTTAGATTTCATCAGCATCGTGAAATACTTATAAGTGCTGAATTTCATGAAAATACGTTCAGTAGTTTCCCGTATAAATATGGGTGAGGTTCCTCGTGAAAGACCCTGTATACAGTTCTATTGTGATCTCTAAGGATGCAATTGGCGCATTAATGAGAGGTGCTCAAAAGCTCCAAGAAACCTTTGAGGATGCTTACAGTAGTGATAAGAAAATCGTCAGGTGGAAAACGCCGAAAAGATCACAACTGAAAGACCGCAAATATTACATTTCTCTCCAAGGTATTTGTATTTTGAGAATCGTCAAGTTGACAATGAGAAAATGCCTGGATTTGGATAATAGTCGAATACTTATGTTTTGATTGGCAATTATAACCATGCTTTAATGGATAAATTGGTAATTAATATGGTCTTCAACAGTAAGTAAATATTGTTCACAGAAACAGACATGTTGATAACAAGTCGATAAAAAGTTGTATGGAAGAATTGGTTCTCAGTCTGGACTGAGTTTATCATGGTACAATCTGATCCTTTTTTTCTGTTTCGAGCGTCAAGAAGTTGAATAATTCAAAATATTCATAGATCCGGATGAAATTTCCCACATCTACATGTGATTAACACACCAATACAACGCTCGTTAAGAATTAATTACAATGTATCGAATTTTTTAACAAATTCTAGATACATTCAAATATTTAACAAGATAATAAATTAGCTTCAGATACGCGCGTCATCTGCAGTCGTTCAGTTATTCGAGAACTCAAATTGTAAGTATGACATTTTTACTATTTTTGTCTAATTCTGTGGTTATTCCGTTCATTCTTCCACATCTTGTAGAACAAAATCGTGCGAGAATATATCAGAAACGCACAGTTTTCATGGTAACATTTTATTATTCTATGTTGGTACTCCGAACTTTCCGCCACGGCTTTATCTGTCAATTCATCAATTTGCCTTAAAGAAATCTGTTCTGCCAACCAACATTTTTCAATGCAAAAACCACTAAAATATATTTATGGAAATATTTCATTAATTTCAATGAAAATGCAATGAATTAGAGAAAATAATGTATAATACTCGTACAGAAGTCTCATTCTACCACTCGTTCATTCCAAAACTCGCCACTTCGTGGCCCGTTTTTGAATTTTGAACTCGTGGAAGAATATCAATGCCTTCTGCACTTGTATTATAAATAACTATTCTTTCACTATTATTGACATTTTCATATGCAGATAAATTAATTACTAAATTATTATATATCAAATTCGACATGGGTGCAGGTGAAAAAAAAAACTATCCGATAGAGCGTGAGGTTTTTAATGGCTTAATTTTTTCGTCACTTCTGCAATTGTTGTTGCACAGCTTTAGTTTGTTTACCAAGCTCTTTTATAGACTAAAGTCATTTATCTCAAATACATTTTGCACAAGTAAGGAATAAATTCAATATCCAGAAAAGAACGCTATTTTTGATATCGAGTTTGAAAGAACATATTTGTTCCACACAGCACATCGAAAGCTTTATCATGTTACATGAGGAATTTTTCAGTAGTAAAATCCCTAGAACATTGATAATAGACGAGATAATTTTATGGCAATCGAAAGCTCGTTACTTGTTGTCTGAGGGATATTCGCCGGAAAATTTTTGACTTTATCAAATTTAACTAAACATTAAATTCGTTGTTGTTCCCTACTATAGATGATCTATTACTATTGCATCGTGAGCATCTCGGGCTGATTTGAATACTATATACATATATTGTTAAACTGGTCATAATGTTATAGTTATTATAGTACTTTTTTGCAAGAGTTTTTCACAAAATGTTTCATATTGTCTACACCATTGCATCTCCATATTCGGTCCTGTATTTCTTTCTCATATTGACCGCCCAATCTTTTAGTATCAACGTCAATTTTTCTGAGCTCCTTTGTTCATTCAATTCATATTCTCGTTCGCTGTAAAAATCCATAAATATTCCCCTAATATGTTTGTGACTACCTATATGTTGTATTTCTGGGAATTTTCATTTGATTAGCGCATTTATACTTTGAACATATGCATAGCCGAAACGTGACGTTTCGACATTTATTTGGAATGAAGGCTGTTAATTCAAAGGACATTAGTAATGAATAACCAATTTTTTTTCGTTTATAACTCTTTATCCCCCAAGGCTTATGTCTGGGTACGCCACTGTAGTCAATCAGGGAATTTATTTATTTATTTAATACATTAATTCTACAAATCATTGATGTTCCCATAGAATAAATATGTTTATTTTTAAAAATTAGTACAATGCAAAAGTAAAAAACCCCCATTATGAATGTGTCATTTTATAATTTTTAAGTGATCTAATAAAAAATATTAATGAATTTTTCTTCTTTACTTCTTCTGGTAAGTTGTTATATTCCATTGCAGCCTGGTAGATCGGTGAATTTTTGGCTCTATTTGTTCTTATATTATCTAAATGGTAATTGTTTATTTGTCTTGTCCGGTAATTATGTATGTCTGTGTTGAATTTGAGCAGGCCATGCTCCATCTTGTATATCAGTTTACACTGCTCAACGACCTTCATGTTGGGTATCTTTAGTGTGTCATATAACTCAGTTGTTGGAGTATCATATGGTATATTATATATAGCCTTCAAAGCTCGATTTTGCAATCTTTATACTCTCTGTAAATTGCTGACTGATGTATTTGACCACACACTAATCAAGTAGAATCTCTTGTACTCCCCACAAGCTTTTATTTAATGCGTTGCCATCACAAAAAACGTCTACAAAAATAATATATGCAAATTATTCGTTAGAAAACTGCATGTTCAACAGAAAAACTGAACCTACTAAGCAATCTTCAAATTGTTAAACAAATTTTGATCCGTCAACAGAAGACAGTCAATCCACTCGTTTAATTCTAAGCTTACTAACATTTGTTAAATTAAATTGGTCGCATATAGAAACTTCAATAGTGTATTCCAAAATAAGTTTCAGAATGGGCTCCTATTCCAACACAAATGCGAAATTCGAAAACGAGCGACAAAGGAGCGAGTTTTCGAACGCATGAGTGTTGGAATTGCCTTCTGCAATGAGTATCAGACAATATTTACTCTATTTCAATCAAGTTTTGTGAAATATTGCCCAAATGAAATGGAAAATTCAGATAATACATCCTAGTGATTTTTGTATTGTATTTTGGCAGTTGGTGTGACTGTGACGAAAATTGACGGATTACGGAATTTGACCTTGAAATGTACGTTTCGAATTTTGGAATAATTTATAATTACGCATTAAATTCGTGAATCATGTCTGAAGAATTACATTTAACACCACAGAATTCAGAGAAATTACGAATAATATTGCAAATCATTTCACTATATCCAAACTATATTATATTGACAATTGACGTGTGTTGAAACCACAAAACAAAATAACTGAAAATAATGCTGTAATGAATTTATTACAGCACTGTTTTTAGTACTGTAATGAATTCATAACGACACTGAAAGTCTAATAACTCTCAAACGAAGTCTTTTTGATAAAAAAATTATATTACGTTTCATCAAAAATATCAGACCTTACATGATCCTAAAATTTTTCGCATCTAGTTTTGAATCACCCGACACCCTCTATAGTGAGATAAATTACTGTTAATAGTTTTTCTCAATTTCAGTATCGTAATGTATTCATTACTGTGCTAGAAACAGTGCTATTATGAACTGATTACAACATTGTTTTCGGTTATATTTTTTTGTGTTTCTCTACAATGACTTCCGATCCTATCAAATTTCAACACACTTCAATTGTCAATATAATATAATTTGGATATAGTGAAATGATTTGCAACTTCATTCACAATTTTTTTTTATTCTGGTGGGGTTAAATCGATTTGGGCAGACATAATTCACGAATTTAGTGCGTATTTATAAATTATTTCGAAATTCGGAACGAACAATTGAAATTCAAATTCCGTAATCTGTCAATTTCCGTAACAGTCACACCAACTGCCAAGATACAATACAAAAGTAACTAGAATCTGAATTTTTCGTTGAATTTCGACACTACTTCACAAAACTTGCCAGAAATTAAAAAATATCGTCTGATACTCGTTGCAGAAGGCAATTCCAACACCCACAATGTCGCTTTCGTGTTGGAATAGAAGCACATTCTGCAACTTGTTTGTACTATTCAATAACTGATTTACAGAATTTGCTAATATTATTCGTTTGATAAATATATTCCTTAGGTTTTCTTCAATAGTCGAAATGGATGGAAAGCTCATTAACGATCATACGTTCTCGAAAATCCCACAGAAATTCAATGTGACAAACTCCCACAACGGCAAAAAAAAGTTCACAAAACATCCCTTTATATTCGTATAAATGCCTGTGACCTGTGGTTAACCAATTCAAACGACCCAAATCCGGTGAGTTTTTTTAAACGTTATCTCTGACTAGAGTCTTTTCGTCCGACGATGTTGTGGAACTGAAGTGGCCACTCGATTTTTAAGCACAGAAATAGAAAATGATAGCGATTGTGGGCAAGGAAACGGACGTATCCGCATCCTATACAAGTATCTCGTTATCTTCCGAGGGCTTTAAACAGATTTCTTCAGGCATTGTACAGTATTACCCGATTCAAAGTGTAAGCGAGAGTTTTCAAAAGCGATTTGGCAGGGTTCGATGCTATGGCACCCCCTCGAGAACTTCCCTCGACCTTTTCACAGATGGAATTTGGAACTCAATATCTCGCCAATAATATTGCACGCATGTGTGGATCCGATTCGTCGAGTTATTTTTCTCGCAGGATTGTCACCAAATATTGTAGTTCAATCGAATTGTTTAGTTTGGCTACCTGTTTACGCAATTTATAGAATGCCAGGTGCGGAAGAATAATTTGTCATATACTCAATTGTGATATCATGAAAACCTTCCATATAAATTATTATTCAGGATCATTTAACAAACGAAAATCATTTGAGTTTTGTCACATCACATTCCATTCCCTGGAAAATGCCTTGTATTGGGTGTTTCAAATTTGTAGTCTAGTGAGGAGATCTCAGAATTCCTTTGAGCCAGAAAAAAATGAATGATACCTTTTCGGTTCCATTTTTGAGAGAATTTTTTTGGTGAAAACTGCAACCTAATGAGTGATAATATATGAATTTCTTATCAAACTATAAAAATAATCAAAAGTTTAAGTTTCACACGGCACATCAAATGAGTGCAATCCAATAGTAATCTGTAAACATATAATAAAAATATTCGGTAGTCACCAAGGTCTCCAAATTTAACACCGTTAGATATTTTCTTTGGTCACATATAAAGAACAACATTTCTCAATCTGAAAATTTTGAAAAAAACTAACTATGTTAAATCCGGAACTTAAGTAACTACCGATTATTTTTACTTTTATCATAGATGAAGGTACCTACTTGATTGATTTTCCGGGTGAAACTGAAATTTCCGTGATGATTTTTATAGTTATTACATCATCAATATCATTATTTTTGAAAAGTAAAAGAAGAGATTTAATTTTTTATAGAAATTTTTATGGTTTACGTTTAAAAAACACAAGTTCATATGATACCTTCAAAATAATTGATAGCACCGCACTGGATTCAACTGAAAAAAGTGCCTGTAGAATGTTGTCGTTTCATAGCACCACAAGTTATGAGAACTTTTCATTTCACGCCACAGTTCAACCTTAAAGATTCGCCGAAAGTGTGCTATTCATTCTTTTCTCTAATTCTGTGGTTATTCCGTTCATTCTTCCACATCTTGTAGAACAAAATCGTGCGAGAATATATCAGAAACGCACAGTTTTCATGGTTATATTTTATTATTCTATGTTGACACTCCGAACTTTCCGCTACGGCTTTATCTGTCAATTCATCAAATTGCCTTAAAGAAATCAGTTCTGCCAACCAACATTTTTCAATGCAAAAATCACTAAATTATATTTATGGAAATATTTCATTAATTTCAATGAAAATGCAATGAATTAGAGAAAATAATGTATAATACTCGTACAGAAGGCTCATTCTACCACTCGTTCATTCCAAAACTCGCCACTTCGTGGCTCGTTTTTGAATTTTGAACTCGTGGAAGAATATCAATGCCTTCTGCACTTGTATTATAAATAACTATTCTAGCTCAAAGTGATTCTGAGATCACTTCACTAGATAAAGATTTCGGGACACTCGACACATTGATGGTCTGAACTTGAATAGAATAAGATATGATTCATCAATTATTGTGAATACTTCACATTGCTATTTAACGTTACAAAATTACATTTGAATAATTCTCCAAAAATATGAGCAAATTCTCTATGAAAATGAACAATGGAAGAATGATTTCTCTGAAATAAATAAAAATCATTTTCCAAATTCCAAAGTCGAAGAACTATATGAGTTGGACTTTGTATATCAATCTATGATATTTTATAACACAGGGGCGTAGAAATGCGAGGGTACTGGGGTACAGGTTCCTCGGATCAGTTTAAGAAATAAACTCCTTTAAAATGAGCCCGAAAACGATTTGTTTTCGAGGTACAGATGTTAAAGTTCAAGTTTTTTGCTCATAGCACCTTTACTCAACAAGATATTCGATTTAAATCTAGTATAGTTATTCCAGATTAAAGTTGTCATCATGTGTTATGCTAATTTTGAATGCATTTCTACAGGGTGATATTTTTTCTGGAAGAGTGTTCGCTTTTTTTCACCAGATTTTTTTTGGTGAACCACTGGTAGTTTGGAAACTTTTAAAAGAAACTATGGTCCAGAACTACACTTTTTGGCTTCTTATCGGTTCTTGTCAAACAATTCTTCAGTAATCCTCTGGAAAATTCAAATTATTATAAGATCCAGAAAGTTAGGATGAATATAATTAATTATAAGTTTTGGTTTTGGCCCATGTATAGGACATTTTATTCTTGAAATTATTCAAGGAATCTCTCATTTTTCTTCGTACCTCCAATTTAGGAACACCCTGTTTGAGGGTAGAACAATCAAATCGGTAATCAAAAAAATTCTATTGTTTCGAGTAATATTTGCTGCAAACTTCGTTATCAAACCTTTCTTTCTTACATTACAGATATGAGAAGACGTGGTCGTCAAAAATTTTTACGTGGAAAAACTCAACTGGGTCGGATATGTTATTACAGAATAATTAGGCAATGAAGAGCCAAAATATGGACTCCATCGGTATCGTGATCATAAAAATATTGTGTACCTACTAACTTTTTTCGATATTTTCCATGAATCTCTGCTTCGGGTTTAGCGATCAACATGAAATTTCACAAGAAGCTTGAAATTGTTCTTCTATATCTACAAATGAAAATTTCCAACTTGAATCATTAATTTGGAAATAAAAAGGAAAAAAATACTTTCCATTGGAAAGTTAGCGTGTACCTATACTAGAAGCCAGACAGGAAAATCTAATTTGAGGACGTATTTGTCATTCCTATTAGAAATTCGAAAATTAAAGACCTTTCGACGACATTATAGACCACTTCAAACATGTCAATATATGTAGAAGATAGATCAGCAATACACATAAATATACTGTTTGAATACGCGAACACAAATTCTATCAAAATAAAAGTTTGGAATTTTCGATTTTTCTACCCGGCCTGGATCCAATCAAAAAACCTTTGTTGGTTCCACTGTATCTAACTTCAACAATATGTGAATAAATAGTCAAAGTTGAAATAACAGGTGTTCTGTGTCGATATTTGGTTACACTGTTCATCAGACAAATAGTGACCGAGTGGCTAATGGGTTGGTCAACATGGAAACGTGTGAGAGTTACGGGAAACCCGTTAGATCTGTACCGACTGCAACTCAAAAAAAAACAAGATTTTTATTTTCCTCTCCTATTTGTTTGTCTTTGTAACCGTTTGCGCAAGAGTGGTCAGTTGTTCGGAGGGATTTTTTATCGACAATGAATGATGGGGTGTGAATGGAAAGTATCTGAATGACAAGTACGGGTGTTTTTTAATAGCATATGAAGTTTCGATGGTTGTAATATCAGAGTAATAAACATAGATAGAGGGATAGAGAGATAGAGGGATAGAGGGAGATATTTTGTCCCCAACATGAACTATCAAATTTGACATGAAGCGCGCAGAAATGAAAACTTTCAGTGATACGACATTTCACTCAATTCGGGAGTTTCTCCACATAGAACGCACCTCTTATTTCCCATAGTGAATTAACGTTTCATATTAACTCAAAATATATTTATTATAAATAAATACCTTAGTACATCAGAAATTCAGAAAACAAACTTCAGCCAAACGACGTGAATCAACCCATGACACTTGGAGAGCAAAAGTTGGCAAACCTTGGATTTCAGCAGGTTGATACAGAAAATAATGAATATTCTGCCTATTATAAATTCGACAATTAGGAAAAATATCGGATTCCGAACATTCAAATTTGCATATTTAATCGGGAATCACTAAAATAAATATATTTCATTCAAAATAATATAAATGTACATTCATAACGATATAGTAAAATTGTGGATTTGAAAATATATCACAATTCGACAACGTAATCTGGCCATGTTGGGGACATGTAAAAATTGCGTTTACTCCCTCTATTTATGTTACTCTATGATTGTAATATATGGTTCGACAGTTGAGAATGTCAAACTATGTTGACATTTTTTCTTCAGTAAGGTTCAGTACTTCATCATGAACCGTTTAATGTTCCAAAGTGTGGAACTTTACTTTGAGAAAAAAAGTTCGCGAAGTTCATAGAGCACATCGTTCATTTTACGATCAACATAATCGGTCTAGTGATTAAGAAATTGGGGCAGTTATTGATTTTCTCACGAATTTTATTCAAAACGATCATGAAAACAAATAAACTTTCATAATGTAGAGAAAATTACTACTTTAGAGCGAAGTGTTGAAGAAGACACCGCAATCGAGCCGCAATTGTTACATCGCCGTTCTCATCTTGTTGGCCTTTGTCCTTTGACTACGCCAAAAATTTTACTTAGAGGCCTTGACTTACGAGCCAATAAAACACAGCTCGTGCTTGATTAAAGCCAAATTACCATTTTGCTGATAGGGTTAATTTAAAACTGGCCGAAAATGGGCATTTTCACCGAAGAATTCTGTTTGGAAATAAAGCTCATTTCTGATTAAATTGCTTCGTCAATATACTTATTTGCTGTATATGGAGCAAAGGAAATACTCAAGTCAATTTTGTTCCTAGGAGTATTTCAGCTGAACATCGACGATATTTGCTTCCAACAAGACGACCATACAGCCCACTTAACCATCAATTTATTGAAAATCAATTCGATTCCATCTCTATTGAATGGCGAACTGCAAAATTCGAAATAATTATTTCGATAAGTTCAAGATTCATTGAACTGTCAAATTTCACTCATAAGATGAACATCGCCCTGTATATCCCAAACGAAGGCAGATTGAAACCTCTTGATACGAGTCCTCCATGGTGACCTTCATTCATGGTATCCGTTTGTCGCATTCTTCCTGAGACACCCTGTATACAGTTATGTGGAATCCAGTTATGGATGAATGAGCCATCGCTCAGAAGCCGGTGTTCTTCTTTCATTTTTCATTGGTATTTCTGAAGGTTAAATCAAAAAATGTATGAAAAATTCATGAAACCATGTATGAAATATAGTATACCAATATTGAAATTTAATATTGATCTTCCAAACAGAACGCGTGTCTATCTATTCACCACACAGATAATCGATGTCATTGTGTGAAATATTGGAAACCAGGAGGACAATAACAGATTGAAATTACCAGATTCAATTGCACAATTACTGTGTTCATAACATTCAATTTAGCAAACTTTACAACAGAAAGTTGTATGAGTACGGAACAAATTTATTATGTTCATTAATTGACAAAATTCATTTTGGATTCCGCAAATGAAATGGCTTTACCAGAAGCTGAGTCAATGCCAACATTCGTTTCCGAGCAAATTATTGGACATTTAGTTGGGTTCCAACTGAAACTGCTCGATACAGAGTGTTCCTTCGGTAAAATTGAAGAATCTTCCTTCTTAGTTTTCGTCTAACATTAGAGTAACGATATTCTCAAGTATTCATGGGTAGAAATATCAATTTTCAAACGCAATCCAAATATGAATGACTAACAAAAATGTTGCCAATAACTCATACAGGGTGTTTCATAATATATGCGCATGATTCCTATGAATTTACTTTCTAAAATGCACCATTTTCGAGATAGAGGGTATTGAAATAGAAAAAAATATCGTTTTTGGCGAATATCTCCGGAACCCTTTATCGCACAGAGAATAGCTTTCGTCTTTCGTAAGCATTTTCTAATCATAATATGTTGAATTTTGTGTGTCTTAATTGGTGAAGGTTTTGGTAGAGGTTGTTCTTCTCCCCAACTCTATGCTAATGGAAAAAATAAGGTAAAGTTGACCGTTTCTAGTAAAATCAACGTTTATGTCGAAAAACATGGTATTCACTGTTGACCTTTTTTTAAACGTCAAAAACTTCAGGTTAACAATTTATAGTAATTTACGTAACAAGTCCGGCAAATAGAGTTTTTTTGGACGAATAGACAAGCCGTTTTCTCGGTTGCTATAGTAATGATCAACTGCATTTATTAAAAATATACCTACCAAGATTTTTATATTCACAATGACACAAACGACGTGATTCTTTTCCGGCCTAGTCCGGGAAGTACGTACTTTCCGGACTAGGCCGGGAAATGCTACTTTCTCAGAGAAAAAGCGTCCGGGAAGTGAGCACTTCCCGGACTATTGCCGAAAACAGTAATTTACGTAACAAGTCCGGAAAATAGGTTTTTTTTGGACGAATAGACAAAATTCCAGGAGAAGCGTAAGCGAGTCCTGGAAGTCTGTGAGTCCAAAAAAACTATTTTCGGGCATGTTGCGTACAATATTTTTTCGGCAACCGTGTAGAATAACACCATCGCTGCTGCTTTCCATATTTTATTGCGATTGCGGTCAAAAAACATGCGAATTTTTGACAACTAATTTCATATGAAGGACTGTCAGCCGTTATCTCGGTTGCTATGGTAATGATCAACTGCATTTATTAAAAATATCCCTACCAAGATTTTCATATTCACAATGAAACAAACGACGTGATTCTTTTCCGGCCTAGTCCGGGAAGTACGTACTTTCCGGACTAGGCCGGGAAATGCTACTTTCTCATAGAAAAAGCGCCCGGGAAGTGAGCACTTCCCGGACGGTTGCCGAAAAAAATTATTTTTGAACAACTGAACAATGCTTACGAAAGCTATTCTCTGTACGAGAAAATGTTCCGGAGATGTTCGCAAAAAAAGATTTTATTTTTCTCAATTTCGAAAATGGTGCATTTTAGAGGAAAAGTTAATAGGGACTTTTTCTATATTTTTGGAAGAGCTATTGCATCCTGAAGTCCTGCGCATATATTATGAAACTCCTATATTATACTATAAATACTTATCCCTTGATGTTTTGTTTCAAGAAATCAAGGGATCGTGTTTTCGGCAAAAAGGATTTTGTGTTTTCTAGCTTGAAATTTGGTATAGCGACCAGTTTAGTATAAAATTTCAATAATATTAATCATTTCCGAGAAAAGCAGATACACACCGGAAAAATTAGGGGAATGAGAAAATCTCATCGCATTTTGTATTTTATTTTATCTGGAACCCTGTGGCCGATTTTAGCAATGATTTTTTGGAATTGTAGTTTGATTCGTTGGAAACATAATTGTTCAGATGCAGTCCTCAGTAAGAAAACAAAAATAAAATTAAAGTAAGGTTTCATTCAAAACTCTCTGATATTCGACTGAATAGTTGACAGACGAGAAGATTTACGAAAACAAATATGTTGCCTCATTTTTGTTGAACACTTCCTCTGTTCAGTAGTTGGGATATTTTAATTTTGAGAGAAATTAAAACACTTTGGTTGAAAAATGATAACTGAATTCATCAATACAAATAACTTTTTCATAGAATTTATGTACAGGGGGTTTCACGTTAGCGGGTCACTGGATTTTGTGGCTTATCCTCCAAGCGAAATTGAAAAGTGACCCTTCACAATGACAGTATTTTTCACGGGCTATCCAAATATGTAATCGGAAAAACTATCGATCCAAAGCATAGAAGTAATAAATTTCCATTCCAAATTGGTTTTTCCTCTATTGAAAAAAAAACCGTTTTTCCAAAAACAACATTTTTTTGCAAATTGAACAGATTTTCAAAATAAGAAGGTCTTAATACTATTTCTCACCAATTGTTTCTCCATTTGAACTTCTGGTTCTCAAGAAAACAAAAGATTTTTTCTTGCAAAATATATTTCATAATATTTTTCTATATTTTCCGAATGCTCAATCGATTCTGAATCCGAATATGTAAATATAACGGTAGTTTTATATTTATTTCAAGCAATTCTATTCAAAATCAATCTGAGGAAATTCTGATTTCATATTCGGAAAGTATATCCATGTGTCTGTAGTCCAATAAATATTTGATTGTCAAATTTTGAAGTTTTCATTTTCGATTATAATGAGACCTAAAATATAAAGCTTTTATTATAATCTCATTCTCCTTCTACTTTTTCAAACACGATAGTGTTTTTTATTATAATCGAGAATGAAAACTTAAAAATTCAGATTCGGATTCATAATCGATTGAGCAAACAGAAAATATGAAAAAATTTTATGAAGTATATTTTGCAAAAAACAAATTCCGTTTTCTTAAAAACCGGAAGTTCAAATGGAGAAACAATTGGTGAGAAATTGTCTATAGACGTTCTAATTTTGAAAACCAGTCAAATTTGCAAAACAAATTTTTTGGAAAAACGGTTTTTCTTCAACAACTTTCCATGCCTTGATTCGATATTTGGATAGACCGTGAAGAATACGATTATATTGATGGGTCACTTTTCAATTTTGCTTGGACGATAAACCATAAAATCCAGTGACCCGCTTACGTAAAACACCCTGTACCTACACTTTTGGTTCAGTGTTTGAATTGAAATTATTCTTAGAGCTTTGCGATTCAAACCATTTATTTCTCGTCCAACAACGGTACCATATGAACGGCTGTAATTTTTCTCAAATTTAAGATTGCAATAAATACAAAGAGAAAATGTTCTGAAAAGAAGAGGCAACGTATGAGTGTTTTTTAAAATATTCTCGTCTACCGACGAATCATTCCATATGATATTCTGAATAAAACTTTATATTTCATTTTTTGTTCACCGCTGTATATATAACAAAAACGAATTCAATGAGGGTGGTATCTGAACAGTTATATGTTTCCGAAGATCAAGCTTCAACCGAAAAAAAAAAAAAATGGTAATACCGGCCAAAGGATTCAAGAGAAAAATTACAAACGTTGTTGATATTTTATCTGTTCCCCTAATTTTGTCAGTGTGTATAAGTAAATGAGAGCCGAATCTCGTTTTCTGATTTCAAAACCAGATTTACTCAACACAAAATGAGTTCTCCTCTGCTAACCGGGAAAAATTAAACTCTTCGATGAGGGCTTTTTCTTATGCTTGTCGCATGACCCTTTACCATCCTTTTTTTCTGTCAGTTGAAGATAGAAGTTCCACTCACGTGAAGAAGTGAAATAATTGCCTGGTGAGGCAAAAAGGGGGAGCACATTAAACATACGCGTACAATTGTACAGTTCATAATCGGTTGAGTGGTTTCACATAGAACGAATTCAAAAAGATGCAATCGATCCTGTAGGTCATTCAGATCCATCATATAAATATTAAATATGAATGCGTTTGAATCGGAATGAATTCAAACGTGGTTTATGTTAAATCGTATCAGATGGAAGGAGGATTCTTCGAATGGTGTTTATTTTGGTTGGCCTTCTATCCTGATCAGTGTTTGATTTGTATTCAGATATGGATAGAATTGTTATCTGATCCGTTGCCATTTTTTGTTCAGTTTTCTTTGTGCTCGAATTGATGATAGGGTAATTGTAAGATGAGGGTTATTCGGGTCGTTTTTAATGTTTTTGTTATATGTGAATGTTTTAACGTTTACTTATATAAAAAAAATAAAATCGGTGAGTTGAACACACTTGTCTTATCCTCATTCTTATAACAATAAAGATACGATTATTTACCTCTATTCCGGACTTAGAAATAGTAGTTTATTCCCCAAGGAAATGCATTTTTTATAATTTTAGTATGTCAAAATCACAGTCTTCAACGAAAGCCTGTGATTTTAAACAACTCTGCATGATAAGGGACGTATTTTATTACACGTAAATGATAAACTGGATATTGGTAATCCATATTATGCAAAATTTCTACTTCCTATGATTTTACATACCCAAGTAGTAAATGTTTAATTGATGGTATGTTTTGTACCAAAAATAAAATCGGAACATAGAGTTGAGTCTGGATCGAGATGTTGATCAGCATTCATTGTTGTTAGAAAAATGGATGAAAAAGATAAAAACCATGGCTAAAAAAACTGATATTTTTCAATTCTACTGAACAATCCGTCCGTGAATGTCTTCAGCATTATATAAAAACTTGCAGGGTGAGTCTTTGACTTTTATATGTTTTAACAGTAGGTTCTGGAGTTCGAAAAAACATTTACTAGTTTTTCCGATTCGGCCTAAATGAAAAGATTTCACATTTTGAATTTTCATAATGAGCTAAACCTGCACACTAAAGTTATTCCAACCATACGATATACCTTGTACCTTTAACCTTGGAAATGAACTACTCTATTAGAAAAACAATTATAAACTAACTTTTTTCTTTGCTTTTTGGGGACGAAGTGGTATTTAAAATACAAATAATGAGTTATCGCAATTTCGTTTGGCGATAAATAATAATAAAATAGAGTTGAGGTGAGCTCATTCAAAAAACTTCATTTCCAAAGTAGCCTAGTGCTTCAATTTTAAAATTTGAGACATGAAAACGTAGCAAATACATATTCATTTCAGTGGGTTTTTCAACTGAGTTGAGGGTACTTTGGATAATGAATATCCAAAGTACCCAATTCCCATTAAATTCTACGTATAATTTTGTTTTAAGATCAAATTTTCCGAGAACAATGTATTATAGGAGAAAATATAAACAATATTTAATTTTTTTAAAATGGTGAAATATTCAATAAAATGTGCGTTCAAATTACTTCAAAGATCGGGTTCATCGAATTTCTGGTATTTTCGAAAAATGTAATCGTCATAACGAAGAAACTGGAAGATTTGGATGGAATCTTGTTTTCGAAGAAGATTTATCATATCAATGAAGAACTATTCTTCGAAAATCATTTCCTTCGATAGAAAAATTTGAGAGATATAACTGAAAAATATTTTTTCCATAAGCCCCTATCCCTAGCCGAATCAGCAAAAATGGTAAAGGAAAAAGTGTTACTTTTATCTCAGGAATCTCCTGTTGAAATGTATGTACCAAGCCAAGACTCACCTTGTATAATTTCTCGTCTATCAAATAGACTTATTTACACGATTCATTGATTTTACTTTATTCGAAAAATGAATCGAAAAATACTAAAAATATTTTTATTAATGAATGTCTTAATGATATATTTTTTCAACTATCTGCATATTCGTTACTAAATACCAAAATGCGATGGACCAAATATTCAAATATGCTTCTATTGAGAAAAGAATCTAATATTTCTCTGAAAATAGATTTGACCGAGTTGAAATCTTATGTGTGAATGTTTAATTACAAGCTTAAAGAAATATTTCATATTGATCGGGTCACCCAAACCCTAAAAACATTGTTTTCGTAACGCTAGCCTTTGTTGAAATTAGGTTAGGTTAGGAATAATCACTGAAAAGTTTAAGCCAAAAGGATCATATCAGCACAACACCTCATCTCCATAAACTAAACAACAACAATGATATCTGATAAACTGCAATCGGCGCATAAATACTTGCAGAATTTCAACTAGGTGGGATTTGTTCTCAAAGGAATATTAATTTATCTGTGATATCCTCCTTAAATTTGCTTCAGTTCAGAAGACGTTATGAACACAAAATTTCGCTCGAAACATGAAATTGTTATTCAAAATATAAACCCAAAAATCTCTTTCCGATGAGATGTGTTGCCAGAGAAGTATTAAATATATCTTTTCCGATATTCTTTTTGAATTTTCTGGAGTGTTGATTTTAAATTCTAATTCTTATCAACTCCCAACTCCGTAGAATTTGTTGTCAATTCTTTTTTTTTTTGTTCCTGTTACGCGACCGTTTTGTAATTTTGCAGGACGCTCGAAATTATTATTTTATTTTTAAATAGATTCGATCCTTAATTGGCGGAAATTCATTATGAATAAAATTGAAACAAAGTAATTTCCACTTCACTATTCGATTGTCTGCAACAATTGTTTCTCGTTTCTCCACACTGTGGCTCCATCATGTAACCTGTTTGTACTTTGTTTTTATTTTATTTATTATTTAATATTTGAATATTAATTGTCATCTCAATCGAGTTTCGAAATCAACAAAAAAAAAACAAATTTTGAATGGCCTTGAGTATGTACGAAACCCCTATTCGGATATTACCCACTAACAAATATAACGTACTTGACCCCGAATTTATCATCAGTGAGTAGATTTTATCGTTTGAGACCATAACGGCTTCAAATTCGATAATCAAGGATATTTTAACTAAATAATATAGCGATTGTTGTAGTCCGGGAGCCAGGTGCAAATTTGGTTGATTATTTCCTCTCGAGAGATACTTGGTGAGATGCATCATTTAATAGTAATGAAATGCCTCGTGAACGTCAGCTACGACTCGGTTGGGGGGAGAGCGGCGGCAGCCCCCCAAACACGAAGAAAAAAAAAATACATTCAGTCATTTCCTCCCAACTGAAAATTTGTCAAATTGTAGATAACCCAATATCTAGACGAAAAAATGCAATCAGCTGGCTATAGCATGGTGGATTATACGTCAGCTGGTGCCTCAAACATGAAAAAAAAAATTATATTTTCAATGACAGCTCTGACAGCTACTCTGATACTGAATAAGAGAGTGGAAGTAACTAAATATTATTGTGCAACATGTGGAGAAAGTCCTTTTCTCGCGAGTGTAGCACTTTCTGATTCATTATCAGAGTCGCTGTCAGAGCTGTCATTGAAAATATTTGTTTTTTCATGTTTGGGGCACCAGCTGACGTATAATTCACCATGCTATAGCCAGCTGATTGTATTTTTTCGTCTAGATGTTGGGTTAGCTACAATTTGACAAATTTTCAGTTGGGAGGAAATGAGTGAATTTATTTTTTTTTTCTTCTTGTTTGGGGGGCTGCCGCCGCTCGTCCCTCCAGCAGAGTCGTTCACGGTGCTTTTTATTTCTATTACCTGATGCATTCTACTAATTTCCGTTTGAGAGGAACTTGGTCATGTATATCTGTTAGTGGCTCCCGGACTATTGCAGTGATACAGAAATTGTGAGATTGGTTCACTACAAGCAAAAATTCATCCAAATTTCTTTACTTCACGTATGTTCCTTTCCCGAATTGTTCTAAACGACTTGCTCAGATTTATAGGAGACCTCTCAGAAATTATAGTTCTGAAGATAAAGTTCTAGTAACAGTTTCCATAGACATAGAAATCACCTTGTAAATTGTTGGAAAACAGGGTATAGCTCATCTGCTGCAGATCGTTTTCCACCTAGCAAAAATTGAAGAAGTCCCCTCCGAACTCCTTCAAGTAAAATTCCTCGATCCCCAAACTAGAATGAGATAAATTTATTCCAACCGCCAATTCAAAATGCCGAAGAAGCATTCGGCATTCGGAGAACATTTCAATTTCAGAATTTAATTATGAAAAATCAGGAGTGGGATCTGAAGCACTTCAACAGAGAGAATACTAATAATATTTCAATTAACTTTTCTCAGTATCTGGGTGCTGCGAGGGAGTTCATGAAAGAGTGACTGCCTGCGGATGACAAGCCTGGCCAAGATCATTTCCAATTTTATATACCCAGTTCAATAGTGTCTCGACACCATCGGTAACCCTTATAGATATAAATGGGGTATTTAAGATTGGGGCGAGATCAAGTCGATATCGTATCGCAGCAATTTTCACATCCTCGATGCTTTGAACGGAAAAATTATTTCAATTGAGCTATAGATGAACAAATCTCCGGTTTTGGGAGTCTTCCTTTATATGCATCTAAGAAAATTAGGTTTCTTTTTTTCATTTTCAGTAAAATCATAATATATTAAATGGAATGTTTAACAATTGTTGGTGAAATTTTACACTGCATATGTAAAATTTATTCATTTTATTTATTCATTTCCACACCAGGAACCTCAACAGAAAATCCAATCACAGAGGTTCACAATGAATATAATAAAAAAAATTATTATAATTTCACACTCTATGAGAAAATCATTAAAAAATAATATATTAAGCATCGAGCAAAACACCAACAAATAAACTAAATATTTCATAAAAGACAAAAATATAAAAAACAAATATTAATGTTATTCGGAATCAAGTAATGTGACTTCTGAACAGATATGTCGATAGCCTTCTCTTGAAAATTTCTAAAATAATTGAATATGGGTACTTATATAAAAAGCCAGAATTGTATTTTTACTAGAGTTTTTGTGACTGAACATAATGCTTGAAAATATATTGCTAACAACTTAGTATCACTGGACGAAAAGGGTACGTATTTACAACGAAAAATAACGTTGAGGCAATGAATTTCTTTACCGAAATAGTACGGTGAACGAGTTCATTGGGTCAACGAATTATTGTACAGGGTGGGCAAATAAGCGAGGTAAGCGGCTATATCTCAGGATCCACTCATCGTAGAGACTTGCGGTAAAAATTTTTACCACTAAAGTGTACAAGAGAACACACTGGAAATTGTTTTGAATTTCATACCTCTACCGCTAGGGGGCGTAATAGCTATCGTCGAGTAGAAAAATTAATTTTACTCGAAAATGTTGCATATGAAGTTGAAGAAAAAACATCATTATTGTAATCCTTGGAAAATTCTCTATCTTTTTGAATTGTCACATAACTCCAGAACGCCTGAAGCTATCGCTTTGCGACCTTTTGGTTTTTTCATACAAATTTGATAGGATTTCTGTTTCTGTCAGATCTTAAAGACACAATTTGGTTTTTCGCGGTGCATCAGTTGAAAAATATCTTCTTTCGGCCATAACTTCAGGACGCCTGGAATTATCGTTTTGCAACCTGCAGGTTTTTTCATGCAAATTTGATGGAATTTCTGTTTCTGTTAAGGAAATCCTATCATTACATTTGAAATTTCTGAGTAAAATGAACAAAACAATGAACCTCTGACTTAGCGCCCCCTATCGAAAGCAGCAAAAACAAATTCATCATGACTATATTTTGTCCTCAATCAACAAGATATTATCTTTCAGACGAGACCTAATTTGCTCAAAAATATTGAGCCAAACTGAAGTTACAGGCGTTTCAATCAGTCAGATTTCTCCCTTTCACCTACCCTTATTTGATGTCGTAAAACCGAAAGTGACAATTCAAAAAGATAGAGAATTTTCCAAGGATTACGGTGATGATATTTTTTCTTCAACTTCATATGAAACATTTTCGAGTAAAATTCTTTTTTCTACTCGACGGTAGCTATTACGCCCCCTAGCGGTAGAGGTATGAAATTCAAAACAATTTCCAGTGTGTTCTCATGTACACTTTAGTGGTAACATTTTTTACCGCAAGTCTCTACGATGAGTGGATCCTGAGATATAGCCGCTTACCTCGCTTATTTGCCCACCCTGTACATTAGTACATTGGGACAATGTACACCAAATATGCGTAAATACCACTACTATGATACATCAAGACAAGCTCAACGTATGAAATTTCATTGTCCCAATGAAATTTGTTCATTGTATTAACAAACGTTGTACGTTAATTCAACGTACGTACTCGTTGAATCAATGTACGATAACCATTATTAGAATGAACGCGTATGTTGAAAAACATTAAAACTTTTGGGACTTACGGAGTGACGGATTCATGCATGATGAATATATTCATATTCAAATTTTATTTTTGTAAATTTCGAATCAAATCTAAAGTATCTGATTTCCTCCATCTGTATATACTCAATGATTTTTTTTCATATTCGTTTATGAAAAATCATAAATGCTATAAGGGTCGGTTGAAAATTATTTAAAAACGAAAAATTTAATATTGTTGAAATTTTCTTTGATTAAATCAATCCTAATAAGGTATTTGCACTATAAATAATATTGTTTCGATTGACGTCCTCATAGATTGGACTTCTGACAATGAAACAAAATAATTTGAAATGATATGTTAATAAATATGCGAATAATGTTCTAAAAACTCTAATAATTTATGCCTATCAGAAAGAACTGAAAAACGAACTGGATTAGATAAAATTACGTTAATATTGTAAGTCATCTGCATTTTTCTTCGTTTGCATTTAGGGTTTTGCTGCTAATTCCGTTATTTAATGGTAGTTATAGGTATTGCTGATTTGAATATATTTACGTTCCTTATAGCATGTAGAAAGGTCATTGAAAATTTATAGTTTTTAAAACACTGTTGATTTCTAACCACGAGCAGAATGACATAGCGAAAATAAAATGAATCGACGTAATGTTCACAATACAATACTCTCAAATAATCATTTATATGATTTTCACAAATTAAAACGGTCGAATCATCAATAAAAACAAAAGCTTTCATGTATAGCACTTTATACTTCATATACCTACTTAATATTTCAAGGTGATGTTACTAACGGATCATGTAAAACTGTGTTTTGATAGATTTGTTTTTATTTCTATTTTTGCTATTATATTATTATGCAAATTTATTTGCTGAATAAATACCACATTGAAACGAAATGAAATAAAAAAAATCTCTGAGCCAGATAACCATCTTCATCAAAAAAACTATCTGACGAGGGAAAAATAGAATAATATTCGTAAGAGCGCAGTGGATGTACACTCATGAGATAATAATACATAACAATAAAATAGAAAAATACTGACTTGAAGGTAGGAGCATTTGGGAGTTCGTCCATTCATGCCTCTATTGCGCTAGTGAAGTGGACATTCCTATTATACTTACATTACATTGGTGAGACAATGTGATTTATTATAAAGTCATTGTTAGGATATTTAGATGATGGTCAGCAAACATTATATATAATCAACTCTTTCATCATTCAGCGACTCTGAACGTTCCTTCAATTACCTAAAAAAGTGCTATCAAATTTCCTCAAAATGTTATAGATAATTATCTATTGATAAAATTGAATGGAAAAGTATTAAAAACATTTCCAACTGTTGACGCATTTGTACATTGCTATTAAGAAAAAAAAAATTAGTGTTTTTTGTCCTATTCACCATTAAATAATTTTCATCAGTATAAGCATTCACAAAGATCCATTCAGTTTTCATTGAGTTTAGAATAGGAATGACGAACAATAGCTACTTCAGTAATAAAACACCTACTAATATTTTCCAACCAGTGTATGTGCAAAAATCGGCTCTTCTACAAATGTAATCTCATCAAAAATGAGTAGTTCGATAGTCAATTATTTGAGTAAATGTATATAGAATTATAATCATAGTTAATGAAATTTGTAATATTCTTCCTGATGTGAACTTTCAAGAAATATATGGGTTGTTTGGGAAGTACCTATAATTTCCAGTGATGTTTCGTCTTTTATCTGCTCGAAAAAAGCTCGTAATAAAAGTAAGTTTTTGGCAATAGATATGAGGACATCAGTTGTTTGCACAATGAATAAAGTGCGAGTTACGATAAATTTATATCAATTATTTGCAGGGTATTAAGTATCAACACTTTCTTCTTTCTTGCGTCAAAATGTGTCGTTTTCACGGGCATAGCCAGGGGGGGGGGGTTTGGGTGTTCAACACCCCCCCCCCCCGAAATATTTAAGATTTCAAAATTTATTGAAACGAAACGTCAAGTTAACAGGAGTATATACACTGTGTCCGTAAAGTATGGAACAAATTTATTCTTAGCTAAACAGATCATTTTAAAAAATAATCCTGAAACACGTCGATTTTTTATTTCAATTTACCTTATTTTGAAATAATAATCTAATATACAGGGTGAATTACTTTCGAGTAATGACGTCACCGTCATTTTTTTTAAATGGAACAATAATGAATGAGTAATCTCCGATTACTATAGGTGAGCTGATTCCAAAAATGTATCACATGTTGATTCCAATTGGTACAGGGTGGACAAAAATACAATAGTTTTGTAGACAACTCAGACAAACTCAGCTAGAGTAATCGGAAAATTGAGACAAAATGGGGGTGTTCCATTTAAACAAAAATTACGATGACGTCATCACTCGAAAGTAATTCACCCTGTATATTACCCTGATTATTATTTTAAAATACGGTAAATTAAAATAAAAATCGACATTTTCCAGGATTATTTCTCAAAATGGTCTGTTTAGCTAAAAATGAATTTTTTCCATACTTTACGGACACAGTGTATTCGTAGTACATTCAGTAACAGATCGTTCACTTTGAAACCTATTTTATTTTTCAAAATCTCGAAAATATTTTTTTTAATGGAATTTGTAAAAAGTGAATGAGATTATCACTCTCAGTACAATTCATTTGTAATCTGAATCAAATTACCTCTACGTAATCCAGTCAATTTGTGCTCACATGTGCCCCTCAAGGGAAAGTTATGGGGTAGTTGTGATTTTTTCGATCGTATATGTATATTTTTTGGGTGCTGAATTCGAATCTGAGGTTTAGCCCCAAAATTTCGTGACGGAACATAAAAAAAAAATACAGAAAAAAATTTCATCTTCTGGCGTTTTCTTCCATCAAGTTTTTTGTCGATAAACCTGGCTCAAACGATAGTTCAAAATTGGCATATTTATCTATGTCTGCTGAAATCCAGTTGATGGGTTAGTTTTGATTTATTCGATTTATTTTCTTTGTTAATGGGGTACAGAATTCGAATCTGAGGTTTGCTATCATGATTAACTATTGAAAAAATGCAAAATAGGGAAAAATTTTCATTTTTGCCGGTTTTTTGCATATAAACTTTCTACACATAAATTTGAATTTGCGAACTCTAAACAAAATTTCAAAAAGTGATTTTGAGAATGCTTTTTTCTCAAAACATACTTGAGAAATAAAACTAGTGAAAATAGACTGAATGGGTTGGCTCTCATGAAGTTGATATATTTAAAAAGAAAGACAGAAGACTTTTTTTATAATATGTAAATAAAATCAAATGTTCTTGTCCTTTTTTGTTTTTTATATGGTTAAATATATATTTTGTAATAAATATTATTATGGTTATGTCAAGCACTTTTATTCGCTTTATTATCTGGAACCAGTGGCATATTCAGAGAATGATTTTGATATTTTTGCTCTACCATGTATATGTTAGTACAATCCAAACACTCATTTATTTCCATGAAAAAAAATTCTCCCATTATTCTTTCTGTATACGCCTTTGTCTTAAACCCCCCCCCCCCGAAACTGAAACCTGGCTACGCCCGTGGTCGTTTTTGTCCACAAACATGTGTTCTTATCCGCTTCATTCGTGATATACAAAGCGTTGAAATTGTTTTTGATTATAGCTATTTTTTTAGATATTAAAATCAAATTTGAAACAGAAAGTTTCAGGATTGACATCCATGCATACTGAGTGTTGAAATCTACAGGTTGATATTTTCTCAGAGGTCAAGCCTTTAAAACTTTATTATAGTGCGTCGCTGGTGGATTGTAAAATACGAAATTTATTTAGTGTTTCATAAGCTAATTTGTCTTTTGTAAGTTTCATGTATTCGCATCTATTAAAAAAAATTAAATCAATTTTTGTCATTCGCATATAATTTTTAACGTTATTTCAACTGTAAAATAAGAAACAATGGATAAAACCCGATCATATATAGACCAACTTTCAAATGGCGAATAATTCAAAACAAACCGAAACGTTTAAATAAAAATTGCAGTCAAAGCTCACTTTCTCTGAGAAATTTGTGTGATTTATCTAACTATTTTTCTGGATAACGGTCGGAGATGTGTGCAGTGTGAAAATTACAGGGGATAAATAAGTTGGAAAATAAAACAAAAAAGTAATTTTATATGTTTCCATTCACCAGCGGTGTACAACGATAAATTATATAGCGGAAAAGAGTTTGTGTCCAAAAAAAATTACTGTAGATTCTTACACTTAGGTATTCCGCATACAGAATGATGTAGTTACCAAGTAGGTGAGAAATATCTCATATTCGATCTTAATATCTCGAACACTAAAAGACCTACGAAGAAAACAGTAAAAATCTTGAAATCATATTATACAGGTAAGAAATTAAGTTTTGAGGTGCATTTTTTTCAGGTTAAAATAACAATTCAAACAACTATTGTAATAGTTTCCCTCGGAATCCAGTTTTCGGAAAACTTATCTCAAAATACTTATAGAAAAATTCTCAACCTTTCTGTAACATCAGATTATTTCATTAAGTAGTCCTTATATGAGACAAACCAAGATGGAATATGTCATCACTCATCCTCATCATTCAAATTCTCTTCAATTATCAGGTTATTTCATTTATTCTCACAAAGATTGCAAATTTTTTTATTATATAGTTTAAAGTTGGAGTAGGATTAATATTATTCTGTTCGTTAGATGGAATACTTTGATAAAGATTCTTCTGGAAACACCCCAATTTAAAGAAAACAATATCTCAGCTAGTTTAACATTTCCCTCATAACTTGTTTTTTGCGATCGACTGCGTCTTAGGTCAAATTTGGAAAAAAACATTTCAATAATCATATAACAAAATACAATAATCTACACTAACAAAGATACTGCCATTTTCTATTATAGAACTCTCACATACGCAATATTGCAAAATAAGCAATATGACATATTTTATACTTAAATTTTTAAATATGAAATTCCTCCAGACAACTAATGACGCACACTATGAAAGACCAAAGATTATTATAGGTACTAATTCACTATTACTTTATGAATGAAATCATTTTCATTTCAATATATACCATTGAAAGGAATAGCAAGAGACGTCCTGAAAAAAAAAGGCAGTTTAAATACCAGATTGATATAGATTGATTGATTTTTATCAATATATTGTTACGTTTCTGAAAACCCAATCATAAAAAACTTTGTAATTACGAATTAATAATTATTCACATCTGAATGTTTGATTGCAACATTATCTACCAATTTTCGACATGTTCTCACCCTTATCGAACCCAAGTGGCCCGTGAAGACCAGGCAGGGGATTAAGTGCAAGTGACAGAAGTGATGTCAACCCCTCTCCAGTATCGTTTCAATGGGGTTTATGACCGCCACACACAGAAAGCCACTCTGAATTGAATTAAACATACATATTAACAATCCCACCACGTTATACGTGGTGTTGTTGCAACATATTGTGGGCTTGTGACGGTCGAAAGTACTTCAACTCTAATTACATTTTCGTTAACGAGTTGCTGTCGAGCCACGTCAATAATGAGATTATTTCCATATATGTATAGAATTGTTTTACGCGACTCATTCAGAGTTATTTTCAATGTATGTAGTTATTGGAGAAGGTAGTTGCAGAATATTTTTAATTAGATGTGAACAGAGAATGATTAAATGTTTAATTGATCAATGAATTGAATATTGGGCAATTACCTACATGCATATATTTCCAAAAGAGTAAAGACCTTTATCAACCTTACTAATAATGAATTTCAGTGCACGAATTATATTTTTTAGCGTTCATTCCAGCAATTCGTCACGACTTTTGAGCCGAAAATAGTCCTTAAAGATAAGGTTCGACACAATCAATTCTTCCTCAAATTCGCTTACATATATCCATCGTCTGGTCCAGTTCGTACAAATTTTAAGTTGATTATCTCATTATAACTGTAAAACATATCGAAAAAATGAAATAAGTAAGGAAGACTGGGGAGGGTTGATATCTTATTTAAAAAATTGTTAATGAAACATTTGTGTTTAACATTCACCAATCCTTTTTTGTCAGATGGAAATTTAAGGACTTCGCTCAAACGTTTAGCAATATTTAATAACTGAAAATGGAAATTTAAACCTTGATTATGAGTTCTTGAAATTGTTGGTGCAAAGTATCTCAATCCTCCCCATACATGGGATGCTTCATACACTAAAAGGGATGTTTGATAAAATAAGAAATAAGGCAAAATCAATAAGAAGAAATCAATTTTTCATTATCATAACACTACCTAATTCCTACATAATTGGCAAGTAAAATTTTTATTTATCTACTGATACTTGCACAGGCTGAATGGCACTCCATTTTCTGATGAAGGTGGCAATCCACTTGCATCTATTGCAATTCATTATTTTCCGCGTTCATCGGAAAATTAATCTTTTTCATTTTCGTCCAGAAGATCCAAGTCATCAAACTCACATTTAATTGTTTCTGCATTTCTGTTTAAAACTTGAGGTGAGATTTACTGTATTGAATCTTCCTAGAAGAAGAATTTAGAAAATATAGGATGTGAACATATTATTATGATATTCGATTGAAGATCTGTACTAGGTACTGGCTACTATGACCTAAATGAAATGCGCATCAAGAATAAAGAAATGCATTTCGTTAGTTTTTGTTGATAGAGAGATAAAGCTTGTCGTTTGTTATACAAATTCTTACATCTTACATCGAATATGTAGAAAACACAGCTTGAAAACTTTTGTTCATGACGCGATCGTTTCTAAATTTCAACAGACACTATTTTCACATTTATAGAGGCACTGCACGTGATTACGCGTTCTTTGAAGAACCAAGACGGGAAATTTGAAAGTGTATTCAACCTCCCCTTGTATCAACTCTTCTCAGTCTCCTACTCTATATTTCCGAAACAAAAGATCCTATAATGGTTCGAAATATAGTGAATAAAAGTAGGTTAGTTAGTAGATATAGGTAAATGAAATAAAAGTTCAAGACTTCATGTGAAATTTGATATTTACAACGTCGTCAGTAGAATATATTGAAACAATTTATCTGATATTTCCCTAACAGAAGATTAAATAAAATTCAATTTGACAACCGAGGATTAGCACTCAAAAATACTTCGAATGGCCAGAAATCGTAACTTCAAAGATTATACATAACTAAACAGACTCAATAGAACATTGCTTAGGAATGACTTTGAACACTCGCTTATGCTTCGAAAATGAGGTATGTCATAGGATGAAAATGTTCATGATAAAGAAAAAAAATATTAAAGAAAATTAATTTCGTTAAAGAATTAATCATGAATATCTCCCAAAAGCTTCAAACAACATTGAACACAAAAATAAGAACTAATAGCTTTACTGTGGCAAATATTCGTTCGAATCTGAATTCTTTATATCAACTCCTCTTTATTTTGAATCTGCCAAAAAATTTGAATTTCAGATGTTTTCAGATGATGCTCAAAGATCGGAAACTATGCTTCCATAGCTTCACTGTATTGATATTCATCACAGCATTAATATGGCAATTGGATTATACAAAAGACTCAATTCCAGAAAATAGGTATATGGCCGATGTACAAGAGTACCCACTGAGATATTTTTCCAATTGGAATGTGGTGAGTATAATTTGATAACCGCACAAATTGACTGAAGATTCTGAAATTTTACAAATAATATTTATGATTCAAAATATCGATGAGAAATCTTTAACAAATGAAATAAATTCTATTTTCTACATTCATGCAAAAAGCAAAACTTTATTGAACTATATTTAGTGGAAAAAGAAATTCTTTATGGCACTAGTGCAATAAAGTTTTTATTGCACTCATCTGCCATTCTACTGCAACGTGCTGTCCCCAATTGTTCGTAACGTATTAGTTCCTGTTTCAATGCAAATCGATATTAATAATAAAGTATTCAAGATGGGCTCTTCATTTTCCTACACCTAGTGCCGCACCTCAATAAATCATTTTTTTGCTTTTTGCACGAACGTAGAAAAAATGTTGTATGCAACTCGTACAAAAATTGTTTATTGCACTCGACGTGAAATTGTCCGACGAAGCCGTTAGGCCGAGTTGGACAACACGTCGAGTGCAATAAACAATCACTTTTTGCACTTGTTGCATAAATAACTATTATATATTATCTAATCTTTTCATTTCATTCTCTTATACAGCCAAAAATACCTAGTATAATTCAAATAAATTTCTAAATTTTGTCAATCTTCTTACATCCAAAACATCCCAGTACCCAAAAAAAAGGAAAAATGTTAATAAAAATTCAAGTTTGAATTGAAAAAGATCAATAATAAAATTAAGTACCTATTCAATGTTCTAACATGTCCTAGTTATCTAAGTATCAATGAATATTTTTCAATGCAGTTATCCTTGGTAGAAAAAAATACCTGACTTTTTTAAAAAGACTATTCAAGAACTATCTGCATTACTAAATGATAACAGTACCTATTGTCCTATTACTATAACATTGATAAAAACAGGCTAAAATCTATTCATTTATCACATTGGCGGTGTACTAGAAGCGTAACTAGAAGGTACTGTTATGAATGGTTTATATTATTTTTTCATTTTTAAATGAAATATTTAATTTAGAATTTGATATCTCGATCCAATAACAAAAAAAAAATATTGACTTTTCAATACTCTAATGACATTTTTCAGGGTTCAAAAACTCAATTTAAGAAATTAGAAAACTTTAATTGAAAAAAAAATAATAAGAAACTGGAAGCGATTCATGTTGGTGAAAACGACCAATTCACTGATACATCAATATATATAGAAATTCATAAGGAATAATTCGACGAAATAGAAGAGAAGAATAATTTCAAGAATTTTTAAGATGAGTGATTTTATTGTTTTGTTGTTATATTGTTTGTTAATTGAAATTTAGCTTGGTTTGTTAGGTTTGATGTTCTGATTAAGAAATATATATAATTCTAAATTTAGAATTTTGAAATATACAATTTGTGACTAGAACCCAGCCCTAATTTTCAAAACTTTCGAAATAAATAATAAATAATCAAGATGGATAAGTACATTGTACCTTGTGTCGATGGCCTAGCTGCTCAGACAAGTTAATTTAAATGAAAAAAAAGAAAAAAGATAGATTTTGTGAACGAAATCATATCAGTACCTACTTACTCTATAAATTACATAGGAAGTGTATATTTTATATAGGTGATGATCAGATGAATGTGATCGACGATATTATTGCCTTGATGCCCCAGGTGTTCTACACATTACCTAGTATACCTGAATTATACGGGTTGACGGTAAAGGCTCATTTTCACAGGGGTAGTACCGATAGTAGTGATAGTAGCTGTCACCATGTAAACTACTCGATAGTTAAATATAATATTATTTATGGGCACTCGATCTAAAAAGTATATATATGGGTAATGTTGATCTAGGCGCAATGCGGATATACCGACAGTGTAGATCAATGGGAAATGTAGATCTATAGGCAATGTGAATCTATGGGCAATGTGGATCTACCTACAAGGTAAATCTATGGGCTAACTAGTAGTGATAGTAGCTATCTCAGCAACAGTCACCGCATCTAAACTACTGGAAAGTTAAATATTATATAATAATTGTTAACTATATCTATGCAACAAAATTCGAAAAGTACTAACGTGTATTCAGGAGCTTTTGAGCGCTCGTTAATTCATACACCGATTGCGTCCTTGGGAAGAACATAGCTGTATTTATTTATCCGTGGTTACCAAGGATGCAATTGGCATAATATGAAATCAATGAATAAAAAGTTCCTGACTTCACATCAGTACTTACTTTCCCCCTTTTTTTTTCAATATTTAGTTTTTTTCCTGAATTTTTTAAAATTGTTGTGACGCTCAGTACGCAATTAAATTCAATTGTTATTCTGTATAACAACATGCAAAATTTCAACTCAATGGATCTGTTGTCACTAAAATATTGATTATAATTTTTTTTCGTTTTCTGATAAAATGTCCTATGGTTTTGAGTATACTATCCACACCTAATAAAAATAGTAGAGCAAGGATACGTAATTTTCAGTGAGCCAATTTCGTCCCAAAAGTGAACTATCAAATTTGACATAAGGAGGGAAATGAAATCCCTTATCAGTATCGTATCATACAGTGAGAAAAATCTCACTAATATCTATGTAAAAATAATATAATTAGTTCCGAAATTGGAATGATCAGATGATTTTCCTTTGTACCTCCAATTTACGAACACCCTGTATAACTGGTGTTTTTAAGCTCCATGAGAAGTTTCGATGGTTGTTGTCTATGGTTTGACAGTTCAGATGTTAAACTGTGTAGACACTTCCAATTTGTAGAAATTAACTTTGAAAAAAATAAATTTGTTGTAACTGTTAGAGCAGCTGTAGATGTTGATAAAAAATCCTTGGCCATTTTGGCCAAGTTTCGAAAGACATTTCTGAAACTACCAAAATTCACCAATAGATTTCAAAGAAATCTGAGAAAAATACTAATAAAGTCATGCTGGCGAATGCTTCAGTCTCTCGGCGCTCGAGGAATCCACTTCTTTTGTCTAAACGCGCACGAGATTGCAGAAATATATGCTTGCGACGCGTGCATATCAAGCTCAAGTAATATCAAGTAGCTTGATATCAAGTCAAGCAATAAATATCTTGAATCAAGTCAAGTCAAGCTCAAGTATGTAATTTTTCACGAGCTTGATTTTCAAGTGAAGTATTTGGTTCAAATTTCAAGCTACTTGGCTTGATGAATCCCTAGTACCAGCCTTCGTATAAAACAAGAAATGCGGAGCATTTTGTAAGCTATTCATTTCAGGAACAACACATCTCAACAAAAATGATAATCCTAGGGTATTCGACAAGCAAAAATAAATGCAGGGCATACCATTTTGATCAAATGGACTAATGACATTTTTTAAATGCCATTTTTAAAAATTGAAGTGTTTTTCGAACCACGTGTAGAACCAGGGTGCTATCATGTTTCACCATTTTCAGACCCACCTGTAGACTCAAAAGTAATTCAAGCTAATGCGCTGAGTTCTACCGATTTTGTCAAAATTTGAATCATTCGCCCAAAATTTCCAAGAGTTATATCGACCGATCGAACACTATTGACTCACCTTTATTTAAAATACTCAATCAATAGACCAATTTGACTCTAATATTTTTTTTTCATTTACAGGTGATGCAATTCATTTATTTCTCAATAGTATTTAGTCTAGACATCGAAGATTATATACCCTGGAAAATCTGGAGCTCCGTTTGGCGGGCATCACTGATGCGTATGAAGGATTATGTGTTTTCCACGTTATTGTTTCCCTTTGCATCATTCGTGACTGTGTTTTTCTGGACTTTTTACCTCTACGATAGGGAACTCGTTTTTCCTGTAAGTGGGGAATATTTTTTCACAAAATATGCCAACCATGTTGCCCATACGGCGGTAGGAATATTCGCTGTATTGGAGCTATTTTTTACAGGGGATCAACTGAGAGTGAGCTTCAAAAGTTGCTTCAATCTAATAAGCACTGTGACTGCGATCTATTACACGCTGTAAGTGTCGTATTCAATCATTAGTATGCAATTATATGCTTTTCATTGTAATTTTTCGAATAATTATGAATTTGTACGCGCTGCAGAATCTACTCAACTTGTTTATCTACCTAGCCAAAAGATCTACCTTGCCCACAAAACTACCTGACCAATAGATTCTTCCTATATGTTTTTCCTTGTTCCTATGTTCTCTCTTCGATTAGCCCCAAAACGTATTGCAATTACGAAAATTTTTCTAAATGTAGGTATTGGTGTCAATGTCAACCTTACATGGGATCATCGAAAAAAACAATTTATTCATCCTCAATAATGGATTATTCACATGAATAACTCGTCGAAATAATTAAATATCAATTATTGTGGATCTTACAATCTGTTCCAGTCCATTTAAGCCTCTTTTTGGATGGTTTGTAGATCAGAAAATTTTGAGATCTGATCATTTCGTAGTCAGTTATAATTTCACTCTCGAAGTCTACAAAACAACACATTTATCTCGATCACGTATATATATATATATAACTAATAAAGCGTTTTGGACCAATTCAACATCTTCTCTGATGGTTTGACTAAGAATGGGAACATATCAAGAAAATCAAAAATAGATTTGAGAACTCTGACATATCAATCTCTATTTTCTGTGAGCTTCCTTCATTAATACAGGTTAATCTCAAAGATGTTGCGACAAGCGTGGTCTCTCATTTAACAACAAAAACCATCTGAAATCATGCTTCAACCTTTTAAAAAGAGCTACAATGGAGATACAAACGAATTTAAGCTTTTTCCATTCATCCAGCGTTGACATGTTGTTTTTAGATTTTGCGCATGAATCAAAATTGATAAGTGAAGTACAGTGCTTGCAAACCCAGAGAAGTATCAATAACAAGATAACCTCATCCATAAACCCCCCCCCCCCCAGCAACCGAAAAACATCCACCTGCTCCGATGATAATACATAACATTTTACTCCTGGTAAAGAATTAAATTCTAGTAAATGAAGAAGAAGAACATTGGAATTTTTTAATATATAATATCATACCGGGTAATTTTAAGGTTAGTAGTAGTAGTGACTTTAATTTCCTGATTCAAATAACATGGAAGTTTCATAGATACCTATAAGCATGTGAATTCTTTTATATTTGAAGGTCATTTGAGGTTATGTTGATTAATAATATTCCTCTTTAAAATTCCGATACATTAACTCACAATTGATAATGATTATTGTTTTATTTCAGGTTTTTCTACCATTATATTGAAAAGGGACGGTTTTTGTATACTATGTATAACTTTTACACTTGGTATCAAACAGCAGGCCTTCTAACATTGTCATATTTATGGACAATATTGAATTCTTTCATTGGACTGAGACTTCAGAAACATATCAGGGGTGCCAAACCTTCTACTGCTAAGGATTGATGTGTGAAGTTGTTGAATTATAAATTAGTAGTCAATTATTATTTTGGTGATGAGACTGTAATATGCTATGCTCGTCTTTCGAATGGTTTCTGAAAAGGAGAGTCCTGATCGAAACGGTATGAAACAACTTTTAGGAGAGAAAATAGAGTCGGTTGTCCCGTCAGTAGGACTCTATACTCCTAAGACTAAGGTCCGGTGTTTGAAAGATTTTTTCTGGATGAGGGTGTGTCGTACAACCATTCTTTGTTGGGAGTATAATTAACAGTGCTGTGCCTACACTAGGACACTGTAACAAAGCCTACACAGGACACAACGGCATAACTACTCACAACCTTTTCTCTTATCTGGTACAAGCTCTAAGCTTCTGAGAGGTCTCATGGAGGTTTGGGAGACCTGGAATAGAAATCATTGAGCATAAATAAAAATAAATATTACTGAAAATATAATTATGTTTATTCATTCATATTTTGTTAAATGTTGTTTTGTTAGAAATTCAAATATTGTAATATATCTAGTTACTAATATAACTTTTTCACTCCTTATAAAAAGAGCTATATTCCTCTGAATCATCATACCTATTCCTGAGCTCATTCCATATCTCCCAAAGTATTTTTGGGATTTTTGTCTTTCAATGTAATTGATGTTAAATAATGTTGATAACATATTGAGTATTTTTTATGGGATATATTAAGTTTTCTGAGTCAGTATTTTCATTGACTGATTCACTTTAGGTAAGGGCATGTTTTGCTTATATTTTCAATACAGTCTTTAACTGGCTGGTAAATAATTTTTTTTAGAATTCATAGCAAGAGCATCAGGTATTATATTTTCAATAGCTCTTCCTCATAAAACGCTGTGATAATGTTTTTTCCTTGAATATTCAATTCTCTGGCAATATTCGTATGCTATGAATTCAAACTGAAAATTTCAAGGAAAGTTGAGCCATATTTTTATTGAATTGTTTCCAATGTTCATTACCCAATTAATGAATAAGAGCTAGCTATTATTATTATTATTTGAACTGAGGTCGTTTTGGTTCGGTAAGCCTTCCGAGAACTGCGACCATAACTCTAGCTAAGATCTCTTTAAAAAATAACAAAAATATTTGTTTTCAGTTCAGAATACTTCAATTGATTAATAAGAATGTATCAATTGACATAATATTATTTGGAATTTAGAAGAAATCTCCCTCAAGGCGTCTATCTCTATGCGCACATTGTTTTCCATTGTTTCAACGAATAGTAGGAAGACAAATTTTTATGTACCTTAAATGAATAATGGAAGGGATACATTAAAATCCATTAAACGAAAATTAAAAGTTGATAACAGAGTCTTCTGTGAAGAGATGTTCGTACAAATTTTTTTGCCGTAGAATACAAATCTACAATGAAAAACTGGGGTTCCTATTTGAATTTCCAAAATTGAGCCCCGTACCTCCAACAAGCAGGAAATAAAATGGAAGAGTTATATTTGTATCAAAAACTCCAATATTCATTGGTTAAATTAAAAATATTGCATCGAAAGCAGTTTCTCTAAATTCACTCTGTTTATTGGAATTTTCGGGGGAAAATCTTACAGTATACGGAAACTGAAATCACCCATGCGTCTAAATCCAATAAACTCAACGTGAGATTACATTTCGAATTTAATCAAATTGGCTCCTCCCAAGCACAGTCCAATATTGTGTATATTTAAATGAGCTTCTGGTATTGTCGCTCAGAGCATCTGTATCTCCGTTTCCGTACCTTCAATTTCCATAAATTCATTTCGCGTATACATGTTATTGAACCTCAGAAGCGCATAGGTTTTCAGAGAGGGTAGTAACAATGTGCTATAGGAATATTGGATAAATCAGGAAAAAACTGACCAAACTATCAGCTCGATAATACAAACGGAGACCACAAGTTTTGTTGATTGATGAATTAATTAGAACTGAAAAAACTAAATTTACCCAGTTACTGTGTTTAATTTTTTTTTCATTTTTCGAAACTACAAACAAAAAAGGTAGAGTGTATTTTTGAAAAAGCCATCCAATTACCTTCAAAAAAAGGTCACCCAACCTCCTTCCAATTTATGATTTCAGGTTGACAAAATTTATTGAAATCAACGGTATAAAATATCTCCCTTCGAACCAAAGTGTACCTTTTACAATTTTTCTAACTTTTTATGGGGGCCAAGATATTAAAGGTGGTACCTTTTCAAATTGATGCAGTGTAATAGTAGTAGATATATACTTTTCTGGAAATCAAGATATAGCAGAAAAGCAAAGTAGAAATTATTATTTGTGTGGCGTGGACACAGAAACAATTTCATAAATGTCAAGTACCTTTCAGTTTATATCGATATATAATAGCATAAAATGGGAAAATTCACTAAAAAGGAGAAAATATTGTTATTCCTTATTGGTGGGAATATTATGCTACTCATTTGCCTCTCAGTTTTCTTAGCACTCGTTATCAGCTACAAAACCCACTGTTGAATAGCCGTAAACTTGGGTATGTACATTTTCCATGTTTTTCTGTTTACAGCTTCTATGCTAATCATAATGTTGGTCTTATTATATTACCTAGTAAAAAATTACGGATCGTATCTATATTCTACCCTTGTCTTCTTATTAAGACAACAGTACACTATTCAAAATACTTAAGGTATACCTTGAGATGCCTATAAATTCAGATTAAAAACAATTATTAATAAAAACTTCAGTTTGTTCAAGGTGAGAATATGCAGATTGAGTGGTAAATGCTTATGATTTCGAAACTCTATGTTCCTTTAAATGTACTCAAAAAATATCTCATAGAATTGAAACCTGAAAAATTACTACCTATGCGAAGATTTATTTTCTAACGATTGAAAGAGATTTGAAGAAACATCTTAGAAAATAGATACATTACAAAACTGCGAATTCTACCGTGATGAAATTTTGCATAAATAATGACAGTTTCAAGTTCCTGCAATATTTTATGTTTATTGCATATCCAGAACCATGGAAAATTCAAGAAGACAATTAACATAGATTATATACCCAATATTGTCGTCAGGTTGAGATTTAGTGTATTCATATATTGAATAATCAGCGTGTTAATTTTCTTATAAGGAACAGAAAATTCGAATTGGATATCATGCAAGAATTAATTCGGATATTTTGCGTGTGTAAATAAAATAAACATTTAAAGGTTCATAAAAAAATTGTGTTGATTGCGGAGTAAAAACTAGAGAAAATTCAAGGAGAATATAAAAAAAATAAAAGAGTTGATATTTTTTAAGTGCCCGTTCGTTCATATCTACGGTAAATTCGCGCTTGAAGACCACATATGCGCACATTAAGTACTGAGGTCTCCAATGGTGTATAATTGACGCATGAAGGACGAGAGCTCAAAAGCTCCTTAATTCAAATCAATGCTCTCCTCATATTTTTCAAACAATCCTTCAAACTGACAAAGGTTTTGCCTTATCGTTTTTTTTTTATATTGATACTTTTGTTTGTAGCTCAGGTGGCAAGATGAAAATAATTCAAAAATAGTAGAAATTAATAGAGAAGAACCAAAATCACAAACTATTCCAATAGCAAATTATGAATTCGAAATTTAAAAGAAAATCAAGTAAAACCTACCTTGCTAGTTCTGCAAGAATCGATTAGGAAAATTGAATTCGAATATGTTCTGAAATCTTTGGGTTAGATTTATATCTTGAAGGTGTTACACAATTCGCAAAATCATGTATCAATGTTTCAAAGTCGAAAGCAGAGATAATTTAAAAAGAATATTGGACCAGGGGGAAATTTTGCTTAATATAAAATAATAATAATTTCAAGCTCGAAAAAAAAACCGTATTTTGTTTGGATTTTTAGACTTTTGAGCGTATTCATGTATACCTATAAACACTTTTGTGGATTCCATATGAGCCCAATTGGCACTTGAATGAAAGAGCCCTCAAAAGCTTTCGACTTCAGTGATTTCCTCCTTTCTTTACTACGTTTTTGAATTAATTTACCAACATATAATTTCCAAAAAAAATATTTATTTTTCCTTTTGAATCAAATTTTCCCAAAATTACTACTATACCCATGACATTTGCTGAACGTATGATTTCGGTATGGAAAAGAGCTTAAAAGCTCCTGATTTCAGTTCAATTCTTATTTGCTCCCTAGGCCTTTGGGATAAAGGGTTGCCATTCTGCCTGAATATCTGTAATTTTAAACCAAAATTGGTTTCAAATAATTGGGATCGCTTCACTCAAAGATAATTTGAGGTGAAAACTAATTCTCCATGACATGCTGTCGTGTACTAGCAGAACGTAGCGACTTCATATTTTCATGGTGCAAGAAGACAGAATTTTCTTAGATAAGTGTAAAATTATATCAATGAAAATTTAATCAAGCGCGCATAAATTCCTGACAACACGTCGGTGCCTTTAGCATTTTTTTAAATTTTTCTGTACAATAAACCTCTTTGTGGAGCTCTCAAGTATCCGAATGGAAATGATTATACTCATTCTATGATCAGAAGATTGGTTTCGAAAGAAAAAAAGACATATTTCACATTTTACTTTATTCATCTTATCAATACATCGAACTCTCTTATTTTTACCACAACTTATCCAACATTAATATACAGGTACCAATTGTTCAATCAGATATATATCCTTTCCAATCAACATTTTTACAATACTATATACATTTTCTCTTCATATTCTTCATCACTATCATATCTAAACATACATTTTCAATATTGTTAAAGCATAATCGTAATGAGTACCTCTAAATATATACAAATTATACATATATTGTCCTTTAGCTAGATACATATTTAAGATATAACAACACATCTGAAGATAGTAGAGCCGAATCTTCGTTCGATATTAATTGCATGAATGAATTTGACTGATCAAATGATGATATCAGTAATATATGTTGAAATGTTCAGAGAAAAATACTGTTGCCATTCAGAAAGGTTGATACTGGAATTTGTAGATTTTCTCTTTCTACATTAAATATTTACAATAATTTATAAGATGAAAGATAAACGAAAGATTGAACGATTTATATACTCACACGATCAGAATGAATTTTAAAATACAATTGATCCCTGATCCCTCGAATCAAATAACCTTTTTGGGATTCAGTTACACTAAAGACATAAATCTGAGCTGAGTAATTTCTATCAAAACAGAAAAACATACCGTGGTTTGGCTTGAGGCCTAGTTTGGGAGAAGCTTTACTGGAAAGCATATTCTAACGTATGTTTCAAAAGTTTTGGCACAAATTTCAATATTATACAAAAAATTTTAAGAATTCAAAATATTCAATGATTCGTCATTTCAAGGAAAGCTCAGTTTGCATATTGGTGCTCAGAAAAAGTTTATAATTAATTTAGTTGGCCAACTGCATAAATAAAGCTCAAATAATTCGACGTTTCGAAAATCGAAATGTTTCACGGTGAACAATATATCCTGCAATATGTGTATGTGAGGAAGTCCTACCTTCTGGAAAGTGGAAGACCTTAGCTGTTAAATGGACATGTATTCTCTATACAATGTGAATTTTAAACAAAAGGCCAAATTTGCTGATGAATTTTGGCATTATGTGGGACAAGTTAGAGGCGAAGCTGTGAACAGTCAAAGGTACATTCACAGCTTCCCAACAAAATTAGTTTATTTTATCCAGGAGAATCGTGCACAAAATGATATTATGTTTCGGCCAGACATAGGTTTGTGTTATGTATGTACGTGACACTTCGAATTGTTTGAATGCTCACAACACACCTTCTTTGCCGAAAAACGTTCTCCCACAAATTTACCGTTAGCTTGGCCAATTTTAAATGTCTAGGCTATTTTCAAAAGTACAATTAAAGATGGTGATTTTTGGTGAAATTCGGGAGATAAATGTACTAACGATTCAAAGCTTGATTCAAGATGTACCTTGAACACTACGTACTGTTGAAGATCATGAACCATTTAATTTAAATTGTCGTTAAAAATTTTGTGTTTTTAAAATTAATGTAGAATGGCAATATCCTGTCTGAACGGAATATTCTATAGAGCAAGAATATCACTAAGAAGAGAAACTTCAATATGACGTTAGTGGAGTCCAGTCCATAGTATAGGTCTGAGAATTGGAGATTAACCAAAAATATATAAGAGAAGATTAGAAGCGGTTTGAGATGAACGCAATAAGGAGAACGATACGTATTTCAAAAAGGGATAGAATTAGAAACGATACCATTAAGAACATGATGGAGATTGAAAAAACCATAATGGATGATATCGAAAGAAAGCAGCTAACATGTTATGGTCTCATAAAACGGATGCCAGAATCCAGGATAACAAAGCAAATTATCAAATGGCAGCCAGCGGAACGAAAGAAGCAAGGAAGGCCAAAAAGCAGCTGCAAACAGGGCATAATTAAGGCCATGAGTGCCAGGAATCTGCAAGAGCTGGACTGTCAGGATAGGAGAGGGGAGGATGAAATAAAAGCGTTGGACAGTGTCGAAAGATGTTCTAAACCGGCTTATACAGGGTGGCCATTTGAAAACGAAACAGACGAGATTACAGACGAAATAAAGTTTTTCGATAGAAATGCTCGGACAGGTCGATTTCTGTTTCGAGGGGGACAACTTAAGATGTAGGTTACGGACGCATAGCGCTTCAACCCTTGCTACTACAACCCTCACCCCCAAATTTTGAATAGGGAAGATGGGGTGAGTGATACCTCATTTGAAAGGTATTTTTATACTGATTTCAGCACAGTAATTGTTTTTTCATTTTATGCATTACTTCTCGAAATATTCTTAACTAAGTATTTGAAAATGAAGTGGTGTTTTCATGGCACTTGTAGTGTTTTGTGAAAAATCGACATTTTGAGCTTCAAAACAACCATGACTGTGGCTTCCTTCCTAACTAACTAACCCATGAATATTTCGAGAACTAATGCATAAAATGAAAAAACAATTACTGTGCTGAAATCAGCATAAAAATACCTTTAAATTGAGGTATCACTCACCCCAAATTCCCTATTCAAAAATTGGGGGTGGGGGTTGTAGCAGCAAGGGTTGAAGCGCTATGCGTCCGTAACCTACATCTTAAGTTGTCCCCCTCGAAACAGAAATCGACCTGTCTGAGCATTCCTATCGAAAAACTTTATTTCGTCTGTAATCTCGTCTGTTTCGTTTTCAAATGGCCACCCTGTATATTGATGTAGAAATTTAGAACGAAACTTTTGAGATCTCAAGTTTTTTCTCGCCCAATGGCATTCCAAAAAAAGGAATGTGTTCCTATTACAAACACATATTGTTTGTTTATTTTTATAGTCCTGGAAATTCATTTGAATTCGTAGCAGCAAGCACAAACAATAGACTCAAATAGTTAGATGGTGATTATTCCTAATATTCCAGCGATGTCAATCGATTAAGTTCGAATTAATTTGGAGAGAATACCCCATCATCAATTTGACGGATAACCTACGGCAACCGGCAATAAACGGTCGCGAACATCGAGCAAATGAGGGGAAAATAACCACAGTTTATCGTCGACAATGAATCCTTACACACGCCACTGTTTATAATATAATTTATATGATCTGGTAGCTACAGGCCAACAATGGAGACCTAATAACTAGCTTCATGTATTCATTCAAGTCGGGGGATGAAACTGAGAGGGATGTACGGGGTGAGGGGTGGAGCCTGATTCAATTGAGATCTAGAGAGGGGTCCGAGACTACAGTTGAACACACGTAGTAATTTTAAATTAAATTCTGATCTGTTTGTTGATGCGTGAATTCGACTGGTGAGCTTTTAATTGTTGGCTCTTTTCAATTCGATTTTTGAATGGAAGAATCGCATAAACCCTCCAGATTTGGTTATTCTGTTCTCATCACGAGGACGAGGTCCCGCAAACAAAAATAATTTCGAGCTATGTGCGCTACTCGAGCTTGAGAACGCATCATCTCACTTGGCAACCAAGTTTTCAGTAGATGAAGTTCAGGAAAAGACCAAGCAGCCTCCTAATGGAATAATTTTCTCCGGTAAATTTTTCGAATTTTGTAGAATACGATATTATGAATGAGAAAGTCTATGTATCCAACTGAATCCTTTGACAAATTTTCGAGATACAAGGTGTCGAAGTTAGAAAATTTTTTCTCTAATTCTGTGGTTATTCCGTTCATTCTTCCACATCTTGTAGAACAAAATCGTGCGAGAATATATCAGAAACGCACAGTTTTCATGGTTATATTTTATTATTCTATGTTGGTACTCCGAACTTTCCGCCACGGCTTTATCTGTCAATTCATCAATTTGCCTTAAAGGAATTAGTTCTGCCAATCAACATTTTTCAATGCAAAAATCACTTAATTATATTTATGAAAATATTTCATTAATTTCAATGAAAATGCAATGAATTAGAGAAAATAATGTATAATACTCGTACAGAAGGCTCATTCTACGAATACCAATGCCTTCTGCACTTGTATTATAAATAACTATACTCTGTCTAAAATTTTCAATGAATATATATACAACTTTTTGACAAGTTTTGTAATAACGGCTGCCCCTCTTAATATATTACCCTGTGTATCTCAAATGGGGCCCACAGTCGAGCAACTTAGTCACCAACCAAGTCGACAACTAAGTTGGCAACTTGGATTATCAGCCACCAACAAGCCCACAAACGAGCAACTTAGTCGCCAACATGAGAAGTTGTCAACTTGGTTCGCGACTAAGTTGCTCGTATGTGGGCCCTAAAACACTGGTCATAACAAAGCCAATAATGTTTGACATTATGGGACCCACAGAAGAACAACTAAGTCGCCAACCAAGTTGCCAACTAGGCGTCTAAGTTGCTCGTCTGTGGGCTAGTTGGTGGTTGGTATTCCAAGTTGCCAACTTAGTTGTAAACTTGGTTGGCGACTAAATTGCTCGTCTGTGGGCCCCATTATAATAGTATCAACAAACTAAGACTAATGACAAAAAGTTGAAAAATTCCACGGACGACTTTTTTAATTACAGGGTGAATTATGAACTGAAAATATATTTCATTTTGAATAATGTTCTAACAATAATTTCTTTCAAAAACCAGTCTAAAATTTTTAACATTATGGGTATATTGGCAATATTTGCCGTGCAAAAATGTTTCATTTTAGATGTTCTATTTTCCAACTTCGACACCCTGTATCTCTAGTCATATGATTGAGTTGGACCCATATAATTTCTTGTTCTGGATGTCATAATCTACAAAATACGAAACATTCAGAAAAATTAACCGGTGACAATTTTTCCATTAGGCTGCTACCTCTCGGGTTTCTGAAAGCTTTGACTACCATTTTTTCCGATTCGATTTTTTCTTCTCACTTAGTATAGTGGGCATTCTGGAGTTGACCGGACTTCGATGGAATTTTATATTCGGAAAATATCAATCATCAATAAAAAATTATATTCCGAAAATCATTTCCTCCGATTCCATTCCATTTTCGAGATACATATAACTAAAAATTACATTTTTTTATGGATTCTCAACAGCCTTTATCTCTTCAACTGAGTGTGTCCTTTGACCTCAGGAATCTTCGGTTGAAATATAGGTATCTACAAGTCAAAGAGTCATCCTGTACAGGGTGGGCAAATTTCGATGTTTTAGCACTACAACTTTTGAACCAGAGGAGATAGACAAAATCTGATACCCACTTCTCGATCTCTTTTTCTGAGAAACTAACAAGGGTAGTATTCATTTTTGGCCACCTTATTTTGTTTTCGAGTTATAATCGAAAATTGGAAAAATGGCGAAATCGAAAAACAGTTATATCTCCGCTAATACTCATGATAGAGCTCTGAAATTAAAACATTATACAGGCACTTTTTTACGTAGAATCCAGTGGCGTGCTCGTATTTTCAAAAGGGTTTTTAATTACGAAGCTATGACCCAAAGTTATGTTTTTTTAAATGGGAACACTAGATTTTTGTGCCATTTTCTTAAAGCTTAATTTTTCCTGATTTCAAAAATATATAACATCGTATGATTCGTATCAAAATGAATAACAGAAAATGGTCAAAAACCTTTTTTTCCTTAAGAGTCTCAATATTTCTATGGTTTCAACTGTTGATGAGCCTTCCTATAACAAGAGCAGTGTCCTTCCGTCAATCTGATTATTTCTATGCTTTTCACTTATTTCTACAAAATTCGAATCTATATTTATTTTATACAAATAGTTTCGAAAAGATAAACGAACTTGGAAAAAGGTTCCTAGGTAGCTTGAACACAGTTTCAAATATTCATCTATTGAAATATCGAGAAGAGGTGTCGACTGTGCATTGTGCAATTGTTGTCATTATTAGGTAAAATATTATTTCTTGTTTGTCCCTTCGTAATTAAAATGTTGAGTTCAATCAGATATGCATTGTTTCATATGCTGTTTAAAATGGATTGGTACTTGTGCGTATTGATTCTGGAGACCTATGTGAATAATCTCCTGATACATGCATCTCATTACAACTCTATCGATTGAAAAATTCGATCTTGTGGTTTCTCCGTTATTTCCAAATCAATTTTTAGATAAAAAATTTATAAAACATATCTAGATTCGAATTTTGTAGAAATAAGTGAAAAGCATAGAAATAATCAGATTGACGGAAGAACACTGCTCTTGTTATAGAAAGCTCAATTTTTCTGTGTTCATCAACAGTTGAAACCATAGAAATATTGAGACTCTTAGGTGAAAAGAGGTTTTTGGCCATTTTCTATTATTTATATTGATCCGAATCATACGATGTTATATATTTTTGAAATCAGGAAAAATTAAGCTTTCAGAAAATGGCACAAAAATCTAGTGTTCCCATTTAAAAAAACATAACTTTGGGTCATAACTTCGTAATTAAAAACCCTTTTGAAAATACGAGCACGCCACTGGATTCTACGTAAAAAAGTGTCTAATGTTTAAATTTCAGAACTCTATCACGAGTATTAGCGGAGATATAACTGTTTTTCGATTTCGCCATTTTTCCAATTTTCGCTTATAACTCGAAAACAAAATAAGGTGGCCAAAAACGAAAACTACCCTTTTTAGTTTCTCAGAAAAAGAGATCGAGAAGTGGGTATCAGATTTTGTCTATCTCCTCTGGTTCAAAAGTTGTAGTGCTAAAACATCGAAATTTGCCCACCCTGTACATTACTTCTATATCAAATTGATGGAATTATCCATGGGATGTATACATTGGCGTAACTAAAGTTGACTTATGGGAAGGGTTACCCCAACTTGGAAAAAGCAAAATCTTTCAATTTTTCATGAAAAAAAAATTTTTCAATTGTAACTTGCAATTTTTTTTTTCTTTGTATCAATGCGGGGGTTTTGTCTCCGAACACCTTTACCCCTCGTTACGCCTATAGATGTATACCATCACCATCAATCAGTTCCCGCCAATATTATAATTGTACAAGACATCTATCAAACCCGTAATAACCCGTTTAATTTCTACATTTATTTCAAATTCACACAAAATTAGCAGAGAAACCTAATAATTGTTGTTTGAAAATCATTGACACACGCTTTCCACCCGTTAATCGATATCAAAACGAAAGAAATAGCTGAAAATTTGAATATACCAATTCCAGATATCATCTTTCTTTGAATAGCCTCAACATCAGATGAAGAATACATTTAAATATTTATCTCAAATATTCAATTCGTATGAAATAATGACGACATTATTTCTCCCTGAAAAAATATTTCTCTCTGAACATAACCTGTCAGTGCTTCAAAATATTAATTTTTCGAAACAATTTGGTCATTACATGTTCCTTGAATGGATTCGGTCTTTACTTGATAGAAATACATTATAAATAAAATGAAACAAAGTCATTTTAGCAAATATATTTGTGAAAATTACTTCGTTTCATTTTATATTTTCATTACATGTTTTTCTGGTTTCATTCATTTCCATATTTCCCATTGTCTGGAAACACGAAATTACTTCTTTCGATTCAATGCTAGCGACTCAGATTCGGTTGATGGAATAATAGATATCCATTATTTTTTTTAAACGAATATTATTCATTTTAATTCGTCCTGACTAGTAAATATCCTCCAGATCTTCCCACCCATCTGAACTCAGATGAACTCTCATACCTCCTAGAAGACTCATTCCGAGTAGGATGTCTTGTCAGACCCTGTGTTCGAACCCGGAGAGGAAGCAGTCATTTTTTCGCTATTATACATGTCGTGTACTGCTCCAACCAGAGGCAAGCCGTATTCTGGAGGGGGTCTAATAACTGTTGGAAGATAACCCGTCCCAGCGTACGGTGCAGACAGGAATCTTCTGGAAGGGCTGAACCTGTGGAAGTTTGGTGGTGGCCCTAATGGTGAAAAGGCCGAAGGAGTTGACATATCTTCGGCACCTGCGATGACCATGAACTCCATGGCTTGCAGGACGTCCCCTTTGGATCTGAAACAAAGAATACGAATTATACAAAATGAAATGTGAAAACTGATTGATGGACCTAAAAGCATAATTACCGGAAGGTAATGCAGTACTCAGTAAAAAAAAAATTGAAAGAATTAAGGTTCATGGAATATTCTATGACGTCGTTTTATTGATAGTATTTTTGTTTTTTTTTTTTGTGAAACATCAAAATCTTAGAATCTATTTTTTAGATCTCACTGAAAGTTTGTGAGTATACAGGCTGTTCCTAAATTGAAGGTACAAACGAAAATGACAGATGCCTTGGATAATTTGTAGCAAAGATTAATGAAGATATGATAAATTGGTACGATCATCACAAAAATATAGAACTAAAAGGAACATCCTGTATCTCCAAATCAAAGCGTTTGCGGGACAATGTTTATAGGACTTTTTTTTAAATTATCCAAAGATTCTCTCATTTTGCTTTGTACCTCCAATTGAACACCCTGTGAAAGTTTCATCAGTAGAGTACGTTAATCAAAAATTAAACTTTCATGTGGAGGAAAAAATAGATTTCAATAAAACAGATTGATCGAAAAAACAAATTTCAATGCAGAATGCATAATATCGAAAGGAAAAGAATTGCGCCTTTCGAGCATGCATTTATTTATTGAATATGCTTTTTAGTTTCTCGAACAAAATGGTCTCAAAAGTGTTTCATTTATCACTTTTTTTGATACATGATACTTTCTACACTATGTCATTACATTGTGTAGAAAGTATCTCGCGCATCTATGTTTTCATGGCATGTCAGTTGGTAGAACCGACTTGATCATCTGATATGCGCGATTTTAAATCTTTGAAAATATGTTACTTTTTGTTCTCATAAATCTATTATGAGTATATGAAAAAATGAGAAAAGCATTGACGTCGGGAGCTTCTGAGAGCTCGAGTTTCTTGCGCCAGTCACGCCCTTGGATGTACCTATATGTACCTAAATCAGTTATGTGGTCTCCAAAGACTTATTTTCGATATTTTGCTTGAATTTCTTATGGTTCTGATGGTGTGATCAGTGTGAAATATTTCACGTAACTTGATATAATTGTGCAAGTAAATATAAAGGCAACTTACAAAATCTCAACTCGATTTGATAAATCAGGTTTTTTTGTTAGTTTTTCTGAATTTTTCATGGTTCTGAATATGCTATCAACATGAAATTTTTCAGGATGGTGTGAATTATCATTTTATTTGATATTATTTTTTTACTTTTTACTTTGAATGAAGGCATCGACCTAAATTACTCTTGTCAAATTTTGACTATTAACGAACATTTCCTGATAATTTTGAGTTTCTAGATATTATATTTCGGGAGTTATTGTGTTCACGACCAGAGTCGACACCAATGAGTTGAATCTTATCGTTTGGGACCTTTTCCAACTCAAAATTAAAAAATTACAGGAATCATAAAGAGATGATATGTTCAGAGAACAAGGCCTCTAACGATTGTAGATCTGACCAGTATGCACTACTCTATCATTCATCCAACCGCTATGAAAATTTAGTTGTTTTAAAGTGCCACGGAGGTTTTTGGCATAGACAGAATAAAAACTTCTGGACAATATACACGACTAATATTAAACCTTCACCTTCACCATTCTGTTGCTCAATAACTCAATTGCATTTTATCGCCTCAAAATGTTTCATGGAAAATAACACAATGGAAACCTATTGTACAGGGTGGGCAAATAAGCGAGGTAAGCGGCTGTATCTCAGGATCCACTCATCGTAGAGACTTGCGGTAAAAAAATTTACCACTAAAGTGATAAAGAGAACACACTGGAAATTGTTTTGAAGTTCATACCTCTACCGCTAGGGGGCGTAATAGCTACCGTCGAGTAGAAACATGAATTTTACTCGAATGTTTCATATGAAGTTGAAGAAGAAATATCATCACTGTAATCCTTGGAAAATTCTCTATCTTTTTGAATTGTCACTTTCCATTTTACGACATCAAATAAGGGTAGGTGTAAGGAAGAAATCTGACTGATTGAAACGCCTGTAACTTCAGTTTGGCTCAACATTTTTGAGCAAATTAGATCTCGTCTGAAAGATAATATCTTGTTGATTGAGGACAAAATATAGTCATGATAAATTTGTTTTTGCTGCTTTCGTTAGGAGGCGCTAAGTCAGAAGTTCATTGTTTTGTTCATTTTACTCCGAAATTTCAAATGTAATGATAGGATTTCCTTAACAGAAACAGAAATTCCATCAAATTTGCATGAAAAAACCTGTAGGTCGCAAAGCGATAATTTCAGGCGTTCTGAAGTTATGGCCGAAAGAAGATATTATTCAACTGAAGCACTGCGAAAAACCAAATTGTGTCTTTAAGTTCTAAGAGAAACAGAAATCCCATCAAATTTGTATGAAAAAACCAAAAGATCGCAAAGCGATAGCTTCAGGTGTTCTGGATTATGGACGAAAAAAGATATTCTTCAACTGATGCACTGAAAAACTAAATTGTGTCTTCTTTCGGCCATAACTCCAGAACGCCTGAAGCTATCGCTTTGCGACCTGTTGGTTTTTTCATACAAATTTGATGGGATTTCTGTTTCTCTTAGAACTTAAATCAATCAGATTTCTCCCTTTCACCTACCCTTATTTGATGTCGTAAAATCGAATGTGACAATTCAAAAAGATAGAGAATTTTCCAAGGATTACAGTGGTGATATTTCTTCTTCAACTTCATATGAAACATTCGAGTAAAATTCATGTTTCTACTCGACGGTAGCTATTACGCCCCCTAGCGGTAGAGGTATGAACTTCAAAACAATTTCCAGTGTGTTCTCTTTATCACTTTAGTGGTAAAATTTTTTTCCGCAAGTCTCTACGATGAGTGGATCCTGAGATACAGCCGCTTACCTCGCTTATTTGCCCACCCTGTACTTGAGCAATTATATTTTCATTTTTTCAGAACGGAGCTAAATGGTATTTCATGATAGTATGGTTCAAAAAGCACTTCGATAGGCATTAAATTTAAACGACTTCGTTCTTACCTTTGTAGGGCCGCTTCAACATCTGATCTCCTCCTGTTTGGGAAAACTCTGAGAAGCACATCGACTGGAGATCTGTGTCCGACGAACTGTGATGGAAATTGGGGAAAAGGATTGAATGGTGGATACTGCGGAAAACTTATTGTTGGCGGCGGTGACGTTTCAGGACTGGGTGATTTCTTCAGGGATAAGTTTTCAGGGGCTTCGCCTTGAGTATCTTCGCCTACGTCAAGATCCGGATCTGGGCTAGCCACAGGGGTGGGTGAAGGTGTTTGTGCATTTGGTAGAGATTGCGTTGGGTTTGGCGAAGAGTGACGACTCCGTTTGGCCTCCTCTTGGTCAGAATCTGATTCCGCACGAGACTCTTCAACACTCATCCTTGGTCTTTTGTTGCCTGGAAATAAAATGGTTTTATAGATACTAAGCTTTCGAACTCATTCGATTAATTTTTGTGAAATGTTGATATACTGAAGAGTAAGTTGAAATGTAATTTGAGTTTGGTTTATATCCATTTATGGGAATATGTAGTATAATTTATCATCCGACACTAAAAATGTAATTAGTTAGATTTGAACATTATAGTTAATGATGTATCACGATGTTGTAAAATATAATAGTATATAACATAACGAGAGTTATAAGAAGCATATTACGCATGAGACGTGTGCGTAAAAGTCTCACAACTAGTATTGTGTAGTATACTTTTTTATTTCCATAAGATCTTCCAGGCAAATCCAAAAAGTGGTGGCAAATCGCACCATAATTACAAAACGTCAAAAAGTTATCGGCTACGCGGCTCGATGCATAAAATAATAAACATAGATAGAGGGAGTATAAGTATCTAATTTTTACATTTCCTCGACATTGTTAGATTACGTTGGTGGATTGTGATATATTTTCAAATCCACAATTTTACTATTTCGTTATGAATGTTTATTATATTGAATGAAATATATTCATTTGAGTGATTCCTGATTGAATGTGCGAAATTGAATATTTGGAATTCGATATTTTTCCTAATTGTCGAATTTATAATAAGCAGAATATTTATTTTTTTCTGTATCTACCTGCTGAAATCAAAGGTTTAGCAACTTTTGCTTTCCTTATTGATGTTTCACGTCGTTTGGCGTGCTTGAAGTTTTCAAAAGTTCTGATATATTTAGGTATTTATTTCAATATATATTTTGAGTTAATATGAAACGTTGTTTTACTATGGAACAAAAGGAGTGCGTTCTTTGTGGAGAAACTCGCGAATTGATTGCAATATCGTATAAATGATATATTTTCATTTCCGCGAGCTTCATGTCAAATTTGATAATTCATGTTGGGGACAAAATTTGCTTACATATGACATATGCTCCCTCTATCTACGTTTATTACTATGAGACTGGATGTTATTTGTTTCCGTCGCAACTACTGAAGGTTATTCGCCATGCATTCTCCATTCAGTTTTTAGTAAAATATGTACGAGTGATTGAATCCGGAAAAACTAACCGTTTTCAAGATGATTGCGCTTCTATGAATACAAGCATAACAGTAATGGAAAATTTGTTGGACAGATATTAATTTTACAATCCCAATTACTGGTTCAAATAACAACTGGATATTCAACCAAAAATATAATGATACTTTCACATACAACTGATTTTGTTTTTTAAAAATTGATTACCCATTGAAGGGTTTCAACATCATATACTTCTGCAAGAAAGAGGCTTTGGTGAAAGTGGTCTGATTTTTTTGGTCGAATATCCAGTTGTTATTTGAACCAGTAATTGGGATTATAAAATTAATTTCTGCGGAACAAGTTTTTCATTACTTTGTATTCATATGTTGGTATTCATAAAAGCGCAATTTTTTCTTAAAAAGGGTTAGTTTTCCGGATTTAAACAACTATTCATTTTTTACTCAAAACTGAATGGGGAATGCGAAAAAATGTATGAATAAAAATTACTTTTAATTCTTCATATTCAACACCATATGTTCGGGACACCCTGTATATTGAGTGTCCATTAGATATTTATAATTTTTTTCGTGTAGGAAGATGATAATTACAGATCTAATTACCGAAATTTCAGCAATCATTCCGTTTATTGCTATTATTCGTATTGATGTTATTGCTTGCCTTCACAGGCTACCACCATAGATGAAAGAAAAGATAATATTAAAGAATATTTCCCATATTCTTATATACAGAGTGGACACTTTTTTAATGGGATAGTATTGGTAAGTTTAAAACCATAAGAGTTAGAAGGTCGGTCAAATGGAGAAAAAGTTGCATGCATAGAAGCATTGTCAAGCAGTTCAAACAAATCGAGATTATCAGGGCCGGTTATTGAGATATCATAAGAAAAGTAAGTTCTGTCATTTTGAAATTTCTTTTTTTCCACCTTAATTCATATATTATCAAAAAATGTTACAGGAATTTTTTATTCGACAGTAAATTATCCTCAATTTGACGTAATCAGATTTCGTATCCAACGTTTCGTACTCAAATCGTAAATTTCGTAAATTTCACCATTCTAATTTTTTTTTCATATTAATTTCAAAACTATTTATACGATCGAGGATAATATTTGCATTTGTATATAGAATGTCGATTTCAAGACTCTTGAGAAATTTAATGTTGATCCCGTAACCATAAAGCTTTTTAGAGCAGTTCTTATTATGTATTACACTTATACATTATTTTTTATGTAGATTCCATTTAATCAATAAGAAAAATCGGTTCTCATTTGATGAATGAAATGAGTTTTCGTCATAGCTGACTTCAACATTGAAATCGAAATCGATTTTTTTCAGAACAATTTTCTGGTAAAAATATGCAAATAAAACATCATCAGAAGAAACACAAAATAAACACAAAGAAAAGAGAGCACGAAAAAAGGACAGTAAGTTATAAATGAGGTTAAAGGATAGGAGCAATGAAATCCTTCATTCGTCCATTTCCATACAAGAACCAAAAAATATTCCAAAGCGGAAAACTCAACCCTGTTAAAAAGAAGAAAAATGCATAAGGTGCACGTAGTCGAATCAAAAAGGAAAAAAAAGACCTTTCGCAACTGAACACGCGAACTAACCGCAGTTATTCAGCTGGAACATGAAAGACTTTACTGTAGAAATTCAAGCTTTATGGGCATTATCGAATAATATCCCCAACATTTTGTTTTCAATACTGAAAACTGACCGGATAGAAAACACACGGAGTGACCAGCAGTTTATTTCAGTTTTCAATTGAACCGGAGTACCTACGAACCTCTCTCGAGTTCAGTCGAGTTTTTAATAAATTCTCTGTTAATACTTGTTTTGACTGGGCAAAAAGGCTTCGAAGGTCTGAGTGGAACGGAAAATGAATCATTTCTCTTTCAAGAGGCCACGGTCGAGTGCTTACTTTGTTATCTCGTCATTGAATTCGTTTCGTTTTGTGCAAATGCTGGAATGCAGTAACTGACTTGGGTCGATTTTAGGGTAGTTAGTTGGATTAGATGTATCTTTTTGCTTGGTTTGGTCAAACCACAAATTAATACGCTTCAATAGGCATTGTTGAGAATGCCATTTTAGCTTTCCGGTAGACGTATTGTTATACCTTATTTCTGTTATGCAAGTAGAAAGCCAAAACTATAGAATAGATTTTTCCATTTATATTTTTTCAAGAGTAATCATAGAAGGTTTGATTTTGAATGAATCGAAAACGGCAATTTAGGAATAGGGTAAATGCACTGGTTCTCGACCAGTTAACAGAAACATCGATTTCGAGCACGATTTTTCCACACATAAACTTATCAAATTTTTATGGTGTTGGTGTTCATCGATTCTTTGACGAGGTTTAAATGATTTGTCATATAATTTTAAGCGTTCTTTCCGCATTTAACCTTTGAAATGTGAAAACATATAGAAAATCTCAATAACCTTCGGTTCACGACCACGCCGCAGAGTTCTCGACCATTTTTGTGTTAGTTTTCGACCACTGATAATAGTGGCCGCTCCACTTAAAAATTTTATAAAAAACTTTAGAGCGAGATGAGTGATTAGTACTTACTTTCGTATCGTACCATCGACATCACTACCTATCACTCAGATGGGTTTCAGATGAGGTAATCAAGTAAGAAACACTCGGAACGTAAAAAAAAATTATTTTGCAAAAATTTCCACTTTCTATAAATATTTCAAAATAGCAACTCATACAACATTATTTGGTTATTTTGCTCTTAATATCTATTTAGAAACTAATGAGTAAATAAAGTATAAAACACCGACCACCAGTGGTCGAGAATTAAGTACAATCAAATTGGTTCTCGACCGCGAATAAATAAAGGGTAGAAATAAGTGTTTCAACATTAATTCGGTGGTCACAAACTAATATTCAGAAATAAGATATATAAATTAACCAGGGTATCGAAAAAAAACGAAAATGATCCAACAGAAATATATCGGTTGAAATAAACAATTATTGAAGTAACATATTGGTTCTCGACCACTTTGGTCGAAAAACAAAAGATTCAAATTTTCCAATACCAGTTCGCGACCGCCGAATATTGAACAAAAAATATACATTTATTTGCTTCTTCATTGAAATACACTCAAAAATATATCTTATAGTTGATATGGAACAAAATATACACACATAATTCATTTAAAATAAGAAATAATTACTATTTTCTGGTCATATATCACAAAGCACTTTTCTAAGAGAGGACGAGAAAGAACCCTTTTCTATGATAGACGATTATAAACTGATTTTTAGCCCGAAAACTCTGACCTATATCCCTACTATGCAAACTATCTTGGAAGGGTAGAATGGTCAAGAACACGTACCGCGAAAATATTCTGCACTACATGATATATTTTTATTATTATTTTATCTCAAATCGCGGAATGGTCGAGAACCAGTGCCGGTCGGCTCACCAGTGCATTTACCCTACCCCATTCAAAAATAAAACAGTGTTTTTCCAAAGTTCATAAACTCATTTCGACGCTTTGATTAGTACCCTATATTTTGTAACCTCCTTTTTATCTCCTTCTACTTCCATCTTCCATCGTAAAAAGAATTATCCCTAAAATTGTTGCCAGACGGGGATGATGACTCCATCATTCCCAAAACATTCCTTCGAACAGCCCCATCAGACTGTGCTGAATGATACATAACCAGGAACGTGACGATCGTTTAGTAACAAAAAGGGTCGGAAGAAAGAATAAAGGAATACTTGGGAACCCCGAGTGTTATGAGAGAGCTGTCTCCACTTCATTACTTGCAAATGATACTTGAGGAATTCGCAATAAGGAAGGAATGCGAGCCACCCTGTTATAAATATGAGTATCCATTCCAATATAGACCAAGGCAGTGTCGTTAAGCCACATTTATGGGTCATCCTCGCTTATAACGTCATTAGTTGAATTGCCTTAGTGTGCGACGTCTTGGAGGTTTTTCTTGCGGAATAGGCGAGAATTATTGTTATGGAGGTCGTGCGAAATCTCGAGGAGACTTATTTTACGCAGTTCTTATTCAAATATGTCCCAGATCATTCGCCACAAAAGATTTCTGATACGTAAAGATTTCGCGAAGAAGTTCCTATCGAATAGAATAGTTATTTATAATAGAAGTGCAGAAGGCATTGATATTCTTCCACGAGTTCAAAATTCAAAAACGAGCCACGAAGTAGCGAGTTTTTGAATGAACGAGTGGTAGAATTAGACTTCTGTACGAGTATTATACATTATTTTCTCTAATTTATTGCATTTTTATTGAAATTAATGAAATATTTCCATAAATATCATTTAGTGATTTTTGCATTGAAAAATGTTGGTTGACAAAACTGATTTCTTTAAGGCAAATTGATGAATTGACAGATAAAGGCGTGGCGGAAAGTTCTGAGTACCAACATATAATAATAAAATATAACCATGGAACTGTGCGTTTCTGATATATTCTCGCACGATTTTGTTCTACAAGATGTGGAAGAATGAACGGAATAACCACAGAATTAGAGAAAATATTTATTCAATTTATTCACGGGTTCCGTAATTATATCCATTCGAAATTTCGTTGTCCTGATAATTTCAAAATAACGAGTTCTATAGAAATGAAATGTGACTTTCAGATGTAGAATAACAATAGGGATTCACGGCTTGGATTGATTTTCGAGCTACTTGGCTCGATTTCAAGTCAAGCTCGAGTCAAGTAGTAATTTGCCAATCTCAAGTCAAATCAAGTAGTTATCAAGTACTTGAATCATATCAAGCTACTTGATTTTTAGCAGTTCTATTGTGTAGGGTCACATCAATATGAAAAACGATGAAATGAGAAGGAACCTTGCAGAAAATACTTTTATTAGATCTAAGACACATGAGGCATCTTATAGATTTGTCGCCTAACCTATTGCTGTAAGAGCAGCTCTGGAAAATTGTCTTTCAACAGGAGCTGAAGATGATAAAAAATCCTTGGCTATTTTGGACAAGTTGGAAGGATATTTCTGAAACTAACGAAATCTACCAACAGCTTTCAAAGAAATGTGAGAAAACTACTGATAAAGTCAACCTGGCGAATGCGAGAAACTAGTTTCTCGGCGTTCTAGGAATCCTCTTATTTAGTCTAAGCGCGCACGAGATTGCAGAAATATATGTCGCGCGACGCGTGCATATCAAACTCAAGTAGTATCAAGCAATAAATATCTAAAACCAAGTCAAATCAAGCTTAAGTATGTAATTTTTCACGAGCTTGATTTTCAAGTCAAGTAGTTGGTTGGAATGTCAAGCTACTTGGCTTGATGAATCTCTGAATAACAATGCGAATTTCATGTAAAACGCAAGAATATAGGAGAAAAAACTCAGGGGGTGATTCTGCATGAAAAAATAATAACAGTTTGCATTATATTTATTTTCGCAAATGCTTCTCATTCCTAAATACGGGATGTTCAATTTTTTCTTGAAAACTGAGTTGTATTTATTAATTGCTTGGAAACCGATCGAGATATTCGAATGAAATATGCTAGGTAGTTATTGCGCATTTTTTGCCTTCAATTAAGAATTTTATGTTCTTCATTGGCACGCATACTGGTAATGATCTCTTAAAAAAGAATGATTCACCACTGAGATATTCCAAGATAAAGATCACTCTTGAAATCCTCTTTTAATTTGTGACAAAAAATCTTCCATGCTTTTTTTCGTGATGGGCGCCATTTTTAAGCAATAAAATAAAACATTCCAAGGCGAATTTTTCATTTTTTTGATCAATTTTCTATTATTTGATTATAGTTAGTTTTTAAGTTTTACGTCTTCGACTGCCAGAGCCATTAGCCGTGTGAATTAAAGCTGAATTTTAAATAGTTGTTGATATTAAGTATAAAAAATTTAATTAAGACGTTTTTCCTCGGTTTTTTTTACATGAAAACGGTGCCCCCTGCGAAAAAACGGCTTGAGAGATTTTTCATTTCAAATTCAACGAACAATTCAAAAATGACATATGAGGCGTAAAATTTTCTTTCTTTCAAAAAATTTCTGAAAATTTTCAACGCCCCATATCTCGAAACGAAAATCATTTGGAACAAAAGTTGTATAACAAATTGTCATTATTTTTTTATGTAAAATCGCCCCTTGAAGTTTGTCGAGCTTATTAACTGACACTGTAGATCAGGACTTGCTTCTATAGAGGTCTTAACATTTAGAGAATTTCAACTTTTATTTTATAACCATCATTTTGTCATTTTGTATTAGCAGATACCAATTCAAAACTTAGAGATTCGGTGAAGCCAAATTATCTCGGGATAACATAAAAAAATACAATATTCAATAACAGTTTTTGGAGAAAATGGGATGAAAAAAAATATTTGTCCCTGATTCCCAACAATTTGATCGTTATGATTCTTTTTCATCTGATTCATTATATTACTTCCAACAAATTTCAAATACATAGGGAATACATTGGGAAATATTCTATGAATCCACTTATATCACTTAAAATTTCGAATTTTTCATTTCCAAAATATTCATCATGACAAAAATTCAAACATATTCTACATATTATTTGGTCGATACAAAAACATATGATATTTTCATTTTCAAGTAGGTTTCTGGGTTAATAATTTAACCCCATTTAATTTGGTTTCTATAATCTTCTCAGAATCATAAGAATATATCAACCCAAAGAAACATAAAGTACAATAGGTGCAAAAATTTTATCTCATTAGCATAACGAATAGCTAGGTATTTGTTTACATTCCATTAACTCTAATGCTACAATGGCTCTTCATCCAAAGCCACGTAACAGTTTCACAAGCGCCATTTTTCTGAATAAATAACATTCGAACCTATTAACATAAGCAAATACTGACGTTCGGTATGGCTATTATAATCCATTATTTATCAATCGAATGTAATCATTAATGATTAAATATTATAAAAGCATAACTAGTTGACTACCTCACAAGACCCCATAAAAATCATACTGAGACGAGATTTCACAAAAAAAAAATTGCCTCCCCGTGACAATGCTTACACATTGCCGTGACCAGGATTCGAACCTGGGTTACTACGGCCACAACGTAGGGTCCTAACCACTAGACGATCACGGCTACCGAGGCGTTGCGTGAAATGGGAGATTCTTACATTATTATACGGTAGATAGCGTTATCACAAAATATGTTTATGAATGAAATAGGTTTTTAAATATAAGCTTTGAAAACTACATTCTTCATTACAATAAAAATTAAAGAAGCATTGAAATGAAAAAATTAACTTCACGAAGATACTTAGAAAGAGGGTAATTAGGTATTTAGATAATTAGATAATTTATTCCATACTACTCTGAACGAGTTTAAATTTTTTAAACTCACTTATTTCGTGATGTCGATAACGAATTTTAAAAAATATATTAAAAATATATAGGTACCAAGCTCACTTCACAACCATCAAAAAACCTAAACCTAACCTAACCAAAACCTGTTAAGATAGGTTAGGTAAGAACCCAGCAAACCATGTTGTTATATGCGCCTTACCGTTACATAACATCCCTAAGAAATGAGGTACATACCTGATACATCTCAAAACTAATGTATCTGGTACGTAACATTTCATATATCCACGAGATTATCTGAATTGTTCATGTATCATATACGTAACATTGTTATATTACTGAAGTTACATATATGATATATATTCAGGTTTCATGAAGGCTATATTAATCAGTTATATTACGTGTACGTAAGATAGTTACGTATCATATATGTAACATTCGTAATATATATGTTACATTGTTAATATTACGTAAATGTTATATAAATATAGCATATTCATGATATATATTAATCAGATCTACACAAGTACGTTTCATAATTACATATAGTTTTTTCAAACCCAATGAAAAAATGAAATTCAATTGAAATTTGAACTGCTTCTTCGAGTGACAATTTAAATTTCCCGCATTCTCTAGGTGGCGCTATAAACATTGTGAACCGTATTTTGGATTCGCGCTAAGACAAGTGTGTAAATTTCCATATACGAACTTTTCATTACTCTCGTAGAGAAGAGAAATATTTCTATAAAGATTAATCTTTGATTTCTATTATATGTGATAGTTACTTGTTCTATTGTATTGATACAATAATAATATATAAATATATATATATTATTCTTAGACATTAGTTGTTTTTTATATTTTCGTGAAAACGTGGACGTGAGAAATATTTGCAAGGTAAGTTCATTTATGTATACTAACTAGGTACTACATTTACTAGGTAACTACATTTAAATATACAGGTCTCCATAAATTGGAAGTTCAAAGGAAAGTGAGAGATTCTATGGGCAATTTCAAATCCTATAAGCATGTGCCTGCAAACGCTTTATTTTCGAGATACCGGTGTTTCTTATCGTAGTTCTAGTTTTTTGTAATGATTATACCTACTAGTTTATCGAATCTTAATGAATCTCCGCTACATATTGGATAAATATAAGTACCAACGCATCTTCTCACTTTTATAATTAATTTAATCGTCACAGCTTACTCACTGGATCTTTGTAATAATTTGAATTTTCCTGAAGATTATACTAGAGAATTGTTTGAATTTTTTTTCGAAATCGGTAGTAGGTACGACAAAACTACAAGAAACTAAAAAATGTAGCACTGGAGCAAAGTTTCTCTTTCATATTTCTAAACTGCCAGTGCGGTCCACCATAAAAAAGTTCTGGAGGGAAGAAAGTGCAGGGCACTGTTCCTGAAAAAATATCACTCTGTATATTTGCATTCAAAGTTAGCATATAACATGATGAAAACTTCAAATTTAAATATCTAGACATAATATATCTTCTGAAAGGAATAAGTTGCTTGAGGTGGAAATTTGAAAAAAAATTAAAGTTTAACATTGTATTTCGAAAACAAAGCGTTTGTGTGTCCACGTTCATTGGACTTTTTTTGAAATGATAATAGAAATCTGTAATTTTCGTTTCTATATATATATATATATATATAATTTTCGTTTCTACCTCCCTGTATAAATGTTCAATAAATTTACAAATAACCAGAGATCGAAACTTCATTTTATTAAATCTATTATTCTTCATTGTTCAAAGATGCACCGAACAAAGCAAAGAAAATTGGTAACAGAGCTATCTACACGACAGAGACGTAGATTAATAGCTGCCCAAAAAAAATATTTTCTTGGAAATGAGACTAGAACTCCTACTTCTGTGTCTCGTACTGCTGCTTCTGTGTCTGCTACTCCTGCTGATAGTTGTCCATCGAGTTCCAAACAAAATATAGAAAATATATCTTCTTTGGAACAAGAAATACCTTCTAGTGATTCTAATAGTTTTAGTAAAATACAAAGTGACACTCATACTGCTCAAATCGCTAGCTCTATTTTAAGTCCATCTAATGTCGTATATAATAATAATCCTTGGGTTTCCACAAATGATGATGAAACAATTACTATATCACTCCGTTCTTGTTTCATTAAACATAATATTTCGCAGTCAGCTATTAGTGATATTTTGAAAGTGCTGGTAAATCATGGTGTTGCAAATCTTCCTTTGGATGCAAGAACTTTCATGAAAACGCAGAGGAATGTTAGTTCCAAGATAGATAATGTCAATGGGGGGCAATACTGTCATGTGGGTGTTCTGGATGGTCTTAAATCGTCAATAAAGAAATATTATAGAGTGTGCCCTCTTGAAATTAAACTAGATTTCAACATAGACGGTCTTCCAGTCTCCAAAAGTACAAACGGCCAGTTCTGGCCAATACTGGCTGCAATCCATGATGACTTTTATTCACACCCGTTTCCTGTAGGAATTCATTATGGAAATAGCAAACCCTTAGATTCTAATTTATTTTTGAAACCTTTCGTTGAGGAAATGAAAATCTTGCTTGACAAGGGTTTGGATTACAATGGTCACCATGTACAAATTAGGGTCAATGCAATAATATGTGACTCCCCTGCTAGAGCCTTTATTTGTGGAACAAAAAGTCATACTGGATATTTTGGATGTCCCAAATGTGAGACTGAGGGTGACTTTATTGAGAATAGACTAGTTTTTCCAGAATTAACTGCGAAATTAAGAAATAACTTTTCGTTCAGAAATAAAAGCCAGCCAGAACACCACAAAATTGATACTATACTTCAAGAGCTTGACATTGACATGATCTCACAAATACCTTTGGATCCAATGCATTTGGTTTATTTGGGAGTGACAAAACGGTTACTTCAATTTTGGGTACAGGGAAGAATGGATGTTAGGATGAATAAAGCGAGGCTTGTAGAAAGCGAGTTGCGTTATTCAAAATTGAAGGAATTCATCACTAACGAATTCTCTCGTTTACCTAGGCCTCTTTCAGATGTAGATAGATGGAAGGCAACTGAATTGAGGCTTTTTTTGTTATACACAGGGATAGTTGTATTGAGGGATTCTCTGCCAAAAGCTATATACCACCATTTTTTATCTTTATCAGTAGCCATTCGGATTTTATCCAGCTCACATTTATCTCATTTGATTTGTTATGCAGAAGAGAATTTGAAATATTTTGTTCAAAAGTATTCATCTTTCTATGGAGATCAATATCTCAATTTTAATGTACATTGTTTAATACATTTATGTAATGAAGTTAGGAATTTTGGACCAATTCAGAATTTCAGCGCTTTTAAATTTGAGAATTACATGTACCAATTAAAACAAAAGCTTAAAACTTCAGGCAAACCACTTCATCAGATAGTGAACAGATTAAATGAAGCAAAATCTTTGGACATTGAATCATCTGAAAATAAATCTTATCCAGAGTTCCATATCTCAGGTCAAACTGTCAAACTGATAGAATTTTCAAATTTTTCCATTTCTTCAAAAAAACCTAATAATTGTTTTATATTGAAAAGTGGTAAAATTATAATTATTGAGAATATGAAGATCGAGGGCACTAAAGTGTTCATAACTTGTAGATATTTCACAAAATATCTCGATTTGTTTAGAGTACCATGTCAATCATCTTTGGTTGGAATATTTACAGTATGCCTTGAGGATTTGAGTGGAGTTGTTAATATTGAATTTACTGACGATATATTTTCAAGTAAATGCTTGCTACTTCCAGACCAAGCAAATAATAATTATATTGTAATGAAGCTGGTTCATTGCTGAATTGTATTTTTTGTGTAAACCTTTTGGGTTACTGAAAGTCATTTATTAAATTAAATATCTGTTTGTAATTTAGTTCAATTTTTTTTTTCTCTATTCATTCAAAACTGAAATTCTTTTTCAAACATGGCTGACCTTCTAAAATGAATTATAATGAAAATTTTGCTCAGTTAGGTTTCAGAATACAAAATGGCTTACGCAGTGGTCCATTTTATCGAAGATGATGTGTTCAGTGAAGTTCCTGTAAGTTGGCTGAATTTCGACAATACTGAATGTGTCTGGCCCCCGAATAATCCTAAAAATGTTAGAAATTTAATAAAAATGAGAGCTGCCCCCAAAAGTGACTGGCCCTCTCACAAAGTAAATTTGGAGGGAATATATGGTAAGTTTATATAATATTGAACAATGTATTATGATATGTGAAGTAGATGGGCCTTATTCTATGGGATATTATCTTCATGAGCATTTACTTTTTGAATCACTCCCTCAAAACATTAAATTTTTCCAGAGAAATATGAAAAGGCGATTAAAAAAGCAGGGAATAACGATTATACTTCTTCTGCTGATGAAGTTAGAGGAAGGGGGATGAGAAAGAAAATTCCTCAGTACTCTTCAAGTGAATCAGGTGGTAATTAGTGATGTGTGTTAACCTTGTTCAATAGTTTCAACTGATATTGACATTTTCAGATAGTATGACTCCACCTCCTTTCATAAACTTACAAGGGACTGAAGTGATATGGGAGCAGTCTGATAATGCATTCAGTATGACTGATATGATCTCTGTTGAACAGAATATTGATGGTAAGATTAGACGTTGCATATCAAAGGAAAATATTGCTCGCTCAAACTGTAGCAGAAATAAACTGATAAAATTATTTTCTACCGATACCCTCACATATCAAAACATTGACCATATAACTTGTAGTTGAAATATATCTTACATTTCTCATGTTTCAGTAAATTCACTTGAGGACATTACCCCATTCCACGATGAGGCTATAAATAAAGCTAGCTCTAGTACACATCACATCACCTGCGCCAGCACTCAAGCAGAATTCGGTAATTATACTATATACTTCATTGATGTAATTGATATTCGATTTGATTAATTTTCATCTAAATATATGATTTTCTGTTAGTACCTTATGAAAACAAGTTGGAGAAAAAAATTGGTAAGTATATAAACCCAAAAACATTTGATTGTATGATAACCAGAAAAATTATATTGCAGATGTACTATTGGCTTTGGTCAATTCAATGTCCATAAAAATGGAAGAAATGAATGAAAGGCTCAAACATATAGAAGTTACCCAACAACCGAACACTGCCAATTTAAAATTCTTTCTGGAGAATCTTCCATGTGATAGCATGGAAGATATGAAAAGACTAAATGACCTGCTGGAGAAGGAGGAAGAGAAAAATAACTTTGTAAGTTAACTTTTAGTTCTCTATATAAAGAACTAATCATTATTTTCATCTCTTATAGATTAACTACCTTCAAACAATTGGCGGTGCACACCCTAAAGATAGGGTGAAGAGAATGATGAAAACCATTATGACAAACAAGTTAGCATTGAGTTGCTCCTGGCTGGGCTTGAGGAATAATATAAGAGCAAGTGATTTCCTCTGCATAAAAATAGCTCAAAGTAAGATTCTATGGTATTAGGTATGCTGCTTTTTTTCATTTTGAATTCAGTTCAATGCTATTAATTTTAAGGTTTTATTGTCACTCTTTTTTCTCCTTTCAATGACCTGCAAGAAATTATTAATTATTTAAGTTATAATCGAAATTCAAAAGGAAATTATATTGAAATCCTTCTATAACTGATGATTTGGATCCCTTCAATTTGAATTTTGAAAAAAGTTCTAAAAATAGATCCAAACAAATATAAATCTCTACTTGAAAATAATTCTCTCTCTCAGGTGGGTTCAGAGAAATATATATAATTTTTTTTAATCAAACAACAAACCTATCTATCTAACTACCTAACTAATTACCTATCTATTGAAATGAAATTTATGCAAACAATTGAAAACACTTATCTTAATAATTTTCTTCTCCACTTAATCTTGTTCCATAAATTCTACTTTCAAAATAAAACTCCTATTCTATACTACTTTGATGTTCCAACTCCAAATTCTTTCCAATTCCAATTTCCTTTTTTCAATATCTTCATAAATTCTTCTTCAACTCGTTAATAACTTCTATTGATATCAAAATTCAACTTATTTAAAAAAAACTCCTCTAAATTACTTCTTACAATTTTCTGCTTGACACGTCTCTCTTCCATTATTTTTCTTTCTATCCTAGATTTTTTTAGTTTTCAATGTTTTCATCCCTTTATCTGATGATCTCATTTTATCTATGTACTCAGTAATATCTATGCCACTGTCATTTAATTTTGAAATTTCTTTTTCTTACTTAACTTAACTATCTTTAATAACAAAAATAACACCTATTTTTTTTTAAATTTGAATGTTATGTATAAAACCAAATGATTATCTATGAAACCAACTGAGAATTTCGAATTATTTCCAATTTTACTTAAATTTTAATGACTACTCAAATTTTTGAGTGTGGAATCCATAACACTAACTTCCTCCATAAATAAACAACACTGTTTATTGTTAATAGCATATATTGCTGCATGTTTTGGTAGATTGATGATGGTATGTGTGATTGTGTGCATGGCTTGTATGTTCAGAGTTGAATTATATGTAGTTGGATGTTTGTTCTTCGTTTTTATGGTAGTTCACATTTAAGAAAGAGTACACATAGTTTAGAAGTTGAACCTCAATTATTCATCTACTCAATAAGGAGTATCTGAGTAAAGTGTGCAAATTGTTACTACTACTAGACTATTTTTCTGCTTTACTTCATTTATGTTTGTGAGGTGTGTACCTGTGTTATTCTCTGCTATTTGTGAAATTAAAAAAAATCTACATTTATATACACACTTTTCTACTATTGTTATTATTGATCAATTTCAAAACAAATAATGGTGCTTTTTAGGAACTAACTTTTTCATTTTTCGAATGTTCCCCATATAATTAAACTTTTAGTTTGATATAGAAAATTTTACAAAGCGCATAAATTAGTTTCAAGTTGAGGAACCCCTTCTAAAGTTGTCCATGTACTCAAAACTTCTATAACACATATTATTGTGCATGAATTCCATATTTTTTTGTAGAATATATTATTATTTTATCCAATCAGAAAGCCTCGTAATTGGGAATATTAATTGAAAATGCCATTTTTTAATCACATTTAAATATGTTTAGGTTTTGCAAGTCAGTCTTTTATTCAAAATGCCGAATTCGAGAAGATAGCAGCCGAGTGGATAAGGCTAGCCTCATTGAGATTTAAACGAGAAAAATGAATATTGTTTGGTGTAATTTAATCATATGAATGTTTTTTAATCAGATTATAATTTTCCAATAATTCTATGATCTTTCATTTAACAATTTTAAATGAACCCTTGGTCATTATATGAATCCTGTTTTACTATCCAAAATTTATTTGTAATCAAAGGTGGTACATACACACGAAAGAATTTTAATTTTGCTGAATTAACTAGATTCTAATCAATATATCATTGTTGACTAGAAAATATCTTAATATAAAATGGATGAAAGATGGAGCTTTCTTTGATTACATATAGTTTTGAAATGTACCTTCAATAATTCATAAATATCTCTTCTGCATAATTCTGTAAGAGGTAATAATAAATATTCATATTATTTATTTAGCACTTGGCTAGTATAAATTATCATCGACTAGATACTTGCATTTTTAGATCTAACTGTAATTGTTTATTATATTTCAGTCAATTTTGTTTTGTTTTCAAGGTTGTGAAAAAAATGTAAAAAAAATTCTTTAAAACGAAACATAATTGTGTGGTGTCGATATATTAAGATTTTCTTATATGCAATTTGTTGAGTTCTTCCTCCAAGAAGAATTATATATGTATTGTTTTTGAATTGTATGGAGAATTTTCCACTGAGAATATATTAGGATATAAATATATTCAAATAGCCGTAATGTTTTTCTTATATATCATGTTTATAGCTGGTATATTTCTTGTATTTATCTTGCACAGAAGTGATGTATAGTTTTGTATTGCATGGAGAATTTTCACTGAGCAAATATTATGTAATATAACTATATACAGGTTGGTCATGTTCTTGTAGAGATAACTGATGCATGTGTATATCCACTTTCAAGGTGAAAACGCAATAATAACTTATCATAAGGATATCAGGCTGTTCAAGGTTGAAGATTTTGTTGTAAAATCTATAAACTTGAGCAACCTCTTTATATAATTTTCTTATTATGAATTTATATGGACCTTTATTCATATATATGATGTTTCCATGTCTAAAACTGAATACTCTCAAAACTGTTATTATGAACAAAAAACTGGGCCTATCTGTATATATATATATATATATATTTGGTATATATGTGCTCAGTAATGAATTCTCCATGCAATATGAAACTATTAACAATAAGCAGTTCTGTGTGAGATATATCACAGAAATATATAAGCTGCAAGCATGATATATAAGAGAAACGTTAGAGCTATCTGAATGTTATATGAAAGGTACGTATTATCTATGTAAATTATTATATAACAGCAATATATCAGCTACGTAAATGATACATAAAGGATATTACAGATGTAATGTACCAGCAATATAATTTCAATGTATCATGTAAGGTACATCAACTATACAGAAATGTAACAGCTACGTATATGATACATAAAGGATGTACCATAAATATTACAGATGTAATATACCAGCGATGTATCATGTATGTTACATGAAATGTAACAGCTACGTATATGATACATAAAGGATGTACCATAAATATTACAGATGTAATATACCAGCGATGTATCATGTATGTTACATGATCTGTACATGATACATGGCAATTTTGTTACATGTTATGTAACGGAAGGCGGACATAGAGCGGTCGTTGAGCGGTACTAGAAAGGCGCATGTATGTTACATTGTTATGTAACATAGATCGTTGTAATATATATGTTATGTCTATGATACGTATTTGTGTTTGCTGGGAAATGTAATTTGTAAGTTGTAATTTGAATTTCTTTCTGAAAAAGGCGTACTTTAGTACTTATGTATATTCAAAACCATCAAAAAACCTAACCTAACCAAAACCTGTTAAGATAGGTTAGGTAAGAAATGTGTTTTGATTGTTGTAAATTGAATTTTTTTTTGAAAAAAAGGCGTACTTATGTATATTCGAAATTTGGTGTATGTATGTAAGTAGGTAAGTGTTTACCTATTTATATTCATATTTTTTCACAATTCAGTTTTTCACAGCGTTCTAGAAGCTATAAGTAGAAACTAAATACATAAAGGATTAGAATGGCGGAATACCACAAAAGTGGTCAGCCGAGAAGTACAAATATTCCTTCAGATCTCAAAAAGCGAAACGCTTACCATCGGCTAAGATTCCGAACAAATATTTGTCGATTTTTAAATTCTATCATCGATCGTTAGACTTGAACAAATATTACCTAGTGCGAGTCCCACTCCACGAAAGACACAAAACTAACTTTGAAATCCAACTTTCAATTAGTCAGGGCAATGTAACCATTGTTAAAAAATGGGTATCTAGAGACACGTAGGATCTCGCAAATGTTTGCAGAACGATGCGGGACTTTCAAATTCTAATATTTGTTTTCAGCAGCTTTATTTTACCAGATTTACGGATGAAACGGACTTAGTTTGCCTATCCCTGGCTTAGAAGTGGAATTCTCATGAAAGGTGAAGATATCCTTTGTACCTTGATGTTGGTATATTTGGAGATTGTTCAATTCCAAATAGAGGTATACTGATAATAATTTACTATTTTTACTCGGTTGTTCTAGTATACTGAGCGGTACCATTCTGCCTCCTGCCTGAACCTTTAACTTTCGAATTGTCATCTAACTGTGAATTCATTTTGAAAGTTCAAACTAACAAATAGGTATGCAGTAAAAATTATCCATTCGGTAGCTCTAGAAAGTATACCTACCGGAACTGGTCAACAGACAAAGAAACTGCAATACCCAAAAGGAGTTGTTTAAAGTTTAATTTTTTTTTTGTAGAACAGATAATATAGCAAAGAGTAAATGATTGAATTTGGAGAAAAAAATATTGAAGATTTTTTTCATGTGAAGAATATATTTTCACTTAAAAATTTGTAGTCGTTTTTTGCTAGTTTTTTAAATTTTACATAAACCAGCTGCTCGGGGAGATCCAAAGTCGATGTTTAGTTGTTAAAATGCCTAGAGCACGTGTATGCGGAATTTAGCGCCAGCTAAGTGAATTCGAAAGAGGTTAAATTATTGGTCTACGGGAGGCGGGATTGTCATTTCGAGAAATCGCTAACCGTACGAATAGAAATCCAACTACTGTTATGGTATGTTGTCATGCGAGGTTTGATAATGCCAAAAATTGAAGAAGAGTAGGCACCGGACGTCGAAGGGGCACAAATGAAGTTCAAGATTGACGTCTAGACTTACTTATGGCCATTAGAGACTGATTTGCGACAACTCGATCTTTGGCTGATGAGTGGTTAGAAGAACAAGGTAATCCTGTAACTGTCCGAACGGTTTACCGCCGGATAAGGTATTTTGGACTGCAGCATTATTAACCCCATCTCTGACGGTTGAGCATCGCCGGCAAAGATTACAGTTGTGTGAAGAACGTCAACATTGGAATGTGGAATGGCATCAGGTCGTCTTTTCTGATGAATCTCGATTCTCCTTGGGTGCACATGATGGCCGAAGAAGGGCTAGAGGATGTCGGGGAGAAAACGTTATGTACACCGGAGAGAAGGCGTTATGGTATGGGGTACTATTCCACATACAAGTAGGTCATCTTTAGTCTTTATTCGAGGTAACTTGGCAGCGCTGCGTTACCTTCAAGAAATAGTGGAGCCATATGTTCTCCCTTACCGTAACCGACTCGAGAATCCAATATTTCAGCAAGATAATGCCCGACCTCATGTTTCCAGAGTTAGTTTAAACTTTTTCGAAGCGACCCATGTGAATCTTATGCCATGGCCGCCCAGATCCTCATCTTTCGCCCATAGAGAAATTCACCCCAGCCCCACGGACTTTGGCGGCTCTGAGACATGAAGAACAGGTATATCCCTCAAGAAGAAATAGATCATCTTATTGCATCAATGCCGAGACATGTTGGGGAGTGTATAGATAATCGCGGTGGACAAACACATTATTAACAAATTTATTAAAAAAAATGTAAACCCTTCGTATTTTTCTCCAAGTTTCAATCATTTACTGCTTGCTATACTATCTATGTTTTAACAAAAAAAAAAAAATTAAATTTAAACAGCTCCTTCTGGTTGTTTCTTTGTCAATTAGTATACTTGGGAATTTGATAAAGTGAAGAATTAAGAATCACAAAATATTCACTTCTCATTTTCAAATATATTGTTTCGAATGTTTACATTTCAATGAAATGTAAATAGAGTTGAAAATTGTTCCCGGGAAAGAAATTATTACCCCTTTCCCTTGGTTGTGCCACCGGCTTCATTCTAACTAGGCAACAAGTTCACTAATTTTGTGAACATGGAAAATGATTGAAAAAAAATTACGTATAAGAAATCTGCGGAAGTATTTGAAAGATCCATCTGTGAATGGAATACAATAAAATAATATTAATATGTTTAGACGATTTAAAAAACCTAACTGTAAAATATAACGTATTGATGAATGAGCCAACCTGCCAACTCAAACAAATACAGCAGATTTGATTAGTTCTGACTAAACCAATAGGTATTGACAAAATTGGAAACTCATTAAAATATTCCTACAACAATACATATATATTTGGATATTATACGAGACAAGCTAAGAACTCGATGTGTTTTGAAGGATGTTGAATTTCTAACCAAAAATTACCTACTATTTCAATTGCCTTACTCATATTTATTATCAATAGTAACGTATGACTATCAAGTATAACTTTTCCTCTTCGATACGGTCCATTTTGTAACATATAATATAAAGTGTCTCCTGCATTACTGCATTAGAGGGTTTCACAGCCTGCCAACGTGATATATTGGAATAGATATCCAACCCTTGTCGCGTTTTGCTATTGTTCGTATTCACGGAACTCAGAAGTAACCTTATTGTCTCACCGAATATTCGTCACAATATATGGACCTCTGCAAGCGACAATTCAACAGTTTTGAAATTTTACGAGTATGGTTTATGTCTACAACGGCGGTATTGTTGTGACATTTCATTTCATCTGACGAATAAATTTTGTAAACTTTATAAAAACCAGAAATTCTGCAACCTTCAAAATGCGTTTATTTCAATAATGATGCCGTTATTATAATAAAAAAAAAATTCTCTATAATGCGGTTTTCATCAATAAATGGGTATTCTTTAAGAGAAGAATTTAACGGGAAAGATAATTATTAAATTATGAAGTGGTAACAATGGATTGAATCCGTTTTTTGTCATTGAAATTCCTATTTAATATTTTTTATTGAATTCATTTATTTAATGAATGTTACTTCGTAAAGGTGATTTTATACTGAATGTCAAAAAAAATGTTGTAGTAGTAAATAAGTACCATAGTAGTTTAGTATGGTGTAGTACAAATAAGTATCTACGTATAGTAGTATAAAAATAGTTATAAATAGATATAACTAGGTACATGAAAAGAGATATCTTTTATTTATCTCTATAATCAGAAGTAAATACTCTTTCTATTCAATCAGAGCAAGTCATCATTGATTAAATCAATAAAAATAAAACAAATAATCCGCAATAATTCAATATTTTTGAATGCCTAATTTGGTATGTTCATCTTCTACGTTCAGGAATCTTTAAATGAGTTTCACAAAAGTTAGATGATTGTTGTCATAATTGATTCTCATTTAAAATCTGTGCAATAGATATCCAAAAATGAAGAAACAATGAAATTTTTTGTAATAATCAATATTTGCCTACATTAAAAGGTTTTTTCGGCAACCGTCCGGGAAGTGCCCACTTCCTGGACGCTTTTTCTCTGAGAAAGAAGCATTTCCCTGCCTAGTCCGGAAAGTACGTACTTCCCGGACTAGGCCGGAAAAGAATCATAGAATCCATAGCAACCAAGAGAACGGCTGACAGTTCATATGAAATTAGTTGTCAAAAATTTGCATGTTTTTTGATCGCAATCACAATAAAATATGGAAAGCAGCAGCGATAGTGTTATTTCACATGGTTGTCGAAAAAATATTGTACGCAACACGCCCGAAAATGTTTTTTTTGGACTCACAGACTTTTGTCTATTCGTCCAAAAAAACCCTATTTTCCGGACTTGTTACGTGAAGTACTATTTTATTATTTACTCCGAAATGAGAACATTTGGTTTTTATCATATTTTGGCATGAAATAATTGTGCTAATTGCAGTGGAGCTCAACCATTTCAAAAAATAATCTAACCAAGCATTTCCTTCGGAAACAGCTGACGAAAACAGAAGATAACATCAGACTTTACTTACATAAAGGATTTTCTAATAAGGGCATCCATTGTGAAGAGCTCGCTCTGCGCAAGCTGTTACTTTTCAAGCTGTCATATTTTGACATTTAACAAGTAAAAACTACTCCATTACTAAAATTGGAAAGATACACGTTCAACAATTCAATGAAATTCTTAAAATTCACTACCAAAATGGTGAAAATTTTGCAGTCACAGTTCGAAAAACTGAAGCAATTTTGGGTTAACGTGAAGCTCCTTCTCAGCCGGCAATATAGAAAATGAGACAAATGAGTGATGTGAAGAATCGAAACCTTGTGCGTCGCTCAAGAACAACTGAGAATATTGCTGCTGTAGCCGGTAGTGTGGACGAAACCCAGGTTTGTCGATTTTTTATGGTGGATCTGGAAGATGTGGATGTGGATGACGTATATTTTCCACAAGACGGCGCTACGCCCATATAAGCAACGAAAAAATCTCAATTTTGTAAGAGACAAGTTTCCTTGCCGTGTTATATCTCGAAGAGGTGACCACAATCAGCCACCGAGATCTTGTGATTTAACATTTCTAGACTTTTTTCTTCGGGCTACGTGAAAGATGAGGACTATATCGATTCAGGACCTCAAAGAAGGAATTCGTGAAGTTATCGAGGGCATACATCCGCAAATGTGCGAATTGATCATGGAAAATTTCATTAAAAGGATATGGTGCTGTCACCTCTTAGACTTGACGTTTTTCATCGTTAATGGCAAACCTTTCCTTTACTATGAAATAAACACCCATTGATTCACTTGAACGATGATCTCGTTTCATTTTAAAATCGAAATGAAACATCTTTTTGAGTATGGTCCGTTAGTCTGGTTAGTAAGTTGACCATCCGTATATATCAAATTCGTCAAAAAGCGGTGACCATTTCCACAAACTTTGGTGAGTTATCTGTCACCAGCGCAACCATACTTTTATTTTGGTTAAGATTGGTATAGTAAATCCAAAGTCACTTGAACTAGTCCATAAAAACGCTTGTCCAGATGTCCTTTTGAAGTGGACACCACGATCCGCCAAATACTGGGGTTCATTTGAAATTATTGTTAGGCAATAAATTCACTGGCCCGAAATATTCTGACTTCCTCCAAGTTACTTTGGATATACTATAATCACTCCCACTCGCCTGTAATATGTCATTCCAATTTTCAGATTATTGGTTAATACATTTTCCATGACATCTGACACTGGAAGACTTTATTATTTCAGATATGGAATAAATATCTACCCTTCAGAGCAATAGAAACTATCAATTGTTTTCTGATTACAAGAGATTAACCATTGATAACCTCCCAACTTTTCTCAAGGCGAAATTTGGTTGACCAATGACAAGTGGCAAGCAGTCCGTTTATACGAAGCAGATTACCTGAAATATTGAAAACCGCTCTGAAATTCTCGGCTATATACAGACCATACCAATGAGAGAACCCTTTAGGTTAGTTAGACTGACAAATGTGGTCCTTCGAGTCGGATCAATAAAAACATTAATTGATTCGTCGATAAAAGAAACACAGCCGATTACTGAACGAAAAGCGGTCTGAAAGAATCGAATCTCCTGCTCTTTTCCCGTGCCACTTCCTTGTTCGGTCAGTCGGAAAAGTATTAATTGGCGCATCCGCCATCGGACTGAAGAATTACAGTGAACGGATCCGGATATCGGGCCAAACATTGTTAACGAAGGCACTCGAATCCGTCGAGTGGCTTAAATTCTTGAGGTTTCGGTGGCGTGCCTTGGCATTGTAAACGGAGCTCGCTAATGACCTTTGTATCGGTTTGAAGAGTCATTAGCGGAAGAAGTGAACGAGGGTTGGATTAAGTAAGTGATCCCTCTTTCGAGGAGAGTTTAAGGTTGTGCGAGGTTGCGTGCTGGCACTTCAAGCCGATGTTTAAATCGTCAGCTGGTACTTGGGGCCCCATCCATCAGGTTTTGTAACCAACCCGGATTTCTAATATTCGATTTTTTTGCATACAATCTGGAACGGACTCTACAAAATTGTGATTATGATCCTTCTATTCGAACGAAAACATAGATATTAATTGAAGGATCTGCGTATCCTAGACCTAGAAGACAACCGTGAAAATAAGAAAAGATACGAAAAGAGGATAGTCCAGATTTTAGTGTCATCGGATAGAACAACTATTTTCATGAAAAAGAACTCCGATAAACATATATTCTTACAAGCTTCATTTGTGAGATACAAGGTGTTGAAGTTTGAAAAAAATTCAGTTTTTTACTTATAACTTCAGTTTTATTACATTCATTGCTCTAATTTTTAGGTATTGAAGTCTTGATAATTAAATGTAATGTATCGAATTCGGTAAGTGTCTCCTGCTAAATTATCCAGTGGCAAAGATATAGGGATGCGATGATCCTTTTCCTATTTAAAATCTACATCAGTAGATATCTTTTTGTCGGAAAAATTGTTTCATTTCTGAAATTATAACGCTTTCAGATGACATTTATTCGAACAGTTTTTCCAAACTTCAACACCCTGTATCTCGAAATAACGGGTGTTTTCAGCTACATGAGTTTCGATGATTGTTGTGTTTGGTTTATGGATAGTTGAGAATGTTAAACTGTGTTGACATTTCTGTTGAGTAAGGTTTGACAATTCATCATGAATCGTTAAACGCCAGAACAACGCTTAACTCGATGCTTACAAATCAAGAAAATTTTTTTGAAAAAAAGAAATCTGTTCGTGAAGTACATAGAGCACTTCCTTTATTTTACAGTCAACACATTCGGCCTAGTGAGCAACCAATTGGTGCAGATATTCATTGTTTTTGCACAATTTAACACTTCTTGATTCAAAACCATCAACAAGACAAGGAAATGTTCGAATCGGAAAGAATATTGCTGCTGTAGCGAGAAGTGTTGAAAAAGACGCATAAATGTCGATACGTCGCCGTTCGCTACTTGTTGGCGTTTGTCCTCCGATTACGTGGAAAATTGGCTTACGTGCCTATAAATAACCATCAGCATTCAAAATTCTTGATGATTCGACTGATCTAAACTGGCCGAAGATGAGCATTTTTAACGATGAATTGTGCTTAGTGATGAAGCTCATCAATATGCAAAGTAGCCGCATATGAAGCAAAGACAATCCTCGAGCCATTAATGAATCATCATTAAATCGATTAGATTGTTTATACATATAGATGCGGCTTACGCATGGCAGCATCATCGATCCTTATTTTTTCGAAATAAGGAAGAAGTATCGGTTAAGATGAATGACGAGCTTTTTTGGTTTCGAAAAATTAATCAGTTAAACATCGACGACATTGGTTCATGTCAACAAACCTGCAACTCTTCAAGCGTTGGAAGCAATTTTTCAAGCCACTATATTGGCGCCATACGGCTAGATTCATTGGAAGAAGTAGTAAAAAAGTGGACTGATCAAGTGGACTATGTAACTCGTATAGCTGCGGCGGACATATACCGGAAATTGTATTTAATAATAGAAGCCATGAAATTATTTAGCAGATTATAATAATAAATATTCATTCCAAAAATATTTCTATCTTCTATTAGGTATTATTTGAAGTTCTCAAGCTCAAGCTCAAGCGCCCATGTTCGAGCGTTCGGATAATTTTACAGTCGGGCAGCTCGGGACACGACCGCACGACTGTAAATCAGAGAATGAACTTGACTGCCCGACTGGAATCTCTTGAACGCCTGCTACCAAACGCTCGAAAAAACGCTTCGTGAGTGGCGGGCATTAGATAACACAGCACTGCAAGTTATTTCGAGATGTTGTGATCAACTTGAATTTTTGTATTTAGCTTGTTAGTCGTATTCCTTATATCATCAGCCAAATTCTCAAATCCGTCGGTTAAATGTGGCCATGGAAATATTGGCTAATGTTTTTCGATTTTCCAATTGAAAATAACAAATAAATATCAGTAGCAAATGTTTATTTGAGATATACTGACAGTTTGAATACTATAAAGAAAATGTTAATACCGGTTCATCTATTTAACTAAGTGAAATAGGTATACTCAATAGGAATTCAAGTTTTTTACCACAATGTATATTCAGGGTGTTCCCGAATTGGAGGTACAGAAGGAAAATGAGGGATTCTTTGGATAATTTTGAGTGAAAAAGGTCTATTAACATGGGTCCGCAAACGCTTCATTTTCGAAATACCTAGATACATGTTGTTTCTTGTTGACCTGTTGTTGATTATGCAAATTTATCGAATCTTTATGAATCATTTCTACAGATCAGAAAAATAAGCACTAAAACTATTAGTTTATTCATTCATCACAGCTTGCTTATTGGACTTTATTTTAATTTTCGAAAGCATTGTTTGAAATTTTTTACTCGAAATATTGGAAGCAGATACGACAAACTTGAAAGAAACCAAAAAGTTAGTACCTAACCTACTAGATTAAAGTTTCTTTTCACATTTTCTTAAACTATCAATGCCATCTAAAAAAAAGCTCTGGAAGAAAAAGGTGAACACTGCAGTTCCGGGAAAAATATCACCCTGATGAAGGTTCAAAAAATTGGCATATCACATGATGAACACCGTGAAATGGAATAGATATCTAGGTATGCCAAATCTCAGCCGAATATCTTGTGAAGTGCAGATGCTATCAAAAGACAACTTGAAGAAAAATCAAGCTTTCACACCCTGTTTCTCGGAAACAAAGCTTTCACGGATCTATGTTTATTGGGACTTTTTCACTTAAAATTATCTGGCAACCTCTGATTTTCGTTTTCAATTTAGGATCGTCAACGTAGCTTCAAAAAGGTAATCTTCACTCACCTGGTGAAATAGTACGATCAGCAGCTTCTGAAGTGACAAACGAACTTCTCTGCATCATAGGCTGCATATTGATATCTGTTGTAGGTGGTGGAATGTTCGGTGTTGTTGGAATAGGTTGCTCGCCTACAGCAGGATTTGGCGTAGGGAACAAAATCCCCAGCTCCCTGGCCTCGTTCTCCTCCTGAGCCTGTTGTCTTCTCAACGCAACTTGGGCCGCCATAACCCTCTGTCTTTCCGCGATAAGAGTACATTTTGGGCAATTACAGTCTCTCCAGCGACAATATCGTTTATGACCCTTCAAGGCGGACACTACACCGTGATTTCTACATCTAGCACATTTGGGAGTTCTCTGATACCTTTCTGAGGCCCTCAGAAAGAACGCGGGCGGAATTGCGCCTAGCACGGGATGTTGCGACATAAGCGCTGACATATCGACACCGTTACCTTGCATACTCATGTTGTTCACAATGACATAACTTTCAACCTCCAAAATTTTAAACTTTAACCTCACTTTTCTGATCTGCGTGTGTTTTCGGGGTGGCTGAGCGACTGACAATGTCTATTCTGAGAAAGATACCGTATCTGGTAGTCGGCAACAGTGCCTATCTCTGTTGGTTGGCCGTAGTCGTTACTTCCACCAATCGGAGGGCAGGCTCCGCCCTTCCCAGCTGACGTTTTGGCAGAGCCGCCTACTCAGGAAACATTCAGGATATTTACTGTATTATGTACGGTATTATAATGGTCGAGGATAATAGGAATATACAAACTAGTTTTGAAAGCAGAGCTCGTATTTATTATGCCCGACTCTATTATAGCAGTTCCTAAGATTCAGGGGGAGGACTCTTGAGGCAGCACAACTCGCTTAATACGCTTTGTTCGATTTCAAGGGTGATACTATATAATTTACTGATTCGTATACCCGCACCTTTAGGAATATCACTCCTTTTTATTTTTTTTATAAACATTTATTTAGTTCGATATTATGACACGCTAGAGGCAATACTTTCGGTTAATACTGTTTAACAATGTTATTAATGATAGTATCTAAGTTTTCAAATATTGACAGTTTCAGCCTTGGTTGAGAATTAAATATTAAGTACTTAAGTAAATTATACAACTAGGGAATAAAATGAAGGATTTTTGCGGCAAAATAAAATTTTGCCGCCTTGCTTTGCTAATTTCTGTCAATTTTCGTTGAAGGAGCCTCTGTGATTCCCCTCAGGCATCTTTTCAATTTCATATGAAATGTATTTTTCAAGTTAAACTCACCTTGTCAAATTTATCACAGGACATTTAGTCGATTTCACAAAAAAAAGATCCTGCATTGTTTAAAAGTACGACGCTCTATAAGTCTATAGTAAAAGGCTCCTGGTAATGTTATGATTTTACGACAAAGAGTAGAATTTTCACTAAGAAACCAGTTTTATGTAGATGAATAATAATTATTATATCTAAATAATATAATATATTAAATAAAATATATCTTGTTTTATTAACTGATGCGTCCCTAAAATTTGACGCTCCGGAAAAATGTCCGGTTTGCCGGTCCTGGGGGCGGCCCTGTACCTGTACTTATAATTTATCGGAACTTATACTGTTTTTGCACGACACAAATATGCACGTAATGTAACTTCAATTGAAAAGCAACTATTACGACTTTTCAAATCTACGAATACAAAAAACTTGGGTTGCATAGGTTATTATGATACAACACTAAATTCAATAACCATAACGATTTATGAATAAGAGTAGACATAGGTATATTGCTTTTGAGGATATGAAAGATAATTTCAAATGAATATTGCAAAAATGAGTGATAAGGTAAAAGAACCAGTGATCGTCAGTGATCTAGTATTCGTCCCAATTACACAATTTTCCGTTTTATTGAATATCTAGAGACATCTAGCTTTTAAGTGATGAATTATGCTTGAAATTCAAAATGTGATTATTTCGTGTTTCTACTTCAGTTACAATAATGTGGGTAACACTGTTGTTTTAACAGGGTTGAAAAAGTCGAGTTTGAGAAAGTACGGTTTACAGTGTTTGCTAAGCAATTCTGTTAAGGTAGGTGGTAACATTATTATTGCTACTATAGATTCCCAATACCGTAAAATGGAGTTTTTATTGATTATTTCGGGAATAAAGTAACAAATAACGTTATTGCTAATGAAATTCGGAAGTAAACTACCGAAAAACATAGTAATTCTAGTGTGACGAACACAGGTACATCACAGATAGAATATGTCTTAGTAACCGTCGAAGTTGACGAATACTGGGACATTTATCGTTAAGATCAAAGTTGCATAAAACAACTTTGTTCAAACACAATAACTTAGCTCTCATTCGTATAATTATGCTGAAATTCCAAAGTTTACGAGGATCAGTAATCGTCATAGTGTTTTATGAAAGACTTGTCGAATTGAAAAGCTTAAAATCTTATGACGATTTTAGGGACTTATACCTGACGAACTCTGATTTTTTTCAGATATACGCAAGAAAAATGGAATCAAAGCGGTTCAGATATTCGGAAAATGATATGCATAAAGCTCTTTTGGCTGTTGAAAATGGAATGTCTATCTATTCAGCCGCGAAGGCTTCAAAGTACCAAGAATGACATTATCAGACAAATTAAGAGGAAAAACACCCATTATAAGAAAAATGGGACCTCCTTCCATTTTATCCAGCGAAGAGGAAATGTTATTGGAAAAATGGATCCTTCATCTAGCATCTGTTCGTTTTCCAGTAACTAAAGAACAACTTCTAGATAGCGTTCAAATATTATCAAAACAATTAGGAAAGCAAGACAAATTTCCAAATGGCAGAACCCAACGTGGAAAAACAGGAAAATCGAGAGGAAAGTGATTTTTCTGCAACACTATACAACCAGCCTTCACAAGAAAAATTAAGGAAACTACCAACATGCGAGTCACCACCATCAGAAGCCGTTATAAAAGAATCTACAATAATGGAAGAATTTCCAACACCTTTTAAAAAAACTTTATATTGGCCTTCCACATCTACCACAAGTTCGAATCCTCAAAGAAAAAAAAATAAAGAAAAGGTGCCTGCCGTGGCAACTTCCATGGAATGGCAACAGTATTTTTCCAAGAAAGAACAGAAAAAAGAAGACAAAATTAGAAAAATTGAAGAAAAAAAAAGAGAAGAAACTGCAAACAAAAAACATGAGAAGAAAATAGCAGGAAAAAAGAAGCTGTGTAAGGATACGAAGAGAAAAACAAATGTTTCCTCAAGATGATATTGCAAAATATGTGAAGAGGAACCTGAGAAAGATATGATACAATGTTTATCCTGCAAATGTTGGATCCATGAACTATGCGCTGGAGTTTCTAAGAGTCCTAAGAAGTTTAATTGTTCACTTTGCAAATAAAGAAAAATTAGAATAAAACGTTTTTGCGATGATTGTCTGTTTTTCATATAGTTTATTGATTCAATTTCCTTATCCTTTCTGACTGACGGTCATTCCGACATTGCTGTGACGAATACTAGGATAGGTCTAAGTTGGATATGACGATTACCGGGTAAAATCCTATAATTTTATTATTTTGATTATATCTTTGGTTTAACATAATTTTATTGGATAAAGTTTGTATCTTTCATAAAATGAAGATTCTGAGGAGAATATATCAAAATTTTGAAATATTTTGTGATCGTGATGTAGATTTACTAGAAATACCAATCTGTGAATTGGCTTAAACTGACGATAACTGGTGCTTTTACCTTAAACTATTAAAGAAGCTATTACAAAATTAGTGGAGGATTTATTGCCATTAAAATTCCAGCATTAATGGAATCGAAGAATTTTGAGATTTGTGTCTGAAATGAATGAAATCAATTCAAAAATTTATTTATCATTCCAAAATTACAACACATTTATCAACAAATATTTCGAATATTTTTGTCTTTTAATTGATAAATGCTCAGAGCTGAGCAAACAAATACTCATATGAAGTTCATAATCTATGTAGAAATGCTTACCTATGTATACTTAAGTATAGGCAGAACAATAATTATTCATAAATGGGTACACTTTCGTATTTCTCTAGAAGTGCATCTCCTTATATAGGAGCAAAGTATTCCTCAAATGGTAAAAATTTGTTATAGGTTAGTTTATAACATGGAAACATGAATATTTAGTGAAAATTCTTTTAATTATCAATATCAAATATCAAACTTTGAGGTCACATCAGCGTCAAGTTAATTTTTTGAATATGTGCCCCAAAATTTGCATTATCTCCTAATACCTATAAGACTAAACATCTTATATACTCAATTAACTTGCAAAAATGATCTATGTTCCACGATAAACTATAAGCTGGACGATAATGGGTAGGTTCAGATGGAATCAAGGAGAATCATGTGTGCTTCATATAACATTTTTTACTTTTATTAAAAAAAAGTGAGTTTCGGGTGTTTTATGACATTTTCGAACAATATATTTTCATTAGGTAGTGTTGTGGCTTGAGGAAGACAATTGAAATAACGATTTCTGATTACCAGTTAGTATCTTTTGGTGATGAATCCAAATAGTATAGGTACTCATTTTGTGGATTCCAAAAAATATATTTCAAATAGTGAGTATAGTCTTCATTTTTTGTTGAGACATGTTGTGACTAAAATAGTTTTTTAAATGCTTCGCATTTCGCGTTTTGAACGTGGTTTGTCAGTAGGTAGCAGGCCGCCGGTAGAAATTTTAGTGCCCCGCCAAAAAAAAAATTTTGCCGCCCTGCTTTGTCTAATTCATCTCTTCTTTGCAGGAGCCTCTGGTTATTCCTCTCGTGCATCTTTTCAATTCCATATGAAATCGTATTTTTTAACTTAAAATCATCAATTTTCCAAATTTATCACAACAATTTTGTCGATTTCATCAAAAAACGTCCATTATTATTTAAAATTACAACGCTATATAAGTCTATAGTAGTCAGATGACGTATGGGTGCATTTTAGAACCTATAAGTACATATTTGCATTTTCATAACTGTAGTTGAAAGCGTCTATAGATTGGAGAAAATTGGCTTTTGAGAGTTTTATTATTTTACTAAATATTTACTACAAAGAGAAGTAGTTTCACTAAAAAAAATTTTGTGACAAAAGTAGTTTTTGTTTTATGACTGATTTTGCGCCCCGCCAAAATGTCTGCTTTGCCGGTCCTGGTATAGTAGGTACACTTTCCAAGCATACAATTTCAAAAGGATAATATTACTGAACTCTTCTTAATACCTACTAATAATATCAATTGAATATATAGGTGAGTCAAATCAAAGAAATCATCAAAATATTTGGAAACATTCATTTAGGCAAAATACAATGGAGATGTGAACGAACAGAAACATAGTGTGAATTCTCTCAAGAAGTTCGAAATTACTCCATTGTTACTGCAACTTATTATTAGTCATTTATTTATTAGTTTAATTTAATTTAATTCCGAATTGCGTGCTCGTTTTAAGTTTCCACCCAATATATGTTAATCTCATTTTCGCGTAACATATGCTGGAGGATATGACGGATGTCGAGAAGAAGCCAGTATTCATATGGCATTCGTCCGATGCAATATGTACGATTTTCCCGATAAATTAGTTTTCTTGAATAATCCACGAAATCGAACCTCAGCGAAAGTGACTATTTCGCGAGTGAGTGCCCAGACGAGGATTTCAGCCTTACTGTGAAGCCGCAGGTAGGCAGAAGTCTAAGCATTCGCTTTTCTTTTCTTTTCATTTTTCATAATTTATTTCTTTTCCTCCATTTTCAATGGCCCTTGTCGTGCCATCCATATTATCAGCTGAAAAAGTCTCATCAATGTTTATCGCTCATATAATCTGCTCAAATGTCTGCAAACTGTTTTCAATCATATTGAAATTATTGAAAAAGGTTGCAGACATCTGAGCACATCATATGAGCGATGAAATATTGATGATACTTTTTCACTTGAAAATATGGAGTCATTTCGAACTCCTTTCAAGAATTCAGACTATATTTCTGTTTTTTCACCGCTTCGGATTGTGTCGATTAACGAACTTATCCTGAAAAAGTTTTTAGGTACTTCCTAATGAACCCAACGGTCAACATCAAGAGAAGAATTTTATATAAAATTCCAATTGAAATAAAGAAAAAATCAGATTTAAGAAAATATTGGTTGCAGAGATTTTCTCTCTTCAGTCGATTTGACGAAGGAATCAAGCTTGACGAGGGTAAGTTATAAATAATTTTCTTCTTATACTTTGAATATAAGTTATATTGGCATTCTCTGATCTCACTTTTTTTTACAGAGAGTTGGTATTCCGTCACTCCGGAGTTCATCGCCAGAAAAACTGCAGAGAGGTTGAAAACTGATGTGATAATTGATGGGTTTTGTGGAACTGGAGGAAATGCCATACAGTTCGCCTTCACTTGTAACAAAGGTAAGGAAATAAAATGATATATGGATCATATAAAAACAAAATCAATTTCAGTGATAGCAATCGACATCGACCCGAAAAAAATTGAACTGGCCAGAAATAATGCAGCAGTTTATGGTGTATTGCATAAAATCGAATTTATGGTTGGTGATTTTATTCAATTAGCTTCAGAAATCGAAGGAGATGCTGTCTTTTTGAGTCCACCATGGGGTGGTCCATCTTATATGAATGAGAAATCATACGACCTGGAAAATATGTTACAACCAGTTCCGTTTTCAGAATTGGTAGAAGTTAGCAAAAAAATTTCTCGGAATATTGCCGTTTTTCTTCCTAAGAATGGTAATACCTTTGATGTAAGCATAGTATTCCTTATACTATGCCTATACCTATACAGACGGCCAGGGACCGTATTCTCGACACGTGATCTTTCAAAACGGATACGTACTTACAGTGCTCTGAACACTGAATGAACGTATACGTTTTGAAAGATCACTTGTCGATAATACGGTCCCAGGCAGAATTGAATGACCAAATTCGTCATCAATGAGTGAAAAATTATCCTTTGAGTCCATTCCCTGTCTAAAATTCCAAAATAAGAGACTTAGTGATGAAATGAGCGATCGGTTCAGAGACGCGGAGCTCGCTGATGTTATTTAGTTTAGATAGGGTAAATGCACTGGTTAGCCGACCGGCACTGGTTCTCGACCATTCCGTGATTTGAGATAAAATAATAATAAAAATATATCATGTAGTGCGAAATATTTTCGCGGTACGTATTCTCGACCATTCTACCCTTCCAAGATAGTTTGCATAGTAGGGGTATAGGTCAAAGTTTTCGCGCTAAAAATTAGTTTATAATCGTCTATCATAGAAAAGGGTTCCTTCTCGTCCTCTCTTAGAAAAATGCTTTGTGATATATGACCAGAAAATAGTAATTATTTCTTATTTTAAATGAATTATGTGTGTATATTTTGTTCCATATCAACTATAAGATATATTTTTGAGTGTATTTCAATCAAGAAGCAGGTAAATGTATATTTTTTTATTAAATATTCGGCGGTCGCGAACTGGTATTGGAAAATTTGTATCTTTTATTTCTCGACCAAAGTGGTCGAGAACCAATATGTTACTTCAATAATTGTTTATGTCAACCGATATATTTCTGTTGGATCAGTTTTTTTTTCGATACCCTGATTCATTTATATATCTACTTTCTGAATATTAGTTTGCGACCACCGAATTAACATTGAAACATTTATTTCTACCCTTTGTTTATTCGCGGTCGAGAACCAATTTGATTGTACTTAATTCTCGACCACTGGTGGTCGGTGTTTTATATTTTATTTACTCATTAGTTTCTAAATAGATATTAAGAGCAAAATAACCAAATAATGTTGTATGAGTTGCTATTTTGAAATATTTATAGAAAGTGGAAACTTTTGCAAAATAATTTTTTTTTACGTTTCGAGTGTTTCTTTCTTGATTAGCTCATCTGAAACCCATCTGAGTGATGGTAGTGATGTCGATGGTACGGTACGAAAGTAAGTACTAATCACTCATCTCGCTCTAAAGTTTTTTAAAAAATTTTTAAGTGGAGCGGCCACTATCATTAGTGGTCGAAAACTAACACAAAAATGGTCGAGAACTCTGCGGCGTGGTCGAGAACCGAAGGTTATTGAGATTTTCTATATGTTTCCACATTTCAAAGGTTGAATGGGGAAAGAACGTTTAAAATTATATGACAAATCATTTAAAACTAACCAAACAATCGATGAACACCAACACCATTGAAATTTGATAAGTTTATGTGTGAAAAAATCTTGCTCGAAATCGATGTTTCTGTTAACTGGTCGAGAACCAGTGCATTTACCCTATTTGAGTACCATACAAGGGTGTAGAAATGGGGGGTAATTAACCCCCCCCAAGATTTTCGAAATATAAAATTTAAGAAAACTCGCAAAGACGAAGACCAAAAATTTCTCTATAAAATGAACAAATAATAATCATTTTTCTTTCCTTTGAAATCGACACGTCAGTGAAGAATCGGACCCTTTGACGGTTCATGAGTTTATTATCGCTTTCCAAATGATTACTTCTATTGCACTACAAGCCTGTCTTTGTTCGAGGTTCGTTATTTTTCTTTACCGGTCTGCTTTCTTGGCATCGTCCCTTATTTGCCATCTGTGATTTTTGCATTCGTCATCAGTAAACACCTGTTGTTTTCGGTTTTTTGTATCATTCTCGTCACAAAATTTCAATATGTAGTTATCAATTGAAGAACTGAATTCGCTGAAGACATCAGTTTTGAATTGAATATATCTACAGGGTGTTCCTAAATTGGAGGAACAAATGTAAATGACAGATTTCTCGGATCATTTCAAGAAAAAAAGTCCTATAACATGAGTCCTCAAACTCTTTGTTTTTGAGATACAGGTATTCAAGTTTTTCTCTGATTTCACCTTCTCTTCACAAGATATTTAACTTGAATTGGTATAGATATTCCAATATGAAGTTTTCATCATGTGATATCCTAATTTTGAATGCAAATCACAGGATGAATTTTTTCTGGATGGGTGCCCGCTTCTTTCGTCCAGAATTATTTTTTTGTAACCACTAGTAGTTTAGAAAAATTCAAAAAGAAACTCTGGTTCAGTATACTACAATTTTTGGTTTGTTGTAGCTTTGTCGTATCAAACAATCGAATTTGTAATAAAAAAAAATTATTTCGAGTAATTTGGTTCAAACTTCGTTATCAAACCTCTTTTTCTCACATTATAGATATGAGTAAACAATGTCGTCGAAAAAATTTCGTCGATTACCCCCCACCCAGAAAAAAAAGATCTACCTCCTTGGTACCATAAAAAATTGAGCTATAATTTCACGTTTTACTTGATGTGTCTAAAACATTTTGTCAATAAATAAACCTACATTATTGTATTTTCGGATTTGGAATAAAATAGGTGTATAATATTAAGGAGACGTCGCGTCAGTTTAGTATTTTCATATTCGGTTAAGTAGAATTTGGACTGTAGAAATATAGGTTTACTTTCTAGAGACACCTCAGGTATTCCAAAATCTGGATCATGCAATGCATGAATTTTTGATTACTAGGAGGAACCTATATGAAAAACTGGCATACTAGTCATCATATTTATTTTCCATTATCCATCTATTCCAAATTCATCACAACACGTAAAAATTCAACCCCTTCTCGGTTATCTACCATGAGGTAGGTAAGAAGTAATCTTAGGTCTTTTTTCGAGAATGTTACAAAAAGGAATAATATGACTCGCTTGAGAAAACGAATTGGAAGGCAAAAAAAAATCAAAAATATATTTTTTTGTGATGAGATTCAATAACAAACTCACTGAGATTCATATTGCAAATATTGACAAATCAAACCACAAAACAGATTCTTGAGCTTCTTGAGAAGAATTTTTAGGTAAGCATTTCAACACCCAATATAACAATTCAAATAGACATTCATATTCAGTGATTAAAAACGCAACTAATTTCAGTACCTTATTACTCTAGTGGCGTCACAAACACAATTGAAATAGCAGTGTAAGAGATCACCTAGCTTTTTAGCCGTTATCTAGTCGGTTTTGAAGATGATATTTCGCCTAAAACTGTGGTGGTCATCTTGAAAGGTTTCTAGATCTTATCCTACATTATTATAAATCGACACTAAATAGCTCCAACAATTGAAATAACACGCATGGAATCAATTCCATTGCCAAAGTGTATCCTTTAAATCTCTTGTTCGTTTCTTCGAAAAAAATAAAATAAAATCATCTAGAATTTACCTATATCAAAATAACAAGTGAGCACATTCGTTTATTATGAAAGATCTATCACGTACTGGACAAATAAACTAAATTGCACATATGATATATAATAATTAATAATAATAAAAATTACAAACCATTAATACTTGAAAAAAAAAGAATAGTAATTGTAATTTGTATTAGGTGCTATACATACTTTCTTACCATTTCTGTTTGATTGTCACTTGGTAATAAGTTTTAATTATTTGTAATATATTTATATCGTTTTATTTTCATAGATACGGTTGTCATCTTTCGAAACACTTTTTGTACATAATATTGAGTTCCCTGTTTTGTTGGATGGCCTTCTGTTAGAAACTGCGATAAAATTAGCAATCCAATCAAATGGAATGAAAAAAAAACAATGTCCAAAAATATAATTGAATATTAATAATATTTGTGGAATGTAATTTACTTTGGGTGATTTGTTAATGAATTTCCATCCAATAAGAACCGAATCCATCATCAACAAAATTTAGTTATCAATACAAGGTACCTAGCATAATTAAATGAAAAAAAACCACTAATTGGTAGTGTTTGTTCAGAAAAATTCAGAAAGGTTTGAAATTTATCCTGTTATAAATAATATCAAAGATCATTATTACTGAAAAAATCTCAATATCCTTTAAATAGAGTAAGATTTTCTTCCCATAATGTCTCGTCTAAACCAAGAGATCGATATAAAAAGAACTACCTTTAGTAGCAAGTGAAAAAACAAACTTCGAGATCGATTGCCTCATAGATGAGATAGAACTCTTTTATCGAATCTCGTACCTGTTCAATAGTTACCCTTATCTTGGATAAACATCGTAAAAATTGGGGTTGATCTATAATAGCTGCGTGGGAGCCGTGGTTTCTAGGGTGATGAGAAGACAGATAAGTCCTCGAGGGGTTAGGGTGCATCATGTGATGCAAACAGTCGGTCCAGAGCACTTCCACAATTGAAATTGCCAGTCTCAAAATGATATGGATCTATTCCACATAAAGAAACAGATATATTTTCGATTGGAAGTTTCTTCTAGATAATATCACTGTCAACTCAATTGTTTATAGGAAAAAGTTTTTTTTTTATATTATATTTGAATTTTCTATGGTTCTGATCAAATCGTCATGAATAAATCGAACCATAATTACCGTTAAATAATAATAACTTTAATTCCTTAGAATGTATATGTCAAAAGTCAGAAAGCATCAAAACAGATGTAAAATACAGAAAAGAAAATTAAACTAGATAATACACTGCTCAGAAAAAAGGAACAAAAGGTTACTCCCTAAATGATGAAAATTCTACAATACCGTAGAAGCATTCCTTAACAAAAAATCAATTAACCTCTGTTTAAATTTATAAAGTGATTTTGCATCTTCATTCAAGCATCAAGCTTGTCATAAATATCCAATCCTAAATGAATTGATGACTTCCTTCCAATTCTGTATTTGTAATTTGGAAGTACAAAAATACTGTTCCTACAACTGCTTTGAAAATGAGCATAATCTAATATTTCTGTGAGAAATTTATTCCTCACCTCGCTTGATAGACTAATGAAATTCGGCTTTTGAAAATACGTTTCTATAGAAACGCAAGAAATGCATAGATACTGTCAACAAGGATCATTTTGAATTGAATCAGATATATAACTAGCATTATTAGTAATCATGGCTCTATACCGATCACCATTGACTGTAACGTTCTGGCCATCATCGTTTTTGAAGAAGTACAGACAAATGATTCCACCAGCCCATAAAGCGCACCAAACAGGCAGTTTTTCTGGATGTAACGGTGTTTCGACATACACATGAGGATAAGCTTCACTCCAAATGCGGCAGTTTTGTTTGTTGACGTAGCCATTCAACCAGAAGTGCGCTTCATAGCTAAACAAAATAAAATGGATGTAGTGCGCGATACGTATTCCGCACAGAACCATTATTTTCGAAATAAAATTGCACTATTTGCAAGCGTTGTTCAGGCGTGAGTCTATTCATGGTGAATTGCCAAACCAAACTGAGAATAAATCACTTGACAGCTGTCAAATCGGTTTCCATCTTGAACAGTAATGACAACTTAAAGTTATATACCCCGAAAAAAAAAACACCCGTTAGTAATGATATTTTCTATCAATTCTAAACATGCATTGAGGACTTTACAATTTAACGAATTTTATTCGATCTAATTCAGTATGTTGAATTTTCTGAATCTGAAGTACTTAGTAATTTCAGATCGTTCACTTTGAAACAAATTTTTTCAAAATCTCGAAAATATTTTTTTAATGGAATTTGTAAAAAGTGATTGAAATTATCACTCTCAGTTTAATTCATTTGTAATCTGAAATCTGAATCAAATTACCTCCACGTAATCCAGTCAATTTGTGCTCACATGTGCCCTCAAGGGAAGTTATGCGGTAGTTTTGATTTCTTCGATCGTATGTATTTTTTTTAGGTGCTGAATCCGAATCTGACGTTTAGCACCAAAATTTCGTAATTTTCTTTGTTTCTGTGGTACAGAATTCAAATCTGAGGTTTGGCACCAAAATTTCATGGTAAAACATTGCAAAAAATGCAAAAAAGGTGAAAATTTTCATTTTTTGCCGGTTTTTTGGATATAAACTTTCTACACATACAGAATTTGAGTACCCTGTTGTATAAATACAACGACAGTATTTATTTCCTAAATATATTCATTGGAATCGATGTAAATAAATAAACTAAATTCAATTGGCTTTTTTTCTCAAAACATACTTGAGAAATAAAACTAGTGAAAATAGACTGAATGGGTTGGCTCTCATGAAGTTGATATATTTAAAAAGAAAAACAGAAGACATTTTTTATAATATGTAAATAAAATCAAATGTACTTGTTCTTTTTTGTTTTTTTAAATGGTTAAATATATATTTTATAATAAATATGATTATGGTTATGTCAAGCCCTTTTATAAGCATTATTTTCTTGAACCAGTGGCATATACAGAGAATGAGTTTGATATTTTTGCTATATCATATCATGTACATGCAGGCACAATACATTCATTTATTTCTATGAAAAGAATTCTTATTTCTCCCATTATCCTTTCTGTATACGCCGAGGTATACGCCTTTGTCTTAATTCACAATTTTCTTCTGGCAAATAAATACATCGCCTGACCAGTAGGAAGATCCCCAGAACATAACCCCTTACAGAATTTTGGAATGAGCCTGGTCATAAGACAAAGATGAAACTTCTCATTAGAAACACCCTATTCAAACTCGCACAAAGAATCTCACAGTGCTTCCTCCAAGTCGGAATTCATCCAAATTGATTTCGAGAAATCACACAGTCTCTGCTCTCTTGAGAAGCGTACCATACTACTCAATGTTGATAATTATCTCCTTGTTGAAATTGTGGAATACAGAATAAGATGTCTTCAATTCATTCATATGCAAGCGATTTGCACTGAACCCATTAATGCAGTGTGTCAAGATCTTCTTGCTCATTGATTTCTAAGCTTTGATCTTCAGCTGATACTATTACAGTGGCATCATCTCCAAAGAAGTATACATATCTATAATAACCTTCCTAGCACTATCATTTATATAGAGAAGGAATAACACAGGGCTCAAAACAGAGCCCTGTGGTACTCCAATCACTCATTACTTATTGATCCTGAATTGAATGTTTCTCCTGAATGATTCAATGTTTCAAATTGTCTTCTTTCAAACAAGAAGCTGACAATCCACTGTTGGGGAATACCTCTGATGACAATGATGACATATTCTTGAAGGTTATCCAAGAGATCCACTCGGTTAAACGCCCTGCTGAGATTACAGAATATCCTGGCCGGGGAACTCCCACATTCGGTGTGAGCCATTTCTGGCTCAAAAGCAATGATATAGCAATAGGTTCAGAGAAGAAGATTATCTAGCCCTTACCTACTAAAGGGATGGAGTCAGGATTTCTTCAAGAAGGGGGGTCGCATAGTACCGAATTCGTGTAGACTATAGAGGTTATGCACAAGATATTATACAAATAATTGAAAAGTCCTTTTTCTATTTATATTTTAATCACTTATCCAATTATTATAACCGATGGTTATTTTCCATTTTCTTTAGAGACTTTGTTTGGTTCAATGTGGACGATGAACGTTTATTATGCAATACATAATTTCTTCTTAGTAAAATGGAACAAACCTAAACATAAATTTACGAAAATTTAATAGAGTTATAAAACTAAGTACTCGATATCAATATAATACATTTGATGTTCCTATCAGGAAGAACATATTAACTTCGTAACATATTGTAAATACATTCACTCTTTTTCGCCCGATGGATTTTCTATACACCCTAAATAAATAAACCTGAAACAAGGTGGATCGATATTCAATCTAATCGCATACCTTAGAAAAACAGTAATTGCTATTGTTCAACAAGTATCGGATATACAATGGTTTGTTTGTATCTGGGATATCTTGTGACAGTTCTTAATCTAAGGGTGAATAAAGATCGCTCCCCCGATAAGAACCGTGTTTGCGTTTCAGTATTAAAATTGTGAGATCTACCTACAGAGTATTCGGTTGCACTCACACACCTGTTCAATGGTTGGGAATAATGTTACTTTTCTGGGTTGGCTGCAGATCACATACTTGGTTTGTGCAGAGGTAGCTCTGAATTCAAGATAAGAATCTATTGAATTCTCGGTCATTTCTAACCTAATAATTTCACAATGAACTGGATATATTTCTAGGGCTATCGGTTTACGTCTTTCCGGCCTCTGGAGGGTAGTCTGCGGTGTGTCAAATGGTTTTTGAGTTGAATTTGTATCAAAAATAATGTACGGTAATCTCGAAGAATCGATATCGGGCTGCAGCAAAAAAACAAAGAAATATAATTTTTCATGATATCTTCATTGTGAAATTTTAGGAATTATCATGCAAACAAAGGTGGATTTTGATTCAACCATTATTGCAGGTAATTTTCAATAACAAAAATTGAAATTTGAAAAATTGGCATTTAAATTCTAGTAGAGTATAAAATATATTTTTTCGAGATATTTTTCTCAAATTATTCTCTGATTTTTATTCTTCGAAGTTCATGATCGGTAGACAGGGGGAAGTGTAGAACAACCAATGTTTGTGCCAAATTCATACATCACAATCAAAAGTTTGGAAGGCAGACGGCTTTTTCTTTATTTATTTCGATTGAATTGGTCATGAACAAAAATTTCAACAAACCTCTGAAATTTTCAAAGTATACAGTTATATATATATATAAAATTTAGGGGGTGATTCCTTGTCAAAATTTAGGTTGTGTTTTCCATGAAAACTTTTTGTTTTTGAGCCCCCCTTCTTAGTTACAGCCCTCAGTGGCGCCAGAAAAGGAGTTTTTAATTTTTTTCTCAAAAACCAAAGAACTGACATGAATAAAATTGAGCAGACATTTTATACGGGCGAGTAGGCATTCAAAGAAATTTTGGGTGATGTTTCTCTATGATGGCAAGGGATAGAAAAATGCATCCATATATTGTCATGTTTCGCAAGACTCTTTTTCCATATTTATATTTCACAATAAAATTAATTTTATATTTCCTGATCCATTCTTAACAAATAGGTTCTCCTAAAATTTCTCGCTAAAATTCACGTTTTTTGAGAAACATTTCAACGAGAAATTAAAAGAGAACCTATTTGTTATTATTTTATTCTTATCGAGGGCTGAAGGACTCTAGAGCGATGGCCATTTGTTAAGAGGCAATAAATAACAGTTACTAACTATTCTTGTCCGTTTTTTGGTTCCTAAGAAAAAAATTAAAAAGTGCTTTTCGGGCACCATATTTGGGGTACTGATACTAACCAGGGGGGATTTAAAAAACTACCAATGGTTCACCAAAATAAAACTTATGGTAGAAAGAAGCGGACACTTTTCCAAAAAAATATCACCCTGTAGATGTCATTCAAAATTAGCATGACATGATGAAAACTTAAGAATGAAATATCTATGCCAAATTTAAGTTGAATATCTTGTGGAGAGAAGGTGCTATGAGAAACAAAACTTGAATTTTAACATTTGTTTGTCGAGAACTAATCTTTTCCGGATCCATGTAATCGGACTTTCATTTTATGGAAAAATTTTCGTTTTTTTTCTTTGCGGGATTTCTGAAATTTTATATTTTGGAAATCTTGGGGATAGTAATTACCCCCAGTACCCCTCATTTCTACTCCCTTGAGTTTCGGCAAAATCGAAGAAAAAATTTTTAATTTTTATCTTGAAAACGAATGGCGTAACGAAAATAAATTTTTCAAAGAGTAAACACCAAATATTCATTCAGTTTTCTACCTATCCTAGAGATGAGATCACCTTTTTTTCAAACACCCTGTAAAAAATATCTGTAATTAATTCGAGAACCTGTACTATAACGAGAGGTGAACAAAACTTTCCATCCAAGATGAAAGAACAGAAACGGAACCGGAATAACGAATCAATGCTGCTAACCTGCATAATAAGATTCTAAAGGATTATAAGATTATAAGGAAGTTGCTAAGATATGATCTGTTTTTCGGGAACAAAAGCCCCAGCTATTTCCGAAGTCATTCCACGCGGTTCGTTCCATTGTGGTCTGATCTTCGCCAGGGAGACAGAGATAGTCTTGGGACTTTTATGCACAATTACATGAAATTGTCTCTTTGAATCCCGGGACAAAGGCCGGTATGCGAAAGGTTATATGTAGAATAAAAGAAGGAGATAATGACGCCGAGGTGCTCGCAGATACAGCTCCTGGAATTTAATTAAATAAGAGGAATAAGGAGGGAGGAGGGAGTTGCGGAGAGATGGAAGATGCGATCGCTTCCTTTCCGATCGGTGAGATCTGTTACGAACGTTTTGGAGCTCTCGTCCTTTTCGAATTTTGTGACGGGAGTGGTATCAATCGACTGATGACTAATCCGTCCTCAAATTTGAATTTGTCTGTCCGACTCTCGATCCGACTGACCGTATAAACTAGAGATTCATGGCTTGACTTGATATTCAAGCAACTTGAATTGGCTTGACTTGATATTCAAGCAAATTGACTTAGCTTGACTTGAAATCTGGTCAAGTTGCTTGACTTGATATTCAAGCAACTTGACTTGGCTTGACTTGAAATCTAGTCAAGTTCAAGTCAAGCAGTAGTTTTAAATATCTAGTCAGTTAAGTATTTATTCATGAAGTATTTGAAAAGTCAAGTACATTTTACCAAGTTGCTTGATTTTTAGCAGTTTTATTGATTGATCAATAACAAAAAATGATGAAATGAGAAGGAACTTTGCGAAAAACACTTCAATTAATGATCCTCATTTTATAAAAAAACCAAAATATCAATTATTTCGAAATAGAAATATAAATGAAATCACTATAAAGCATTTCGAAATATAAAAAAATCATAGTTTCTCAATATTTAGAGATAATAAGATATACAGGGTGATTCACCGGGATGGCCTATTAGACGTTTATGGAAAACTAATCATAATTTTGATCTGAAAATTTGCATATCGGGGTTTGAGACAATGATCTTTCTCCCTAAAATATTTTCAGATCTCTACAACTTCTGGTTATACCGGAAACAGACTTCTACTTCCTTATTTCAAATGGTACACCCAGTATATTATTGCATCATTAGATAGCTTTTCTGATGGCAATTTCGGCAATATGCCATACCTTGGGAAAAACTCAACGGTTCATGAGTTATTGGGATTCTTATGAAAAAAATGGTGGCGATGAGGACTCACATTTTTTTTAAAATTACCGCAGAAAGAGCTTTCTCCAAAAAATTTTTTTTCTTTTTCGATTCCGCAAATACGTAGTATTATAAGACTATTTGCGGTTTGGACCAAAAATGTACAGGGTGTTTATAAGAGGATCATGAACTTGGACAACTCAAATTCATCAAAACTCAAGATTTTCAAATTAGAACCTATATTTTTTATTATTTCAGTCGATACTACGTCCAAAAATAGTGGGGGTTACTTAATCAAACCCTTTACCTAAAATGAATACCAAAGTATGGCATATTGCCAAAAATGCCATCAAAAAATCTTTTTGATGATGCAATAATATACTGGGTGTGCCATTTCAAATAAGGAAGTAGTAGTCCTTTTTTCGGTATAACCGGAAGTTGTAGAGATCTGAAAATATTTTAGTGAGAATGATCATTGTCTCAAACCCCAATATGCAAATTTTCAGCTCAAAATTATGATGAGTTTTCCATAAACGACTAATAGGCCATCCCGGTGAATCACCCTGTATATATTGAAAAAAGAAATAGCATTTATTTTTCTTGTTTAAATTAAATGTGATTATTAGATCTTACATCGATTGCATACGAGTTTTTACATTATCAATTTGCTAATGTTGTTTTTTTTATGGATATGAGTTTTTAAAAACTAAATCGCTTGTGTACAATGAATATAATACATTTTATTTTATGAAAAAACATTCAAGTAGCTTTATTATTACGTCAAGTAGCAAGTAGTTGTTGAAAATATCAAGCTACTTGACTTGATGAATCACTTGTATACACTATAACTCCCGAATAAATAGAGCTATAGAAACTTGTAATTTTCAGGGTAGGTACAGATCTCGAATGGTTGATTTCGATTTTTTTTTTCGTTCGCGTGACCAGAACAATAACAAATTCATAAAGGAATAATAACGTCAGTACCATAGAAAATTCTAGAAGATATCGACAACAATGGAGCTTGGACTGATTTGAACTAAGGAGCGTTTGAAAAATCATCAAGAATTTAAATTCTATCGTAAAAAAAAGGAAAAGTACTGACGAAACGTCATGAGCATCCACATATATCATTATAAAGTTGTGTGGTTTCCAATGGTGAAATTTACGCATGAATGCGAGCGCTCAAAAGATCGTGACTTTTTATCAGTGTTTCCTTTTTTTACGATGGGATACAAAATATATTAAATAACTTGATTCTTTTTGAATTTGAAAATTAAGTTTCGAAATTTTTATGTTATCATGTTAACTGTTTGCTGGACAGATAGAATTGAATTAGACTATTTTATTCATAAATAATAATTCAATAGTTCAACTTCATTTGTAGATTTCTGAAACAGAATTCGAAAAATACTGATATCGTGCTGAAATGCAATAGCGCTCTGTTTCAGGAACCACTTCATGTCTTCATAGGTATAGTTCTTCCAATCTTACTTGAACTACTAGTTCCCTAGAAACGTTTCTCCAGATGTCCATTTGATCTCATTCCAGAACCATCATAAATCATAGGCGCACGCCTTAGAGATGAAATTTTTTTTATAATTATTAAATATTAAATTCTGATTTCTAATACAGAAAATTCTCAACGTGAATACCTGTTTTTGTCACATCATTAATGCTACTATATGATATTCTACTTTGTTATAATTTGATTATTCTATATTCTATACTTGTAATAACTAGCAAGGACATTATCAACTATATTGACATGGTCGTTGCATAAAATTATAAGTGAACAAAAGTGTTTTAGATGAACTTGGAAATGTTCTGTCTGAAGTTGAAGCAAACTAATAATAACATTGATTGGTTAATCTTACCTAGTTCTTTTCGTATTCCACCAAATTCTTTTCTTCAGTGGTAGTCATAATTGCACTATTTTTATCATACTTACTGCCACTTTTAAAGCCACAACTAGTGCACCCTTTACCTCCATATTTAAGTGAGAATCTAAGGAACTCTTTTTTAAATTGCACAACTATCATATATCAATAATCATAAGTCCCAGCAAAGGCCTACCCAGACATAAGCCTTGGGGAGATAAAGAGTTCTAAGTAAAAAATAAATTGGTTATTCGTTTCCAATGCCCTTTGAATTCACAGACTCTGCTTGAGATTGATTTTCACCTGTCGAAGTGTCAGCTGTTGTATTCAAAATCGAAAAATTCGATGATTCGCCTGCATCAATTTTCCTTTCATGCAGAACTTATCTAAAGAAGATTGCTTCATTATAATGAGATTCTGATTAATTTTGAGACCATACAACAGCAACACACATTGAAAGTTAAACATGGATATAATAGAAAAATTTCACGTTTCCCACCTCATAAGAATGAACAGAATATACTTAGCCTACTGACCTATCTTTTTCAGAAAAAATGTGAACGCAGTAAATTATGGAATCCAAAGTGCTGACAAAGAGATTATTCGCGACAAATGAGTCATTATATGAAATATGATATTATTTATTTACTTGAGGGTCCTGGAAAAATTATAGAAATTGCTATCAGGGGTTCTACCGATTAAAGTCGAGTAGTTCGGAGCGTTTACTTCAAGATTTCATTAATTTTAACGCGACTGTGTATCATCAATTTGGCATTTATAGCCCGCATGTAAATAATGACCATTTGATAATGATAGAACCGCTAGTTGTTGAATTCGTTGTTTGGAAATTCAATTTTTGCACGATTAAGTTATTGAGTGTTGTGACTTATAATGGATATTCCTCCTATAGAGAGATATATTCCCCTCATCCCTTCCCTTGAGTACGCCACTGTGACCCACCCAATGTAATGAATTAAATGATATTGGATTGGAATTATTGTACATCACTTTTCGATTTGACATACCTCATATGAAACAGTAGTTCATTTCCAGAAAAGTTTGTTTGTTTTCGTATAATGTCAATGAACCTTTGGACCTACCTATAGATTATTCTTTCCATTGCTAATTTCCAATCACCTCTAACCATATATAAGGCTGATAAATCAGAATGCACCGATTTGCAATGAAATCAGAACGGATAATTGAAGTGGTTTTTTTTATAAAAAAAATAATCTCCAATATACGGTTCCCGACAAGAATATAATAGCACGCTCTCCGAATACGTTCGCGGAGACTCGTCAACAAAGAGGCGCTTAAAATCGGAAATATAAATTCTGACCAAAATAAAAATAATCTCAATTTGTTTGAGTTCAAAGAATATGGAATATGCAGAGCAGTATTCAAGATTTATGTCCTCTGTTGTTGTAGATGCCATAATTTCACGGAGCTAATCAGCTTCAGAAATCCATATAATCCATCAAACACGGCGATGACCATGCATTGACATCTTCACACGTGATTTTGGATTCAGAAATCACATCAATTTCAGGGCAGTTCTATAGGTCAGCTCCTATCAACTTCATGGTCAAACTTAATTTTGTCGTTTTTTTAAGTTGAACAATTCGTGAAGGGTTTCTTTTCAACTCAAATAACTCTAAACTGCTTTCGATTTATAATTTTGATAATTGCACAAATATAAGTCTTCAGTACCTACCTCAGTACAAAAGGAGAAACTTGTCTTGTCCTGCTGAAAAAAAAGTGTGGATGGCCGTCTAGTTAGTATAAAGCATCGGGAAACCTACATAACGATATAAAGCAGAAAAGAAAGGGAGTCCACAATCTCAGTTTTCAAGAAGAATACCATTGAATGATACACAGATGGTTCCAAAACCAGGACAGGGACTAGCACTGGAGTATTCATGAGGGACACCAAATGCTGATTACCGTTTGGTCGCTGTCTAAGTGTCTTTCAGACGAGATACTTGCAATAGAAATATGTATAGAGATTAACCGAGCAAGAAACTATCAGAAATGTGATATAGTGATACATAATGATAGTCAGGCTGCAATCAAAGCACTAAGCTCACATATCATCGATTCTAAGATGTTATTGGAGTGCCCAAGAAAACTCAATGAAATAGGCAAGAATAACAGGTCTTTTTAGTCTGGTATAGGCAAATGTACCTATAAGAAAGAGTTTCAGGAGAAGGAAAAAACCGAAAGAGAAACACTCTGGCGTAATCTTCCTAGGTTGGATCATTCCAAACAGGTTCTTCGAAACTTCGACACTACGAGATCCAAGAGGTATCTGGATCTTGGCAAGCAAATACTGCAACTTCTCACTGGATTCCTCCCAGGGCATTGTCGCCTTAGGAAGCACCTCATGAAAATGGGGGTCCTTGAAGGCCTCCTTGAAGCCATCCCAGATACTGGAGTTTATTAGAACTCTGGAACTGGAAGGTGAGTTGCAGATCACCTTATGGCGACTATTTCCCTCCTGTCAAAAATTCTATGTATATGGAGAACAATTATCGAAAATTGCAGCGATAATTGCATTGTAGGAGGCGAAACTGCACTGCGATAATTGTCCTGTTCATAGATGCATAGTTTCTATGCATCTTACACAGTTCGAATCTATAGCAATTCCATTCTACATCAGTTTGACAAGTGATGTGACAGTTTATTCGGGAAATATTCCCTCGAATTACACTCGTGCATCAAAATGACCGGATAATTTCGCATTCCAGCGTGTTTTCTTTGAAAAACTGCATTCGCTCATTTTCATTTTTGGAGAAAGAGCCCTCCACCTTCGGTGTCGGGCTCTTTCTCCAAAAATGAAAATGAACTCATGCAGTTTTTATGACAACACGCTGTCATGCAAAATTATCGGTAATTTTGATGCACTTGTGCAATTACCTACGATAATAGCTCAGACAATAGGCAATTGGTCACAGTGAAACGGAACCTCCTTAATTAAATATTAAATCTTAACTTTTTGTATAAAGTGGTTATGCTGACAAATAAGCTACACTTGAAGCCAATATTGGCTTCATACGGCCCGATTTATTGAAAAAAGTAATACAAGGTGGACTGGATATTTGAATAATAAGTTCCATGAAATTATCTACCAAATTCTCATTATTATCATTGTAGGACAGCCTTGAATTAATGTAACGATTACTTACTTGATCTTTGACTAAAAAATTCTGTATATTTTTACTGTTTCTGAAGGAACTTTCATTTCAAGAAATAAGCATCGAAAACTCATAATTATCCTAGAGGTAAAATTTTGAAAACCCATTGAGAAGGAAAAAATTTCACTTAAATTCAAAGATCAGATAAAAGAGTTGAAACCTCGTATTATTTTTTTTTTCTAGTACTGACAACCAGAATACTCATTATAAATATGAATTGAAATTGTTGAAATTCACTAAAAAAATGTTGAAAATGTTGGAGTAACATTACGTAAAACTAAAACATTTTTGGGTCATCGTGGAGCATACCTTCTCAGCCGACAACAGTGAAACTAGTTAAAGAATTTGAGCTGTTGGGACAAGTCAGTGATTTGAACAATTGAAAACGTGTGTGTCGCTCAAGAACGATTGAGAATAACGTATTGAGAAAAACCGTGTTTTCCTCGTCGACCTTGAGAATTAAGACTTAGGCCTTAAGCGGGAATACCGCCATGTGACTTCTGAGTTCGAAACGAAATTATAAATTTTTCCACTTACAACCACCAATTTTGAAGGGGTTTTCACATAATTTCTTTAAACAATAATGTGCATTGTAGAATGACAATATTATTAATTTGCGTATAAAAAAATAAATTTCACGAAGAGAAAGAAGATGAAATAATAATAATAATAAAAATCTCAAATTTGTTGTCTAATGAGGGGATCTCAGAACTGTTTCGAGATATAAAAAATGGATGGCAGATTTTCAGGCTCAATTTTTGACAGAATTAATTCGGTTAATACCGCAACCTCACAAATTCAACTGTTTTCAAGCTATAAGAAGAAATTTGAAAATGGCGTAAAATGATAAGTTCTCATAACTTATTTATTACTGGTGCTATAAACATAAAACAAAATATTCTAGAGGTGCTTTTATCAGTAGAATCCAATGGTATAATAATTTGTTTTTATTCCTATTAATTTCTCCGGATTTACATCGTCAGATGTTCTCCTTTGGTCACATTTCAAGAACACCATTTATCAATTTGAAAATGTTGAAAGAATCGAACGGTGTTAAATCCGGAGACCTTGGTGGCCACCGAATATATTATCGGATGTTCACAGAATATTTCAGATAGGCACTTGGCTAATTTGCCGTGTGAAACTGAAACTTTGATGACATATGATTCAACAAAATCAAGTTCAATTAATTCTAATTATGTTTTCATGGAGAGATATTGAGCTCATGAATCTGATGGAGGTGTTGGCTATTTCTTCAAATATAACGGGTGTTTTTTAGCTGCTTAAGAAGTTTCGATGGTTCTTGTTTATGAGAATGACAAATTGTGTTGACATTTCGATTGAGTGAGGCATCATGAATTTAACGCCAAAACAACGCTTCCAAATTGTGGAAATTTACTTCGAAAAAATAATCTGTTCGTGAAGTTCATAAAACATTTCGTTCATTTTATGGTCAACATAATCGGCCTAATGAGCAAGCAATTCGTATAGTTATTGATCAAAGAAATGTGTAAACAGAAGAAAATATTACTGCTGTAGCGTGAAGTGTTGAAGAAGACGTACTTAAATGTCCACGTCACCATTTTCAACTTGTTGGCCTTTGTCTTTCGACTATATGTGGAACCTCTTATTGGAAAACCTTATAAACCAAACATAGTTCATAAAAACTTCCGAGGATATAACGAATAGAAAGCTAATCATAATAAATGTTCAATGCATTATGGGAAACAATTATGCGATGATTTTTCCTTTTAAAATAGAGAATAGACCAAAAAATTGTCAATCACGTGAGGTTGTAGAAATAAAAGAAAAAATCTGCAAGAGGAAGAATTCAGTATGATTTTTTTTCGTTCCTGGTTATTCTGAAATTATTTGAGTCAGAACACAAAACACAGATCTGACTAAATGCTCCTCTGTCCATAACGGTCAACGCAAACAATAGTCTTCCAATCCCAATAACATATCCGCATCCATCCTCTTTTTTACGCTCTTGGACATAAATCTGCAGTAATCCGAATTTCCTGAAAAAACCCTCGGTTGATTTCAATAACCACTACGTGCGTCTGGCAGAGGAGAACTTTTAAAAATGAGAGCGAGAAACGGGGCAGATATGACCAGATATTTATATTCGCGGTATAATAGTGTCCGCCAGGCTTCGGATCCATATTTTTTCCCAACGACTGACCAGTGTCGTCGCCAGACCACGTGATTTGTATGTATAAAATCCCTGCAACCCTTGCAGTTGCTGATCGTTCGGTTTTTTCGCTTGATAAATTGGCTCCCACTGATCTATTGCGTGGATATATTTTTTTCAGATACCTTTGCGTACGTTCCTTCCGTTCTGCTGAATATACAGGCCTTCTGTTTTATACGTAGAATGATGAGTAATGACCATAGAACAAGTAGGTATAGAATGGAAACTCTCATGATAAAATTAACACTGCTTTCAGCGACCTCATGCGGTTATTTGTGAAATTATAAAATGGGCGCGCGAAAATTTGAAATGTTTCCTATTGAAATTATTTTAATTCAATTCAAGATTTTGAATGTGAAAATAAACAACGTACGAAAATAAGGTAATAAGCATTTCTTTTTGAATGAGCTATATTAATATTATATTCCTGTACAATTTCTTTCACATCCAATATATTTGACAAGATTAGAGGCTTAAGTTCAGAGAAAACACAAATTGATATAAAAAAATCATCTATTTAAAGTTTTACATTTTTTCAAATATTTATAGTAAGGCAAATTTTCAATTGGGTCACACGTAACTCCGGAAGATTTGAATTTTGTATCAGTGCCCTTCACAATTGCATATTCAGGCTATCAAACAGCTTATCCATAAAAAGGATCAAATCTGCAGTGCCCACAGCCTCTAGTCTCAATTAATTGTTGTCCTCGATATCTGTAGGAAGCAAAACATTCATAAGAACTTATATTTTCATCAAATTCATTGCAATAAATAGTTCTAAATTGACTCAATCAGAATTGAAAACTCTACTATACCATTAGTTTAAAATGTTGGAACTCACAACTATTTCCAAAAGTGTGCCCGATTAAAAGCTGTTGGAGAAACATAATTCATCAGTCTACTGAAATTTGCTGATGAATTAAGTTTCTCTACATTTTTTAGCCGCTCTTTGTATGATGAAACTTTTTTTTGGATAATTCTCAGTTTTCTACTCTGATCAATCAGACATTTTGATAGATAACGTTCATTTTAATTTAACCTTTTTCTATATATTATTGAAGTTTTCTGAGCCTGCTTAAAATTCTTCAAAGTCTCTGTTTGTACTTCCCTCTCAACATCACTTTGGAGATGTATTCCTTCAGTTTCATGAACTTCTCTGTCTTCCCCTTGATTTGAAGATCCTGTGAAATATAAATAAAAAAGTAAATAAATAGCAGATAAGTAAATAATAATTTTCTTGCCAATCATATATACCTATATATACATATGCAAAATTACTATTGAGGGTGAGTTTTTAAACAAAGATAAATTTATGGATAGCCGAAACACTTGTCTACGGTTAGCACCTCTTCTTGAGAACTATACTTAATTGCTTATCGTTTAACTTTTACACTAAAGAAAATATAACAAAATTTAACTCACCAGGAAGAAATAATTCAGGGATAGCAGTTGCCAAATTTCTTTGAATTTATCTAATTTCTCTTCTTGCAAATTTGTTGAGGAGTAACTAACTTTTTCGAGCCAAAGTTTGAAAATTATTGGCTGCTTCTCTTCATTCGAAAACGATGACGTTTACTATACATATCTTCACAGTTAGGGACACAATATTTGTTGGATTTCAAAGTTGACTGCGACATAATAAACAGGGCCCCCGCAAGGGTCATCAACGCCCGCGTGCCGAACATATTTTGGCGCCCCTTAAAGGGGGGAGGTGGAGAAAAGCGCTGCTGGGTAATCGGCAAATTTTTTTTTAGGTTTTGTTGAGAATTTAGTGTAGAATGGTTAAAAATCTATCAGCAACTATCATTGCCTTAAGAACCTTATGCTGTCAGTTGTTACATAATACATTTTTTAAATTTTTCATTATTTCATTTTAGCATTCGCCTAAAAGCGCATTATGTTCTGATTTTGTTATGAAACTATAGATATTTCAAAACTCAAGATTTATTCTTCTATAAATTATTCATAAAGGCATAAACATTGCTCTTTCTCACGAGCAGCCACTAGTTTTCCAGCTGCAGCAAGTTTTTCCTCGAAAACATTATCATCTATATAATTTTTGAAATTATCAACTTCTTCAAATAGTTTTGGCACACTCTAATGTCAATTGCTACACTTTGCATCATTTTGCTTGAAATATTAATCTGGAATGAAGCATCATACCAAATTATTATACTATCTACAAATAAATTTAAAAGATTGAATATCAAATCAATTCAAAAGATTGAATATTTAATAAAAGAGAACTTGCTTTATGTCTAGTTTCCATGTTGAAAGTATCATTTTCTGCTATTTCTAAAAGGCTATCACATATTTGAATAAAATGAAACTTTAACATCAATTCTACTTGACCATTTAGTATCACTTAGGGGTTTTAGATGTAACTGAGGATCATGCTTTTTTAAAACATTCCAATCTTTTTGTGGATGAAGAGAAAAATATATAAAGTTCTTGTACCATATTAAAAAAGTCCAATGTTTCATTTGAAACCTTAGCAGCATCATTTTCAGTTAAATTTAAGCTGTGTGCAGCACATGGCGCAAAAAATGCCCTAGGATTAGCATCGAGTATGCGTTTTTGTAAACCAATATGTTTGTTTTATTATTTTAGTGTTAGGTAGTTATTTGGGCTGTTTCCATCATCTTGATGGACTATATGTTAGGTAGTTATTTGGGCTGTTTCCATCATCTGATGGACTATATGTTAGGTAGTTATTTGGGCTGTTTCCATCATCTTGATGGACTATATGTTAGGTAGTTATTTGGGCTGTTTCCATCATCAGCCCAAATAACTACCTAACATATAGTCCATCATCAATATCAAGACAACAATTGTTTTATTATTATTATTATTATATTCGCGCATATTTGCCTCATTATCAGACTCTTGACCTCCCTGATTTTAATATCTAAATTTGATTTCTTTTTGTATCTGGTAGCCTAAATAATGGGTCATTTGTTTGTGAGTTTTGCACTCGACTAATGTGCTCTCCCATCACAGGATCAAAAGACGAAATCATCTCAGGCAGTTTTAAGAAAGTTCCCATTATCATATTCAAAAAGTATTTCAGAAAAACCTTGGAAAGGTACTTACCATTTCATAAAATTTAATTCGATCACAACAAAAAACGGTTAAACAAAACACAATTATACACGAAATACAAATTATTTCAATGTTTAATTAGGTATTAAAGTATTTAAATTCTTGACTCTTAAACTTGGCGAAATAAAATATACATTATTTGGATTACCCGCCTCTCACTGTTATAGCGCAGCAAGCAGATTTTGGTAGTTTCAGAAATTCTCCGTAACTTGTAGTATTTTTCCTACAGATGGTGAAGAAAGTGAGTTTCAGTAATTCCTCTAGCTAAAGGCTATTTCATACCGATTTGGACGTTCGGAAACTTGCATAAATTGCAGGAAAGAAGTTGGAAAAAAAATTGTTTAAAAAATTTGAAAGAATCTTTTTCAAAAACCTTAGTTCTTTCGGTTCTTCATTCGATCTATAAGTGGTTTTGGCGCCCCTTTAGAGTGGCGCCCGCGTGCGGTGCACGCGTTGCACGCGCGGTTGCGGGGGCCCTGATAATAAATCTCTTACCAAAAATAAGGTACGCTACGTTCGACGGATCAACTAAAAATTTTTGAGGTTAAGTAAATATTTCTCGAGGTAAACAGAAAATCAGCGATGCGATCAGAATTTAGTACCTCAGTTTTTCCTCTATATATACTTACTCTATGGTAATGACTTTCAAACTTTCTGTTTTTGTAAATTTTGAAATTTGAGCGTATAGTGGTCTTGAATGAATGAATGAGTTCGAATGTTCAAGATATTCGAAAAATGTTGAAACATTTCTTCAAGTAATTTTTGTAGTTTATATGATAAAGGATTGAAGAAATTAATAATCGTTTGAGGGAAATACAGGAGAGAATGCATTTTTCAAAAGGAATATATATTTTTCAACATATTTTGAAGCGCAAATTTATCGAAAAGCATACAGTACCAGTTTATCAAAAAAGTCATCTATTTCAAAGATATTGAATTTTTCGGCTCAATTCTTCTTATATTTTTTGGTTATAAGGCGATTTTTTTCATTTTGTGTCTATTTTTTAAATGCAATCAAGTAATACATAGGGTGTCCAATTTCAAATACATCAACTCTCCTCTTTATTACAACAACGATAATTAATTTCTATGAGTATCATATAAGCCATACAAAATGAAAAAATACATTTAAGAATTTTTCGAATATCTCGAACAGAAACCAACATATTATAGTGAAATATCTGAAATAGTAATTCTTCAAAAATAGCCCATAATTTAGAAGGAACCAAAATTTCACGATCTGATTTTTGATATACTATTTCGAAAAAACATCGAGGGTCCTTGAAGATTTCATTGTGAGCATCGAATTTGGAACACATATTGCATACTCTCCAACGAAATGTGCTAAAGAAATTACCAGGATCTAAATATCTCGCTCATATCCTTCAATAAGTGAAATCCGTCAGATGGTTCTGGAGTTATTGTCATATGAAATTTTGTTCATTGAAAAATTACCAAAAATTCGGTTTCTCTGATCTAATAAATACCTCCAGAACCACACAAGTTCTTCTGTTGAACGGACTCATTTTTTTTTCAACTTTCGGTAATTTGCAGGAAGAATGAAATAAATTCCAGGATTCAAAAAGGAAGGAGTTTGCAAGTGATGTCGAATTCATGGAAAGAACACTCATCAATAATTTTTTTGAGTTTTTCAATTCTAATTGAAGAATCGATTTCATCATTTACATTATAAAGGTAAATGAGTTCTCTTGAATCAAATATTCAATCTAATATTTAAAAACCAGAATTATGTCAATTTTGTGCCAAAACCTTCACTATCTGATGTATCTTTTTGATAAATACTTTTGTCTAAAAATACATTTCCTACTGACAAATTATTGGAACAAATCAAAAGAAAAATGAATTACTCAAGATCGAAAAATTGAGTAAGCAGCCAATAAATTGAATGAATAAATAAAAAAGAATGAATGAATAAATAAACAATTAAATGAAAAAATACCTAAATGAATGGATACATAAATAAATCAATGAATAAATAATGAACGAATAAATGGGCGAATAAATGAATAAAATAATGAACGAATAAATAATTAAAAGAATATTACTATCTGTGTTATCTGTAATAATAATGAATCGAAATTAAGGCAGTTTTGGAATTTTCGCATTTTTTTGTACAATTTTTTCTGTTGAGTATCATATAGTTCAGAAAGCTTACATACTTATAAGTATATGGAAAATTTCTTATTCGATTCGATGGACTTGCGCTGAAGAATCATTTTGTTGAAGGCTATAAGATATTATATAATATACATAATATGGTATAATTTCGCAAAACACCCTTCAATTCTCTAATATAATCCGTGAATGATGAGTTACAAGATGATTCACAGAACCGTAGAAGGCTTGGAGGGTGGTTTTGTGCCCTATTGTACCGACTAACAATAGAATTGTGACTTTGCATAGATATAGATATATACCTTTGCCGTCAACAATGAGGAACTGGCTGCATGAAATCCAATTAAATCTCCGAGTTCCCTTCACCATACATATCAAGTTGGAAGTTATTGTGTATTCATTCACTTCTAAATCTACTGAGGTATTCGGAAAGAATGTAATCTAATTCGGTAGCTTCGGATAAGAAATTTAATAAAGTTCGAGAAGGAACTTTCTGTCAGGTGTGAAGTTTGGTATTTCACGAAACAATGACAAGGACGAACTTTGAAACTGAAGCTTTCTATTTCGCGAAACAAATATATTTTATTATTGTTTTATTAGTATATTCCCTTCACTCCTCTCCATTGTGTGGAATTGGAAGCGCGGGAAAGTACATGAATTTTGGCCAATAGAGGCTATCCATAAGATTGTTATTTTTAACCTTTTTTTTTAAGATGGGTCTGAAGTCAAAACATAGATCAGACACCCATCAGGCCGAAGTAAAATCCAGAAGTTGCAGAATAATGAACAAAAAATGAATAGTCAATCATATTATATTATAGTCCTTTCAGGAATTATTGACATCCCGGGTACTAGCTCATTCAGTAATATTTTGAATTGCAGATTTCGGGTTGGCATTGGAAATGTCATTGACAGGAGGGCAGACTTAGTTCAGTTTATTTATGTTATTGGTTTTGATCCAAAAAATTCTGAAACTAAAGAGTTGTATCAATTTTAAACATACATTGATAAGTTAATTTGAGTATATCTTTCAGTACCTACTGTTTGAAAAAAGAAGGCAAGTTATTACAGCCTGGATTATTAGTGAAAGAAAACCTGTACAATACGATTTCACCTTCAAAGAATCATTGAATGAATTGATTGTTACCAAAATCAAAAGCAACCAATATATCAGTCTGGATAGAATTCAACCAAAAAGAATCAATATCAAGCTATATAAAAAAGATCTGTAAACAAAGTCTTGGCATGACATCTATAGTTCATTTATATTCTATTTTGGAATTAAGTATTTTTATATCTGTTTTTTATTCTTCAATGCGTAATCCAAAAATCTAAAAAATTCTAATTCCTTTATAGAATTTTAGTGAGTAATTAATCGAAAAATATATTTAGAATAGTAAATTTAAGAATTTCTTCACCTTTTTACCACTTAAAGATCATATTAAGATAAGATAAATAACTTGAGTGTACAAATAGAAACTATATTTTTCATACAAGTTTAATCAATCATTCATATCATGAACAGTTCCAATAAATAGTGACTTCAGAAAGTAATTTACAATTCAGCTGAAAAATTGGTTCCAATTTTGAAAGTTACAGTACAACTGCAATGTTAAAATTATTCATATACTAAATGGATTCTTTAAATTTTATTTCTGTCTTATTATGATATGGCCCTTCCATTTACTTAGCTACCCTATTTGAATTTATCAACCAGTTTTTCCTGTTCTCTTCATCAGTTTATCTATCACAGTTAAAATGATTCATATATAATTAGAATTTTGCAAGCAGGTTAGTATCCAGTGTCCATCAAGAATGCAACAATTATTGAAGAGCCTTTGGTGAAAAGGAATATGCATATTTTAATGATCTTCAATGGGGTCTTTCATCGGATATTCTTAAATGAATTTATATCTCTTCATTGGATTTCCTTGAAATGTGATAGCATTCCACTATATTTTTACATTATAAAACCTGATTTCCAATTTATGAAATCATGACTGTATGCATCCCATCAGAAATACGAAAATTTGGGATCTTTCAGATACAAAAATCATGAATGTGTGAATGAAACAACAATATTTTTCGCACATTAAAACTGCACCAATATCTTCGCTCAACTAACATATATAAAACTGCAACCCACAGCTCTTCTCTTCAATAGCCCCTCTTTTTTTCAAGCATTTCGTAATTATATCAAAGGTACCTCATTCCCTTGTTGATGTACCTAACCGCTGAAAATATTCATATCACCCTTCCCAACATGAATAAAAGGATCACTCCATATGCATATTACCATGAAACATGTTTCCTCTTTCTGTCACACTGTTATTTTATTGGAGAATTAGCCGGCTATCCTTTCACAAAGACCGCCCAACGAGCTCTTAATTTACCGTATTACTGTTACATAAACAGGCCCTAGGCTCCAGTTGCTGTCAATCCATTGAATGGTAACATTTGACAAGCTGTCAGCCCCTGTAATTTGCAGGGGCTAATCCCAAGAGGTCGCCTACCAAAATATAGATGTTAGTGGTATCAACTTCAACGTGAATGGAGTTATAACAACGAACAAAAGGAAAGTATATTTTTCTGTCTGCTGTTCAGAATTCGAAACTTTGTTGTAACTTCAATCTGTTCTTTGGGGTGTTGAGTTTAAGCCGAATTGAATGGGATATAGAGCATTTTGCTTCACTTTGGATATTTGTAGCTATAAGATGAACGTATCCGTAAAAGGTTGACAGATATTCTTACCTTTCTAATTTCTAATTTTTAAGTTTTATCATCTTGGGTTATTCTTTAGTTATTGAAATATGTGTGGAAGAATTTCAGTAATTTGTCATGGAGTTATTTTGAGCATTATATTCAGTTGAATACTACTTCTGAGAGGACCAGATAACAGCCTAATGGAAAAATTGTAACCGGTTAATTTTTCTGCATTTTTCGTATTGCGTAGAATCAGAAAGTCTCTGGGTCCACCTCAATCCTATGACTAGTTTTCGAGATACAGGGTGTCGAAGTTGGAAAATGGCATTTCTTTAAAGTAGGAAAGCATCTTGAATGAAACGCGCGACAAATATTGCTTATCCATATCTAAGGTTATAATTTTAGACTGGTTTTTAATAATAATAATTATTGTTGGATACGGAATTAGTCAAACATTATTCAAAATGAAACTCGTATAGTTTAGTTCATAATTCACCCTGTAATTAAAAAAGTCGTTCGTGATTATTTACATTTTTTTGTCATTACTCTTTGAACTACACTATTATAATGTCAAACAGACAGTCAGGCGCGGATCCAGGTCCTACTTCTGGGGAAGAAATTTTTGGACACCTTTGTTTCAGAAATTGAGTCAAATTGAAATTTTGATCGTATTGTAACTATTATAGCCTGAGTATGTCAAATTCTAGAGAGCCAGCACAATTTTAGGGTGACTACAGGCCATTAAGGGGGGTGGGGTGAATGTTCTCCCAGTTCCCCCCAAAAACTAGCCATAGCAAAGCCAATACTTGCATATTTTTTCAATAATGTTGAAGAAAATTGTATGATTAATCTCATTTATGCAAATGTATTGTATTGTTTTGTATTTATACTCTTCAAATAAGGATTCAAGAATAAGGGGGAACTGGGAAAATAGTATTTGCTTTAATAGTTTTTGAGATACATAGATTAATATATTAAGTGATAGGTACATCTACATCACAAAAATTTCATTCAAACAGTAAGAAACACGTTGGCGTGTACTTATTATTATTTTGTCATTATCTATAGCATGAAAGACAAAAAAAAAAGTAGAGGGTGTCCCAAATTCGATGCTCACTTAGATCATCTCATGAACTACAAGATTCGGATAAAAAATCTTCCTACCTCATTTTTCGAAATAATTAGATATCAAAAATCAGATCATAGATATCTTGATTCGTTCTCAAGTTACAGACTGTTTCTGAAAAATAAGTGTTTCAAATATTTCGCTATATTGGTTTCCAAAACGTTTTTTTCAGTAATTTTTATGGTTTATATGATACCAATAACGGATCATAGATATATCGTTATATTTGAAAGTCATTTTAATGAAACACCCTGTAACTCGAGAACGAATCAAGATATCTATTATCTGCTTCCTGATATCTAATTATTTCGAAGAAATGGATAGAAAGTCTTTTAAGATTTTTTGTCATGTAATTCTTGAAATGCAGTGAGCGTCGAATTTGGGACATCCTCTAAAATTTATTTCATTGTATAATGACATAACGGTAAGTAAACCCCAACGTGTCTCTTACCCTAACTCAGTATGAAATATTCGTTGTATACAACTTTTTGCAAATTTTGTATAAACGGTTGCCTCTCTCGATATATTCACCCAATGTATCTCAAATGTCGTAGCAAAGCAATTACTGTTTCACATTTAGATAGTGTACTCGAACTAAGAGTAATGACAAAAAATTGGAAAATTTCACGAACGACTTTTCCAATTACTGGGTGAATTATGAACTAACAAATTTCATTTTGAATAATGTTTGACTCACCTCGAATCTCGAAATCATTTTTATTGAAAACCACTCTAAAATTATAACCTAATATTTGTCGCTCAAAAGTGTTTCATTCAAGTTGTTTTCCTACGGGGAATGTTACTCTAGAACAATACCATTTTCCAACTCCGACACCCTGAATCTCGAAAACTGGTCATAGGATTGAGGTGCACCCAAAGACTTTCTTTTTCAGGAGGTCATATTCTGCAACATACCCCTTTTTTTGATTCTCCTCTTCCGAATGTTTCCCCACAAGAATCTGCTCAACAATCAACTTATGTGTCAATGAATATTCAACAAAAGTCTTAGATTTCCAGCAATCTTGTGGTTTCATAAGACTAATATCAGCAAAAATGTTGATAAGCGCCAAGAACATTTGCCCGTGGAGGAAGATGAATCAATTAATTTGAGGTCTTCAGATATTTTGTTTGGCAATGGACTAGTTTTCATTTTTTTGTTAAGGATTAATTCTAAAAATTTGAGTAAAATGAAACAAAAATGTGGAAGAATCATTGAAATATCTCTAGAAATGACAAAGTTATGGGACTTTGAAGTTGCGCTTGGAAGAATAATTTCATAGTACGTGTAAGTGGCGTGACGTCACACACTAGACGACTGGTATTCGCAGAGTGCTTACGAATTCATTGGTGTACAATCACTTGTGCCTTCGTGTCGTGTTTTGTTCGTTACACGATGGCTGAAATAACACACTATACATATAAATTACTTTTTTCTCTTTTTACTCCTCACATAAATTTGTTTTGCCATTGATAGACTTCAACAACCAGTACTCAACTACAAACTGTTTATGAAACGTTTTTTAAATAAATCATCGTTATAAGTTGAACCACGATGAAGCAAACTCAAAAGTAGATACTTACTTCAGAAGTTTAACTCCTTTTATTTCAGCACTGACATAAGATGGATTTGAAGAAAAAACTCCATCACTGCGAATATATCTATTTTAGGCAAATTGTCACTTTGTCCTTTCACGAAGCCTTCTTCCATTATGGTGACATAAAAACAAAACTCGAGTTAAAACTACACAGTACAACTACAAACGGCGCGAGAGCCTTGGCGCGGCTAAGTATTTAAACGTAATTTATGGTGTAGCGATTACAGCCAAGTGCCGTGACGTCACAGACGAGTCGGAGACCAAAGACGTTCCGCGCTAAAATACGTAAATTCAAATAATCTATTTCTCAGTCATTTATTGATGGATTTTCAAAATGTTTTCACTGATTTATCAGTTTTGCTCTATATTTTAATTCTATCGTGTCAAATATAGTATTATCAACATCACTAAACTAGTCCATTCTTCGAAAGTCTCCTTGCTGATGTCAACATTATTTTTGACCCCAAGACTGAATTATCATAGAAAAATAATAACCAAAATTTGGAAGCCCTAAAAGGGCTATAGGGGGATAGTGGGGAGGGTTGATAGAAGGGGAGAATGTCTGAGCGAAGTCCTCAACTTCAGTCTATATTAAAAACAATTTTTTTATTAACAATTTCGTAAAAATTATCAACCCTCCCCAGTCTCCCCTACTGTCGCTTTGAATATTATTTATTTGATTCATTAGACACCAATCATAAAATTCTTTTAAGGACTTTTCGTTAATTTTCTGGGATTTTGGAGAATTTGCTTCACGAAGACCCAAATGTGTTTTAGATTCGCAAACCGTGACTGCAAACTTTTCATCATTTTTGCAGTTAATTTCGACAATTTCAGTGCATCTCGTCTGGGCCGTATCTAGGTACTATTGCGCCTGTGCCAATATCTTAGACAGCGCATCCCATTTTCGAAGATTTTTTTTCATCGATTATATTTATTTATAGTATTTTTTTGTTCATAGCGTAAGTCATATATTTTGTGATTATTTTATGCTTATACACAAATTCTAGGCTAGCAATATTTTCAATGTTTCCAGCAAGGGCGTAGAAATGGGTGGTAATTACTCCCCCCCCAAAATTTCCAAAATATAAAATTTCAGAATTCTCGCAAAAACGAAAATTTTTCTATGAAAAGAACCAATAATCATTTCACTTTCCTCTGAAATCGACACGGAGTACAAAATCAGACAATCGGACCCTTTTATGGTTAATGAGTTTGTTATCGCTTTCAAGATGAGTACTTTTACTGCTCTACGATCACATCTATGTCCGAGGTTTATTATTTTCCTTTATCTATCCGCTTTGTTGGTGTCGCTCGTTTTTTGCATTCGTAATCGGTATGCACGTACTCGTTATTTTCGGTTTTTTGTTTTATTCTCGCCACAAAATTTCAATACAGTAGTTATCAAAGTACTGAACTGAGAAATTCGCATCGAAAAATTGTCTGGCCGTGTTATACAATTTATTGTGATTCATTCAAATTGCAATTTAATTGTGCAGATATCAGTTCTGAATTGATTATATCTAAACGGTGTTCCTAATGTGTACAAATGAAAATGACAGATTTCTCGGATCATTTTGAGAAAAAAGTCCTATAACATGAATCTGCAAACGCTTTGGTTTTTAGATACCGGTGTTAAAGTTTTTTTTTTTCTCATAGCACCTTCCCTTCACAAAATATTTAACTTGAATTGTCATAGATCTTCCGATTTAAAGTTTTCATCTTGTGATGTGCTTATTTTGTATGCAAATCTATAGGGTGATATTTTTTTCTGGAAGGGTACTTGCTTCTTTCCACCAGAACTATTTTTGGTGAAGCACTGGTTCTATAGAAAAATGTGAAAAAAAAACTCTGGTCTAGTACAACACTTTTTGGTTTGTTGTAATTTTGTCGTATCTGCTATCGATTTCGAAAAAAAATTCAAACAGCTCTCTGGTAATCATCAGGAAAATCCAAATTATTATAAAAATGCAGTTAGTAATCTGTGATGAATAAATTAATTATAACTTATGGTAGATACTCATCAACAAATTCTGTAGCGAAGATTAATAAAGATTCGATAAACTAATAAATATAAGCATCACTAAAAAGTATGACTATACAAACAAAGCGTTTGCGGGCTCATGTTTATGGGACTTTATTCTTTAAAATTATCCAAGGAATATTTTCCTTTGTAACTCTGTTATAGCATATCGTTTCATTTCATTATTGGTATTCAAAATGAAAACCCTTATTGGGAATCCAATATTACTTGCCATACAAACTACAAGATGAGACGGAGGAAATAATCAAACATATTTAGTGAAACTTTTGAAAAGCATTTCCATAATATCAATTAAGAATATGCAGATGCAGGGCTATAGATCATATCAACCCCAATAAATCTACCCTTAGGCGCTGCTTATTGCTTCGCGCCTCAAGTTTACAGTTTGGTCTGAAGGAATATCCCAAGACATTGTTGTCGTTCTCGGAATTCTCGAGCAAACCTCCTCATATTGCTATATTAAGAGATGTCAGGCGTCCATGAATCGAAAATTGTTAACCACCCTGCTGAACCCCACCGGATTCCTCACGTTGAACATTCACGCCAATATCTGATGGATACGAAGAAACCGTTCAGTGCCGCGAAAGAGGGGATTGAGATACCTATGTAAAATTTGAAAAAACCAAACATATTTTGACAGAAACTGATATCCCTTTATTATGGTATTGTTTTTGTGTAGTGGGTCGATTGATACGTTGATAATCCCCTTACCATAGTTGAAGATGAGGGGAAGGGAGGGGTACCGATTATTAACGTATCAATCGAAAATAAATTAGGAAAATCCCATCACTTCAAAACCAGAATGGACTAGTTTAGTGATGTTGATAATACTATATTTGACACGATAGAATTAAAATATAGAGCAAAACTGATAAATCAGTGAAAACATTTTGAAAATCCATCAATAAATGACTGAGAAATAGATTATTTAAATTTACATATTTTAGCGCGGAACGTCTTTGGTCTGTGACGTCACGGCACTTGCCTGTGATCGCTACACCATAAATTACGTTTAAATACTTAGCCGCGCCAAGGCTCTCGCGTCGTTTGTAGTTGTACAGTGTAGTTTTAACTCGAGTTTTGTTTTTATGTCACCATAATGGAAGAAGGCTTCGTGAAAGTGACAATTTGCCTAAAATAGATATATTCACAGTGATGGAGTTTTTTTCTTCAAATCCATCTTATGTCAGTGCTGAAATAAAAGGAGTTAAACGTTTCAAGTAAGTATCTACTTTTGAGTTTGCTTCATCATGGTTCAACTTATAACGATGATTTATTTAAAAAACGTTTCATAAACAGTTTGTAGTTGAGTACTGGTTGTTGAAGTCTATCAATGGCAAAACATATTTATGTGAGGAGTAAAAAGTAAAAAGAGAAAAAAGTGATTTATATGTATTTATATAGTAAGTTATTTCAGCCATCGTGTAACGAACAAAACACGACACGAACGGCACCAGTGATTGTACACCAATGAATTCGTAAGCACTCTGCGAATACCAGTCATCTAGTGTGTGACGTCACGCCACTTACACGTACTATGAAATTATTCTTCCAAGCGCAACTTCAAAGTCCCATAACTTTTTCATTTCTAGAGATATTTCAATGATTCTTCCACATTTTTGTTTCATTTTACTTAAATTTTTAGAATTAATCCTTAACAAAAAAATGAAAACTAGTCCATTGTGGGTTGATCTGAACAGTAAAAAAAACATCACTCTTTTTCCACTTGAAGTTCCATATTCATCTCAAGGAATGTTGACAACAAATAAGTTTGGTAGAGGAGAGCGGGGCTGGAAGTTCCGATTTTAAAAAAATACGAAATTTTATCATGAAAATGAAGGATATCTCAATAGTTTTTTTTTTTGTAGAAGCAAATGTCTGTAAAATTTCGGAGCGGAACAGTCAACCCCGCTTTGGGGCGAGTTGTTCCACCTTTGGGGCAAATTGTTTGACGATATTTTGTTGAAATAATGAAGGTTGCATTGAATTGAACAATTATTTCTATCAACCTATGTATGTTAAGTATATATTATGTTACTGGTTCAAATAAACTTTTTTTATTCAGTTAAAATAAAATTTAAGTCCATAGCATTTACAAATATTATCAAATGTGTAAATATACTTTCAAAATGAAAAACATAAGTGGGTACTTCTAGATGAACTTTTAATTCAGGTAAATTTTACTTAAAATTAAATTAAAATTAAATCAAAATTAAATTGAATTAAATTTTAATTACAATTTAAATCATTAGTCAGCAGTCTTCCAGTTGTAATTAACTTCGGAAATCTTCATTCTTTTTCATCAGCAATCTTATTCTTCATTCACAATAACTAGGACACATATAATTAACTTTGTCATTTTCATCGAAATATTTGGTGGGGGCCCAATTTTTAACCATAGTATGGTACATTCTATCCACTGTTCTCTTGGTAGAAAATTTGAATATGAATCATAAAAAATTATACAGTAGATACCATTTCAGATCATTACCACTGTCACTCTCGCTATTTTGCCTTTCGTTTTCTCCTGATACTGATCTCTATCACCATTCCCCTTGCCTTTGCCATTTATTTTCTAGTATCTTGGTTTTTTCTGTTCCAGTCCTTGTGATGTCTTCATCTGTTTTGCCTTTTTTTTGCCTGTTCTTCATTCAATACATTTTTCTGGAGAGTCTGGTAAAATAGCCGTTTTTCGTAATAGTCGTTCTCTAGAATGATGTGAGGTCATGCGAAAATTTCAATTTATCTTGCGACAGTTTTAACAAGTTTTCCGTTGTTGATAACAGCAGAGGCAGCTGTATGTAACAATTGTCTCGGAGGTCTTACCTCTATGTCTTTCGCTTGTAGTTTCAGATCCCTAGAATAAAATTAAAATGTGTCATGAGAATTTAAGAAACGATTAAAAGTCGATTGGGGTTAGTTGTTCCGAGGAACAACCAGCCCCTCCAGAAAGGAACATATTACCCCAAATTAGTTTTATATACGAAGACTGACATACCGGCAAGCAATAAGATTCCTTATTTATGTAACTACAATTTGGGCAATTTACGCATAAATAGGTTTATAATTAACAAAGATAGACCAGATAGTTCAAACATGAAAACTTACATTCACGTGACGTTTCGAGAGCACATGCACACAGCTACTCAATCACTAGAGTAATAATTATTACTTACAAATTGGCGCTCCACTTGGTGCTTTAGAAGCACATTCTGCATGTCTTGCTATATTTTTTCGTTACAAAGTTATTTCCATCGGAACTACTTACCCCGGGAACTTCCAGTCCCACTCTCCCCTACTCTTGTCCACTGAGTGATATCAATTACTTATGAAATAAAAGGTAACTCAAGTGTATATGTCTCTGTAGCAGAAGCTAAAGCAAAGAATATAAAAATTTTATTAGAAAGGTTTGGTGTGCGCATGATGACTTCCTGTCTTCTCGAATATCAAAGAACATATTCCTATTAAGAAGTCTTGCACTGTCTGTATCTCAGGATGCACTAAGAACAGCCTACTATCCGCTTTGTGAGTCTCATTTTAAGTATGGCATTCTGGTGTGGGGATGCTGTGAGAAATTTGAGAGGTTGTTTGGATTACTACATGGGGCTGTCAGAATTTTAGATAAACTTAAATATCGTGAGGTTTGTAGGAAATATTTCACTAGTCTGAGGATTCTTACTTTGCCTGCCGTATTCATTCTGGAGTGTCTGCTATATGCTCATTCAAACCTTGGGGAAAGTATGATATACCAGTGCAACATTACAGACTGAGAAGATCGCAAAATGGACCCAACTTTCTGGCCTTCAGGTTTTCAATTACTCTGCTTGTAGGTTGGAGATCGCTGCCACTTGGCCATTTTAAAGATATACATAATTGAAGTATTCTTACTGGCTAAGGCGTCTTATAATTTTAATGAGTTTTTTAATTTAGAGTTCGATTGATTGCTCTGGAGACTTACATGTTTTTTTTTGTAATTTCTAATTTCATTTAAGATGTCTTGCATTTTTTGTGCGATATTATGCACTAAATTCGTGAATTATGCCTGACGAAATCGATTTAACACCACCAGAATCAAGAAAAATTGCTAATACTGTTGCAAATTATTTCACTATATTCAATTTATATTATATTGACCATTGACGTGTATTGAAATTTGATAGAATCTGAAGTCAGTGTAGACAACCACGAACCGAAAAATATAACTGAAAACAATGCTGTAATCAGTTCATTACAGCACTGTTTTCATTACTGTAAGGAACTCATTACGATATCGAAATAGAGAAAAACATTGAAAGAAAGAAAACACATGCCAAAGTGTAAACTGTAAAAATAGGGTTAAGCTTTTCTTCTTCGAGCTGATTCAAAGATATTTCATTGGAAATAATAAATAACAAAATATGAGGTGAACTTTTCATATTTCTTTTATATTTGTTGAAATTATTCTTTCCCTTCATCCTCTGTCACTCATTTCTCTTTCTATTATACACAAAACTTCTGTTGCAGCTAAAAATTTACCCACCTACGCCACTGCTTCGGCTCTGAGGAGTTCAGAGTCAGCGATACCAATTTGGGAAATTCTGTCTCAATATCTTATCCTGCTCATCGAAGACGTTCACGACGATTCAATTATTAAACGTTCGCATGCAGTCGAATCATTTCAATTACTGGTATAAATTAAATTTATACCAGATCGGTTGGTATTTGAAATTCGGAACGAATATTGAAGGGATAGGTCTCATATTACTAGCAAGATATTTCACGCGACCCCAAGATGATGTTCAAATGGATTTTTTCCTGGTGATTGGAAGGTGTTTAAGTTGACGCGATTAATGACATTTAATATCTACTCCTATTGAATTATAAACTCATTATTCAACTGCTTTCGAGCAATTAATAGTATCTATCAACAAACAGCGTGATTTATAATAACTCACTACTATAACTCACTATTATAAATCAGAAAATATGGATCTGTGCTTCTATACTTCTCTGCTTCTATTCGATTGGCCGAAAGGAAACATTCCATTATTGTTATTGAGGGGAGGAATGTCCGAGGGAATGTCACTTTTGACGTTTTCAAATTAAGTTAATATCTAATTATTGTGTATGTTTTGCTGAAAACGATTAATTCAGATAGTGAAGATGAAATATAATAAAGGTATACATTTCCAAAAGACAAACAGCTAATGTCACCATACAGAATTAATTGCCCGAAAAAATATAAAGGAGTTTGAAAAAATTTTCAAGATTGGTGTAGCAGAAAGATCATTAAGTCATCGTTTACAGGGAATATTTTTTGGTATATTTTAATGCATTTTTATAGGCAATTATTAAGGTTTTTCAATAAATTTCTATGTCTGTACTCTGTACTGGATTCGAGCTAGCCGAAGCTAAATCGACTGCGATTGGTAGCACTAAGTTTCCATCTCTCTTGTACGGGATCGAGCACATTATGTTTATTTCCCGTTCCTTCTGTCTTTATTCTAAGTCTGTATTTTTTTCTTAGTATTTATTGATATAGTCGTAGATAAAGTATAGTATTCAACTTGCGGTAATGGTCATAACTCACTTGATGAATTACAGCACTCGCCTGCGGCTCGTGCTGTAAACATCATCTGCGTGAGTTATGACCTACATTACCGCTCATTGAATAATATACTATTACACTTATCTATGTTGATGTCACCAAAATAGTATACTAGTGAAATGAATTGAAGGATCAAAATAAAATTCGAAATTTTTAGCGGTTTTTCAAATGGCTGTATTTTCGATAACAATGGTCGTATCTCAATTTGAAAAAAGTTTTTGAAGTTTATAGTCTAGAGATCGCATGATAAAAAAAAATTCAAGCAACGTGTACCGCTCAATCCTAATGAATACAGTAGCTCAAATTTCTGCGAAATTTTTTCAGTTTCCATTTTTGGCATGCAGACTTGGAAAATTTTTTTCCAACTCAACCACTATATGGATGAGATAAGTTGTTCATTCAGCTTCAATATCAATTTTTCAAAATTTCGATGCGAGCACTTCTCGCTGAAATATCGAACTTTGAATTGAAAAGGACCTTTACGTCTTTAACCATCAATATCTCACCAATCAATGATTGCACAGAAAATTTGAGGAATGTTTTGAAATCTTGAATTAAATCTCTTCAAGAAGTAGCTATTGGATTTTCGGAAAAAAATTCTTTTCGTTCTCAACATCAATTTGAAAAGTTGATAAAAAAATAACTTTCGGAGGCTTTTTGGATAATCAATCAATGAATTTAAAATATCGAAAAAACCATCAATGTTAAGTATGCGTTTTACAGTTCAATCAAACTGTTACAAATCACCACAAAAATCACAGAGGATTTCAATTCAATCCATAGAGCGGTTTTTCTGTCTCATTCGATCGAATTTTCAAAAAATTAAAGGATCACTATTTTCGATTTGAATGTTCATAATCTCCCACGAAATGAAGAAATAAAATTATAATCTTTTTTTCTTCATTTTTATCAATAACAGAGCAGAACAATAACAGAATTTTCACAGATTCACTATCATCCATTCAGTCGATATCCAACTTCTACTCTTATAATCCACTAATACAAAAAATTCATGAACGATGTCATATACACAAAACCAACAAAGACATCTCTACGGCCATAATTTGGATACCATCCCATGAAGGCATAGAAGGAAATGAAGCTGCAGACCAATCCGCTAAACAGGCACGATCCCATCAAGAGTGGCAAACCAAATGGAATAGCAGCAATAACAAGCTACATGCAATTCAACCTGAAATTGATTCCCCAATAAAAATCAGTCCCAATAGAAAAGACCAAATTGTTATGAGAAGATCAAGAATATCACATACCAAGCTGACACACTGCTACTTGATGTCATCAAATGTACCTCCTATGTGTGACTACTGTTGTGACACCTTTTTAAGTGTAGAACACCTTCTATCTCGAAGTCCACATTATGGTGAACTCCGTCGTCGAATAGGACTGAAAGATAATCTAAGAGAAAATCTCACCTCGATAACTCAAATCGAAGCATCAATTCAATTTTGTCAACTGTATAATCAAATTCGATTAACGAAAAAAAAATTTTTTTTTTCGAAAAAAGCTGCATCTGCCGAAAAATTTTAAAAAAATTCCTCACCGACACAATTTTTTTCATAAGAATCCTATTAACTCATGAACCGTTGAGTTATTACCCAAAGTAAGGCATATTTCCAAAAATGTCATGAAAAAAGCTTTTCAATGATGCAATAATATACTGGGTGTGCCATTTGAAATGAGGAAGTAGTAGTCTGTTTCCGGTATAACTGGAAGTTGAAGAGATCTGAGAATATTTTAGGAAAAAATATCATTAATAAATTTCTCACTAAACGGCCATAATCCATTTTTAGATATAATGTAATAAAATCTATTTTTGTACTTAATAGACTCTTTATTTAATATCAGCTCTACATGTTTCGCCTTGTTAGGGCATCTTCAGGAGCTCTACAAAAAATAAAAAAGAAATAGACATGTGATCTCCCTTACAATAACAAAATGGGGACTCACTTGTCAAAATATACAGGTCTAAGTATCATATATTGTTTGTCTTTTTTATTTCCTACAATATCAAGACAATAACATTAAGAAGAAGATTAGAGACAATAATTTAACAGTGGTTAAGGCAGATAAGGGATCATGCATGGTAATTTCAGATAGGAATCTTTACATCAATAAGGTAGAAGAATTTATGAATGAAAATGGATTTGTAAAACTGGATAACAACCCCACTTCACGACTTATCAACAAAGTGAAGAACTTCAAAGTTTCTAAAGAGTTTGAAGATGAGTTTGGTAAATATAGGAATCTGATTCTTCCAAACCCAAAAATTCCTAAATTATACGGTCTTCCTAAACTCCATAAGGATAATATACCTATAAGACCCATTGTAAGCTACATAAATACTCCTGTTTACAAAATAAGTAAGTTCCTGAGTGACAAGTTGAAAGATTTAACAGAGTTCAAACCCACCTATGGTATAAAGAATAGTGGTCAATTGGTAGATTCATTGAGGAACTTACAAATTCCGGAGGGTGCTAAACTGATTTCCCTTGATGCTAAAAACCTATATACTTCTATTCCCCCAGATGAATGTATTACAATATTAGACAAAAAGCTAACAGAAAAAAATGTAACACCTGAATTGAAAAAGGATATTACAAACCTTTTCAAGGTATCCTTAGGACAAAACTTCTGCCAATTTAACAATGGAATATATAAACTTGATAAAGGTTTACCAATGGGTGCACCTCCATCGTCCCTGATAGCGGAAATTTTCATGGATCATTTGGAAGAAATACTATTTAATTTGAGAACTCCCATAATACGTCACATTTTCAAATATTACAGATATGTGGATGATATTTTCATCATATTTACAGGTGGCACAGATCTTATTTGGGTTCTGTTGGAGCTGTTCAACTCACTACATAAAAACATTCACTTTACATTGGAGATTGGTTTCAACCAGATCAATTTTCTAGATTTGACACTAACCTTGGAAGAGGACAGAATATCTGTGGATGTATATAGAAAAGAATCCCAAACAGTAGCAATAATAAATGAAAGCTCAAACCACCCTGCTTACCACAAGTTTTCTGCCCTCAACACTTACTTACACAGACTGTTGAGTTTACCATTGAGTAGAGGAAATTTTGAAAAAGAGTTGGAAATAATCAAATATATTGCTTACAAAAATGGTTACAAATCAAATGTGGTTGACCGGTTGTTAATGAAGAAATTTATAAAATTACACAATAATGATATACCCTCTAGGGATAATAAACAACCAGTGAAGAGATTGTCGCTACCATTTTACGGAAAGATGTGTTATCCCATTGCGAATATATTTAGAAGACACAACATAGACATAGTGTTCAAGGCCAAGAACTGCCTTTACAACTATTTGCTAAATTGTAAGGATATGACCCCAATATTGGAAAAGAACGGTGTGTACAAACTTAACTGTAAGACATGTGATAGGTTTTACATAGGAAAAACTTTTAGAGCCCTAGGCACAAGGGTATCTGAACACATAAGGAACTACAACGACAAAAGTTCCTTTGGAAAACATCTCAAAATTAACAACCATGAATTTGATAAGGATGAGAATGTGGAACTTCTACACAACTTGGATAGAGGTAACCTGCTTGACTTGATGGAAATATATGAGATTGCAAAAAATGTAAAATTATGTCCTAATAAATGCCTTAATAAACAAGTGGAATCCCACCTCAGCTATCACCCCATTTTCGAGAGTCTGATATATTATTCGTTTTGTATTTTGTATGTTGTTGTTCGGAACGTTGCCGTTACATATGTCGAATGTCAAATGTCATGTCATTGTTTGATATTCTGTGAGTTGTCAGTTATGTCAAATGTATGACGCTGTCGATGCAAAAATTGATGATTATTGTAGTTGAGAAAGAGACTGTTCTATTAGAATTTGTATTAAACCAGGAAATTTCATTCAATCCTCTTGATATTGTAGGAAATAAAAAAGACAAACAATATATGATACTTAGACCTGTATATTTTGACAAGTGAGTCCCCATTTTGTTATTGTGAGGGAGATCACATGTCTATTTCTTCTTTATTTTTTGTAGAGCTCCTGAAGATGCCCTAACAAGGCGAAACATGTAGAGCTGATATTAAATAAAGAGTCCATTAAGTACAAAAATAGATTTTATTACATTAGAAATATCATTGTCTCCAACCCCAATATGCAAATTTTCAGATAACAATTATGATAAATTTTCCATAAACGTCTAATAGAGTCATCTCTGTGAATCACCTTGTATATACGGCTAAAAGGTTTGTGTGATCATTTATGGTCAAATTTATCCTTACTGAAATAAAAGTAACTTATTGTGAATATATAACTTCAGTTTGATAAAATTTGATAATCAATTCCCATTAAGTTAAAACCGAATCCATTAAAAAATGTTCTGAGTGGGTTCAGAATTCAGATCTCGAATACCGCGGTTGAGTCCGTTAAGTGGAAACATCACCACATGGTTGCTCAGTTCAAAACAAAATTAGAGAATTTTTTTTACAAATCACCGATTTTTATGGGCTATTCGAATAATTTCCCCAAACAATAAAATAAGAATATTGGGTTGTGTTTAGTTTGCTAAAAATATTTTCTTGCTTTTTCTATTTCTCGTTTTTTCTTTATTATTGGAAATAATGAAGCAAACACGAAGTACACAGAATAGTGGATGCGCCGGTAGGTAAATAATAATAATAATATGGTTTATTCTGTAAGCTACAGGGTATAAACAGGGTAAAGCATTGTTACAATCAAATTTTGAAGATGGTTCAGTAATATTAAAAAGATGACTAGACAAATATAGTAATTTCAGCTATAAATTTGTTAAAATCAAATTTCAAGAAATCATCAAAAAATTCTATAGTTGAAAGGAATGATGATATAGGAATTATAGTAGCCATCAATCAATATATCAAATTCAATAAAAATAGTAATTTTTTGTACAGTTAATCCATATTTGAAAACGTGAATTCCATAATAATTTTTGAAAATAAAAACACATCATGCTTTTCGATAAAGTATTCCTACTGGTTAACTCTTAATTTACAATAACATACAGGGTGTTCCAGGAGTAAGCTGACTAGAAAAAATTTTGTTTGTTGAAAATTTAAAAAAAGGTTAATTTTTGAAATCATTGCAAGAGATTTCGTTAGATCATGTTTGGTTGATCATATTATGATGTGCCTTCGCTAGTATTTACATATTACCTTCTCATATTTATTGCTCATCTGGAGAAAAACGGTAGGTACTGTTATGATTTCAATCAATAAACTTGAATATTTGAGCTGGGTTCTAGTCAAAATAAAAAAAAAATTTGAAATTCAAAATTAAGAATTATATTTGAAAAAACAACAATACCTTAACTAACTTAATTACTATCAACACTTGTCTTAAAATTCAATTATTGATTTCACTATTGACCTCCTGCTTTCACTTTTCCTTCAAATTTCTACTTTTGCTTTTCGGTTTTTAACTATTTAGGTCTGCTTTAATTTTAAATGAATATAGTACCTGAAATATTTTTTCCCAAATTATATTAAGAAGGATTACCACCACGTTGTTTCTCGCGTATCAGTCAAACTTTGGTACCCATTAATTTCCCCACTGGCGCTGCTGCGCCAACTTGTACGGTGTATACGAAGTTGTACATTCACTTTATCTTCTTTCTTTTTTCGAAGCGAATAAGTAGAGGGCATCACTATACGACAAATTCCAGAAAATAATAGTTTTACCTTTTCTGTAATTATTTATGCTAGGTTTTCTTCAAGAATATCTTAAAAATATATCAGTCCCCAGTACAAAGTTAATATTATCAATTGTTTTGCGAAAAATGGAAAGTTGGCCATTTTTTTTCTGCATTCGCAAATTATGTGAAAACCCCATAGAAATCAATGATTTGTAAGGAGAAATATTCCTAATTGCTTTTTGAACTGGTGGTATTGTCTCTTAAGACGTGAAATCAAGAGCTTTTAAGTGCTCCTTAATTCATGCAACAATTGCTTTCATAACAATGGCTTTCATTCACTTATGCCCTGGACGAGGCAATCAATACAAAATTTCGAACAAACCTTGACTAATTATTATGTTATTCTATATTCACCGAAAATCTGGACCCAATCAGATCTGTTGTCAGTAAAATATCTAGTATTTTTTTTTCTAATATATTTCTTAAATTTTCTACAGTTCAGTTAATATGATCTGCTCGAAGTTTCACACGCAAAAATTCTTTGGGGAATGACCGAAGCTAAGATTTTTGAGGAATGGCGACAAAAATGGTTTGACACATAACTAATAAAGCTGATATCAAGCTATATGAATAATATCTTTAAATAAAGTCTTGGTATTGCATCTATAGTAGTCTAATTTCATTATATTTTGAAATTAAATATGGTTATATCTTCTTTTTCTTCTTCAATGTGTAGGTAATCAAAAAATCTAATAAATTTTAAATCTTTTTATAAGATTTTCATTTAGTACTTAATCGATAACTGTATTAAGAAAAGTAAAATTAAAAATTTCTTCAGCTCTTAATCACTCAAAGATAATAACAGAAATCAGAATGCAATACAATTCTGAAATTCACAAATTGAATATTATTTTATGCAAAAATGCTTCAAGTATAGTTGGTGGCTGAATCCAAGTCGTTATAGGTTATAGGCAAAATACTATGTGTAATTTAATAGAAAATTGTATAAAAACATTCCTATATCAGATAAAAGATAGAAAACTGGAGTGAACAAATAGATATCTATATTTTTCATACAAATTTAATCGATCATACATGTCATCAACAGTTTAAATATAGAGATTTTGAGAGTATTTTACTCATTGACTGATGAAGTGGTTCAAATCTTGAAACTGCTAAAATTTTTCATATACCAGATGGATTCTAACTCATGAACCGTTGAGTTATTACCCAAAGTAAGGCATATTTCCAAAAATGTCATGAAAAAAGCTTTTCAATGAAGCAATGTGTGATTGATGCAAAAACATCATCACACATTTGTCCATCTGATATTTCCGTGAAATTACCCAAGAATATAATTGTACATATATTTTCACATCTCAGAGATCATGAATGATAGAATAATAGTAACGATAGTGCTTACTCTGTTTTAGAAATACTTGTTTCATAATGACTTGAGAATGGCTACAAACAATAGCCGAAACGTCGTCATTACTGAATAGAAATAAAGAGTAATTTACTGGAATATATTTGGTCACCTATACCCAATAATTCAATATATGAAATCAATGATTTGTAAGGAGAAATATTCCTAATTGCTTTTTGAACTGGTGGTATTGTCTCTTAAGACGTGAAATCAAGAGCTTTTAAGTGCTCCTTAATTCATGCAACAATTGCTTTCATAACAATGGCTTTCATTCACTTATGCCCTGGACGAGGCAATCAATACAAAATTTCGAACAAACCTTGACTAATTATTATGTTATTCTATATTCACCGAAAATCTGGACCCAATCAGATCTGTTGTCAGGAAAATATCTAGTATTTTTTTTTCTAATATATTTCTTAAATTTTCTACAGTTCAGTTAATATGATCTGCTCGAAGTTTCACACGCAAAAATTCTTTGGGGAATGACCGAAGCTAAGATTTTTGAGGAATGGCGACAAAAATGGTTTGACACATAACTAATAAAGCTGATATCAAGCTATATGAATAATATCTTTAAATAAAGTCTTGGTATTGCATCTATAGTAGTCTAATTTCATTATATTTTGAAATTAAATATGGTTATGTCTTCTTTTTCTTCTTCAATGTGTAGGTAATCCAAAAATCTAATAATTTTAAGTCTTTTTATAAGATTTTTATTGAGTACTTAATCGATAACTGTATTAAGAAAAGTAAAACTAAAAATTTCTTCAGCTCTTAATCACTCAAAGATAATAACAGAAATCAGAATGCAGTACAATTCTGAAATTCACAAATTGAATATTATTTTATGCAAAAATGCTTCAAGTATAGTTGGTGGCTGAATCCAAGTCGTTATAGTTTATAGGCAAAATACTATGTGTAATTTAATAGAAAATTGTATAAAATCATTCCTATATCAGATAAAAGATAGAAAACTGGAGTGAACAAATAGATATCTATATTTTTCATACAAATTTAATCAATCATACATGTCATCAACAGTTTAAATATAGAGATTTTGAGAGTATTTCACTCATTGACTGATGAAGTGGTTCAAATCTTTAAACTGCTTAAATTTTTCATATACCAAATGGATTCTTTAAAACTTATTTCTTTCGTATGATATTGCCATTGCATTCACTTAGATTCAAATTTATCAACAAGTTTTCTCCATTACTTTAGCTACCACAGATGAACGACAGTAAATCCTTGGATGTGATAACACGTTTAGAGTTCTATGATTAGATTTTGCAAACATGTATCCAATATAAGAACGCAACAATTATTGAAGATTCTGCGGTTAAAAGGAACAAGCATATTTTAATGATCTTCAATGGCGTCTTTCATGAGCGACTCTTAAATGAATAGATATCTCTTCATTGGATTTCCTTGAAATGTGAAAACTTCTCTTCTTCTTCATCAGCCACCAGCTGTCCACTCCTGGACATAGACCTCCCCAAGTTTCTCGCGGTTTCTCGCCTACATATACCAGTTAACTCCCACTATGTTCTTAATATCGTCCATCCAATGTTTGGCAGGTCTACCAACACTCCTCTTCTGTAATCGTGGCCACCATGTGAAAACATTTCACTATATTTCTTTTTACGTTTTGTTTTTATCTGAATTCCACTTTATGAAATCATATCTGTATGCGTCTCTCTGTAATTTCAAAAATTTTGGATCTTTCGGATACTTATATGATGGATATATAAAAATTGAATATTTCTTTGATGAACCACAGCAATTTTTAGTGGTATTTTTGTAACCTGAAATAAAGGGCCTACTTTGATGTTAATAACTCTTGAATGAACTATACGTTATTTGTACGCCATGTTCAATCAAGTTTTTTTGAGTAGGTAATACAAACTGATTCGAAGTAATTTCCAAAAAAAAAGTTGAGGTCACTTGAATTTTCGGATAAGATAATTTTGACATCAATAATTCTTTTTCGAAACAAATTAGGGATTTTCTGAAAAATTGAAAACCGCTTTAGCTCAATAACCATCCATTTTTTCAGGGCCCCCGTAACCGCGCCACTCTAAAAGGACGCCAAAACCTCTTTACCGCATGAAGAACCAGAGGTTTTCGGAAAAGATTCTTTCAAATGTTTTCAACAATTTTTTTTAAACTTCTTTCTTGCAATTTATACAAGTTTCCGAACGTCGCAATCGGTATGAAATAGCCAGATATTGGTTTACAAAAACGCATACTCGATGCTAATCCTAGGGAATTTTTTGCGCCATGTGCTGCACACAGCTTAAATTAAACTGAAAATGATGCTGCTAAGGTTTCAAATGAAACAGTGGACTCTTTCGATATTGTACAAGAACTTTATACAGGGTGGCCACTATTTCAATGGGATTGTATTGGTAACTTTTAAACCATAAGTGTTAGAAGGTCAGTCAAATGGAGAAAAAGTTGCATGCATAGAAGCATTATCAAGCAGTTCAAACAAATCGAGATTATCAGGGCCGGTTATTGAGATATCATAACAAAAGTGAATTCTGTCATTTTAATTTTTCTTTTTTTTTCCACTTTATTTCAAATATTATCAAAAAATATTACAGGAATTTTTTATTCGACAGTAAATTGTTCTCAATTTCACGTAATCAGATTTTGTATCCAACGTTTCGTGCTCTCTGGGCCACCCTCAACCTCATTTTTTTCAATACGGACCTGTATATTTTATGACACTTTTCGAAATAACTTTTAACGCTGAATTCAATGATATATCATACAATTTCATTCAAAGTTGATTTTCAGGTGATTTTGACCCTTATCCAATTTTCTTTGGGTCGGATCTGTAGTGAATGCAATTTATCAAAAACTGCTGTTAATAAAATAGTCAAGAGACGCGAATACAATGATTTTAAATTTGAATAGCAAGCCTTGCAAAACTTATATCGTAATTATATCAAAATAAAGTTCGATTCTGTAATATGTTTCAACGGAACTAGAGTTTTTACAACTATAAACTAATTTACTAAAATACTCAATTCATTGCCAGTGACCCCTTCAAAGGATCACGTCGAATTTCAAAGCACCCTGTGTAGTGTACCTGTATATCGCATCGAAATACTACTATAAATGAGACACATTTCCCTAATTGAAAAATCTGGCTGCTCTGTGATCTTCAACTAGGTAAGTACTATCAAGCGCAAATCTCGAAAAAATCAAAACAACATCCAAAAGAAACTAGGAGAAAGAGGAAATGGAAACGTCTGAAAGCGACGAAAACGTAAGCGTGTTTTCCTCGTTATCAGCAACATCACATGACGTCCTCGTCCTGTCTACACGGATGGCAAAGAAAGGACGAACGACTTCACGAACAGTTTATTCCGAAAGGCAGAGCCACTCGGCGTGAAATGTTCTTGTAACTTGAGGCAAATTATTTTCCCGCATCAAAGGTGCCTCGGAAACGCTTGGAAATTGTTTTAACACGCGCCCTTCCCATTTATGTACTTGGCTGACTCTGCTTCACAGACGAGAGATTCTGTGTCCTGTGATCTCTCTCCCTCAGTGTTCGTTTCCCCTCTTTGTTTCTCTTGTTTCCGGTTTTGTTAGTTGTTTTTGACAGTGGAAAAGGCGAAGGTTGTGAGTTCAAGAGGAGTCTGGGTGTCTTGCTGGCAAAAAGACGCCCTTATTTCTCTGGAGATATTGAAATTAAGATCCCTGGTTTTATTGTTAGATTTCATAAATCCCTGGTAAAATTGAATTGAAAATATCTCAATTATTGATTTATGCAATAATTTAGAAGACCTGCAGATACTAAGTAATACCATTTTCTTTCACGTAAACGAGAGATTACTTTAACGATGTATTTAACTCATCTAGAGTAAGTGGACCTGTTTGTCCTTTGTTTTTGGGTTAAGAGTTATTGATGAATCTTTTAAATACGATTTAGTTCATTAAAAGTGGAAAATTTATCGAGACGTGAAAATTTCACAAAACCCTTTTGCGCATTGCGGCAGTTGACACGTGAACTTTTATACGCATTTCTGCAATATTTGGAGATGCGATTGCCTCGAATTAAACTTTCGGCCACAGATCATCGGGCTTTATAAGCCAATCAGGTTCGTACCACCAAAGTTGTGACGTCATTAAAGCGTTTGCTGATATGCCTCTAGATAATATAACTGCGGGGTTCTTGTGCGTACTTACGTGAAGCCAATCTGTAGGATTTGATAACTCTTGAATTTGAGATACCCTATTCGACACGAAACTTTTCCACAAATAATAATAATAATCTTTATTGATTGAAAAATACTTACTACAACGGATGAAAGAAAAATCAATATACAATTCTATTAACAAACCTGTGATCCGAGAGAGAACTATAGTAGAATAGCTCCAATATGTCGTTTCTTTTATGTTTATAGAGAAACTACTAAGCGAATTCTTAACGTTATTAAAACAACAAAGATGGTGGCGAGTGAAGATGAGCAGAGCGAAAGCGAGAGTATTAAAAGTGATAAAAATACGGGGTTAATAGAAAGTTTTTACAAATGTTGTGCGAAGAAAGTGTGCATAAATTGCGAAGGGGCATACCACGTTTTCTGCATTAAGAAGAAAAATTTTAAATTAATTAGTGAGAGATATGTGGAATGCTGCGATAAGGTTTCTAATATACCGAAAAAAACAAAGGAGGAAATTTTGGAACTGAAAATTGAATTCTTGACTAAGTTGCTAGCAGAGGTGCAAGAGAAAAACGATATTTTGAAAAAAAATAATAGGCTATTAACTCAACAAATAAACAACATGGAGAAAAAAGTCGATACAAAAAACGTAACAGAATATCGAGAAAGTACTTATTTCTCAGATTTATGACTATGTTTTCGAGAGCGGAATCCTTACTGTCCATCAGTTGGGTTTCAGAAGGGGTTATAGCACTACCACTCTTCTTTTAAATGTAGCAGATGACATCCTGCCGCCTGCGCTTTTTGGATAAGGGGCATGCTTCAATTCTTACCTTGTAAGATTTTGCAAAGGCGTTTCATACCCTAGCCTAGACCATGAGTTGCTCTGTGCTGATAACTTTTATCTTTTTTTATCCTGTAACATTTTTTGATTATATTTGAAATAAAGTGGGAAAAAAACAGAAATCAAAATGACAGAATTTACTTTTGTTATGATATCTCAATAACCGGCCCTGATAATCTCGATTTGTTTGAACTGCTTGATAATGCTTCTATGCATGCAACTTTTTCTCCATTTGACTGACCTTCTAACACTTATGGTTTAAAAGTTACCAATACAATCCCATTGAAAAAGTGGCCACCCTGTATAAAGTTCTTGTACAATATCAAAAGAGTCCACTGTTGCATTTGAAACCTTAGCAGCATCATTTTCAGTTCAATTTAAGCTGTGTGCAGCACATGGCGCAAAAAATGCCCTAGGATTAGCATCGAGTATGCGTTTTTGTAAACCAATATCTGGCTATTTCATACCGATTGCGACGTTCGGAAACTTGTATAAATTGCAAGAAAGAAGTTTGAAAAAAAAAATTGTTGAAAAAATTGAAAGAATCTTTTTCGAAAACCTCTGGTCCATCGGTTCTTCATGCGGTCTAAAAGAGGTTTTGGCGCCCTTTTAGAGTGGCGCCCGTATGCGGTACACGCGTTGCACGCGCGGTTACGAGGGCCCTGAAAAAATGGATGGTTATTGAGCTAAAGCGGTTTTTCAATTTTTCAGAAAATCCCTAATTTGTTTCGAAAAAGAATTATTGATGTAAAAACTATCCGAAAATTCAAGTGACCTCAACTTTTTTTTTGGAAATTACTTCGAATCAGTTTGTATTATCTACTCAAAAAAACTCGAGTGAACATGGCGTACAAATAACGTATAGTTCATTCAAGAGTTATTGACATCAAAGTAGGCCCTTTATTTCAGGTTACAAAAATAGCACTAAAAATTGCTGTGGTTCATCAAAGAAATATTCAATTTTTATATATCCATCATATTAGTATCCGAAAGATCCAAAATTTTTGAAATTACAAAGAGACGCATACAGGTATGATTTCATAAAGTGGAATTCAGATAAAAAAAAACGTAAAAAGAAATATAGTGAAATGTTTTCACATGGTGGCCACGATTACAGAAGAGGAGTGTTGGTAGACCTTCCAAACATTGGATGCACGATATGAGGAACATAGCGGGAGTTAACTGGTATATGGAGGCGAGAAACCGCGACAGGTGGTGAGAACTTGGGGAGGTCTATGTCCAGGAGTGGACAGCTGGTGGCTGATGAGGAAGAAGAGAAGTTTTCACATTGCAAGGAAATCCAATGAAGAGATATCTATTCATTCAAGAGTCGCTCATGAAAGACGCCATTGAAGATCATTAAAATATGCTTGTTCCTTTTAACCGAAGAATCTTCAATAATTGTTGCGTTCTTATACTGGATACCTGTTTGCAAATTCTAATCATAGAACTCTAAACGTGTTATTATATCCAAGGATTTACTGTGGTTCAACTGTGGTAGCTAAAGTGATGGAGAAAACTTGTTGATAAATTTGAATCTAAGTGAAAGCAATGGCAATATCATACGAAAGAAATAATGTTGAAAGAATCCATTTGGTATACGAAAAATTTTAGTAGTTTCAAGATTTGAACCACTTCATCAGTAAATGAGTGAAATACTCTCAAAACCTCTATATTTAAACTGTTGATGACATGTATGATTGATAAAATTTGTATGAAAAATATAGATATCTATTTGTTCACTCCAGTTTTCTATCTTTTATCTGATATATGAATGATTTTATACAATTAAATTACACATAGTATTTTGCCTATAACGACTTGGATTCAGCCAACAACTATACTATACTAGCATTTTTGCATAAAATAATATTCAATTTTTAGTTTTACTTTTCTTAATACAGTTATCGATTAAGTACTCAATAAAAATCCTATAAAAAGACTTAAGATTTATTAGATTTTTGGATTACCTACACATTGAAGAAGAAAAAGAAGATATAACCATATTTAATTTCAAAATAGAATAAAAATAGACTACTATAGATGCAATACCAAGACTTTATTTAAAGATATTATTCATATAGCTTGATATCAGCTTTATTAGTTATGTGTCAAACCATTTTTGTCGCCATTCCTCGAAAATCTTAGCTTCGGTCATTCCCCAAAAAATTTTTGCGTGTGAAACTTCGAGCAGATCATATTAACTGAACTGTAGAAAATTTAAGAAATATATTAGAAAAAAAAATACTCGATATTTCCCTGACAACAGATCTGATTGGGTCCAGATTTTCGGTGAATATAGAATAACATAATGATTAGTCAGGTTTTGTTCGAAATTTTGTATTGATTGCCTCGTCCAGGGCATAAGTGAATGAAAGCCATTGTTATGAAAGCAATTGTTGCATGAATTAAGGAGCGCTTAAAAGCTCTTGATTTCACGTCTTAAGAGAGAATACCACCAGTTTAAAAAGCAATTAGGAATATTTCTCCTTACAAATCATTGATTTCTATGGGGTTTTCACATAATTTCCTCAAATAATAATTAAAATGAAATTAAGTAAATATTTTCAATTTGCAAATGCAGAAAAAAAAATTGCCAACTTTCCATTTTTCGCAAAACAATTGATAATATTAACTTTGTACTGGAGACTGATATATTTTTAAGATATTCTTGAAGAAAACCTAGCATAAATCATTACAAAAAAAGTAAAACTATTATTTTCTGGAATTCGTCGTACAGTGATGCCCTCTACTTATTCGCTTCGAAAAAAGAAAGAAGATAAAGTGAATGTACAACTTCGTATACACCGTACAAGTTGGCGCAGGAGCGCCAGTGGGGAAATTAATGGGTACCAAAGTTTAACTGAATACGCGAGAAACAACGTGGTGGTAATCCCTCTTAATATAATTTGAGAAAAAATATTTCAGGTACTATATTCATTTAAAATTTAAATCATATAATCTTTTCCATAGGTACCTCCGAAAGCAGACCTAAATAGTTAAAAACCGAAAAGCAAAAGTAGAAATTTGAATGAAAAGTGAAAGCAGGAGGTTAATAGTGAAATCAAGAATTGAATTTTAAGACAAGTGTTGATAGTAATTAAGTTAGTTTTAGTTAAGGTATTGTTGTTTTTTCCAATATAATTCTTAATTTTGAATTTCAAATTTTTTTTTTAATTTTGACTAGAACCCAGCCCAAATATTCAAGATTATTGATTGAAATCATAACAGTACCTACCGTTTTTCTCCAGATGAGCAATGAATATGAGAAGGTAGTATGTAAATACTAGCGAAGGCACATCATAATATGAGCAACCAAACATGATCTAACGAAATCTCTTGCAATGATTTCAAAAATTAACCTTTTTTTAAATTTTCAAAAAACTGAAATTTTTTCTAGTCAGCTTACTCCTGGAACACCCTGTTTGTTATTGTAAATTAAGAGTTACTTTATCGAAAAGCATGATGTGTTTTTATTTTCAAAAATTAATATGGGATTCACGTTTTCAAATATGGATTACCTGTACAAAAGTTTACTATTTTTATTGAATTTGGTATACTGATTGATGGCTACTATAATTCCTATATCATCATTCCTTTCAACTCCAGAATTTTTTGATGATTTCTTGAAATTTAATTTTGACAAATTTATAGCTGAAATAACTATATTTGTCTAGACATCTTTTTAATATTACTGAACAATCTTCAAAATTTGATTGTAACAATGCTTTACCCTGTATACCCTGTAGCTTACAGAATAAACCATATTATTTACCTACCGGCGCATACACCATTCTGTTTACTTAGGATTTGCTTCATTACTTCCAATAATAAAGAAAAAAAGATAAATAGAAAAGGCAAGAAAATATTTTTAGCAAACTAAACTCAATCCAATATTCTTATTATTGTTTGGGGAAATTATTCGAATAGCACATAAAAATCGGTGGTTTGTAAAAAAAAAATTCTCTAATTTTGTTTTGAACTGAGCAACCATGTGGTGATGTTTCCACTTAACTGACTCAACCGCGGTATTCGAGATCTGAATTCTGAACCCACTCAGAACATTTTTTAATGGATTCGGTTTTAACTTAATGGGAATTGATTATCAAATTTTATCAAACTGAAGTTATATATAAGTAATTGCACAAGTGCATCAAAATTACCGATAATTTTGCATGACAGCGTGTTGTCATAAAAACTGCATGAGTTCATTTTCATTTTTGTAAATGAAAATGACCGAATGCAGTTTTTCAAGGAAAACACGCTGGAATGCGAAATTATCCGGTCATTTTGATGCACGAGAGTAATTCGGGGGAATATTTCCCGAATAAACTGTTACATCACTTGTCAAACTGATGTAGAATGGAATTGCCATAGATTCGAACTGTGTAAGATGCATAGAAACTATGCATCTATGAACAGAACAATTATCGCAGTGCAGTTTCGCTTCCTACAATGCAATTATCGCTGTAATTTTCGATAATTGTTCTCCAGATACATAGAATTTTTGACAGGAGGGAAATATTCACAATAAGTTACTTTTATTTCAGTAAGGATAATTTTGATGATCACACAAACCTTTTAGCCGTATATACAGAGTGATTCACAGAGATGACTCTATTAGACGTTTATGGAAAATTTATCATAATTGTTAGCTGAAAATTTACATATTGGAGTTGGAGACAATGATTTTTCTTCCTAAAATATTCTCAGATCTCTTCAACTTCCGGTTATACCGGAAACAGACTACTACTTCCTCATTTCGAATGGCACACCCAGTATTTTATTGCATCATTGAAAAGCTTTTTTCATGCCATTTTTGGAAATATGCCTTACTTTGGGTAATAACTCAACGGTTCATGAGTTAATAGGATTCTTATGAAAAAAATGGTGGCGGTGAGGAATTTTTTTTTAATTTTTAGGCAGATGCAGCTTTTTTCGAAAAAAAAATTTATTGTTAATTAATCAGATTTGATTATACAGTTGACAAAATTGAATTGATGCTTCGATTTGAGTTATCGAGGTGAGATTTTCTCTTAGATTATCTTTCAGTCCTATTCGACGACGGAGTTCACCATAATGTGGACATCGAGATAGAAGGTGTTCTACACTTAAAAAGGTGTCACAACAGTAATCACACATAGGAGGTACATCTGATGACATCAAGTAGCAGTGTGTCAGCTTGGTATGTGATATTCTTGATCTTCTCATAACAATTTATGTTATAAATATAATCTCAGGGAATATTTTGGGAGCTAATTGAAGCTCAAATTTTGTTTTGACGTCATTTCATTCAAATTTTAAGTTTGTTTTATAACTGTAATTTATTGGAAATAAAGGGATATTATTATTAATTAGTTGCGGTATTAATAAAGTAGCAAATGAAGTGCAGTAAGTGGCGGTATTTACTTCGTATGCCGATAGCACTTGAGTGGGATCAGAACGCCATTGAATTTTCTGATATTTTCTCTCTTCTTTTTTAACTAAGACCTGTCGATACATTTTTTCGATGTCACCTGTAAGAACAATATTATGAATACGGAAACGCAATATCACGGATATCAAGTCGTCCTGTATTGTAGGACCGACGGCTAATATGTCGTCAAGAGAAAAACCTGTAGTAGATTTTCGACTCGCAGTTCAGTCGTCATGCTTGTATTTTTCAAAACACAATGGTGCGGTAACTAAAATCCATCCTCAGAAATACTATCTAATTTTGTCATCCATGAACTTCGTATATTGGTTTTTTAGATCGTTATTTTTCGCTAATTTATTTTCTAATGAATGAAATCTTACCTCAGCTGCCCTTAGTGAATCACCTAATTTTGAAATCGGTTCTTTCATGTGAAGACTTACTATGAATCTACTTGAATTATCTCGTAAAGCATTATTAACAGAACGATTCTCCAGGCGAAAACAATGTTTTTATTGGGCATTCCTCGATTTTCCAAAATATTTCAATTTGATCATTGAGATTCTTAGAAGATACACGTCCCATATCACAACAAGAATTTTGAGATTGTTTATCGAGATATAAAGGCCGAAACGTGTTTTCCGTAGGCAGATTAGCTCCCAATTTTACCTGCCCCCTGCACAATAGAGTATAAAAGAAGTCATTACCTATGAGTATCTCTATGGGGTTACTAATGTTGAAATGAGTTATGAGTAATGTTATGTTTGAAGGTATTTCTAAAGATCAAATGAGATTGCGGGGATGTTCCGGTTATTTATGGAATAATGAAGCATGATAACGTTGTAAAATGAATTGAATCTAGAATGAATTTCTACAAATGTGTGAGTATCTCAATTAGGGCTGGGACTTTTTCGCCTTTTTGTATTCGAATATTCATCCATAAATTTATTCGATTATTCGAATAATTCATTCAAACAAATATTCATGCTTGATTATTCATGAGTAGTCATGAATATTCAACTATTCGTTGATTATTCAATGATTATTTAGTGATTATTCAATGATTATTCAGTGATTATTCAATGATTATTCAGTGATTATTCAATGAATATTTAGTCAATATTCAGTGATTAAACTCATGTTTTAATGAACCAATAAACCGAGCGTTTTGATGAGTGAATATACCCTTTGCGACGTGGTATAATCGTTTTGGTGTTATGCCTCTCGCCATATACGCTCTATTAGTGTGACGTCACACACCGCCATTTTTGGTTCTCCTGTCAGTGTTCGGAATCCAAACAAATAATTCAAATTAGTACGGTCTCGTTTTTATAATCAAATTGTCGTTTGGTAAATACAGAGATTTTTTTATCACATGACAACGTACAAAATACAATAGATAATAATAAATAATAATAATAATATAGTTTATTCTGAAATAGATACAGTATAAACGTTCCACACGGAGGTATAACCTGTACGTGATTTACATTTTAACTGAAAAATTACAGAATCCATACGTCCAAAGTATTACATTTCCAAACAGAAAAAATAAACACAAAAAAAAAGAAACTCTCTTTTCTAACTCTTAACATAACTAAATTAAACTATCATTCGCTTAACATTTCAAAGGATGGATGTTCCATATAAAAAGATTGAACGCTCATGTGACTGGGATGTACATAATAATTTATTGAAATCAGGCCTCATCAACTAGGGATTGATAAGCGAAGCAAAGTAAGCTCTTCCCTTTTCCATTATCCAATTTTTCATTTCTCTTTTGTACGCATAAAAACTCTTAATTTCCTTCAGTTTTCTAGGAATGGTGGAATGAATACGGGGTGCCAGGTAAGTGCAACATCTTTGTCCTATACGTTTTTCGGCTCTAGGAACAAGATACTGGTTTTTCTTATTTCTCGTCTCATAGTTATAATCACTTTTCAAGATATTTATCCTTTTCATATATATAGCAAGCAGCATATCCAGTGCGAACAGTTGATGTGGATTCATGATTCTGGAGATGCTATACAAACCATCGGATGGAAACAGAAGAGGTTTGCCGTAAATAATTCGTAATAGCCACTTCTGGATGACTTCTACCCTTTTCATGTGAGTTTTGTATGCTCCGCCCCAACCAATTATTCCATACTTAATATGGGATTGACAAAGCGACAGGTAAATTACTCTTAGATTTGTCACATCTAGATATTTCTTGAGACACCTGAATTTCGGAAGTAGATATCTCAGTTTTGTCACTACCGTAGTGATATGTTTGTCCCATTTTAGGTGCCTGTCAATTGTTACCCCCAGGTACCTGATATGTTCTGCCTCAGGGATTGAAGTATTGTTGTCCACTTTGAGATTGCCCATTTGTGGAAGACCTGAACTATAAGATGCAAACGGTAGGTATTTCGTTTTTTCTGTGTTGATAGTTAACTTATTTTGCTGCAACCAATTTTTTATCCTTAGGAGATCCCTCTCAACTTCCAATTTCAACTCTTCCCATGTATCACCCTCATACAATACGGCAGTATCGTCTGCGAAGCTGATGACCTCCCCTTTCTTATTCATTAAAAGTAGACCGTTCATGTAAATTATGAATAAAATCCTTAATAATAAGATCCTTAAATAGACGCAGTAAAACCTTCGCTGGGACAATACAATCTACATTCTGCATAGCTCCTTTACAGGTCTAAAGGTACAAAAAGAATGATCGAGCGGATTCTGAGAACATTGAATTCTTCAAGAATACACATACTGATCAATTATACGGAATTTTCAAAAAACTTTGTTTTCTGATTCAGTTTTGTTAGGGAAGGATGTTACTTCAGTCTCAGTCGATGTGTGTACATTTTAAGACCATAGATTTAAAAGAATATAAAGATTCGTCGGTTCGCAATTCAGAATACATAAAACAATATTTGACCACTGAAATAGAGCAATGTCTAGAAATGTCAATGCATACGGAATAGGAAGGCAAGGTTACATTTACGAATGTAGAATCTTATACTATTATTATTAGAACTCTTTATTGGTAAATTCATATGTTAGAATCTTATATTCCATTTTTAAATTTTTTTATTGATGAAATACAAATTTTATTAATTTTTCTTTGGCTGAATATCTTTTTCTACTACTATTAAACGAATAATAATTTTAATTCAATTGTATCTATCAATTTCAATATTATGTAATTTCCAGTAATTTTAATATTAATAAAACGATTTGTCCGTAGTGAATCACAAAACCTTGTTTTAATCATTCCTGAATAGTGAGTCGAGTGATCATTCAAACTTTCATTCGTAACTTCATAAATATCTAACTACTCACTGAATAGAAAACTATTCAGTGGATACTCAACTATTCACTGATTATTCATGAATAGAAAAGTAGTGATTGATTATTCAACTATTCGGTGAATACTCGACTATTCACTGATTATTCATGAATAGAAAAGTAGTCATTGATTATTCAGTGAATATTCATGATTATTCGAATAATGCAAAATGCAATTATTCGAATAATTATTCAATGATTATTCGAATATTCAAATCATTCATTCATGATTCCCAGCCCTAATCTCAATATGATGTCGTTTGATTTATCCCGGTAACTACTAATTTGCAAGAATTAGTTTTAACTTTAGCCGATGGCATAAATTTTGGATTATGAAATAACTTTCAGAGCCGCTATGCAATAGCGTTCTACAGCCGTGTGAGTTTCCGCTTGAATCGATGATATTGACTATAACCGTTGACAAAAGGGTATGTATGTCTATTATTCTGTGTGGAACATGATGAAATTGATTTATGCATATCCCGAATTTCCGGAATAGGCATTTCTTCGTTTTCAATGTTACCGGTAACTGATGATATTTTTGGCGATTTATTGTTGAAATGAAGAAGAGTGTTATGTAATTGGCCCCATTTACGACAATTACTTGCCAAACATCTACTTGAAAGATGGGACCAGTATTTCTTTATTTATACCTATTGGTATAGGTATAGTTTTCTTAAGCTCTCTTGAGTAGTTCTCGAGTCATTTTTCGTTTCCCGGAAAAAATAACTGACTGAGGTTGAGGTCTATGAGGAATTGTGTATTTATTCCTCCTTTAAACGCTTCGAATATATTTGAGTCAAGAGGTCAGTAGATTTCGAATAGATTGACTAATGTCGCTTCTCAGGGAAATAAAAATTGAAAATGAAAAGGTCATCGATTTATTTGTCTCAAGAATAAATCTAAAAGGCTCAATATCATTTTGTAATGAGACTATAGCAGGGATTTTCATTTTAAGTTAAATCAGCCAAAAATCACAAAAAAGAGAAAAATGTTTCGACAGAAAGGTTGATGGTTCTGATGGGGCAGTCCACTACTGCTAGATACTCTTTCATTTATTTTCCCCTTATCCCTTTTGGAAGGTAGTGTTTGGTAATTTGCTGGTTCTGATTTTGGTTTTTCAATTTAGTGGACTGTATTTTATGAATATGAAAATAGAATAGATTGGTTTTTTAATAGTTTAATGTTTAATGTAATAATTGGCGATGTGTATCTGGTGAAAAATTGAAATTGAATGAATAAAATGAGTGGTCCATATGTATCATTTTGATAAGTTGTACGCAGACACCGGAGTATGATACGTTGCCAGATCAACAGAAAAGATTTCAAAATTATAGTAAAATCCTAACAGGTAGGGCACAACTTGGGAATTTAAAACAAGAACGCCTGTTCTTATTGCAGATTCGTATTCCACGGCAATAATACAATACGTAAAATACGGACGTTTTCTGCTTTCTGTTTTCAGTACATGTACTGTCATTGATCATTTGGAAATGGCGAAATTATTTGTTTGGTTTAAAACAATTCCCTTTAATTAATATCGATGTATCAATAATTATTGAAAGACGATTATATGAAATCTAGAAGAAATCTCCGTCAAGACGGTTTTCTTTATGCCCAGAACTTTTTCCATTATTTCAAGAAATTGTTGTACAATTTACGACTAAAGTTTCATTCGAATGATTAATGGAACTGATACATGAAGAAATGGTCATTTCGACGGAAAATTCAAACTCTTTCTTCTTCAGCCATCTGTGACGAGTCGTGAAAAACTGTTCGTACAAAAATTTTCTAGTTTTAGCTGTAGAATATGAATCTGCAATAAAACACAGGAATTCCGATTTGAAGTTGACACCCGTGTCCCCAAAGGGGAAATTAAATGAAAGAGGTTCTGGCATAAATATTAAATTTAAAAAAATCACCTGGTATATATTCCATAAAACACTTTTGATTTCATATATTGCGCTCAAGAAATATACAATTTCTGATGAACCTTTGTCTGTTAATTTTTTGCGAATATGCGAATAACTCGAGATTAACTCAAGATAGCTTGGGAAAAGTACAACAAATGATCGTATGAATTTGGAAATACCTATGAATATGCAATGAGATAGAAGATTCAATATGAAAGAGAAAACAGTATTTTCAGTGAAATTAGAGTCCTGTATTTCAAAAAAAAATTTTGCGGGACCCCTATCTAATTACGGCATTGATCTTGACCTAACTCAAAAATTATAAGTTTCTGTGTTTTTCTCGAGCGAAAGTTATAAATCTTAATGATTGACAGACAAATTTTAATTTAATGACTTATTCGTCATCAGAAAATCTAACCTTATCGTTTCAAATCATTATTGGTTAAAATTGTCACCTTTAGGAATTGTTAAAATTTATGTTTGTTAATTGCTTTATTTCTACAGAGGGTATAAATATATTTACGAGCTTATATTTCAGGCAGTTCATTCTGAAGAGTTGTTCAGCTAGTAAGTACATTTGTGAATATTTGATTTTTTTTCATTTCTTGTAGCAATGCAGAACCTTAGGAAATTTTCGGTAAGTTGATTCTTGATTGGTCTTTTATCAATTATATCCTTTTTGCTCATATAAAATAGTGCTAGTCATTCAGTATTTTGTGGTATTCAAAAATATTTTATAAAAATATTGCTGCAGGAAAGTAATAGAGGAGATTCATTTCGAATTCATCGTGCATTTAATGATGACAAACGAGACGAGAGACGACTTTCATGGAGAATCCCCCGAGCAAGTCATGGAACAGTGAATGAATCAATGATTGAGAGACGCAATTCATGGAGAAACCCAAGAGAAGAAATGAAACCAACAGTCAGCATCAAGCGAAGAATTTCATATAAAATTCCAATTGAAATCAAGAAAAATTCAGATTTGAGAAAATATTGGTTACAGAGATTTTCTCTCTTCAGTCGATTTGACGAAGGAATCAAGCTTGACGAGGGTAAGTTATAAATAATTTTCTTCTTATACTTTGAATATAAGTTATATTGGCATTCTCTGATCTCACTTTTTTTTACAGAGAGTTGGTATTCCGTCACTCCGGAGTTCATCGCCAGAAAAACTGCGGAGAGATTGAAAACAAATGTGATAATTGATGGCTTTTGTGGAGCTGGAGGAAATGCCATACAGTTCGCCTTCACTTGTAACAAAGGTAAGGAAATAAAATGATATATGGTTCATATTAAAACAAAATCAATTTCAGTGATAGCAATCGACATCGACCCGAAAAAAATTGAACTGGCGAGAAATAATGCAGCAGTTTATGGTGTATTGCATAAAATCGAATTTATGGTTGGTGATTTTATTCAATTAGCTTCAGAAATCAAAGGAGATGCTGTCTTTTTGAGTCCACCATGGGGTGGTCCATCTTATATAAATGAAAAATCATACGACCTGGAAAATATGCTACAACCAGTTCCATTTTCAGAATTGGTAGAAGTCAGCAAAAAAATTTCTCCGAATATTGCCGTTTTTCTTCCTAGGAATAGTAATACCTTTGATGTAAGTACGAATAATGTTTTTGTATTTAGATTTTTTTTTAACGAATAATATGATATCATGATGAATTGTTTTTACATATTATTATTAATATTGCATTGCAATTGGCGGTTAAACCAATTGACTGCTATGTCACAACTGATGAATTAAAGATATTTTACTCTTAAAGATATTTACACTTGTTGCATTTACCGCACTATTGTCCATAGAATTCCATCTGTCCACTACACAGTTAGTGAGGAAATTTTTCCGCATGTTCGGATTCAAAAGTCCAATGATGAAAATAATATAATAATAATAATAAATTATTTGAAAAACCATAGGATATTCATGATTGGTTTTCTATTTCAGATGGAAAAATATGCAGGAAAGAATGGATTAGTGAAAATTGAAAAAAATTTCGTGGATAAGAGATTAGTAGGTGTTACAGTATATTTTAATGACATTGTAAAAAAAATGGAGACCACGGGAACATAAGCGAAGTGTAGGAAGACCACCAAAACGCTGGTTGAATGATATTAAAACAAAGGTCGGACGATGTTGGCACCGTTTGGCTCAAGATAGGGAAAATTGGAAAATTCAGGGGGCGGCCTATGTCCAGGAGTGGATGCAGACAGGCTGTTGAAGAAGAAGAAGAAGATTGTGAAATATGATAAGTGTAGAAATAAATGATACAAAAAAATTTGATAATTTTATTGAAAAATCCTTTCATTTTCAGAACTATAGGTATTTTGCTTGCGACATCTTCAAGATAGAACACACAATTCCGAATGTTCGAAATCTTCGTAGATTCCGGATAATAAAATCTACAGCACATTCTATATCTCCCATAGCCTCAGATTCTTTACTAAATTTTCAACTTCAAATCACTTATGAAAATTAATTCGAGGTTAAACAATTTCAAAATGAGAATAAATAACTTCAATATGTTTAGCACAAGCAAATGCGGAATAAACATCTTCAACATGAGAATGAAGATTATTTTTTCTATCAATGATAAAAAAAAGAATAATAACACTTTTTGTAGTTTTTTTGGTCAAAGAGAAAAAAAAAAGATCTTTGGAAGGAATTGATCAAGGAAGTGATATCGGTACCTTACTGTTCATAATATATCTAAATGATCTGGGAAGGTTCATAGAGAAGAATCAAAGGTTTCGTTATTTGATACAAACAGATCTAAAAAAGAAAAATCAAATATAATGAAGTTGTCACAATCTCTTTATGAATTGTCAAAAGCAGTCAAATTTCTAGAGATTCATATCGACCAATTTCTAAATTGGCGCAAACATACGGAAATTTTGTCAAAAATTTGAGTAGAATTTGTTTTGCATTGAGATCTATTTCAAACTATGTAAATAAAAACTCTTTAAGAGTTGTGTACTTTGGAAATTTTGAAGTCACTCTTAGGTATGGAATTATGTTTTGGGGAACTAACAAAAACTTGGAGACAATATTTTCAATTCAAAAAAGAGCTTTTCGTATTGTTTTCAAATTAGGTTTCAGGGAATCCTGTAGAGGAAAATTTAGAATTAAGAATATTTTTACAGTATTTGGTTCGTACTAGTTTGAGTGTTTGCTATTTATACATAAAAATAGGCACAGTTTATACAATGAAATATCAGATACACATAGTACAAGAACATTTAATATAATATATCCAGCTCATAGATAAACTTTAACGGAGAAATATCCAACATATATGAGTTAGAGTATTTAATAAGCTGCCTAGGGATATAAAACAGATTTCAGACTATAAAGTTTTCAGGAACATAACAAAGCATATGCTCATCGTGTTAGAACCATATAATCTCAGGGAATATTTTGGGAGCTAATTGAAGCTCAAATTTTGTTTTGACGTCATTTCATTCAAATTTTAAGTTTGTTTTATAGCTGTAATTTATTGGTAATAAAGGGATATTATTATTAATTAATTGCGGTATTAATAAAGCAGCAAATGAAGTGCAGTAAGTGGCGGTATTTACTTCGTATGCCGATAGCACTTGAGTGGGATCAGAACGCCATAGAATTTTCTGATATTTTCTCTCTTCTTTTTTAACTAAGACCTGTCTATAAATTTTTTCGATGTCTCCTGTAAAAACAATAATATGAATACGGAAACGCAATATCACGGATATCATGTCGTCCTGTATTGTAGGACCGACGGCTAATCTGTCGTCAAGAGAAAAACCTGTAGTAGATTTTCGACTCGCAGTTCAGTCGTCATGCTTGTATTTTTCAAAACACAATGATGCGTAACTAAAATCCATCCTCAGAAATACTATCTAATTTTGTCATGTGATTGAATTTGATATATTCATCCATGAACTTCGTATATTGGTTTTTTAGATCGTTATTTTTTGCTAATTTATTTTCTAATGAATGAAATCTTATCTCAGCTGCCATTAGTGAATCACCTAATTTTGAAATCGGTTCTTTCATATGAAGACTTACTATGAATCTACTTGAATTATCTCGTAAAGCATTATTTTCGAAATGTTCTTCACAGAACGATTCTTCAGGCGAAAATAATGTTTTTATTGGGCATTCCTCGATTTTCCAAAATATTTCAATTTGATCATTGAGATTCTTAGAAGATACACGTCCCATATTACAACAAGAATTTTGATTTTGTTTATCGAGATATAAAGGCCCCGAAATAACCCAACCGAAACGTGTTTTCCGTAGGCAGATTAGCTCCCAATTTCACCTGCCCCCTGCACAATAGAGTATAAAACAGGTCATTCCCTATGAGTATCACCATAGGGTTAATAATGTTGAAATGAGGATCTAATAATGTTATGTTTGACGGTAATTCTAAAGATCAAATGAGATTGCGGGGACGTTCCGGTTATTTATGGAATGATGAAGCATGATAACGTTGTAAAACGAATTGAATCTAGAATGAATTTCTACAAATGTTGAGTATCTGAATATGATGTCGTTTGATTTATCCCGTTAACCACTAATTTGCAAGAATTAGTTTTAACTTTAGCCGATGGCATGAATTTTGGGTTATGAAATAACTTTCAGAGCCGCTATGTAATAGCGTTCTACAGCCGTGTGAGTTTCCGCTTGAATCGATGATAATGACTATAACCGTTGACAAAAGGGTATGTCTATTATTCTGTGTGGAACATGATGAAATTGATTTATGCATATCCCGAATTTCCGGAATAGGCATTTCTTCGTTTTCAATGTTACCGGTAACTGATGATATTTTTGGCGATTTATTGTTGAAATGAAGAAGAGTGTTATGTAATTGGCCCCATTTACGACAATTACTTGCCAAACATCTACTTGAAAGATGGGACCAGTATTTCTTTATTTATACCTATTGGTATAGGTATAGTTTTCTTAAGCTCTCTTGAGTAGTTCTCGAGTCATTTTTCGTTTCCCGGAAAAAATAACTGACTGAGGTTGAGGTCTATGAGAAATTGTGTATTTATTCCTCCTTTAAACGCTTCGAATATATTTGAGTCAAGAGGTCAGTAGATTTCGAATAGATTGACTAATGTCGCTTCTCAGGGAAATAAAAATTGAAAATGAAAAGGTCATCGATTTATTTGTCACAAGAATAAATCTAAAAGGCTCAATATCATTTTGTAATGAGACTAGAGCAGGGATTGTTATTTTAAGGTAAATCAGCCAAAAATCACAAAAAAGAGAAAAATGTTTCGACAGAAAGGTTGATGGTTCTGATGGGGCAGTCCACTACTGCTAGATACTCTTTCATTTATTTTCCCCTTATCCCTTTTGGAAGGTAGTGTTTGGTAATTTGCTGGTTCTGATTTTGGTTTTTCAATTTAGTGGACTGTATTTTATGAATATGAAAAGGTGTACGCAGACACCGGAGTATGATACGTTGCCAGATCAACAGAAAAGAATTAAAAATTATAGTAAAATCCTAACATAGCCCCTCCTTTGAAGGACTCCTTCAAAACTGAAAAATGGTAAGAAGAAAGAATAGTGCATTTACACAAATTTGAAAATGAAATCAATTCATGTTATATGACATTGTCCAAATATATAACCACATCAAATGTCAATGGAATCTTGTAGAGGTAAAGGGCACAAATGTCGCACAGATCTTGTCACTACATCATTTAGAGTACAAAGTTCTGCTATTCGGGATACACCATCTTTTCCGTCGAACAGTCTTACTACTCGTCCTGTAGGCCATTTACGGGGTGGTTGATGATCATTTTTTATAAGGACCAATGTACCAATATCCAGTTTCATTGGTTCGGTTTTCCATTTGTATTGCTGGTGCAGTTGTGAAATATAATTTTTGGAAAATTGATGCCAGAATCGCTGATACACTTGTTGAATGTGCTGGATCTTGTAAGTTTGTAAGTCTTTGTGTCTGTCCAATCATAGTCAGGAATAGAGGTAATTATGCGTCCTATGAGGAAATGGGAAGGAGAGAGGGGTGAAAAATCATTTGGATCATTCGACATTGCAAATAATGGACGTGAATTCAATATACCCTCTATTTGAATTACTAATGTATTGAACTCTTCAAAATTAACAGTATTGTTTAAAAGCGTTCTTTTAAGATGAAATGTTGTACTTTTTACTGCACTTTCCCATAATCCGCCGTGATTAGGTGTATATGGTGGAATGAATTTGCATTTTATATTTGAAATAGATGTTGAATCAACGATAGTCCTCTGTGCCCTGAACAGAAAATTGCCCAATTCGCGTAATTGATTACTTGCTCCAACAAAAGTGCTACCTGATAAAATTAGGCTGGAAGAATTATTGGAGGTAACTTACTACAAGGAAATGGAACGCACTCGTTGAGACACAACTTAAAACTAACTTTATTTAACAATGTGGCCAAGATGGAAGATGGTGGCCACTTTACATATATTCAACATAGGTGGCGTTAGTAGGTTCACACGGTGTACAAAATAGTGATTTACTACCAACACCCCCACTAAATCAATATTTCATTTACATCAAATAAATCTAATTCCCTTTTGAGATTATCTGTTTCCTTATCACAGTTGGAAAAAATGAAGAAATCATCTACATATAATGCTATCATTACTTTAACATTAATATTATTCTTCAAAAAAAGACATGGTTCATAATTAGATTTGACGAAGCCTAAAGAAAGTAAAATTTTTTCAACTTTTTCATACCATACTCTGGATGACTGTTTTAGACCATAAATTGCCCGTTTCAATTTGAGCACTTTATTTGAATGAACAATTTTGTCGAAACCTTCAGGTTGTAACATGTATACCGTTTCTCTTTGAAAGGGTCACTAGCAATAAATTGAGTATTTTAGAAAATTAGTTTATAGTTGTAAAAAATGGATGGTTATTGAGCTAAAGCGGTTTTTCAATTTTTCAGAAAATCCCTAATTTGTTTCGAAAAAGAATTATTGATGTAAAAACTATCCGAAAATTCAAGTGACCTCAACTTTTTTTTTGGAAATTACTTCGAATCAGTTTGTATTATCTACTCAAAAAAACTTGAGTGAACATGGCGTAGAAATAACGTATAGTTCATTCAAGAGTTATTGACATCAAAGTAGGCCCTTTATTTCAGGTTACAAAAATAGCACTAAAAATTGCTGTGGTTCATCAAAGAAATATTCAATTTTTATATATCCATCATATTAGTATCCGAAAGATCCAAAATTTTTGAAATTACGAAGAGACGCATACAGGTATGATTTCATAAAGTGGAATTCAGATAAAAAAAACGTAAAAAGAAATATAGTGAAATGTTTTCACATGGTGGCCACGATTACAGAAGAGGAGTGTTGGTAGACCTTCCAAACATTGGATGCACGATATGAGGAACATAGCGGGAGTTAACTGGTATATGGAGGCGAGAAACCGCGACAGGTGGTGAGAACTTGGGGAGGTCTATGTCCAGGAGTGGACAGCTGGTGGCTGATGAAGAAGAAGAGAAGTTTTCACATTGCAAGGAAATCCAATGAAGAGATATCTATTCATTCAAGAGTCGCTCATGAAAGACGCCATTGAAGATCATTAAAATATGCTTGTTCCTTTTAACCGAAGAATCTTCAATAATTGTTGCGTTCTTATACTGGATACCTGTTTGCAAATTCTAATCATAGAACTCTAAACGTGTTATTATATCCAAGGATTTACTGTGGTTCAACTGTGGTAGCTAAAGTGATGAAGAAAACTTGTTGATAAATTTGAATCTAAGTGAAAGCAATGGCAATATCATACGAAAGAAATAATGTTTAAAGACGAAAAATTTTAACAGTTTCAAGATTTGAACCACTTCATCAGTAAATGAGTGAAATACTCTCAAAATCTCTATATTTAAACTGTTGATGACATGTATGATTGATAAAATTTGTATGAAAAATATAGATATCTATTTTTTCACTCCAGTTTTCTATCTTTTATCTGATATAGGAATGATTTTATACCATTTTCTATTAAATTACACATAGTATTTTGCCTATAACGACTTGGATTCAGCCACCAACTATACTTGAAGCATTTTTGCATAAAATAATATTCAATTTTTAGTTTTACTTTTCTTAATACAGTTATCGATTAAGTACTCAATAAAAATCTTATAAAAAGACTTAAGATTTATTAGATTTTTGGATTACCTACACATTGAAGAAGAAAAAGAAGATATAACCATATTTAATTTCAAAATAGAATAAAAATAGACTACTATAGATGCAATACCAAGACTTTATTTAAAGATATTATTCATATAGCTTGATATCAGCTTTATTAGTTATGTGTCAAACCATTTTTGTCGCCATTCCTCGAAAATCTTAGCTTCGGTCATTCCCCAAAAAATTTTTGCGTGAGAAACTTCGAGCAGATCATATTAACTGAACTGTAGAAAATTTAAGAAATATATTAGAAAAAAAAAATACTCGATATTTCCCTGACAACAGATCTGATTGGGTCCAGATTTTCGGTGAATATAGAATAACATAATGATTAGTCAGGTTTTGTTCGAAATTTTGTATTGATTGCCTCGTCCAGGGCATAAGTGAATGAAAGCCATTGTTATGAAAGCAATTGTTGCATGAATTAAGGAGCGCTTAAAAGCTCTTGATTTCACGTCTTAAGAGAGAATACCACCAGTTTAAAAAGCAATTAGGAATATTTCTCCTTACAAATCATTGATTTCTATGGGGTTTTCACATAATTTCCTTAAACAATAATTAAAATGAAATTGAGTAAATATTTTCAATTTGCGAATACAGAAAAAAAATTGCCAACTTTCCATTTTTCGCAAAACAATTGATAATATTAACTTTGTACTGGGGACTGATATATTTTTAAGATATTCTTGAAGAAAACCTAGCATAAATCATTACAAAAAAGGCAAAACTATTATTTTCTGGAATTCGTCGTACAGTGATGCCCTCTACTTATTCGCTTCGAAAAAAGAAAGAAGATAAAGTGAATGTACAACTTCGTATACACCGTACAAGTTGGCGCAGGAGCGCCAGTGGGGAAATTAATGGGTACCAAAGTTTAACTGAATACGCGAGAAACAACGTGGTGGTAATCCCTCTTAATATAATTTGGGAAAAAATATTTCAGGTAGTATATTCAGTTGAAATTTAAATCATATAATCTTTTCCATAGGTACCTCCGAAAGCAGATCTAAATATTTAAAAACCGAAAAGCAAAAGTAGAAATTTGAAGGAAAAGTGAAAGCAGGAGGTCAATAGTGAAATCAAGAATTGAATTTTAAGACAAATGTTGATAGTAATTAAGTTAGTTAAGGTATTGTTGTTTTTTCAAATATAATTCTTAATTCTTAATTTTGAATTTCGACTTTTTTTTATTTTGACTAGAACCCAGCCCTAATATTCAAGATTATTGATTGAAATCAAAACAGTACCTACCGTTTTTCTCCAGATGAGCAATAAATATGAGAAGGTAGTATGTAAATACTAGCGAAGGCACATCATAATATGAGCAACCAAACATGATCTAACGAAATCTCTTGCAATGATTTCAAAAATTAACCTTTTTTTAAATTTTCAAAAAACTGAAATTTTTTCTAGTCAGCTTACTCCTGGAACCCCTTGTTTGTTATTGTAAATTAAGAGTTAACCAGTAGGAATACTTTATTGAAAAGCATGATGTGTTTTTATTTTCAAAAATTATTATGGAATTCACGTTTTCAAATATGGATTACCTGTACAAAAATTTACTATTTTTATTGAATTTGGTATACTGATTGATGGCTACTATAATTCCTATATCATCATTCCTTTCAACTCTAGAATTTTTTGATGATTTCTTGAAATTTAATTTTGACAAATTTATAGCTGAAATAACTATATTTGTCTAGTCATCTTTTTAATATTACTGAACAATCTTTAAAATTTGTTTGTAACAATGCTTTATCCTGTATACCCTGTAGCTTACAGAATAAATCATATTATTTACCTACCGGCGCATACACCATTCTGTTTGCTTAGGATTTGCTTCATTACTTCCAATAATAAAGAAAAAAAGATAAATAGAAAAGGCAAGAAAATATTTTTAGCAAACTAAACTCAATCCAATATTCTTATTATTGTTTGGGGAAATTATTCGAATAGCACATGAAAATCGGTGATTTGTAAAAAAAAATTCTCTAATTTTGTTTTGAACTGAGCAACCATGTGGTGATGTTTCCACTTAACTGACTCAACCGCGGTATTCGAGATCTGAATTCTGAACCCACTCAGAACATTTTTTAATGGATTCGGTTTTAACTTAATGGGAATTGATTATCAAATTTTATCAAACTGAAGTTATATATATTCACAATAAGTTACTTTTATTTCAGTAAGGATAATTTTGATGATCACACAAACCTTTTAGCCGTATATACAGAGTGATTCACAGAGATGGCTCTATTAGACGTTTATGGAAAATTTATCATAATTGTTAGCTGAAAATTTACATATTGGAGTTGGAGACAATGATTTTTCTTCCTAAAATATTCTCAGATCTCTTCAACTTCCGGTTATACCGGAAACAGACTACTACTTCCTCATTTCGAATGGCACACCCAGTATTTTATTGCATCATTGAAAAGCTTTTTTCATGACATTTTTGGAAATATGCCTTACTTTGGGTAATAACTCAACGGTTCATGAGTTAATAGGATTCTTATGAAAAAAATGGTGGCGGTGAGGATTTTTTTTTTAATTTTTAGGCAGATGCAGCTATTTTCGAAAAAAAAATTTTTTTTTCGTTAATCAGATTTGATTATACAGTTGACAAAATTGAATTGATGCTTCGATTTGAGTTATCGAGGTGAGATTTTCTCTTAGATTATCTTTCAATCCTATTCGACGACTGAGTTCACCATAATGTGGACATCGAGATAGAAGGTGTTCTACACTTAAAAAGGTGTCACAACAGTAATCACACATAGGAGGTACATCTGATGACATCAAGTAGAAGTGTGTCAGCTTGGTGTGTGATATTCTTAATCTTCTCATAACAATTCATGTTATAAATGTGGGATCCAAATTCTTAACACCCGACTGAATGATACGCTACTGACTTTACGAAACGAGAACTACACGATCGACCCTAAAAGGTTGGACTATGCAGATTTATCGATATAGGAAGACGTAAGGGGAATAGGTACTTGAAACTTAAGGACTGAGGTACGATACTGGAACGAGGGTGGATTTGGACGGAAGATAGAAGACAGACGGACATAGTTAGGATTCGACGTTAGAGACGAGACGGGAAAGGTTAAATAATTCGACGTGATAGACGCATAGAATTCGACGTAAAATAGTACGCAGCGAGTAAGATAATTCGACGTTAGATATAGACGGATCAACGCGAATAATCAGACAATTAGACGATAGACGAAAGTTCAGTGGCTGTACATTCAATTGACGTGAATTGTACATTGTGTAAATAAACAATAGTTAAGTTCCGGCGGCCTTTTTTATATAAACCCCTAGACAACCATATAAAAACCCTACATTTTGGGGGCTCGCCCGGGATAAAAGTGGAAAAACATTTTCATCGTCCGGGATAGAAGTGAAAAACCCCTACATCGTCCGGGATATAAGTGGAAAAACCTTTTCATCGACGGGATAAAAGAAGAAGTACCCCTACATCGTCCGGGATCGAAGAAGAAGGAAGCCCTATCTACATCGTCCGGGATAGAAGTGAAAAACCCCTACATCGTCCGGGATAGAAGTGAAAAACTCCTACCTCGTCCGGGATAAAAGTGGAAAAACATTTTCATCGACGGGATAAAAGTGAAAAACCCCTACATCGTCCGGGATTGTGAAAAACATCTTCATCGACGGGATAAAAGTGAAAAACCCCTTCATTGTCCGAGATAAAAGAAGTGAACCCCTACATTGTCCGGGATAGAAGAAGAAACCACACATTTCGAAGAATTATTTGGAGAAGACATCGAAATCGACGTAGAAGTGCCCAGAATTTGCGACGAGGAAGAATTGCCAGTGAGTCAATCAACAATTGGGAATACGGAAGAAGCCAGTACCAGAGGTGTAGGCGAGAGAGTTTTGATCCAGTAGACGAAAGGACGGAAACGAGATCAATTTTCCGCAGTAATCAGAGGATGAATGGTAAAATTGTATGCAGACTTTCAAGGTAGGACGTTTATCTTTCCAATTTCCATATTGCGAGGCTTGTTGAAGAAGACGACTAAAGAAGAGACTTTATATTTGTTTTTTAACATTTTTGAATTTTGAAATTGCATTTGAACATTGTCGATATTTGTGATTATTGATTTGATTTATTCTGTGAGAATATACAGCCATTTAACGTTCGCTATTAGTAGGAATTCTCGATAATTCTGAGTTGAGATAAGCATAATTGAGTTAGTATTGATTTTAGAGTTTTCTGCTTTGATTTACATTCATTTGAATTTTCAGTTTTTCGTTGAATATTGATTGAGTATTTTTTAATGAAAATGTCAACTTTGGGCGATATTACAATCATTGAGAATCAAATATCTAATGCTAAATTTTCTGCTGTCAAAGCATTGCATTTTATTTGTTACGGTGATGAAGGCGAACCGCATAAGGTCCGTAGAGCGCTACGTAAATTTTCGGGTTTTGTATGGGACAAAAACTCAGACGAACACTTAACCAAAGTACAAGACGTTTATAAACAACTCAAACTCCCAGACCTGATAACCGTTTCCAATATGCTTGGCTTGGATTATAGTGGAACCGATGACGTAATTATAGAACGTATATGCTCATTCTTAATAAAATTCGAAGTAGATGACGGAAATTTAGAAGAGGATTCCAACGAATCAGAGAGAGATGACGAAAATGACGACGAGACTGAAAACACTGACGACGAGTATGAAAACAGTGACGTAGAAAAATATTCCTCAAGACATGACAAATTCAATAGACGGAAAATTATGAAGAAACAGAGTTTTTCATTGACTTTTAGAGACGTAGAAGATAGTATTAGGCCATTTGACGGAAAAGAAGATTATCCAATAGAAAAGTGGATCGAGGATTTCGAAGAAATTGCAGAAGTGACGGAATGGAATGACTTGCAAAAGTTAATATTCGCAAAGAAATCTCTGAAAGGTCTCGCGAAACTATTTATACAATCTCAAAAAGGTATTAGAACTTGGAGTATTTTGAAGAGAAGATTGATTCAGGAGTTTGAAGTCAATGTAAACAGTGCACAAATTCATAAAATTTTGATGTTTAGAAAGAAAAGACATGACGAAAATGTTCAAGAATATGTATTGATCATGAGGGAAATAGCTAGTCGAGCTAATATAGAAGATGAAGTTATCATTCAATACATCATAGACGGGATACAAGACGAATCATCAAATAAACTTATATTGTATGGTGCCAGAAACTTTCAAGAATTCAAGGAAAAAGTGAAACTCTATGAAACTATTTCCAAGAAACAACCTGTAAGATATATCAAACCTTCCAAGACGAACAGAGACGATATGAGACATGAGGAAAAACATGAATTTAAGAAGGTATATAGAGAAAGAATCAGCTATCAGAATAGGAATTATAATCAAGAACTTTGTTACAATTGTGGAAGCCACGGTCATAAATCCAAAGAGTGTCCAGACAGAAGTAAAGGCGTGAAATGTTTTAGTTGTAAAAAATTTGGTCATTTATCATCGAACTGTCCTGACAAGATTTCACAACAAACTGATATTTCTACTAATGTAAATACTATGAACATAGTACCGCGAAATGCAATAACATTGACGTTTGACAAAATTAAATTATTAGCATTATTTGATACCGGCAGTGACATAAGCGCGATTAGACAAGACGTGTACGAATTATATTTCAGAGACGATTTGCTTTCGAGGGATAATATCTTAGTTAAAGGGATAGGATCAAATCGGGTTAAAACATTAGGTTCAATCAGGAAAAATGTTGAAATAGACGGCGAAGAATTTGATATATTGTTTTACATTTTACCTAAACCGGCTATGGATTTCCAAGTTATAGTTGGAAATGATTTATTGAAGCAAGCAGAAGTACTCATAAGAGAAGAAGGAATAGTTGTACACAAAATAGAAGAAAAATTCTTGATGAGTATCAGAGTTGATGAGAGCGTAGTAGACGATGAGATTGATTTGACGTACATAGACGATGGAAAATTCAGAAAGTTAGAGAAACGAACTATTGGAGATAATAAGCCAAAAAAGACGATGTCTACTAATTTTGAAGTACACAAAGATGAAGAACCGATATGCATAAAACCGGAAAAGGAACATGAAGAGAAACCACTTGACGAAAATGGATTGTTAGAGAGAGTGAAAATAGCTCAAGGGAATAAGATGAGAAAAAAGGAAGATATTGTGTTAGCAGAACTTATAGAAAAAGAAGTAAAGAAACAGTTTGATGAAGCCAGAGAAAATTTGAGAGGAGAATTTCATAAGCAGCACTTAATGAAAGTCGAAGATAAAAATCGAAAAAATTATAACGCAAAAAGGAGTAAAGCCGTATTTTTCAAAGAAGGTGACCTAGTTTCGATTAGAAGAACTGAATTTCGAGCAGGATTAAAAGTGCATAAGACATTTTTAGGACCATACGAAGTGATCAAAGTGAAGAGAAATGACAGATATGACGTAGTTAAGATAGGAAACCACGAAGGACCCATTCGGGCATCGACTTGTTCGGAGTATATCAAGCCTTGGATACAGTATGAATCCGAGTCGGATTCTCAGTAGGATGGCCGAGTGTGGGATCCAAATTCTTAACACCCGACTGAATGATACGCTACTGACTTTACGAAACGAGAACTACACGATCGACCCTAAAAGGTTGGACTATGCAGATTTATCGATATAGGAAGACGTAAGGGGAATAGGTACTTGAAACTTAAGGACTGAGGTACGATACTGGAACGAGGGTGGATTTGGACGGAAGATAGAAGACAGACGGACATAGTTAGGATTCGACGTTAGAGACGAGACGGGAAAGGTTAAATAATTCGACGTGATAGACGCATAGAATTCGACGTAAAATAGTACGCAGCGAGTAAGATAATTCGACGTTAGATATAGACGGATCAACGCGAATAATCAGACAATTAGACGATAGACGAAAGTTCAGTGGCTGTACATTCAATTGACGTGAATTGTACATTGTGTAAATAAACAATAGTTAAGTTCCGGCGGCCTTTTTTATATAAACCCCTAGACAACCATATAAAAACCCTACATAAATATAATCTCAGGAAATATTTTGGGAGCTAATTGAAGCTCAAATTTTGTTTTGACGTCATTTCATTCAAATTTTAAGTTTGTTTTATAACTGTAATTTATTGGAAATAAAGGGATATTATTATTAATTAGTTACGGTATTAATAAAGTAGCAAATGAAGTGCAGTAAGTGGCGGTATTTACTTCGTATGCCGATAGCACTTGAGTGGGATCAGAACGCCATTGAATTTTCTGATATTTTCTCTCTTCTTTTTTAACTAAGACCTGTCGATACATTTTTTCGATGTCACCTGTAAGAACAATATTATGAATACGGAAACGCAATATCACGGATATCAAGTCGTCCTGTATTGTAGGACCGACGGCTAATATGTCGTCAAGAGAAAAACCTGTAGTAGATTTTCGACTCGCAGTTCAGTCGTCATGCTTGTATTTTTCAAAACACAATGGTGCGGTAACTAAAATCCATCGTCAGAAATACTATCTAATTTTGTCATGTGATTGAGTTTGATATATTCATCCATGAACTTCGTATATTGGTTTTTTAGATCGTTATTTTTCGCTAATTTATTTTCTAATGAATGAAATCTTACCTCAGCTGCCCTTAGTGAATCACCTAATTTTGAAATCGGTTCTTTCATGTGAAGACTTACTATGAATCTACTTGAATTATCTCGTAAAGCATTATTAACAGAACGATTCTCCAGGCGAAAACAATGTTTTTATTGGGCATTCCTCGATTTTCCAAAATATTTCAATTTGATCATTGAGATTCTTAGAAGATACACGTCCCATATCACAACAAGAATTTTGAGATTGTTTATCGAGATATAAAGGCCGAAACGTGTTTTCCGTAGGCAGATTAGCTCCCAATTTTACCTGCCCCCTGCACAATAGAGTATAAAAGAAGTCATTACCTATGAGTATCTCTATGGGGTTACTAATGTTGAAATGAGTTATGAGTAATGTTATGTTTGAAGGTATTTCTAAAGATCAAATGAGATTGCGGGGATGTTCCGGTTATTTATGGAATAATGAAGCATGATAACGTTGTAAAATGAATTGAATCTAGAATGAATTTCTACAAATGTGTGAGTATCTCAATTAGGGCTGGGACTTTTTCGCCTTTTTGTATTCGAATATTCATCCATAAATTTATTCGATTATTCGAATAATTCATTCAAACAAATATTCATGCTTGATTATTCATGAGTAGTCATGAATAGTCAACTATTCGTTGATTATTCAATGATTATTCAGTGATTATTCAATGATTATTCAGTGATTATTCAATGATTATTCAGTGATTATTCAATGAATATTTAGTCAATATTCAGTGATTAAACTCATGTTTTAATGAACCAATAAACCGAGCGTTTTGATGAGTGAATATACCCTTTGCGACGTGGTATAATCGTTTTGGTGTTATGCCTCTCGCCATATACGCTCTATTAGTGTGACGTCACACACCGCCATTTTTGGTTCTCCTGTCAGTGTTCGGAATCCAAACAAATAATTCAAATTAGTACGGTCTCGTTTTTATAATCAAATTGTCGTTTGGTAAATACAGAGATTTTTTTATCACATGACAATGTACAAAATACAATAGATCCTTAAATAGACACAGTAAAACCTTCGCTGGGACAATACAATCTACATTCTGCATAGCTCCTTTACAGGTCTAAAGGTACAAAAAGAATGATCGAGCGGATTCTGAGAACATTGAATTCTTCAAGAATACACATACTGATCAATTATACGGAATTTTCAAAAAACTTTGTTTTCTGATTCAGTTTTGTTAGGGAAGGATGTTATTATTATTATTATTTGAACTGGGGTCGTTTTGCTTCGGTGAGCCTTCCGGGAACTGCGACCATGCAGATCTTTTGTTCACTACCCTACTCATTCATAGAAACCCAGGGAGGTCGTCAACGACGTTAATAAAATTGACAACCTCCCTAGGGGCCTTGGCCATTACCTCTCTGGTATCCAGGACCGGCTTGCCCATGTGAATGGTTCTTAGGCCAGCCAGCTCTGGACACTTGCATATCAAGTGTTCAGAAGTTTCTACTTCCGATCCACAGAGCCTGCAAATCTCGTCTGCTGACTTACCCATACGGTACAAATGATGTTTGTACCGACAGTGCCCCGTCAGCAGTCCCACCATCACCCGAAGCTCCGCTCGTGACAGCTTCAGGAGTTTTCTGGTGTAAGTAGGTGAAATCTTCACGAATTTCTTTGCCTGAGCAAGTCTAGGAGTGTTAGTCCAGTGGATTGTCCTACTGTTCAACTCCCATAGCTGGACCGCAGCTTTGTATTGGTCTTTTCCTATCCCACAGAAAGGCTCAGGTCCAGCAGGTCTTAGCCTAGATGCACTTTTTGCAAGCTCGTCCGCTCTCTCATTTCCTTCAACACCACAGTGCCCTGGTACCCATAGTAGAGTCACCTTGTTTCCTCTGGCCAGTTGCTTTATGGTGTTACGGCACTCCCAAGTCAGCAGAGACCCCTGACAACACGATTCCAGGGATCTCAGCGTGGCTTGGCTGTCCGTGGTGATGTAGATATGCGCCCCTTTGAGGTTCATTTTGAGACACTCCTGGGCGCATACATAAACAGCCATTATCTCGGCTTGTAGAATCGAGGGCTCACTTCCCAGGGCTTTAGAGATCCTCAGTCTAGGTCCATATATCCCAATGCCGGTGCCCTTCTCTGTTTTTGATCCATCTGTAAACCATATGGATGACTTTTTGTCTAGACGATTTATGAAACTTATTGCACTATGACGGTCATTTATAACCGTTTCAAAGGGCGTTTCAAAATCGTAGGTGGTTGGCATAATATCTGATGGTTTTGCGAGGAGGTTTGAATCTAGTTGATTCAGTATCCTCATATGTCCAACCCAGTTCCCAGGAAGGAGCTTTCCATTATGGGAAATCCTTATTGCTTCGAGCAGGCTACATTTCCTTACATGTAGGTGTAAGGGAGGCAAGTCTAGTATGACCTCCAGCGCTGCCGTAGGAGCTGTGCGCATAGCTCCTGTGACACCAATGCACGCCAGCCTTTGCATTTTCTGCAACCTGATGCGTGTGGTGACCTCCTCGGTTTTTGTCCACCATGCTAGAGATGCATACGTGACATTAGGGCGTACCACCGCTGTGTATAACCACAGTACCATTTTCGGTTTCACTCCCCATGTCTTTCCAAAGAGTCTTTTGCATGCCCACATAGCCGCCGTGGCTCTGGAAAGAGTCTTATCTATATGTTTCCCCCAGTTCAGTTTACTGTCCAGGGTAACACCTAGATATTTACACTCACTAGAGAAGTGCAGAGTCTGACCATTTAAGACCAGAGCTCTGAGGTCGAGATTCCTTCTTCTAGTGAACGGGATTATTGATGTTTTCGAGGGGTTGATAGTAAGCCCCTCTTCCCCGCACCAATTTTCAATAGTTTTGAGAGCAAGTTGCATTCGGCTACTTATTGGGCCCACATGCTTGCCTCTAACCGTCACCACTATGTCGTCGGCGTAAGCCTGGACGTTAAATCCGCCTGTTGTAAGCCTCTCCAAGAGGCCATCCATGACCAAGCTCCACAGCAGGGGTGATAGAACCCCTCCCTGAGGGCATCCCCTGCACGTCAGCACAGTCACTTCGGTTTCTCCCAGATAGGCTGTAACGGTTCGTCCTTTCAACATAGCTGATATCCACTTAACAGTGGAGGGTTCTATCCCTTTCCTTTTGGCTGCATTGCATATGGAGGTATGTAGGGTATTGTCAAAGGCCCCTCCGATATCACCGAACATTGCAAGCAGAATCTCCTTTGCGTTGAGGGTGCCTTCCACCTCTCTAAGAAGATGATGAAGGGCGTATACAGTAGATCTACCCGCCCTATAAGCAAACTGTTTGCTGTGGAGTTTTACACTGCCTCGTATGTTGTTGTCAATTATTTTCTCCATGGTCTTCAGGAGAAAGGAGGTGAGGCATATGGGTCGATAGGATTTAGGCTCTGGGGAGCCTTTTCGACCCTCTTTGGGTATGAATACTACCCTCGCCTCCCTCCATGATTTCGGGATATAGCCCCTTGTAAAGCTGGCCTTGAAGAGCTCAGTTATCGGGGCTATAAGTACTTCAACACCTTTCTGAAGCATGGCTGGAAAAATACCATCCATGCCTGCTGATTTGAAGGACTGAAAGCTCTTTATCGCCCATTCAATTCTTTCTGGTGTGAATAGTCTACCAGCTTTCTGAGAATCCCACCTGGTGGGGTTGTATACTTCCCCAGCGGGAGCCGCATCTTCACTGGTAATCTGCCTGGAGCCAGGAAAGTGAGTCTCTAGTAGAGCTCTTAGGCTCTCTTGAGGATTATTCGTAAATTCCCCACATGGCTTCTTTATTTGGCCAATTGGGTTTGAGTGATCCTTAGATAGTACCTTTTGAAGTCTAGCTGCTGGGGCTAGGGAAGGATGTTACTTCAGTCTCAGTCGATGTGTGTACATTTTAAGACCATAGATTTAAAAGAATATAAAGATTCGTCGGTTCGCAATTCAGAATACATAAAACAATATTTGACCACTGAAATAGAGCAATGTCTAGAAATGTCAATGCATACGGAATAGGAAGGCAAGGTTACATTTACGAATGTAGAATCTTATACTATTATTATTAGAACTCTTTATTGGTAAATTCATATGTTAGAATCTTATATTCCATTATTAAATTTTTTTATTGATGAAATACAAATTTTATTAATTTTTCTTTGGCTGAATATCTTTTTCTACTACTATTAAACGAATAATAATTTTAATTCAATTGTATCTATCAAATTCAATATTATGTAATCTCCAGTAATTTTAATATTAATAAAACAATTTGTCCGTAGTGAATCACAAAACCTTGTTTTAATCATTCCTGAATAGTGAGTCGAGTGATCATTCAAACTTTCATTCGTAACTTCATAAATATCTAACTACTCACTGAATAGAAAACTATTCAGTGGATACTCAACTATTCACTGATTATTCATGAATAGAAAAGTAGTCATTGATTATTCAACTATTCGGTGAATACTCGACTATTCACTGATTATTCATGAATAGAAAAGTAGTCATTGATTATTCAACTATTCGGTGAATACTCGACTATTCACTGATTATTCATGAATAGAAAAGTAGTCATTGATTATTCAGTGAATATTCATGATTATTCGAATATTCAAATCATTCATTCATGATTCCCAGCCCTAATCTCAATATGATGTCGTTTGATTTATCCCGGTAACTACTAATTTGCAAGAATTAGTTTTAACTTAAGCCGATGGCATAAATTTTGGATTATGAAATAACTTTCAGAGCCGCTATGCAATAGCGTTCTACAGCCGTGTGAGTTTCCGCTTGAATCGATGATATTGACTATAACCGTTGACAAAAGGGTATGTCTATTATTCTGTGTGGAACATGATGAAATTGATTTATGCATATCCCGAATTTCCGGAATAGGCATTTCTTCGTTTTCAATTTTACCGGTAACTGATGATATTTTTGGCGATTTATTGTTGAAATGAAGAAGAGTGTTATGTAATTGGCCCCATTTACGACAATTACTTGCCAAACATCTACTTGAAAGATGGGACCAGTATTTCTTTATTTATACCTATTGGTATAGGTATAGTTTTCTTAAGCTGTCTTGAGTAGTTCTCGAGTCATTTTTCGTTTCCCGGAAAAAATAACTGACTGAGGTTGAGGTCTATGAGAAATTGTGTATTTATTCCTCCTTTAAACGCTTCGAATATATTTGAGTCAAGAGGTCAGTAGATTTCGAATAGATTGACTAATGTCGCTTCTCAGGGAAATAAAAATTGAAAATGAAAAGGTCATCGATTTATTTGTCTCAAGAATAAATCTAAAAGGCTCAATATCATTTTGTAATGAGACTATAGCAGGGATTTTTATTTTAAGTTAAATCAGCCAAAAATCACAAAAAAGAGAAAAAGGTTTCGGCAGAAAGGTTGATGGTTCTGATGGGGCAGTCCACTACTGCTAGATACTCTTTCATTTATTTTCCCCTTACCCCTTTTGGAGGGTAGTGTTTGGTAATTTGCTGGTTCTGATTTTGGTTTTTCAATTTAGTGGACTGTATTTTATGAATATGAAAATAGAATAGATTGGTTTTTTAATAGTTTAATGTTTAATGTAATAATTGGCGATGTGTATCTCGTGAAAAATTGAAATTGAATGAATAAAATGAGTGGTCCATATGTATCATTTTGATAAGGTGTACGCAGACACCGGAGTATGATACGTTGCCAGATCAACAGAAAAGAATTCAAAATTATAGTAAAATCCTAACAGGTAGGGCACAACTTAGGAATTTCAAACATAAACGCCTGTTCTTTTTGCAGATTCGTATTCCACGGCAATAATACAATACGTAAAATACGGACGTTTTCTGCTTTTTGTTTTCAGTACATGTACTGTCATTGATCATTTGGAAATGGCGAAATTATTCGTTTGGTTTAAAACAATTCCCTTTAATTAATATCGATGTATCAATAATTATTGAAAGACGATTATATGAAATCTAGAAGAAATCTCCGTCAAGACGGTTTTCTTTATGCCCAGAACTTTTTCCATTATTTCAAGAAATTGTTGTACAATTTACGACTAAAGTTTCATTCGAATGATTAATGGAACTGATACATGAAGAAATGGTCATTTCGACGGAAAATTCAAACTCTTTCTTCTTCAGCCATCTGTGACGAGTCGTGAAAAACTGTTCGTACAAAAATTTTCTAGTTTTAGCTGTAGAATATGAATCTGCAATAAAACACAGGAATTCCGATTTGAAGTTGACACCCGTGTCCCCAAAGGGGAAATTAAATGAAAGAGGTTCTGGCATAAATATTAAATTTAAAAAAAACACCTGCTATATATTCCATAAAACACTTTTGATTTCAAGAAATATACAATTTCTGATGAACCTTTGTCTGTTATTTTTTTGCGAATATGCAAATAACTCGAGATTAACTCAAGATAGCTTGGGAAAAGTACAACAAATGATCGTATGAATTTGGAAATACCTATGAATATGCAATGAGATAGAAGATTCAATATGAAAGAGAAAACAGTATTTTCAGTGAAATTAGAGTCCTGTATTTCAAAAAAAAATTTTGCGGGACCCCTATCTAATTACGGCATTGATCTTGACCTAACTCAAAAATTATAAGTTTCTGTGTTTTTCTCGAGCGAAAGTTATAAATCTTAATGATTGACAGACAAATTTTAATTTAATGACTTATTCGTCATCAGAAAATCTAACCTTATCGTTTCAAATCATTATTGGTTAAAATTGTCACCTTTAGGAATTGTTAAAATTTATGTTTGTTAATTGCTTTATTTCTACAGAGGGTATAAATATATTTACGAGCTTATATTTCAGGCAGTTCATTCTGAAGAGTTGTTCAGCTAGTAAGTACATTTGTGAATATTTGATTTTTTTTCATTTCTTGTAGCAATGCAGAACCTTAGGAAATTTTCGGTAAGTTGATTCTTGATTGGTCTTTTATCAATTATATCCTTTTTGCTCATATAAAATAGTGCTAGTCATTCAGTATTTTGTGGTATTCAAAAATATTTTATAAAAATATTGCTGCAGGAAAGTAATAGAGGAGATTCATTTCGAATTCATCGTGCATTTAATGATGACAAACGAGACGAGAGACGACTTTCATGGAGAATCCCCCGAGCAAGTCATGGAACAGTGAATGAATCGATGATTGAGAGACGCAATTCATGGAGATACCCAAGAGAAGAAATGAACCCAACGGTCAGCATCAAGCGAAGAATTTCATATAAAATTCCAATTGAAATCAAGAAAAATTCAGATTTGAGAAAATATTGGTTACAGAGATTTTCTCTCTTCAGTCGATTTGACGAAGGAATCAAGCTTGACGAGGGTAAGTTATAAATAATTTTCTTCTTATACTTTGAATATAAGTTATATTGGCATTCTCTGATCTCACTTTTTTTTACAGAGAGTTGGTATTCCGTCACTCCGGAGTTCATCGCCAGAAAAACTGCGGAGAGATTGAAAACAAATGTGATAATTGATGGCTTTTGTGGAGCTGGAGGAAATGCCATACAGTTCGCCTTCACTTGTAACAAAGGTAAGGAAATAAAATGATATATGGTTCATATTAAAACAAAATCAATTTCAGTGATAGCAATCGACATCGACCCGAAAAAAATTGAACTGGCGAGAAATAATGCAGCAGTTTATGGTGTATTGCATAAAATCGAATTTATGGTTGGTGATTTTATTCAATTAGCTTCAGAAATCGAAGGAGATGCTGTCTTTTTGAGTCCACCATGGGGTGGTCCATCTTATATAAATGAGAAATCATACGACCTGGAAAATATGCTACAACCAGTTCCATTTTCAGAATTGGTAGAAGTCAGCAAAAAAATTTCTCCGAATACCTATTGCCGTTTTTCTTCCTAGGAATAGTAATACCTTTGATGTAAGTACGAATAATGTTTTTGTATTTAGATTTTTTTTTAACGAATAATATGATATCATGATGAATTGTTTTTACATATTATTATTAATATTGCATTGCAATTGGCGGTTAAACCAATTGACTGCTATGTCACAACTGATGAATTAAAGATATTTTACTCTTAAAGATATTTACACTTGTTGCATTTACCGCACTATTGTCCATAGAATTCCATCTGTCCACTACACAGTTAGTGAGGAAATTTTTCCGCATGTTCGGATTCAAAAGTCCAATGATAAAAATAATATAATAATAATAATAAATTATTTGAAAAACCATAGGATATTCATGATTGGTTTTCTATTTCAGATGGAAAAATATGCAGGAAAAAATGGATTAGTGAAAATTGAAAAAAATTTCGTGGATAAAAGATTAGTAGGTGTTACAGTATATTTTAATGACATTGTAAAAAAAATGGAGACCACGGGAACATAAGCGAAGTGTAGGAAGACCACCAAAACGCTGGTTGGATGATATTAAAACAAAGGTCGGACGATGTTGGCACCGTTTGGCTCAAGATAGGGAAAATTGGAAAATTCAGGGGGCGGCCTATGTCCAGGAGTGGATGCAGACAGGCTGTTGAAGAAGAAGAAGAAGATTGTGAAATATGATAAGTGTAGAAATAAATGATACAAAAAAATTTGATAATTTTATTGAAAAATCCTTTCATTTTCAGAACTATAGGTATTTTGCTTGCGACATCTTCAAGATAGAACACACAATTCCGAATGTTCGAAATCTTCGTAGATTCCGGATAATAAAATCTACAGCACATTCTATATCTCCCATAGCCTCAGATTCTTTACTAAATTTTCAACTTCAAATCACTTATGAAAATTAATTCGAGGTTAAACAATTTCAAAATGAGAATAAATAACTTCAATATGTTTAGCACAAGCAAATGCGGAATAAACATCTTCAACATGAGAATGAAGATTATTTTTTCTATCAATGAGAAAAAAAAGAATAATAACACTTTTTGTAGTTTTTTTGGTCAAAGAGAAAAAAAAAAGATTTTTGGAAGGAATTGATCAAGGAAGTGATATCGGTACCTTACTGTTCATAATATATCTAAATGATCTGGGAAGGTTCATAGAGAAGAATCAAAGGTTTCGTTATTTGATACAAACAGATCTAAAAAAGAAAAATCAAATATAATGAAGTTGTCACAATCTCTTTATGAATTGTCAAAAGCAGTCAAATTTCTAGAGATTCATATCGACCAATTTCTAAATTGGCGCAAACATACGGAAATTTTGTCAAAAATTTGAGTAGAATTTGTTTTGCATTGAGATCTATTTCAAACTATGTAAATAAAAACTCTTTAAGAGTTGTGTACTTTGGAAATTTTGAAGTCACTCTTAGGTATGGAATTATGTTTTGGGGAACTAACAAAAACTTGGAGACAATATTTTCAATTCAAAAAAGAGCTTTTCGTATTGTTTTCAAATCAGGTTTCAGGGAATCCTGTAGAGGAAAATTTAGAATTAAGAATATTTTTACAGTATTTGGTTCGTACTAGTTTGAGTGTTTGCTATTTATACATAAAAATAGGCACAGTTTATACAATGAAATATCAGATACACATAGTACAAGAACATTTAATATAATATATCCAGCTCATAGATAAACTTTAACGGAGAAATATCCAACATATATGAGTTAGAGTATTTAATAAGCTGCCTAGGGATATAAAACAGATTTCAGACTATAAAGTTTTCAGGAACATAACAAAGCATATGCTCATCGTGTTAGAACCATATAATCTCAGGGAATATTTTGGGAGCTAATTGAAGCTCAAATTTTGTTTTGACGTCATTTCATTCAAATTTTAAGTTTGTTTTATAGCTGTAATTTATTGGTAATAAAGGGATATTATTATTAATTAATTGCGGTATTAATAAAGCAGCAAATGAAGTGCAGTAAGTGGCGGTATTTACTTCGTATGCCGATAGCACTTGAGTGGGATCAGAACGCCATAGAATTTTCTGATATTTTCTCTCTTCTTTTTTAACTAAGACCTGTCTATAAATTTTTTCGATGTCTCCTGTAAAAACAATAATATGAATACGGAAACGCAATATCACGGATATCATGTCGTCCTGTATTGTAGGACCGACGGCTAATCTGTCGTCAAGAGAAAAACCTGTAGTAGATTTTCGACTCGCAGTTCAGTCGTCATGCTTGTATTTTTCAAAACACAATGATGCGTAACTAAAATCCATCCTCAGAAATACTATCTAATTTTGTCATGTGATTGAATTTGATATATTCATCCATGAACTTCGTATATTGTTTTTTTAGATCGTTATTTTTTGCTAATTTATTTTCTAATGAATGAAATCTTATCTCAGCTGCCATTAGTGAATCACCTAATTTTGAAATCGGTTCTTGCATATGAAGACTTACTATGAATCTACTTGAATTATCTCGTAAAGCATTATTTTCGAAATGTTCTTCACAGAACGATTCTTCAGGCGAAAATAATGTTTTTATTGGGCATTCCTCGATTTTCCAAAATATTTCAATTTGATCATTGAGATTCTTAGAAGATACACGTCCCATATTACAACAAGAATTTTGATTTTGTTTATCGAGATATAAAGGCCCCGAAATAACCCAACCGAAACGTGTTTTCCGTAGGCAGATTAGCTCCCAATTTCACCTGCCCCCTGCACAATAGAGTATAAAACAGGTCATTCCCTATGAGTATCACTATAGGGTTAATATTGTTGAAATGAGGATCAAATAATGTTATGTTTGACGGTAATTCTAAAGATCAAATGAGATTGCGGGGATGTTCCGGTTATTTATGGAATAATGAAGCATGATAACGTTGTAAAATGAATTGAATCTAGAATGAATTTCTACAAATGTTGAGTATCTGAATATGATGTCGTTTGATTTATCCCGTTAACCACTAATTTGCAAGAATTAGTTTTAACTTTAGCCGATGGCATGAATTTTGGGTTATGAAATAACTTTCAGAGCCGCTATGTAATAGCGTTCTACAGCCGTGTGAGTTTCCGCTTGAATCGATGATATTGACTATAACCGTTGACAAAAGGGTATGTCTATTATTCTGTGTGGAACATGATGAAATTGATTTATGCATATCCCGAATTTCCGGAATAGGCATTTCTTCGTTTTCAATGTTACCGGTAACTGATGATATTTTTGGCGATTTATTGTTGAAATGAAGAAGAGTGTTATGTAATTGGCCCCATTTACGACAATTACTTGCCAAACATCTACTTGAAAGATGGGACCAGTATTTCTTTATTTATACCTATTGGTATAGGTATAGTTTTCTTAAGCTCTCTTGAGTAGTTCTCGAGTCATTTTTCGTTTCCCGGAAAAAATAACTGACTGAGGTTGAGGTCTATGAGAAATTGTGTATTTATTCCTCCTTTAAACGCTTCGAATATATTTGAGTCAAGAGGTCAGTAGATTTCGAATAGATTGACTAATGTCGCTTCTCAGGGAAATAAAAATTGAAAATGAAAAGGTCATCGATTTATTTGTCACAAGAATAAATCTAAAAGGCTCAATATCATTTTGTAATGAGACTATAGCAGGGATTTTTATTTTAAGGTAAATCAGCCAAAAATCACAAAAAAGAGAAAAATGTTTCGACAGAAAGGTTGATGGTTCTGATGGGGCAGTCCACTACTGCTAGATACTCTTTCATTTATTTTCCCCTTACCCCTTTTGGAGGGTAGTGTTTGGTAATTTGCTGGTTCTGATTTTGGTTTTTTAATTTAGTGGACTGTATTTTATGAATATGAAAATAGAATAGATTGGTTTTTTAATAGTTTAATGTTTAATGTTATAATTGGCGATGTGTATCTCGTGAAAAATTGAAATTGAATGAATAAAATGAGTGGTCCATATCTATCATTTTGATAAGGTGTACGCAGACACCGGAGTATGATACGTTGCCAGATCAACAGAAAAGAATTAAAAATTATAGTAAAATCCTAACATAGCCCCTCCTTTGAAGGACTCCTTCAAAACTGAAAAATGGTAAGAAGAAAGAATAGTGCATTTACACAAATTTGAAAATGAAATCAATTCATGTTATATGACATTGTCCAAATATATAACCACATCAAATGTCAATGGAATCTTGTAGAGGTAAAGGGCACAAATGTCGCACAGATCTTGTCACTACACCATTTAGAGTACAAAGTTCTGCTATTCGGGATACACCATCTTTTCCGTCGAACAGTCTTACTACTCGTCCTGTAGGCCATTTACGGGGTGGTTGATGATCATTTTTTTATAAGGACCAATGTACCAATATCCAGTTTCATTGGTTCGGTTTTCCATTTGTATTGCTGGTGCAGTTGTGAAATATAATTTTTGGAAAATTGATGCCAGAATCGCTGATACATTTGTTGAATGTGCTGGATCTTGTAAGTTTGTAAGTCTTTGTGTCTGTCCAATCATAGTCAGGAATAGAGGTAATTATGCGTCCTATGAGGAAATGGGAAGGAGAGAGAGGTGAAAAATCATTTGGGTCATTCGACATTGCAAATAATGGACGTGAATTCAATATACCCTCTATTTGAATTACTAATGTATTGAACTCTTCAAAATTAACAGTATTGTTTAAAAGCGTTCTTTTAAGATGAAATGTTGTACTTTTTACTGCACTTTCCCATAATCCACCGTGATTAGGTGTATATGGTGGAATGAATTTGCATTTTATATTTGAAATAGATGTTGAATCAACGATAGTCCTCTGTGCCCTGAACAGAAAATTGCCCAATTCGCGTAATTGATTACTTGCTCCAACAAAAGTGCTACCTGATAAAATTAGGCTGGAAGAATTATTGGAGGTAACTTACTACAAGGAAATGAAACGCACTCGTTGAGACACAACTTAAAACTAACTTTATTTAACAATGTGGCCAAGATGGAAGATGGTGGCCACTTTACATATATTCAACATAGGTGGCGTTAGTAGGTTCACACGGTGTACAAAATAGTGATTTACTACCAACACCCCCACTAAATCAATATTTAATTTACATCAAATAAATCTAATTCCCTTTTGAGATTATCTGTTTCCTTATCACAGTTGGAAAAAATGAAGAAATCATCTACATATAATGCTATCATTACTTTAACATTAATATTATTCTTCAAAAAAAGACATGGTTCATGATTAGATTTGACGAAGCCTAAAGAAAGTAAAATTTTTTCAACTTTTTCATACCATACTCTGGATGACTGTTTTAGACCATAAATTGCCCGTTTCAATTTGAGCACTTTATTTGAATGAACAATTTTGTCGAAACCTTCAGGTTGTAACATGTATACCGTTTCTCTTTGAAAGGGTCACTAGCAATAAATTGAGTATTTTAGAAAATTAGTTTATAGTTGTAAAAAATGGATGGTTATTGAGCTAAAGCGGTTTTTCAATTTTTCAGAAAATCCCTAATTTGTTTCGAAAAAGAATTATTGATGTAAAAACTATCCGAAAATTCAAGTGACCTCAACTTTTTTTTTGGAAATTACTTCGAATCAGTTTGTATTATCTACTCAAAAAAACTTGAGTGAACATGGCGTAGAAATAACGTATAGTTCATTCAAGAGTTATTGACATCAAAGTAGGCCCTTTATTTCAGGTTACAAAAATAGCACTAAAAATTGCTGTGGTTCATCAAAGAAATATTCAATTTTTATATATCCATCATATTAGTATCCGAAAGATCCAAAATTTTTGAAATTACAAAGAGACGCATAGAGGTATGATTTCATAAAGTGGAATTCAGATAAAAAAAACGTAAAAAGAAATATAGTGAAATGTTTTCACATGGTGGCCACGATTACAGAAGAGGAGTGTTGGTAGACCTTCCAAACATTGGATGCACGATATGAGGAACATAGCGGGAGTTAACTGGTATATGGAGGCGAGAAACCGCGACAGGTGGTGAGAACTTGGGGAGGTCTATGTCCAGGAGTGGACAGCTGGTGGCTGATGAAGAAGAAGAGAAGTTTTCACATTGCAAGGAAATCCAATGAAGAGATATCTATTCATTCAAGAGTCGCTCATGAAAGACGCCATTGAAGATCATTAAAATATGCTTGTTCCTTTTAACCGAAGAATCTTCAATAATTATTGCGTTCTTATACTGGATACCTGTTTGCAAATTCTAATCATAGAACTCTAAACGTGTTATTATATCCAAGGATTTACTGTGGTTCAACTGTGGTAGCTAAAGTGATGAAGAAAACTTGTTGATAAATTTGAATCTAAGTGAAAGCAATGGCAATATCATACGAAAGAAATAATGTTTAAAGAATCCATTTGGTATACGAAAAATTTTAACAGTTTCAAGATTTGAACCACTTCATCAGTAAATGAGTGAAATACTCTCAAAATCTCTATATTTAAACTGTTGATGACATGTATGATTGATAAAATTTGTATGAAAAATATAGATATCTATTTGTTCACTCCAGTTTTCTATCTTTTATCTGATATAGGAATGATTTTATACAATTTTCTATTAAATTGCACATAGTATTTTGCCTATAACGACTTGGATTCAGCCACCAACTATACTTGAAGCATTTTTGCATAAAATAATATTCAATTTTTAGTTTTACTTTTCTTAATACAGTTATCGATTAAGTACTCAATAAAAATCTTATAAAAAGACTTAAGATTTATTAGATTTTTGGATTACCTACACATTGAAGAAGAAAAAGAAGATATAACCATATTTAATTTCAAAATAGAATAAAAGTAGACTACTATAGATGCAATACCAAGACTTTATTTAAAGATATTATTCATATAGCTTGATATCAGCTTTATTAGTTATGTGTCAAACCATTTTTGTCGCCATTCCTCAAAAATCTTAGCTTCGGTCATTCCCCAAAGAATTTTTGCGTGTGAAACTTCGAGCAGATCATATTAACTGAACTGTAGAAAATTTAAGAAATATATTAGAAAAAAAAAATACTCGATATTTCCCTGACAACAGATCTGATTGGGTCCAGATTTTCGGTGAATATAGAATAACATAATGATTAGTCAGGTTTTGTTCGAAATTTTGTATTGATTGCCTCGTCCAGGGCATAAGTGAATGAAAGCCATTGTTATGAAAGCAATTGTTGCATGAATTAAGGAGCGCTTAAAAGCTCTTGATTTCACGTCTTAAGAGAGAATACCACCAGTTTAAAAAGCAATTAGGAATATTTCTCCTTACAAATCATTTATTTCTATGGGGTTTTCACATAATTTCCTTAAACAATAATTAAAATGAAATTAAGTGAATATTTTCAATTTGCGAATACAGAAAAAAAATTGCCAACTTTCCATTTTTCGCAAAACAATTGATAATATTAACTCTGTACTGGGGACTGATATATTTTTAAGATATTCTTGAAGAAAACCTAGCATAAATCATTACAAAAAAGGCAAAACTATTATTTTCTGGAATTCGTCGTACAGTGATGCCCTCTACTTATTCGCTTCATAATTAGATTTGACGAAGCCTAAAGAAAGTAAAATTTTTTCAACTTTTTCATACCATACTCTGGATGACTGTTTTAGACCATAAATTGCCCGTTTCAATTTGAGCACTTTATTTGAATGAACAATTTTGTCGAAACCTTCAGGTTGTAACATGTATACCGTTTCTCTTTGAAAGGGTCACTGGCAATAAATTGAGTATTTTAGTAAATTAGTTTATAGTTGTAAAAAATGGATGGTTATTGAGCTAAAGCGGTTTTTCAATTTTTCAGAAAATCCCTAATTTGTTTCGAAAAAGAATTATTGATGTAAAAACTATCCGAAAATTCAAGTGACCTCAACTTTTTTTTTGGAAATTACTTCGAATCAGTTTGTATTATCTACTCAAAAAAACTTGAGTGAACATGGCGTAGAAATAACGTATAGTTCATTCAAGAGTTATTGACATCAAAGTAGGCCCTTTATTTCAGGTTACAAAAATAGCACTAAAAATTGCTGTGGTTCATCAAAGAAATATTCAATTTTTATATATCCATCATATTAGTATCCGAAAGATCCAAAATTTTTGAAATTACAAAGAGACGCATACAGGTATGATTTCATAAAGTGGAATTCAGATAAAAAAAACGTAAAAAGAAATATAGTGAAATGTTTAAATATTTAAAAACCGAAAAGCAAAAGTAGAAATTTGAAGGAAAAGTGAAAGCAGGAGGTCAATAGTGAAATCAAGAATTGAATTTTAAGACAAGTGTTGATAGTAATTAAGTTAGTTAAGGTATTGTTGTTTTTTCAAATATAATTCTTAATTTTGAATTTCGACTTTTTTTTATTTTGACTAGAACCCAGCCCTAATATTCAAGATTATTGATTGAAATCAAAACAGTACCTACCGTTTTTCTCCAGATGGCCAATAAATATGAGAAGGTAGTATGTAAATACTAGCGAAGGCACATCATAATATGAGCAACCAAACATGATCTAACGAAATCTCTTGCAATGATTTCAAAAATTAACCTTTCTTTAAATTTTCAAAAAACTAAAATTTTTTCTAGTCAGCTTACTCCTGGAACCCCCTGTTTGTTATTGTAAATAAAGAGTTAACCAGTAGGAATACTTTATCGAAAAGCATGATGTGTTTTTATTTTCAAAAATTATTATGGAATTCACGTTTTCAAATATGGATTACCTGTACAAAAATTCACTATTTTTATTGAATTTGGTATACTGATTGATGGCTACTATAATTCCTATATCATCATTCCTTTCAACTCTAGAATTTTTTGATGATTTCTTGAAATTTAATTTTGACAAATTTATAGCTGAAATAACTATATTTGTCTAGTCATCTTTTTAATATCACTGAACAATCTTTAAAATTTGATTGTAACAATGCTTTACCCTGTATACCCTGTAGCTTACAGAATAAATCATATTATTTACCTACCGGCGCATACACCATTCTGTTTGCTTAGGATTTGCTTCATTACTTCCAATAATAAAGAAAAAAAGATAAATAGAAAAGGCAAGAAAATATTTTTAGCAAACTAAACTCAATCCAATATTCTTATTATTGTTTGGGGAAATTATTCGAATAGCACATAAAAATCGGTGATTTGTAAAAAAAAAATTCTCTAATTTTGTTTTGAACTGAGCAACCATGTGGTGATGTTTCCACTTAACGGACTCAACCGCGGTATTCGAGATCTGAATTCTGAACCCACTCAGAACATTTTTTAATGGATTCGGTTTTAACTTAATGGTAATTGATTATCAAATTTTATCAAACTGAAGTTATATATATTCACAGTAAGTTACTTTTATTTCAGTAAGGATAATTTTGATGATCACACAAACCTTTTAGCCGTATATACAGAGTGATTCACAGAGATGGCTCTATTAGACGTTTATGGAAAATTTATCATAATTGTTAGCTGAAAATTTACATATTGGAGTTGGAGACAATGATTTTTCTTCCTAAAATATTCTCAGATCTCTTCAACTTCCGGTTATACCGGAAACAGACTACTACTTCCTCATTTCGAATGGCACACCCAGTGTTTAATTGCATCATTGAAAAGCTTTTTTCATGACATTTTTGGAAATATGCCTTACTTTGGGTAATAACTCAACGGTTCATGAGTTAATAGGATTCTTATGAAAAAAATGGTGGCGGTGAGGAATTTTTTTTAAATTTTTAGGCAGATGCAGCTTTTTTCGAAAAAAAATTTTTTTTTCGTTAATCAGATTTGATTATACAGTTGACAAAATTGAATTGATGCTTCGATTTGAGTTATCGAGGTGAGATTTTCTCTCAGATTATCTTTTAGTCCTATTCGACGACGGAGTTCACCATAATGTGGACATCGAGATAGAAGGTGTTCTACACTTAAAAAGGTGTCACAACAGTAATCACACATAGGAGGTACATCTGATGACATCAAGTAGAAGTGTGTCAGCTTGGTGTGTGATATTCTTAATCTTCTCATAACAATTTATGTTATAAATATAATCTCAGGGAATATTTTGGGAGCTAATTGAAGCTCAAATTTTGTTTTGACGTCATTTCATTCAAATTTTAAGTTTGTTTTATAACTGTAATTTATTGGAAATAAAGGGATATTATTATTAATTAGTTGCGGTATTATTAAAGTAGCAAATGAAGTGCAGTAAGTGGCGGTATTTACTTCGTATGCCGATAGCACTCGAGTGGGATCAGAACGCCATTGAATTTTCTGATATTTTCTCTCTTCTTTTTTAACTAAGACCTGTCGATACATTTTTTCGATGTCACCTGTAAGAACAATATTATGAATACGGAAACGCAATATCACGGATATCAAGTCGTCCTGTATTGTAGGACCGACGGCTAATATGTCGTCAAGAGAAAAACCTGTAGTAGATTTTCGACTCGCAGTTCAGTCGTCATGCTTGTATTTTTCAAAACACAATGGTGCGGGTAACTAAAATCCATCCTAAGAAATACTATCTAATTTTGTCATGTGATTGAGTTTGATATATTCATCCATGAACTTCGTATATTGGTTTTTTAGATCGTTATTTTTCGCTAATTTATTTTCTAATGAATGAAATCTTACCTCAGCTGCCCTTAGTGAATCACCTAATTTTGAAATCGGTTCTTTCATGTGAAGACTTACTATGAATCTACTTGAATTATCTCGTAAAGCATTATTCACAGAACGATTCTCCAGGCGAAAATAATGTTTTTATTGGGCATTCCTCGATTTTCCAAAATATTTCAATTTGATCATTGAGATTCTAGAAGATACACGTCCCATATCACAACAAGAATTTTGAGATTGTTTATCGAGATATAAAGGCCGAAACGTGTTTTCCGTAGGCAGATTAGCTCCCAATTTTACCTGCCCCCTGCACAATAGAGTATAAAAGAAGTCATTACCTATGAGTATCTCTATGGGGTTACTAATGTTGAAATGAGTTATGAGTAATGTTATGTTTGAAGGTATTTCTAAAGATCAAATGAGATTGCGGGGATGTTCCGGTTATTTATGGAATAATGAAGCATGATAACGTTGTAAAATGAATTGAATCTAGAATGAATTTCTACAAATGTGTGAGTATCTCAATTAGGGCTGGGACTTTTTCGCCTTTTTGTATTCGAATATTCATCCATAAATTTATTCGATTATTCGAATAATTCATTCAAACAAATATTCATGCTTAATTATTCATGAGTAGTCATGAATATTCAACTATTCGTTGATTATTCAGTGATTATTCAATGATTATTCAGTGATTATTCAATGATTATTCAGTGATTATTCAGTGATTATTCAATGAATATTTAGTCAATATTCAGTGATTAAACTCATGTTTTAATGAACCAATAAACCGAGCGTTTTGATGAGTGAATATACCCTTTGCGACGTGGTATAATCGTTTTGGTGTTATGCCTCTCGCCATATACGCTCTATTAGTGTGACGTCACACACCGCCATTTTTGGTTCTCCTGTCAGTGTTCGGAATCCAAACAAATAAATTGTCATTCAAATTAGTACGATCTCGTTTTTATAATCAAATTGTCGTTTGGTAAATACAGAGATTTTTTTATCACATGACAACGTACAAAATACAATAGATCCTTAAATAGACGCAGTAAAACCTTCGCTGGGACAATACAATCTACATTCTGCATAGACCCTTTACAGGTCTAAAGGTACAAAAAGAATGATCGAGCGGATTCTGAGAACATTGAATTCTTCAAGAATACACATACTGATCAATTATACGGAATTTTCAAAAAACTTTGTTTTCTGATTCAGTTTTGTTAGGGAAGGATGTTACTTCAGTCTCAGTCGATGTGTGTACATTTTAAGACCATAGATTTAAAAGAATATAAAGATTCGTCGGTTCGCAATTCAGAATACATAAAACAATATTTGACCACTGAAATAGAGCAATGTCTAGAAATGTCAATGCATACGGAATAGGAAGGCAAGGTTACATTTACGAATGTAGAATCTTATACTATTATTATTAGAACTCTTTATTTGTAAATTCATATGTTAGAATCTTATATTCCATTTTTAAATTTTTTTATTGATGAAATCCAAATTTTATTTATTTTTCTTTGGCTGAATATCTTTTTCTACTACTATTAAACGAATAATAATTTTAATTCAATTGTATTTATCAATTTCAATATTATGTAATTTCCAGTAATTTTAATATTAATAAAACGATTTGTCCGTAGTGAATCACAAAACCTTGTTTTAATCATTCCTGAATAGTGAGTCAAGTGATCATTCAAACTTTCATTCGTAACTTCATAAATATCTAACTACTCACTGAATAGAAAACTATTCAGTGGATACTCAACTACTCACTGATTATTCATGAATAGAAAAGTAGTCATTGATTATTCAACTATTCGGTGAATACTCGACTATTCACTGATTATTCATGAATAGAAAAGTAGTCATTGATTATTCAACTATTCGGTGAATACTCGACTATTCACTGATTATTCATGAATAGAAAAGTAGTCATTGATTATTCAGTGAATATTCATGATTATTCGAATAATGCAAAATGCAATTATTCGAATAATTATTCAATGATTATTCGAATATTCAAATCATTCATTCATGATTCCCAGCCCTAATCTCAATATGATGTCGTTTGATTTATCCCGGTAACTACTAATTTGCAAGAATTAGTTTTAACTTTAGCCGATGGCATAAATTTTGGATTATGAAATAACTTTCAGAGCCGCTATGCAATAGCGTTCTACAGCCGTGTGAGTTTCCGCTTGAATCGATGATATTGACTATAACCGTTGACAAAAGGGTATGTCTATTATTCTGTGTGGAACATGATGAAATTGATTTATGCATATCCCGAATTTCCGGAATAGGCATTTCTTCGTTTTCAATTTTACCGGTAACTGATGATATTTTTGGCGATTTATTGTTGAAATGAAGAAGAGTGTTATGTAATTGGCCCCATTCACGACAATTACTTGCCAAACATCTACTTGAAAGATGGGACCAGTATTTCTTTATTTATACCTATTGGTATAGGTATAGTTTTCTTAAGCTCTCTTGAGAAGTTCTCGAGTCATTTTTCGTTTCCCGGAAAAAATAACTGACTGAGGTTGAGGTCTATGAGAAATTGTGTATTTATTCCTCCTTTAAACGCCTCGAATATATTTGAGTCAAGAGGTCAGTAGATTTCGAATAGATTGACTAATGTCGCTTCTCAGGGAAATAAAAATTGAAAATGAAAAGGTCATCGATTTATTTGTCTCAAGAATAAATCTAAAAGGCTCAATATCATTTTGTAATGAGACTATAGCAGGGATTTTTATTTTAAGTTAAATCAGCCAAAAATCACAAAAAAGAGAAAAATGTTTCGACAGAAAGGTTGATGGTTCTGATGGGGCAGTCCACTACTGCTAGATACTCTTTCATTTATTTTCCCCTTACCCCTTTTGGAGGGTAGTGTTTGGTAATTTGCTGGTTCTGATTTTGGTTTTTCAATTTAGTGGACTGTATTTTATGAATATGAAAATAGAATAGATTGGTTTTTTAATAGTTTAATGTAATAATTGGCGATGTGTATCTCGTGAAAAATTGAAATTGAATGAATAAAATGAGTGGTCCATATGTATCATTTTGATAAGGTGTACGCAGACACCGGAGTATGATACGTTGCCAGATCAACAGAAAAGAATTCAAAATTATAGTAAAATCCTAACAGGTAGGGCACAACTTGGGAATTTAAAACAAGAACGCCTGTTCTTATTGCAGATTCGTATTCCACGGCAATAATACAATACGTAAAATACGGACGTTTTCTGCTTTTTGTTTTCAGTACATGTACTGTCATTGATCATTTGGAAATGGCGAAATTATTTGTTTGGTTTAAAACAATTCCCTTTAATTAATATCGATGTATCAATAATTATTGAAAGACGATTATATGAAATCTAGAAGAAATCTCCGTCAAGACGGTTTTCTTTATGCCCAGAACTTTTTCCATTATTTCAAGAAATTGTTGTACAATTTACGACTAAAGTTTCATTCGAATGATTAATGGAACTGATACATGAAGAAATGGTCATTTCGACGGAAAATTCAAACTCTTTCTTCTTCAGCCATCTGTGACGAGTCGTGAAAAACTGTTCGTACAAAAATTTTCTAGTTTTAGCTGTAGAATATGAATCTGCAATAAAACACAGGAATTCCGATTTGAAGTTGACACCCGTGTCCCCAAAGGGGAAATTAAATGAAAGAGGTTCTGGCATAAATATTAAATTTAAAAAAAACACCTGGTATATATTCCATAAAACACTTTTGATTTCATATATTGCGCTCAAGAAATATACAATTTCTGATGAACCTTTGTCTGTTATTTTTTTGCGAATATGCAAATAACTCGAGATTAACTCAAGATAGCTTGGGAAAAGTACAACAAATGATCGTATGAATTTGGAAATACCTATGAATATGCAATGAGATGGAAGATTCAATTTGAAAGAGAAAACAGTATTTTCAGTGGAATTAGAGTCCTGTATTTAAAAAAAAAAATTTGCGGGACCCCTATCTAATTACGGCATTGATCTTGACCTAACTCAAAAATTATAAGTTTCTTTGTTTTTCTCGAGCGAAAGTTATAAATCTTAATGATTGACAGACAAATTTTAATTTAATGACTTATTCGTCATCAGAAAATCTAACCTTATCGTTTCAAATCATTATTGGTTAAAATTGTCACCTATTGTTAAAATTTAAGTTTGTTAATTGCTTCATTTCTACAGAGGGTATAAATATATTTACGAGCTTATATTTCAGGCAGTTCATTCTGAAGAGTTGTTCAGCTAGTAAGTACATTTGTGAATATTTGATTTTTTTCATTTCTTGTAGCAATGCCGAACCTTAGGAAATTTTCGGTAAGTTGATTCTTGATTGGTCTTTTATCAATTATATCCTTTTTGCTCATATAAAATAGTGCTAGTCATTCAGTATTTTGTGGTATTCAAAAATATTTTATAAAAATATTGCTGCAGGAAAGTAATAGAGGAGATTCATTTCGAATTCATCGTGCATTTAATGATGACAAACGAGACGAGAGACGACTTTCATGGAGAATCCCCCGAGCAAGTCATGGAACAGTGAATGAATCGATGATTGAGAGACGCAATTCATGGAGATACCCAAGAGAAGAAATGAACCCAACGGTCAGCATCAAGCGAAGAATTTCATATAAAATTCCAATTGAAATCAAGAAAAATTCAGATTTGAGAAAATATTGGTTACAGAGATTTTCTCTCTTCAGTCGATTTGACGATGGAATCAAGCTTGACGAGGGTAAGTTATAAATAATTTTCTTCTTATACTTTGAATTTAAGTTATATTGGCATTCTCTGATCTCACTTTTTTTTACAGAGAGTTGGTATTCCGTCACTCCGGAGTTCATCGCCAGAAAAACTGCGGAGAGATTGAAAACTAATGTGATAATTGATGGCTTTTGTGGAGCTGGAGGAAATGCCATACAGTTCGCCTTCACTTGTAACAAAGGTAAGGAAATAAAATGATATATGGTTCATATTAAAACAAAATCAATTTCAGTGATAGCAATCGACATCGACCCGAAAAAAATTGAACTGGCGAGAAATAATGCAGCAGTTTATGGTGTATTGCATAAAATCGAATTTATGGTTGGTGATTTTATTCAATTAGCTTCAGAAATCGAAGGAGATGCTGTCTTTTTGAGTCCACCATGGGGTGGTCCATCTTATATAAATGAGAAATCATACGACCTGGAAAATATGCTACAACCAGTTCCATTTTCAGAATTGGTAGAAGTCAGCAAAAAAATTTCTCCGAATATTGCCGTTTTTCTTCCTAGGAATAGTAATACCTTTGATGTAAGTACGAATAATGTTTTTGTATTCAGATTTTTTTTTAACGAATAATTTGATATCATGATGAATTGTTTTTACATATTATTATTAATATTGCATTGCAGTTGGCGGTTAAACCAATTGACTGCTATGTCACAACTGATGAATTAAAGATATTTTACTCTTAAAGATATTTACACTTGTTGCATTTACCGCACTATTGTCCATAGAATTCCATCTGTCCATTACACAGTTAGTGAGGAAATTTTTCCGCATGTTCGGATTCAAAAGTCCAATGATAAAAATAATATAATAATAATAATAATAAATTATTTGAAAAACCATAGGATATTCATGATTGGTTTTCTATTTCAGATGGAAAAATATGCAGGAAAAAATGGATTAGTGAAAATTGAAAAAAATTTCATGGATAAAAGATTAGTAGGTGTTACAGTATATTTTAATGACATTGTAAAAAAAATGGAGACCACGGGAACATAAGCGGAGTGTAGGAAGACCACCAAAACGCTGGTTGGATGATATTAAAACAAAGGTCGGACGATGTTGGCACCGTTTGGCTCAAGATAGGGAAAATTGGAAAATTCAGGGGGCGGCCTATGTCCAGGAGTGGATGCAGACAGGCTGTTGAAGAAGAAGAAGAAGATTGTAAAATATGATAAGTGTAGAAATAAATGATACAAAAAAATTTGATAATTTTATTGAAAAATCCTTTCATTTTCAGAACTATAGGTATTTTGCCTGCGACATCTTCAAGATAGAACACACAATTCCGAATGTTCGAAATCTTCGTAGATTCCGGATAATAAAATCTACAGCACATTCTATATCTCCCATAGCCTCAGATTCTTTACTAAATTTTCAACTTCAAATCAATTATGAAAATTAATTCGAGGTTAAACAATTTCAAAATGAGAATAAATAACTTCAATATGTTTAGCACAAGCAAATGCGGAATAAACATCTTCAACATGAGAATGAAGATTATTTTTTCTATCAATGATAAAAAAAAGAATAATAACACTTTTTGTAGTTTTTTTGGTCAAAGAGAAAAAAAAAAGATCTTTGGAAGGAATTGATCAAGGAAGTGATATCGGTACCTTACTGTTCATAATATATCTAAATGATCTGGGAAGGTTCATAGAGAAGAATCAAAGGTTTCGTTATTTGATACAAACAGATCTAAAAAAGAAAAATCAAATATAATGAAGTTGTCACAATCTCTTTATGAATTGTCAAAAGCAGTCAAATTTCTAGAGATTCATATCGACCAATTTCTAAATTGGCGCAAACATACGGAAATTTTGTCAAAAATTTGAGTAGAATTTGTTTTGCATTGAGATCTTTCAAACTATGTAAATAAAACCTCTGTGTTGTTGTTGTGTACTTTGGAAATTTTGAAGTCACTCTTAGGTATGGAATTATGTTTTGGGGAACTAATAAAAACTTGGAAACAATATTTTCAATTCAAAAAAGAGCTTTTCGTATTGTTTTTAAATTAGGTTTCAGGGAATCCTGTAGAGGAAAATTTAGAATTAAGAATATTTTTACAGTATTTGGTTTTTTACTTGTTTGAGTGTTTGCTATTCATACATAAAAATAGGCACAGTTCATACAATGAAATATCAGATACACATAGTACAAGAACATTTGATATAATATATCCAGCTCATAGATAATCTTTAACGGAGAAATATCCAACATATATGAGTTAGAGTATTTAATAAGCTGCCTAGGGAAATAAAACAGATTTCAGACTATAAAGTTTTCAGAAACATAACAAAGCATATGCTTATCGTGTTAGAACCATATAATCTCAGGGAATATTTTGGGAGCTAATTGAAGCTCAAATTTTGTTTTGACGTCATTTCATTCAAATTTTAAGTTTGTTTTATAACTGTAATTTATTGGAAATAAAGGGATATTATTATTAATTAATTGCGGTATTAATAAAGCAGCAAATGAAGTGCAGTAAGTGGCGGTATTTACTTCGTATGCCGATAGCACTTGAGTGGGATCAGAACGCCATAGAATTTTCTGATATTTTCTCTCTTCTTTTTTAACTAAGACCTGTCTATAAATTTTTTCGATGTCTCCTGTAAAAACAATAATATGAATACGGAAACGCAATATCACGGATATCATGTCGTCCTGTATTGTAGGACCGACGGCTAATATGTCGTCAAGAGAAAAACCTGTAGTAGATTTTCGACTCGCAGTTCAGTCGTCATGCTTGTATTTTTCAAAACACAATGGTGCGGTAACTAAAATCCATCCTCAGAAATACTATCTAATTTTATCATGTGATTGAGTTTGATATATTCATCCATGAACTTCGTATATTGGTTTTTTAGATCGTTATTTTTTGCTAATTTATTTTCTAATGAATGAAATCTTATCTCAGCTGCCATTAGTGAATCACCTAATTTTAAAATCGGTTCTTTCATATGAAGACTTACTATGAATCTACTTGAATTATCTCGTAAAGCATTATTTTCGAAATGTTCTTCACAGAACGATTCTTCAGGCGAAAATAATGTTTTTATTGGGCATTCCTCGATTTTCCAAAATATTTCAATTTGATCATTGAGATTCTTAGAAGATACACGTCCCATATTACAACAAGAATTTTGATTTTGTTTATCGAGATAAAAAGGCCCCGAAATAACCCAACCGAAACGTGTTTTCCGTAGGCAGATTAGCTCCCAATTTCACCTGCCCCCTGCACAATAGAGTATAAAACAGGTCATTCCCTATGAGTATCACTATAGGGTTAATAATGTTGAAATGAGGATCTAATAATGTTATGTTTGACGGTAATTCTAAAGATCAAATGAGATTGCGGGGATGTTCCGGTTATTTATGGAATTATGAAGCATGATAACGTTGTAAAACGAATTGAATCTAGAATGAATTTCTACAAATGTTGAGTATCTGAATATGATGTCGTTTGATTTATCCCGTTAACCACTAATTTGCAAGAATTAGTTTTAACTTTAGCCGATAGCATGAATTTTGGGTTATGAAATAACTTTCAGAGCCGCTATGTAATAGCGTTCTACAGCCGTGTGAGTTTCCGCTTGAATCGATGATATTGACTATAACCGTTGACAAAAGGGTATGTCTATTATTCTGTGTGGAACATGATGAAATTGATTTATGCATATCCCGAATTTCCGGAATAGGCATTTCTTCGTTTTCAATGTTACCGGTAACTGATGATATTTTTGGCGATTTATTGTTGAAATGAAGAAGAGTGTTATGTAATTGGCCCCATTTACGACAATTACTTGCCAAACATCTACTTGAAAGATGGGACCAGTATTTCTTTATTTATACCTATTGGTATAGGTATAGTTTTCTTAAGCTCTCTTGAGTAGTTCTCGAGTCATTTTTCGTTTGTCGGAAAAAATAACTGACTGAGTTCTATGAGAAATTGTGTATTTATTCCTCCTTTAAACGCTTCGAATATATTTGAGTCAGGAGGTCAGTAGATTTTGAATAGATTGACTAATGTCGCTTCACAGGGAAATAAAAATTGAAAATGAAAAGGTCATCGATTTATTTGTCACAAGAATAAATCTAAAAGGCTCAATATCATTTTGTAATGAGACTATAGCAGGGATTTTTATTTTAAGGTAAATCAGCCAAAAATCACAAAAAAGAGAAAAATGTTTCGACAGAAAGGTTGATGGTTCTGATGGGGCAGTCCACTACTGCTAGATACTCTTTCATTTATTTTCCCCTTACCCCTTATGGAGGGTAGTGTTTGGTAATTTGCTGGTTCTGATTTTGGTTTTTTAATTTAGTGGACTGTATTTTATGAATATGAAAATAGAATAGATTTGTTTTTTAATAGTTTAATGTTTAATGTTATAATTGGCGATGTGTATCTCGTGAAAAATTGAAATTGAATGAATAAAATGAGTGGTCCATATCTATCATTTTGATAAGGTGTACGCAGACACCGGAGTATGATACGTTGCCAGATCAACAGAAAAGAATTCAAAATTATAGTAAAATCCTAACATAGCCCCTCCTTTGAAGGACTCCTTCAAAACTGAAAAATGGTAAGAAGAAAGAATAGTGCATTTACACAAATTTGAAAATGAAATCAATTCATGTTATATGACATTGTCCAAATATATAACCACATCAAATGTCAATGGAATCTTGTAGAGTTAAAGGGCACAAATGTCGCACAGATCTTGTCACTACACCATTTAGAGTACAAAGTTCTGCTATTCGGGATACACCATCTTTTCCGTCGAACAGTCTTACTACTCGTCCTGTAGGCCATTTACGGAGTGGTTGATGATCATTTTTTATAAGGACCAATGTACCAATATCCAGTTTCATTGGTTCGGTTTTCCATTTGTATTGCTGGTGCAGTTGTGAAATATAATTTTTGGAAAATTGATGCCAGAATCGCTGATACATTTGTTGAATGTGCTGGATCTTGTAAGTTTGTAAGTCTTTGTGTCTGTCCAATCATAGTCAGGAATAGAGGTAATTATGCGTCCTATGAGGAAATGGGAAGGAGAGAGGGGTGAAAAATCATTTGGGTCATTCGACATTGCAAATAATGGACGTGAATTCAATATACCCTCTATTTGAATTACTAATGTATTGAACTCTTCAAAATTAACAGTATTGTTTAAAAGCGTTCTTTTAAGATGAAATGTTGTACTTTTTACTGCACTTTCCCATAATCCGCCGTGATTAGGTGTATATGGTGGAATGAATTTGCATTTTGTATTTGAAATAGATGTTGAATCAACGATAGTCCTCTGTGCCCTGAACAGAAAATTGCCCAATTCGCGTAATTGATTACTTGCTCCAACAAAAGTGCTACCTGATAAAATTAGGCTGGAAGAATTATTGGAGGTAACTTACTACAAGGAAATGAAACGCACTCGTTGAGACACAACTTAAAACTAACTTTATTTAACAATGTGGCCAAGATGGAAGATGGTGGCCACTTTACATATATTCAACATAGGTGGCGTTAGTAGGTTCACACGGTGTACAAAATAGTGATTTACTACCAACACCCCCACTAAATCAATATTTAATTTACATCAAATAAATCTAATTCCCTTTTGAGATTATCTGTTTCCTTATCACAGTTGGAAAAAATGAAGAAATCATCTACATATAATGCTATCATTACTTTAACATTAATATTATTCTTCAAAAAAAGACATGGTTCATAATTAGATTTGACGAAGCCTAAAGAAAGTAAAATTTTTTCAACTTTTTCATACCATACTCTGGATGACTGTTTTAGACCATAAATTGCCCGTTTCAATTTGAGCACTTTATTTGAATGAACAATTTTGTCGAAACCTTCAGGTTGTAACATGTATACCGTTTCTCTTTGAAAGGGTCACTGGCAATAAATTGAGTATTTTAGTAAATTAGTTTATAGTTGTAAAAAATGGATGGTTATTGAGCTAAAGCGGTTTTTCAATTTTTCAGAAAATCCCTAATTTGTTTCGAAAAAGAATTATTGATGTAAAAACTATCCGAAAATTCAAGTGACCTCAACTTTTTTTTTGGAAATTACTTCGAATCAGTTTGTATTATCTACTCAAAAAAACTTGAGTGAACATGGCGTAGAAATAACGTATAGTTCATTCAAGAGTTATTGACATCAAAGTAGGCCCTTTATTTCAGGTTACAAAAATAGCACTAAAAATTGCTGTGGTTCATCAAAGAAATATTCAATTTTTATATATCCATCATATTAGTATCCGAAAGATCCAAAATTTTTGAAATTACAAAGAGACGCATACAGGTATGATTTCATAAAGTGGAATTCAGATAAAAAAAACGTAAAAAGAAATATAGTGAAATGTTTAAATATTTAAAAACCGAAAAGCAAAAGTAGAAATTTGAAGGAAAAGTGAAAGCAGGAGGTCAATAGTGAAATCAAGAATTGAATTTTAAGACAAGTGTTGATAGTAATTAAGTTAGTTAAGGTATTGTTGTTTTTTCAAATATAATTCTTAATTCTTAATTTTGAATTTCGACTTTTTTTTATTTTGACTAGAACCCAGCCCTAATATTCAAGATTATTGATTGAAATCAAAACAGTACCTACCGTTTTTCTCCAGATGGCCAATAAATATGAGAAGGTAGTATGTAAATACTAGCGAAGGCACATCATAATATGAGCAACCAAACATGATCTAACGAAATCTCTTGCAATGATTTCAAAAATTAACCTTTCTTTAAATTTTCAAAAAACTAAAATTTTTTCTAGTCAGCTTACTCCTGGAACCCCCTGTTTGTTATTGTAAATAAAGAGTTAACCAGTAGGAATACTTTATCGAAAAGCATGATGTGTTTTTATTTTCAAAAATTATTATGGAATTCACGTTTTCAAATATGGATTACCTGTACAAAAATTCACTATTTTTATTGAATTTGGTATACTGATTGATGGCTACTATAATTCCTATATCATCATTCCTTTCAACTCTAGAATTTTTTGATGATTTCTTGAAATTTAATTTTGACAAATTTATAGCTGAAATAACTATATTTGTCTAGTCATCTTTTTAATATCACTGAACAATCTTTAAAATTTGATTGTAACAATGCTTTACCCTGTATACCCTGTAGCTTACAGAATAAATCATATTATTTACCTACCGGCGCATACACCATTCTGTTTGCTTAGGATTTGCTTCATTACTTCCAATAATAAAGAAAAAAAGATAAATAGAAAAGGCAAGAAAATATTTTTAGCAAACTAAACTCAATCCAATATTCTTATTATTGTTTGGGGAAATTATTCGAATAGCACATAAAAATCGGTGATTTGTAAAAAAAAAATTCTCTAATTTTGTTTTGAACTGAGCAACCATGTGGTGATGTTTCCACTTAACGGACTCAACCGCGGTATTCGAGATCTGAATTCTGAACCCACTCAGAACATTTTTTAATGGATTCGGTTTTAACTTAATGGTAATTGATTATCAAATTTTATCAAACTGAAGTTATATATATTCACAGTAAGTTACTTTTATTTCAGTAAGGATAATTTTGATGATCACACAAACCTTTTAGCCGTATATACAGAGTGATTCACAGAGATGGCTCTATTAGACGTTTATGGAAAATTTATCATAATTGTTAGCTGAAAATTTACATATTGGAGTTGGAGACAATGATTTTTCTTCCTAAAATATTCTCAGATCTCTTCAACTTCCGGTTATACCGGAAACAGACTACTACTTCCTCATTTCGAATGGCACACCCAGTGTTTAATTGCATCATTGAAAAGCTTTTTTCATGACATTTTTGGAAATATGCCTTACTTTGGGTAATAACTCAACGGTTCATGAGTTAATAGGATTCTTATGAAAAAAATGGTGGCGGTGAGGAATTTTTTTTAAATTTTTAGGCAGATGCAGCTTTTTTCGAAAAAAAATTTTTTTTTCGTTAATCAGATTTGATTATACAGTTGACAAAATTGAATTGATGCTTCGATTTGAGTTATCGAGGTGAGATTTTCTCTCAGATTATCTTTTAGTCCTATTCGACGACGGAGTTCACCATAATGTGGACATCGAGATAGAAGGTGTTCTACACTTAAAAAGGTGTCACAACAGTAATCACACATAGGAGGTACATCTGATGACATCAAGTAGAAGTGTGTCAGCTTGGTGTGTGATATTCTTAATCTTCTCATAACAATTTATGTTATAAATATAATCTCAGGGAATATTTTGGGAGCTAATTGAAGCTCAAATTTTGTTTTGACGTCATTTCATTCAAATTTTAAGTTTGTTTTATAACTGTAATTTATTGGAAATAAAGGGATATTATTATTAATTAGTTGCGGTATTATTAAAGTAGCAAATGAAGTGCAGTAAGTGGCGGTATTTACTTCGTATGCCGATAGCACTCGAGTGGGATCAGAACGCCATTGAATTTTCTGATATTTTCTCTCTTCTTTTTTAACTAAGACCTGTCGATACATTTTTTCGATGTCACCTGTAAGAACAATATTATGAATACGGAAACGCAATATCACGGATATCAAGTCGTCCTGTATTGTAGGACCGACGGCTAATATGTCGTCAAGAGAAAAACCTGTAGTAGATTTTCGACTCGCAGTTCAGTCGTCATGCTTGTATTTTTCAAAACACAATGGTGCGGTAACTAAAATCCATCCTAAGAAATACTATCTAATTTTGTCATGTGATTGAGTTTGATATATTCATCCATGAACTTCGTATATTGGTTTTTTAGATCGTTATTTTTCGCTAATTTATTTTCTAATGAATGAAATCTTACCTCAGCTGCCCTTAGTGAATCACCTAATTTTGAAATCGGTTCTTTCATGTGAAGACTTACTATGAATCTACTTGAATTATCTCGTAAAGCATTATTCACAGAACGATTCTCCAGGCGAAAATAATGTTTTTATTGGGCATTCCTCGATTTTCCAAAATATTTCAATTTGATCATTGAGATTCTAGAAGATACACGTCCCATATCACAACAAGAATTTTGAGATTGTTTATCGAGATATAAAGGCCGAAACGTGTTTTCCGTAGGCAGATTAGCTCCCAATTTTACCTGCCCCCTGCACAATAGAGTATGAAAGAAGTCATTACCTATGAGTATCTCTATGGGGTTACTAATGTTGAAATGAGTTATGAGTAATGTTATGTTTGAAGGTATTTCTAAAGATCAAATGAGATTGCGGGGATGTTCCGGTTATTTATGGAATAATGAAGCATGATAACGTTGTAAAATGAATTGAATCTAGAATGAATTTCTACAAATGTGTGAGTATCTCAATTAGGGCTGGGACTTTTTCGCCTTTTTGTATTCGAATATTCATCCATAAATTTATTCGATTATTCGAATAATTCATTCAAACAAATATTCATGCTTAATTATTCATGAGTAGTCATGAATATTCAACTATTCGTTGATTATTCAATGATTATTCAGTGATTATTCAATGATTATTCAGTGATTATTCAATGATTATTCAGTGATTATTCAGTGATTATTCAATGAATATTTAGTCAATATTCAGTGATTAAACTCATGTTTTAATGAACCAATAAACCGAGCGTTTTGATGAGTGAATATACCCTTTGCGACGTGGTATAATCGTTTTGGTGTTATGCCTCTCGCCATATACGCTCTATTAGTGTGACGTCACACACCGCCATTTTTGGTTCTCCTGTCAGTGTTCGGAATCCAAACAAATAAATTGTCATTCAAATTAGTACGATCTCGTTTTTATAATCAAATTGTCGTTTGGTAAATACAGAGATTTTTTTATCACATGACAACGTACAAAATACAATAGATCCTTAAATAGACGCAGTAAAACCTTCGCTGGGACAATACAATCTACATTCTGCATAGACCCTTTACAGGTCTAAAGGTACAAAAAGAATGATCGAGCGGATTCTGAGAACATTGAATTCTTCAAGAATACACATACTGATCAATTATACGGAATTTTCAAAAAACTTTGTTTTCTGATTCAGTTTTGTTAGGGAAGGATGTTACTTCAGTCTCAGTCGATGTGTGTACATTTTAAGACCATAGATTTAAAAGAATATAAAGATTCGTCGGTTCGCAATTCAGAATACATAAAACAATATTTGACCACTGAAATAGAGCAATGTCTAGAAATGTCAATGCATACGGAATAGGAAGGCAAGGTTACATTTACGAATGTAGAATCTTATACTATTATTATTAGAACTCTTTATTTGTAAATTCATATGTTAGAATCTTATATTCCATTTTTAAATTTTTTTATTGATGAAATCCAAATTTTATTTATTTTTCTTTGGCTGAATATCTTTTTCTACTACTATTAAACGAATAATAATTTTAATTCAATTGTATTTATCAATTTCAATATTATGTAATTTCCAGTAATTTTAATATTAATAAAACGATTTGTCCGTAGTGAATCACAAAACCTTGTTTTAATCATTCCTGAATAGTGAGTCAAGTGATCATTCAAACTTTCATTCGTAACTTCATAAATATCTAACTACTCACTGAATAGAAAACTATTCAGTGGATACTCAACTACTCACTGATTATTCATGAATAGAAAAGTAGTCATTGATTATTCAACTATTCGGTGAATACTCGACTATTCACTGATTATTCATGAATAGAAAAGTAGTCATTGATTATTCAACTATTCGGTGAATACTCGACTATTCACTGATTATTCATGAATAGAAAAGTAGTCATTGATTATTCAGTGAATATTCATGATTATTCGAATAATGCAAAATGCAATTATTCGAATAATTATTCAATGATTATTCGAATATTCAAATCATTCATTCATGATTCCCAGCCCTAATCTCAATATGATGTCGTTTGATTTATCCCGGTAACTACTAATTTGCAAGAATTAGTTTTAACTTTAGCCGATGGCATAAATTTTGGATTATGAAATAACTTTCAGAGCCGCTATGCAATAGCGTTCTACAGCCGTGTGAGTTTCCGCTTGAATCGATGATATTGACTATAACCGTTGACAAAAGGGTATGTCTATTATTCTGTGTGGAACATGATGAAATTGATTTATGCATATCCCGAATTTCCGGAATAGGCATTTCTTCGTTTTCAATTTTACCGGTAACTGATGATATTTTTGGCGATTTATTGTTGAAATGAAGAAGAGTGTTATGTAATTGGCCCCATTCACGACAATTACTTGCCAAACATCTACTTGAAAGATGGGACCAGTATTTCTTTATTTATACCTATTGGTATAGGTATAGTTTTCTTAAGCTCTCTTGAGAAGTTCTCGAGTCATTTTTCGTTTCCCGGAAAAAATAACTGACTGAGGTTGAGGTCTATGAGAAATTGTGTATTTATTCCTCCTTTAAACGCTTCGAATATATTTGAGTCAAGAGGTCAGTAGATTTCGAATAGATTGACTAATGTCGCTTCTCAGGGAAATAAAAATTGAAAATGAAAAGGTCATCGATTTATTTGTCTCAAGAATAAATCTAAAAGGCTCAATATCATTTTGTAATGAGACTATAGCAGGGATTTTTATTTTAAGTTAAATCAGCCAAAAATCACAAAAAAGAGAAAAATGTTTCGACAGAAAGGTTGATGGTTCTGATGGGGCAGTCCACTACTGCTAGATACTCTTTCATTTATTTTCCCCTTACCCCTTTTGGAGGGTAGTGTTTGGTAATTTGCTGGTTCTGATTTTGGTTTTTCAATTTAGTGGACTGTATTTTATGAATATGAAAATAGAATAGATTGGTTTTTTAATAGTTTAATGTAATAATTGGCGATGTGTATCTCGTGAAAAATTGAAATTGAATGAATAAAATAAGTGGTCCATATGTATCATTTTGATAAGGTGTACGCAGACACCGGAGTATGATACGTTGCCAGATCAACAGAAAAGAATTCAAAATTATAGTAAAATCCTAACAGGTAGGGCACAACTTGGGAATTTAAAACAAGAACGCCTGTTCTTATTGCAGATTCGTATTCCACGGCAATAATACAATACGTAAAATACGGACGTTTTCTGCTTTTTGTTTTCAGTACATGTACTGTCATTGATCATTTGGAAATGGCGAAATTATTTGTTTGGTTTAAAACAATTCCCTTTAATTAATATCGATGTATCAATAATTATTGAAAGACGATTATATGAAATCTAGAAGAAATCTCCGTCAAGACGGTTTTCTTTATGCCCAGAACTTTTTCCATTATTTCAAGAAATTGTTGTACAATTTACGACTAAAGTTTCATTCGAATGATTAATGGAACTGATACATGAAGAAATGGTCATTTCGACGGAAAATTCAAACTCTTTCTTCTTCAGCCATCTGTGACGAGTCGTGAAAAACTGTTCGTACAAAAATTTTCTAGTTTTAGCTGTAGAATATGAATCTGCAATAAAACACAGGAATTCCGATTTGAAGTTGACACCCGTGTCCCCAAAGGGGAAATTAAATGAAAGAGGTTCTGGCATAAATATTAAATTTAAAAAAAACACCTGGTATATATTCCATAAAACACTTTTGATTTCATATATTGCGCTCAAGAAATATACAATTTCTGATGAACCTTTGTCTGTTATTTTTTTGCGAATATGCAAATAACTCGAGATTAACTCAAGATAGCTTGGGAAAAGTACAACAAATGATCGTATGAATTTGGAAATACCTATGAATATGCAATGAGATAGAAGATTCAATTTGAAAGAGAAAACAGTATTTTCAGTGGAATTAGAGTCCTGTATTTAAAAAAAAAAAATTGCGGGACCCCTATCTAATTACGGCATTGATCTTGACCTAACTCAAAAATTATAAGTTTCTTTGTTTTTCTCGAGCGAAAGTTATAAATCTTAATGATTGACAGACAAATTTTAATTTAATGACTTATTCGTCATCAGAAAATCTAACCTTATCGTTTCAAATCATTATTGGTTAAAATTGTCACCTATTGTTAAAATTTAAGTTTGTTAATTGCTTCATTTCTACAGAGGGTATAAATATATTTACGAGCTTATATTTCAGGCAGTTCATTCTGAAGAGTTGTTCAGCTAGTAAGTACATTTGTGAATATTTGATTTTTTTCATTTCTTGTAGCAATGCCGAACCTTAGGAAATTTTCGGTAAGTTGATTCTTGATTGGTCTTTTATCAATTATATCCTTTTTGCTCATATAAAATAGTGCTAGTCATTCAGTATTTTGTGGTATTCAAAAATATTTTATAAAAATATTGCTGCAGGAAAGTAATAGAGGAGATTCATTTCGAATTCATCGTGCATTTAATGATGACAAACGAGACGAGAGACGACTTTCATGGAGAATCCCCCGAGCAAGTCATGGAACAGTGAATGAATCGATGATTGAGAGACGCAATTCATGGAGATACCCAAGAGAAGAAATGAACCCAACGGTCAGCATCAAGCGAAGAATTTCATATAAAATTCCAATTGAAATCAAGAAAAATTCAGATTTGAGAAAATATTGGTTACAGAGATTTTCTCTCTTCAGTCGATTTGACGATGGAATCAAGCTTGACGAGGGTAAGTTATAAATAATTTTCTTCTTATACTTTGAATTTAAGTTATATTGGCATTCTCTGATCTCACTTTTTTTTACAGAGAGTTGGTATTCCGTCACTCCGGAGTTCATCGCCAGAAAAACTGCGGAGAGATTGAAAACTAATGTGATAATTGATGGCTTTTGTGGAGCTGGAGGAAATGCCATACAGTTCGCCTTCACTTGTAACAAAGGTAAGGAAATAAAATGATATATGGTTCATATTAAAACAAAATCAATTTCAGTGATAGCAATCGACATCGACCCGAAAAAAATTGAACTGGCGAGAAATAATGCAGCAGTTTATGGTGTATTGCATAAAATCGAATTTATGGTTGGTGATTTTATTCAATTAGCTTCAGAAATCGAAGGAGATGCTGTCTTTTTGAGTCCACCATGGGGTGGTCCATCTTATATAAATGAGAAATCATACGACCTGGAAAATATGCTACAACCAGTTCCATTTTCAGAATTGGTAGAAGTCAGCAAAAAAATTTCTCCGAATATTGCCGTTTTTCTTCCTAGGAATAGTAATACCTTTGATGTAAGTACGAATAATGTTTTTGTATTCAGATTTTTTTTTAACGAATAATTTGATATCATGATGAATTGTTTTTACATATTATTATTAATATTGCATTGCAGTTGGCGGTTAAACCAATTGACTGCTATGTCACAACTGATGAATTAAAGATATTTTACTCTTAAAGATATTTACACTTGTTGCATTTACCGCACTATTGTCCATAGAATTCCATCTGTCCATTACACAGTTAGTGAGGAAATTTTTCCGCATGTTCGGATTCAAAAGTCCAATGATAAAAATAATATAATAATAATAATAATAAATTATTTGAAAAACCATAGGATATTTATGATTGGTTTTCTATTTCAGATGGAAAAATATGCAGGAAAAAATGGATTAGTGAAAATTGAAAAAAATTTCATGGATAAAAGATTAGTAGGTGTTACAGTATATTTTAATGACATTGTAAAAAAAATGGAGACCACGGGAACATAAGCGGAGTGTAGGAAGACCACCAAAACGCTGGTTGGATGATATTAAAACAAAGGTCGGACGATGTTGGCACCGTTTGGCTCAAGATAGGGAAAATTGGAAAATTCAGGGGGCGGCCTATGTCCAGGAGTGGATGCAGACAGGCTGTTGAAGAAGAAGAAGAAGATTGTAAAATATGATAAGTGTAGAAATAAATGATACAAAAAAATTTGATAATTTTATTGAAAAATCCTTTCATTTTCAGAACTATAGGTATTTTGCCTGCGACATCTTCAAGATAGAACACACAATTCCGAATGTTCGAAATCTTCGTAGATTCCGGATAATAAAATCTACAGCACATTCTATATCTCCCATAGCCTCAGATTCTTTACTAAATTTTCAACTTCAAATCAATTATGAAAATTAATTCGAGGTTAAACAATTTCAAAATGAGAATAAATAACTTCAATATGTTTAGCACAAGCAAATGCGGAATAAACATCTTCAACATGAGAATGAAGATTATTTTTTCTATCAATGATAAAAAAAAGAATAATAACACTTTTTGTAGTTTTTTTGGTCAAAGAGAAAAAAAAAAGATCTTTGGAAGGAATTGATCAAGGAAGTGATATCGGTACCTTACTGTTCATAATATATCTAAATGATCTGGGAAGGTTCATAGAGAAGAATCAAAGGTTTCGTTATTTGATACAAACTGATCTAAAAAAGAAAAATCAAATATAATGAAGTTGTCACAATCTCATTATGAATTGTCAAAAGCAGTCAAATTTCTAGAGATTCATGTCGACCAATTTCTAAATTGGCGCAAACATACGGAAATTTTGTCAAAAATTTGAGTAGAATTTGTTTTGCATTGCGATCTTTCAAACTATGTAAATAAAACCTCTGTGTTGTTGTTGTGTACTTTGGAAATTTTGAAGTCACTCTTAGGTATGGAATTATGTTTTGGGGAACTAATAAAAACTTGGAAACAATATTTTCAATTCAAAAAAGAGCTTTTCGTATTGTTTTTAAATTAGGTTTCAGGGAATCCTGTAGAGGAAAATTTAGAATTAAGAATATTTTTACAGTATTTGGTTTTTTACTTGTTTGAGTGTTTGCTATTCATACATAAAAATAGGCACAGTTTATACAATGAAATATCAGATACACATAGTACAAGAACATTTGATATAATATATCCAGCTCATAGATAATCTTTAACGGAGAAATATCCAACATATATGAGTTAGAGTATTTAATAAGCTGCCTAGGGAAATAAAACAGATTTCAGACTATAAAGTTTTCAGAAACATAACAAAGCATATGCTTATCGTGTTAGAACCATATAATCTCAGGGAATATTTTGGGAGCTAATTGAAGCTCAAATTTTGTTTTGACGTCATTTCATTCAAATTTTAAGTTTGTTTTATAACTGTAATTTATTGGAAATAAAGGGATATTATTATTAATTAATTGCGGTATTAATAAAGCAGCAAATGAAGTGCAGTAAGTGGCGGTATTTACTTCGTATGCCGATAGCACTTGAGTGGGATCAGAACGCCATAGAATTTTCTGATATTTTCTCTCTTCTTTTTTAACTAAGACCTGTCTATAAATTTTTTCGATGTCTCCTGTAAAAACAATAATATGAATACGGAAACGCAATATCACGGATATCATGTCGTCCTGTATTGTAGGACCGACGGCTAATATGTCGTCAAGAGAAAAACCTGTAGTAGATTTTCGACTCGCAGTTCAGTCGTCATGCTTGTATTTTTCAAAACACAATGGTGCGGTAACTAAAATCCATCCTCAGAAATACTATCTAATTTTATCATGTGATTGAGTTTGATATATTCATCCATGAACTTCGTATATTGGTTTTTTAGATCGTTATTTTTTGCTAATTTATTTTCTAATGAATGAAATCTTATCTCAGCTGCCATTAGTGAATCACCTAATTTTAAAATCGGTTCTTTCATATGAAGACTTACTATGAATCTACTTGAATTATCTCGTAAAGCATTATTTTCGAAATGTTCTTCACAGAACGATTCTTCAGGCGAAAATAATGTTTTTATTGGGCATTCCTCGATTTTCCAAAATATTTCAATTTGATCATTGAGATTCTTAGAAGATACACGTCCCATATTACAACAAGAATTTTGATTTTGTTTATCGAGATAAAAAGGCCCCGAAATAACCCAACCGAAACGTGTTTTCCGTAGGCAGATTAGCTCCCAATTTCACCTGCCCCCTGCACAATAGAGTATAAAACAGGTCATTCCCTATGAGTATCACTATAGGGTTAATAATGTTGAAATGAGGATCTAATAATGTTATGTTTGACGGTAATTCTAAAGATCAAATGAGATTGCGGGGATGTTCCGGTTATTTATGGAATTATGAAGCATGATAACGTTGTAAAACGAATTGAATCTAGAATGAATTTCTACAAATGTTGAGTATCTGAATATGATGTCGTTTGATTTATCCCGTTAACCACTAATTTGCAAGAATTAGTTTTAACTTTAGCCGATAGCATGAATTTTGGGTTATGAAATAACTTTCAGAGCCGCTATGTAATAGCGTTCTACAGCCGTGTGAGTTTCCGCTTGAATCGATGATATTGACTATAACCGTTGACAAAAGGGTATGTCTATTATTCTGTGTGGAACATGATGAAATTGATTTATGCATATCCCGAATTTCCGGAATAGGCATTTCTTCGTTTTCAATGTTACCGGTAACTGATGATATTTTTGGCGATTTATTGTTGAAATGAAGAAGAGTGTTATGTAATTGGCCCCATTTACGACAATTACTTGCCAAACATCTACTTGAAAGATGGGACCAGTATTTCTTTATTTATACCTATTGGTATAGGTATAGTTTTCTTAAGCTCTCTTGAGTAGTTCTCGAGTCATTTTTCGTTTGTCGGAAAAAATAACTGACTGAGTTCTATGAGAAATTGTGTATTTATTCCTCCTTTAAACGCTTCGAATATATTTGAGTCAGGAGGTCAGTAGATTTTGAATAGATTGACTAATGTCGCTTCACAGGGAAATAAAAATTGAAAATGAAAAGGTCATCGATTTATTTGTCACAAGAATAAATCTAAAAGGCTCAATATCATTTTGTAATGAGACTATAGCAGGGATTTTTATTTTAAGGTAAATCAGCCAAAAATCACAAAAAAGAGAAAAATGTTTCGACAGAAAGGTTGATGGTTCTGATGGGGCAGTCCACTACTGCTAGATACTCTTTCATTTATTTTCCCCTTACCCCTTATGGAGGGTAGTGTTTGGTAATTTGCTGGTTCTGATTTTGGTTTTTTAATTTAGTGGACTGTATTTTATGAATATGAAAATAGAATAGATTTGTTTTTTAATAGTTTAATGTTTAATGTTATAATTGGCGATGTGTATCTCGTGAAAAATTGAAATTGAATGAATAAAATGAGTGGTCCATATCTATCATTTTGATAAGGTGTACGCAGACACCGGAGTATGATACGTTGCCAGATCAACAGAAAAGAATTCAAAATTATAGTAAAATCCTAACATAGCCCCTCCTTTGAAGGACTCCTTCAAAACTGAAAAATGGTAAGAAGAAAGAATAGTGCATTTACACAAATTTGAAAATGAAATCAATTCATGTTATATGACATTGTCCAAATATATAACCACATCAAATGTCAATGGAATCTTGTAGAGTTAAAGGGCACAAATGTCGCACAGATCTTGTCACTACACCATTTAGAGTACAAAGTTCTGCTATTCGGGATACACCATCTTTTCCGTCGAACAGTCTTACTACTCGTCCTGTAGGCCATTTACGGGGTGGTTGATGATCATTTTTTATAAGGACCAATGTACCAATATCCAGTTTCATTGGTTCGGTTTTCCATTTGTATTGCTGGTGCAGTTGTGAAATATAATTTTTGGAAAATTGATGCCAGAATCGCTGATACATTTGTTGAATGTGCTGGATCTTGTAAGTTTGTAAGTCTTTGTGTCTGTCCAATCATAGTCAGGAATAGAGGTAATTATGCGTCCTATGAGGAAATGGGAAGGAGAGAGGGGTGAAAAATCATTTGGGTCATTCGACATTGCAAATAATGGACGTGAATTCAATATACCCTCTATTTGAATTACTAATGTATTGAACTCTTCAAAATTAACAGTATTGTTTAAAAGCGTTCTTTTAAGATGAAATGTTGTACTTTTTACTGCACTTTCCCATAATCCGCCGTGATTAGGTGTATATGGTGGAATGAATTTGCATTTTGTATTTGAAATAGATGTTGAATCAACGATAGTCCTCTGTGCCCTGAACAGAAAATTGCCCAATTCGCGTAATTGATTACTTGCTCCAACAAAAGTGCTACCTGATAAAATTAGGCTGGAAGAATTATTGGAGGTAACTTACTACAAGGAAATGAAACGCACTCGTTGAGACACAACTTAAAACTAACTTTATTTAACAATGTGGCCAAGATGGAAGATGGTGGCCACTTTACATATATTCAACATAGGTGGCGTTAGTAGGTTCACACGGTGTACAAAATAGTGATTTACTACCAACACCCCCACTAAATCAATATTTAATTTACATCAAATAAATCTAATTCCCTTTTGAGATTATCTGTTTCCTTATCACAGTTGGAAAAAATGAAGAAATCATCTACATATAATGCTATCATTACTTTAACATTAATATTATTCTTCAAAAAAAGACATGGTTCATAATTAGATTTGACGAAGCCTAAAGAAAGTAAAATTTTTTCAACTTTTTCATACCATACTCTGGATGACTGTTTTAGACCATAAATTGCCCGTTTCAATTTGAGCACTTTATTTGAATGAACAATTTTGTCGAAACCTTCAGGTTGTAACATGTATACCGTTTCTCTTTGAAAGGGTCACTGGCAATAAATTGAGTATTTTAGTAAATTAGTTTATAGTTGTAAAAAATGGATGGTTATTGAGCTAAAGCGGTTTTTCAATTTTTCAGAAAATCCCTAATTTGTTTCGAAAAAGAATTATTGATGTAAAAACTATCCGAAAATTCAAGTGACCTCAACTTTTTTTTTGGAAATTACTTCGAATCAGTTTGTATTATCTACTCAAAAAAACTTGAGTGAACATGGCGTAGAAATAACGTATAGTTCATTCAAGAGTTATTGACATCAAAGTAGGCCCTTTATTTCAGGTTACAAAAATAGCACTAAAAATTGCTGTGGTTCATCAAAGAAATATTCAATTTTTATATATCCATCATATTAGTATCCGAAAGATCCAAAATTTTTGAAATTACAAAGAGACGCATACAGGTATGATTTCATAAAGTGGAATTCAGATAAAAAAAACGTAAAAAGAAATATAGTGAAATGTTTAAATATTTAAAAACCGAAAAGCAAAAGTAGAAATTTGAAGGAAAAGTGAAAGCAGGAGGTCAATAGTGAAATCAAGAATTGAATTTTAAGACAAGTGTTGATAGTAATTAAGTTAGTTAAGGTATTGTTGTTTTTTCAAATATAATTCTTAATTCTTAATTTTGAATTTCGACTTTTTTTTATTTTGACTAGAACCCAGCCCTAATATTCAAGATTATTGATTGAAATCAAAACAGTACCTACCGTTTTTCTCCAGATGGCCAATAAATATGAGAAGGTAGTATGTAAATACTAGCGAAGGCACATCATAATATGAGCAACCAAACATGATCTAACGAAATCTCTTGCAATGATTTCAAAAATTAACCTTTCTTTAAATTTTCAAAAAACTAAAATTTTTTCTAGTCAGCTTACTCCTGGAACCCCCTGTTTGTTATTGTAAATAAAGAGTTAACCAGTAGGAATACTTTATCGAAAAGCATGATGTGTTTTTATTTTCAAAAATTATTATGGAATTCACGTTTTCAAATATGGATTACCTGTACAAAAATTCACTATTTTTATTGAATTTGGTATACTGATTGATGGCTACTATAATTCCTATATCATCATTCCTTTCAACTCTAGAATTTTTTGATGATTTCTTGAAATTTAATTTTGACAAATTTATAGCTGAAATAACTATATTTGTCTAGTCATCTTTTTAATATCACTGAACAATCTTTAAAATTTGATTGTAACAATGCTTTACCCTGTATACCCTGTAGCTTACAGAATAAATCATATTATTTACCTACCGGCGCATACACCATTCTGTTTGCTTAGGATTTGCTTCATTACTTCCAATAATAAAGAAAAAAAGATAAATAGAAAAGGCAAGAAAATATTTTTAGCAAACTAAACTCAATCCAATATTCTTATTATTGTTTGGGGAAATTATTCGAATAGCACATAAAAATCGGTGATTTGTAAAAAAAAAATTCTCTAATTTTGTTTTGAACTGAGCAACCATGTGGTGATGTTTCCACTTAACGGACTCAACCGCGGTATTCGAGATCTGAATTCTGAACCCACTCAGAACATTTTTTAATGGATTCGGTTTTAACTTAATGGTAATTGATTATCAAATTTTATCAAACTGAAGTTATATATATTCACAGTAAGTTACTTTTATTTCAGTAAGGATAATTTTGATGATCACACAAACCTTTTAGCCGTATATACAGAGTGATTCACAGAGATGGCTCTATTAGACGTTTATGGAAAATTTATCATAATTGTTAGCTGAAAATTTACATATTGGAGTTGGAGACAATGATTTTTCTTCCTAAAATATTCTCAGATCTCTTCAACTTCCGGTTATACCGGAAACAGACTACTACTTCCTCATTTCGAATGGCACACCCAGTGTTTAATTGCATCATTGAAAAGCTTTTTTCATGACATTTTTGGAAATATGCCTTACTTTGGGTAATAACTCAACGGTTCATGAGTTAATAGGATTCTTATGAAAAAAATGGTGGCGGTGAGGAATTTTTTTTAAATTTTTAGGCAGATGCAGCTTTTTTCGAAAAAAAATATTTTTTTTCGTTAATCAGATTTGATTATACAGTTGACAAAATTGAATTGATGCTTCGATTTGAGTTATCGAGGTGAGATTTTCTCTCAGATTATCTTTTAGTCCTATTCGACGACGGAGTTCACCATAATGTGGACATCGAGATAGAAGGTGTTCTACACTTAAAAAGGTGTCACAACAGTAATCACACATAGGAGGTACATCTGATGACATCAAGTAGAAGTGTGTCAGCTTGGTGTGTGATATTCTTAATCTTCTCATAACAATTTATGTTATAAATATAATCTCAGGGAATATTTTGGGAGCTAATTGAAGCTCAAATTTTGTTTTGACGTCATTTCATTCAAATTTTAAGTTTGTTTTATAACTGTAATTTATTGGAAATAAAGGGATATTATTATTAATTAGTTGCGGTATTATTAAAGTAGCAAATGAAGTGCAGTAAGTGGCGGTATTTACTTCGTATGCCGATAGCACTCGAGTGGGATCAGAACGCCATTGAATTTTCTGATATTTTCTCTCTTCTTTTTTAACTAAGACCTGTCGATACATTTTTTCGATGTCACCTGTAAGAACAATATTATGAATACGGAAACGCAATATCACGGATATCAAGTCGTCCTGTATTGTAGGACCGACGGCTAATATGTCGTCAAGAGAAAAACCTGTAGTAGATTTTCGACTCGCAGTTCAGTCGTCATGCTTGTATTTTTCAAAACACAATGGTGCGGTAACTAAAATCCATCCTAAGAAATACTATCTAATTTTGTCATGTGATTGAGTTTGATATATTCATCCATGAACTTCGTATATTGGTTTTTTAGATCGTTATTTTTCGCTAATTTATTTTCTAATGAATGAAATCTTACCTCAGCTGCCCTTAGTGAATCACCTAATTTTGAAATCGGTTCTTTCATGTGAAGACTTACTATGAATCTACTTGAATTATCTCGTAAAGCATTATTCACAGAACGATTCTCCAGGCGAAAATAATGTTTTTATTGGGCATTCCTCGATTTTCCAAAATATTTCAATTTGATCATTGAGATTCTAGAAGATACACGTCCCATATCACAACAAGAATTTTGAGATTGTTTATCGAGATATAAAGGCCGAAACGTGTTTTCCGTAGGCAGATTAGCTCCCAATTTTACCTGCCCCCTGCACAATAGAGTATAAAAGAAGTCATTACCTATGAGTATCTCTATGGGGTTACTAATGTTGAAATGAGTTATGAGTAATGTTATGTTTGAAGGTATTTCTAAAGATCAAATGAGATTGCGGGGATGTTCCGGTTATTTATGGAATAATGAAGCATGATAACGTTGTAAAATGAATTGAATCTAGAATGAATTTCTACAAATGTGTGAGTATCTCAATTAGGGCTGGGACTTTTTCGCCTTTTTGTATTCGAATATTCATCCATAAATTTATTCGATTATTCGAATAATTCATTCAAACAAATATTCATGCTTAATTATTCATGAGTAGTCATGAATATTCAACTATTCGTTGATTATTCAATGATTATTCAGTGATTATTCAATGATTATTCAGTGATTATTCAATGATTATTCAGTGATTATTCAGTGATTATTCAATGAATATTTAGTCAATATTCAGTGATTAAACTCATGTTTTAATGAACCAATAAACCGAGCGTTTTGATGAGTGAATATACCCTTTGCGACGTGGTATAATCGTTTTGGTGTTATGCCTCTCGCCATATACGCTCTATTAGTGTGACGTCACACACCGCCATTTTTGGTTCTCCTGTCAGTGTTCGGAATCCAAACAAATAAATTGTCATTCAAATTAGTACGATCTCGTTTTTATAATCAAATTGTCGTTTGGTAAATACAGAGATTTTTTTATCACATGACAACGTACAAAATACAATAGATCCTTAAATAGACGCAGTAAAACCTTCGCTGGGACAATACAATCTACATTCTGCATAGACCCTTTACAGGTCTAAAGGTACAAAAAGAATGATCGAGCGGATTCTGAGAACATTGAATTCTTCAAGAATACACATACTGATCAATTATACGGAATTTTCAAAAAACTTTGTTTTCTGATTCAGTTTTGTTAGGGAAGGATGTTACTTCAGTCTCAGTCGATGTGTGTACATTTTAAGACCATAGATTTAAAAGAATATAAAGATTCGTCGGTTCGCAATTCAGAATACATAAAACAATATTTGACCACTGAAATAGAGCAATGTCTAGAAATGTCAATGCATACGGAATAGGAAGGCAAGGTTACATTTACGAATGTAGAATCTTATACTATTATTATTAGAACTCTTTATTTGTAAATTCATATGTTAGAATCTTATATTCCATTTTTAAATTTTTTTATTGATGAAATCCAAATTTTATTTATTTTTCTTTGGCTGAATATCTTTTTCTACTACTATTAAACGAATAATAATTTTAATTCAATTGTATTTATCAATTTCAATATTATGTAATTTCCAGTAATTTTAATATTAATAAAACGATTTGTCCGTAGTGAATCACAAAACCTTGTTTTAATCATTCCTGAATAGTGAGTCAAGTGATCATTCAAACTTTCATTCGTAACTTCATAAATATCTAACTACTCACTGAATAGAAAACTATTCAGTGGATACTCAACTACTCACTGATTATTCATGAATAGAAAAGTAGTCATTGATTATTCAACTATTCGGTGAATACTCGACTATTCACTGATTATTCATGAATAGAAAAGTAGTCATTGATTATTCAACTATTCGGTGAATACTCGACTATTCACTGATTATTCATGAATAGAAAAGTAGTCATTGATTATTCAGTGAATATTCATGATTATTCGAATAATGCAAAATGCAATTATTCGAATAATTATTCAATGATTATTCGAATATTCAAATCATTCATTCATGATTCCCAGCCCTAATCTCAATATGATGTCGTTTGATTTATCCCGGTAACTACTAATTTGCAAGAATTAGTTTTAACTTTAGCCGATGGCATAAATTTTGGATTATGAAATAACTTTCAGAGCCGCTATGCAATAGCGTTCTACAGCCGTGTGAGTTTCCGCTTGAATCGATGATATTGACTATAACCGTTGACAAAAGGGTATGTCTATTATTCTGTGTGGAACATGATGAAATTGATTTATGCATATCCCGAATTTCCGGAATAGGCATTTCTTCGTTTTCAATTTTACCGGTAACTGATGATATTTTTGGCGATTTATTGTTGAAATGAAGAAGAGTGTTATGTAATTGGCCCCATTCACGACAATTACTTGCCAAACATCTACTTGAAAGATGGGACCAGTATTTCTTTATTTATACCTATTGGTATAGGTATAGTTTTCTTAAGCTCTCTTGAGAAGTTCTCGAGTCATTTTTCGTTTCCCGGAAAAAATAACTGACTGAGGTTGAGGTCTATGAGAAATTGTGTATTTATTCCTCCTTTAAACGCTTCGAATATATTTGAGTCAAGAGGTCAGTAGATTTCGAATAGATTGACTAATGTCGCTTCTCAGGGAAATAAAAATTGAAAATGAAAAGGTCATCGATTTATTTGTCTCAAGAATAAATCTAAAAGGCTCAATATCATTTTGTAATGAGACTATAGCAGGGATTTTTATTTTAAGTTAAATCAGCCAAAAATCACAAAAAAGAGAAAAATGTTTCGACAGAAAGGTTGATGGTTCTGATGGGGCAGTCCACTACTGCTAGATACTCTTTCATTTATTTTCCCCTTACCCCTTTTGGAGGGTAGTGTTTGGTAATTTGCTGGTTCTGATTTTGGTTTTTCAATTTAGTGGACTGTATTTTATGAATATGAAAATAGAATAGATTGGTTTTTTAATAGTTTAATGTAATAATTGGCGATGTGTATCTCGTGAAAAATTGAAATTGAATGAATAAAATGAGTGGTCCATATGTATCATTTTGATAAGGTGTACGCAGACACCGGAGTATGATACGTTGCCAGATCAACAGAAAAGAATTCAAAATTATAGTAAAATCCTAACAGGTAGGGCACAACTTGGGAATTTAAAACAAGAACGCCTGTTCTTATTGCAGATTCGTATTCCACGGCAATAATACAATACGTAAAATACGGACGTTTTCTGCTTTTTGTTTTCAGTACATGTACTGTCATTGATCATTTGGAAATGGCGAAATTATTTGTTTGGTTTAAAACAATTCCCTTTAATTAATATCGATGTATCAATAATTATTGAAAGACGATTATATGAAATCTAGAAGAAATCTCCGTCAAGACGGTTTTCTTTATGCCCAGAACTTTTTCCATTATTTCAAGAAATTGTTGTACAATTTACGACTAAAGTTTCATTCGAATGATTAATGGAACTGATACATGAAGAAATGGTCATTTCGACGGAAAATTCAAACTCTTTCTTCTTCAGCCATCTGTGACGAGTCGTGAAAAACTGTTCGTACAAAAATTTTCTAGTTTTAGCTGTAGAATATGAATCTGCAATAAAACACAGGAATTCCGATTTGAAGTTGACACCCGTGTCCCCAAAGGGGAAATTAAATGAAAGAGGTTCTGGCATAAATATTAAATTTAAAAAAAACACCTGGTATATATTCCATAAAACACTTTTGATTTCATATATTGCGCTCAAGAAATATACAATTTCTGATGAACCTTTGTCTGTTATTTTTTTGCGAATATGCAAATAACTCGAGATTAACTCAAGATAGCTTGGGAAAAGTACAACAAATGATCGTATGAATTTGGAAATACCTATGAATATGCAATGAGATGGAAGATTCAATTTGAAAGAGAAAACAGTATTTTCAGTGGAATTAGAGTCCTGTATTTAAAAAAAAAAATTTGCGGGACCCCTATCTAATTACGGCATTGATCTTGACCTAACTCAAAAATTATAAGTTTCTTTGTTTTTCTCGAGCGAAAGTTATAAATCTTAATGATTGACAGACAAATTTTAATTTAATGACTTATTCGTCATCAGAAAATCTAACCTTATCGTTTCAAATCATTATTGGTTAAAATTGTCACCTATTGTTAAAATTTAAGTTTGTTAATTGCTTCATTTCTACAGAGGGTATAAATATATTTACGAGCTTATATTTCAGGCAGTTCATTCTGAAGAGTTGTTCAGCTAGTAAGTACATTTGTGAATATTTGATTTTTTTCATTTCTTGTAGCAATGCCGAACCTTAGGAAATTTTCGGTAAGTTGATTCTTGATTGGTCTTTTATCAATTATATCCTTTTTGCTCATATAAAATAGTGCTAGTCATTCAGTATTTTGTGGTATTCAAAAATATTTTATAAAAATATTGCTGCAGGAAAGTAATAGAGGAGATTCATTTCGAATTCATCGTGCATTTAATGATGACAAACGAGACGAGAGACGACTTTCATGGAGAATCCCCCGAGCAAGTCATGGAACAGTGAATGAATCGATGATTGAGAGACGCAATTCATGGAGATACCCAAGAGAAGAAATGAACCCAACGGTCAGCATCAAGCGAAGAATTTCATATAAAATTCCAATTGAAATCAAGAAAAATTCAGATTTGAGAAAATATTGGTTACAGAGATTTTCTCTCTTCAGTCGATTTGACGATGGAATCAAGCTTGACGAGGGTAAGTTATAAATAATTTTCTTCTTATACTTTGAATTTAAGTTATATTGGCATTCTCTGATCTCACTTTTTTTTACAGAGAGTTGGTATTCCGTCACTCCGGAGTTCATCGCCAGAAAAACTGCGGAGAGATTGAAAACTAATGTGATAATTGATGGCTTTTGTGGAGCTGGAGGAAATGCCATACAGTTCGCCTTCACTTGTAACAAAGGTAAGGAAATAAAATGATATATGGTTCATATTAAAACAAAATCAATTTCAGTGATAGCAATCGACATCGACCCGAAAAAAATTGAACTGGCGAGAAATAATGCAGCAGTTTATGGTGTATTGCATAAAATCGAATTTATGGTTGGTGATTTTATTCAATTAGCTTCAGAAATCGAAGGAGATGCTGTCTTTTTGAGTCCACCATGGGGTGGTCCATCTTATATAAATGAGAAATCATACGACCTGGAAAATATGCTACAACCAGTTCCATTTTCAGAATTGGTAGAAGTCAGCAAAAAAATTTCTCCGAATATTGCCGTTTTTCTTCCTAGGAATAGTAATACCTTTGATGTAAGTACGAATAATGTTTTTGTATTCAGATTTTTTTTTAACGAATAATTTGATATCATGATGAATTGTTTTTACATATTATTATTAATATTGCATTGCAGTTGGCGGTTAAACCAATTGACTGCTATGTCACAACTGATGAATTAAAGATATTTTACTCTTAAAGATATTTACACTTGTTGCATTTACCGCACTATTGTCCATAGAATTCCATCTGTCCATTACACAGTTAGTGAGGAAATTTTTCCGCATGTTCGGATTCAAAAGTCCAATGATAAAAATAATATAATAATAATAATAATAAATTATTTGAAAAACCATAGGATATTCATGATTGGTTTTCTATTTCAGATGGAAAAATATGCAGGAAAAAATGGATTAGTGAAAATTGAAAAAAATTTCATGGATAAAAGATTAGTAGGTGTTACAGTATATTTTAATGACATTGTAAAAAAAATGGAGACCACGGGAACATAAGCGGAGTGTAGGAAGACCACCAAAACGCTGGTTGGATGATATTAAAACAAAGGTCGGACGATGTTGGCACCGTTTGGCTCAAGATAGGGAAAATTGGAAAATTCAGGGGGCGGCCTATGTCCAGGAGTGGATGCAGACAGGCTGTTGAAGAAGAAGAAGAAGATTGTAAAATATGATAAGTGTAGAAATAAATGATACAAAAAAATTTGATAATTTTATTGAAAAATCCTTTCATTTTCAGAACTATAGGTATTTTGCCTGCGACATCTTCAAGATAGAACACACAATTCCGAATGTTCGAAATCTTCGTAGATTCCGGATAATAAAATCTACAGCACATTCTATATCTCCCATAGCCTCAGATTCTTTACTAAATTTTCAACTTCAAATCAATTATGAAAATTAATTCGAGGTTAAACAATTTCAAAATGAGAATAAATAACTTCAATATGTTTAGCACAAGCAAATGCGGAATAAACATCTTCAACATGAGAATGAAGATTATTTTTTCTATCAATGATAAAAAAAAGAATAATAACACTTTTTGTAGTTTTTTTGGTCAAAGAGAAAAAAAAAAGATCTTTGGAAGGAATTGATCAAGGAAGTGATATCGGTACCTTACTGTTCATAATATATCTAAATGATCTGGGAAGGTTCATAGAGAAGAATCAAAGGTTTCGTTATTTGATACAAACTGATCTAAAAAAGAAAAATCAAATATAATGAAGTTGTCACAATCTCATTATGAATTGTCAAAAGCAGTCAAATTTCTAGAGATTCATGTCGACCAATTTCTAAATTGGCGCAAACATACGGAAATTTTGTCAAAAATTTGAGTAGAATTTGTTTTGCATTGAGATCTATTTCAAACTATGTAAATAAAAACTCTTTAAGAGTTGTGTACTTTGGAAATTTTGAAGTCACTCTTAGGTATGGAATTATGTTTTGGGGAACTAATAAAAACTTGGAAACAATATTTTCAATTCAAAAAAGAGCTTTTCGTATTGTTTTTAAATTAGGTTTCAGGGAATCCTGTAGAGGAAAATTTAGAATTAAGAATATTTTTACAGTATTTGGTTTTTTACTTGTTTGAGTGTTTGCTATTCATACATAAAAATAGGCACAGTTTATACAATGAAATATCAGATACACATAGTACAAGAACATTTGATATAATATATCCAGCTCATAGATAATCTTTAACGGAGAAATATCCAACATATAAGAGTTGGAGTATTTAATAAGCTGCCTAGGGATATAAAACAGATTTCAGACTATAAAGTTTTCAGAAACATAACAAAGCATATGCTTATCGTGTTAGAACCATATAATCTCAGGGAATATTTTGGGAGCTAATTGAAGCTCAAATTTTGTTTTGACCTCATTTCATTCAAATTTTAAGTTTGTTTTATAACTGTACTTTATTGGAAATAAAGGGATATTATTATTTATTAATTGCGGTATTAATAAAGCAGCAAATGAAGTGCAGTAAGTGGCGGTATTTACTTCGTATGCCGATAGCACTTGAGTGGGATCAGAACGCCATAGAATTTTCTGATATTTTCTCTCTTCTTTTTTAACTAAGACCTGTCTATAAATTTTTTCGATGTCTCCTGTAAAAACAATAATATGAATACGGAAACGCAATATCACGGATATCATGTCGTCCTGTATTGTAGGACCGACGGCTAATATGTCGACAAGAGAAAAACCTGTAGTAGATTTTCGACTCGCAGTTCAGTCGTCATGCTTGTATTTTTCAAAACACAATGGTGCGGTAACTAAAATCCATCCTCAGAAATACTATCTAATTATGTCATGTGATTGAGTTTGATATATTCATCCATAAACTTCGTATATTGGTTTTTTAGATCGTTATTTTTTGCTAATTTATTTTCTAATGAATGAAATCTTATCTCAGCTGCCATTAGTGAATCACCTAATTTTGAAATCGGTTCTTTCATGTGAAGACTTACTATGAATCTACTTGAATTATCTCGTAAAGCATTATATCCGAAATGTTCTTCACAGAACGATTTTTCAGGCGAAAATAATGTTTTTATTGGGAATTCCTCGATTTTCCAAAATATTTTAATTTGATCATTGAGATTCTTAGAAGATACACGTCCCATATTACAACGAGAATTTTGAGATTGTTTATCGAGATATAAAGGCCCCGAAATAACCTAACCGAAACGTGTTTTCTGTAGTATAGGCAGATTAGCTCCCAATTATACCTGCCCCCTGCCCCCTGCACAATAGATCTTAAAAGAGGTGATTACCTATGAGTATCTCTATAGGGTTAGTAATGTTGAAATGAGGATCTGCTAATGTTATGTTTGACGGTATTTTCAAAGACTTAGGATCAAATGAAATTGCGGGGATGTTTCCGGTTATTTATGGAATGATGAAGCACGATAACGTTGTGAAACGAATTGAATCTAGAATGAATTTCTACAAATGTGCGAGTATCTGAATATTATGTCGTTTGATTTATCCCGGTAACTACTAATTTGCAAGAATTAGTTTTAACTTTAGCCGATGGCATAAATTTTGGATTATGAAATAACTTTCAGAGCCGCTATCCAATAACGTTCTACAGGCGTGATTTTCCGCTTGAATCGATGATATTGACTATAACCGTTGACAAAAGGGTATGTCTATTATTCTGTGTGGAACATGATGAAATTGATTTATGAATATCCCGAATTTCCGGAATAGGCATTTCTTCGTTTTCAATATTACCGGTAACTGATGATATTTTTGGCAATTTATTGTTGAAATGAAGAAGAGTGTTATGTAATTGGCCACATTTACGACAATTACTTGCCAAACATCTACTTGAAGGATGGTTATTCTCGAGACAATTGATGCATAATTTCAAACTTCAGGAACTTTTTACAATTATAATAAAAATGATCCTGATTAGAGATGATACATTTAATTTAATTCGTTGTTACGAATAATTTTCGGTTGAGGTTTCTCAACATACGAGGTTTCTAAAAGACGACATGTATCCTGTCGAAAATGAAGAAAGGATTTGAGTGTAGGCATATCTGTGTCGGTATTTTTCGATTATCACTCTCTTCTGGTACTATGATCAAGTTTAGATGAGATTAAATGGACTATTAGGGCATCATAATGATCCACCGGCACATCAAGAGTTTTCAAGGAGCGCAAATGTTGGTATGTATCATAGAGAATTTGACGTAAAGAGCTATGTGATTCTTTAGTGATAGATGGGAGGTTAAAAAGTGCCTTTATGTGATTCGATACAAGAAGTGATTTTTTTTCATATCTTTTTAAGAGACATGTCCACGCGATTTCATAACTGGCGTCAGAAATTTCTAAGGATTTTATTACTTGCGCTTCTTAAAATTTCAAAGAAAGCCTCCAGTAATGAAATTTTGGTGCCGGCGTATTATCATGGATAACCGATTTGAAGGTGTCTTAAAAAAAAAACCATTCATTGTATTGGCCATTAAAGGTTTGCAAATTGAGCTCAGGAAGCTATATATTTAAATTTGAAGCGTTTTGATGCTACCAAGAGCTTGATTTTGAACTTGTACAATCATTTTTAGAACGAATAAAATCTCGGGCTGAGCGCGTTAAATCATAACATTTATTTTCGAATGACTCTTATTCAACCTGCATTGCTTTTATGGTTTCCGGGTCATCCTCAGAAATGAGATCTAGTTCGTACTGAATATCTAGAAAGTTCTTTAATAATGATTCTATATCCTTGAGTCTATTTTCTACCTACGTAGTATTCGACGAATATGCATTAAAACATTTCGTCAAGTATGTTTCAAAACGTGTAAGTTGTGCTTTAAAAGTAGCACGTTTTTTGATTAATTCTCCCATTGTCTGATAGTAAAATGAATATTCAAGTTATGGAATGTTTTCGGAAAAACTAATTACAACGAAGTATGGACGTTTTCAACAACAACGGAAAAAATGTATAAAACTATTGCCACAATAATAAAAAGGAATAGTATATATTGAGTTATTGGGTATAGGTGACCAAATATATTCCAGTAAATTACTCTTTATTTCTATTCAGTAATGACGACGTTTCGGCTATTGTTTGTAGCCATTCTCAAGTCATTATGAAACAAGTATTTCTAAAACAGAGTAAATAGTAAGCACTATCGTTACTATTATTCTATTATTCATGATCTCTGAGATGTGAAAATATGTATGAATAATAGAATAATAGTAACGATAGTGCTTACTCTGTTTTAGAAATACTTGTTTCATAATGACTTGAGAATGGCTACAAACAATAGCCGAAACGTCGTCATTACTGAATAGAAATAAAGAGTAATTTACTGGAATATATTTGGTCACCTATACCCAATAACTCAATATATATTATCCTAAATAAGGTGCAGAACTTGCTAAAAAGGAATAGGATAATGAAAAAGAGGTATGATCACCTGGTATAATACAGACTTTGAATTACTGTTGATTGTTTCTTATCCTCGTGGCACAGGTAATGGTGTTCTGCTGCTTAGGTGTTGGAAAATGTTGAATTTCACTGCTTCAGATGTGGCTTCGAAGGACCATATTTTAACGCTGGTTTGTCCCAAAAGCAATTTAGCGGACTGTATGATTTTGGGTATTAGAAAATACCGTAAATAATTGAAACAAACACTGGACGTTACACTAAATTTATATTGCAATAATAAATAAATAAACATATATACAATAAATTATTGAACCGAACGTAAGCAGAAATACCCTAAATATAGACAGGGCAATGTTTGATCAATACTAGCACATGGAGAACTTTAAGTTTGAAGCATAAAATGTAAGTTGATTTGCTTCAAACAGCCTGGTTTTAAAGAATCTTGATCATCCCTTCCTGTCTCATTCAGAGGGTGGAGGTTTGTCCTTTTACGGTAGAATACGCTCACGTTGTTTTTTCATTTTTCTGTCCATCAAAAAATATTTCTGGAAGAAAGAAGCGACCACTGTTTCAGAAAAAATATCTCCCTGTAGATTTTACTTCGAAATTAATACATCACATCAAAGATGTAGCTAGGAAGGGGGAACGATAGTATGATGGGTCCAGTATTTCTTCATTTATACCTATTGGTATAGGTATATTTTTCTTAAGCTATCCTGAGTAGTTCTCGAGTCATTTTTCGTTTCCCGGAAAAAATAACTGACTGAGGTCTATGAGAAATTGTGTTTTTATTACTCCTTTAAACGCTTCGAATATATTTGAGTCAGGAGGTCAGTAGATTTTGAATAGATTGACTAATGTCGCTTCACAGGGAAATAAAAATTGAAAATGAAAAAGTCATCGATTTATTTATCTCAAAAATAAATCTAAAAGACTCAATATCATTTTGTAATGAGACTATAGCAGGGATTTTTTTTTAAGTTAAATGAGCCAAAAATCCCAAAAAAGAGAAAAATGTTTCGAAAGAAAGGTTGATGGTTCTGATGGGGCAGTCCATTACTGCTTGATACTATTTCATTTAATTTCCCCTCACCCCTTGTGGATGGTAGGGGGCAACTTAGGAATTTCAAATGAGAACGCCTGTTCTTATTTCAGATTCATATTCCACGGCAAAAATACAATACGTAGAATATGGACGTTTTCTGCTGTTTGTTTTCAGTAAGTACATGTAGGTACTGTGACTGATAATTTGGAAATGGCGAAAATATTTGTTTTTGGTTTAAAACAATTCCCGTTAATTAATATCGATGTATCAATAATTATTGAAAGACGATTATATGGAATCTAGTAGAAATTTCCGTCGAGACGTTTTTCTTTATTCCCAGAACTTTTACTATTGTTTCAACGAATTGTTGTACAATTTACGACTAAAGTTTCATTTGAATGATTAATGGAACTGATATATGAAAGAATGGTCATTCCTACGGAAAATTCAAACTCTTTCTTCTTCAGCCATCTGTGACGAGTCGTGAAAAACTGTTCGTACAAAAATTTTATAGTTTTAGCTGTAGAATATAAATCTGTAATAAAGAACAGGAATTCCGATTTGAAGTTGACACCCGTGTCCCCACAAGGAGGAATTAAATGAAAGAGGTTCTGGCATAAATATTCAATTTAAAAAATCACCTGGTAGATATTCCATAAAACACTTTTGATTTCATATATTGCGCTCAAGAAATATACAATTTCTGATGAACCTTTGTGTATTATTTTTTTGCGAATATGCGAATAATAAAAAAAAATAACTCGAGATTAACTCAAGGTAGCTTGGGAAATGTACAACAAATGATCGTATGAATTTGGAAATACCTATGAATATGCAATGAGATATAAGATTCAATTAGAAAGAAAAAACAGCAGTATTTTCAGTGAAATTAGAGTCCTGTATTTCTAAAAAAAATTCGCGGTACCCCTATCTAATTACGGCCTTGATCTTAACCTAACCTAAAAATTTTAAGTTCCTTGTTTTTCTCGAGCGAAAGTTATAAATTTTTAATGATGGACAGACAAATTTGAATTTAATGACTTATTCGGCATCAGAAAATCTAATCTTACCGTTTCAAATCATTATAGGTTAAAATTGTTACCTATTCATATATTCATTAGCTTTTACTTAATTGATTTTAAATTTATTTGGAATTGTTGAAATTTATGTTTGGTAATTGCTTTATTTCTTCAGATGATATAAATGGATTTTTCAAAATGGCGGGTGAAGTAAACACTACGTTTCTCTCTACTCAACTAAATAGAATGAATAAAGAACAATTAGTTTCGATTATTAGGTATAGATAAAGGAATTAATTTCGAAAGTGTAACAGGAATGAGTGCGGTTTCATTCGAAAAAACTAAAGAAATGGTGACACTACATTTAGATGAAGATAAACAAAGACCTAACCTAGAAAAATCCGAAGGAAATGAGGTACTTCTGAAACTGGTAACTCAGTTAGAAGAGAGAATTAATGATCAGAAATTAATCATTACATTACCACAGGAAAGTAACAAAAAAATTAATTCAAAAGTAAATAATACAAAAGCAATAAAAAACCTCTCAACCGCATCTTCTATCGACAAGGTTAACACTGTTGCCGAGGTTGAAAGAATTTCTGAACGAGGAGGGAAAGATAGGAATGATGTTGATGGTACAAAGGATACTGCAAATCTAGATCTACCCTGATCAAATGTTGGATTTCAGTTGGTAAAAAATAGAGGTGAAGTCAATAAATCAAAAGAAAGAAAGAGGAAGGATGTCAAGATTGTCGGTTCGAGTGAGTTGATGGACACATCGAATGCTTGTGTTAGTTTTGCTACTGCCACAAAAAGGGCTTGGTTACCTACATATAAGTAGAATTAAACCAGAAGTCGAGTGCGAGCATATACGAAATCATTTATGCCAAAAGTTTCAGGGTGAGCAATTTATAATTGATAAAATACAAGGCAAAGAAAATTCTTCCAGTATTGCCTTCAGGGTTCGAGCACACTTTAGATTATTGGATAATCTGAATAAACCTGAAACGTGGCCTGTTGGGGTTGTTATTAAGAGATTTCGCTTTTTCCGACGATATGACGAGAAAATTTAAATATAGGTTAACTAACTTGAATTGTCGTTCTGTTAGAAATTAGACTGCGCTGTTAGAAGGATTTCTCGTGGAAAATTCAGTGGATTTTGCAATATTAACAGAAACTTGGATGCCAGAAGAACAATACCTACAGTTCAATATTCCCGGTTTCAAATTTGGATCATATTTTTCGAGGAAGTATACTTGTCATGGTGGTGTTGCTATCATAACCAGAGACACACATGAAACAGAAACAATTGAGGAACCAAAACAATATGGAGAAGAAATGAATTTCGAAATAACAGGTGTAAAAATTAAAAGACTACAAGTACTTGTGATCGCTATATACAGAGCTCCCTCGTGCTCTAGGGGCGACCTTGAACGATTTTTCTGCAAGTTGCTAGAGTGTTTGACCTTCCTGAATAGAAATGATAAATATCAGATCATTTTCATTGGGGGTGATTTTAACATTGATCTTTTGAAGCCCACTAAAGATTCTGAAAGATTTTTAAACCTAATGAAGGAGTTCGGATTTACACCATTGTTCCGACAACCATCGAGAATTACCTGCCAATCGTCGACTTGAAAAATAATAGAAAGCCTAATTCGAACGAGATTGATGGAATACTTCGAATTGAACAACTTACTCACGGATCAACAACAAGGATATAGAAATAAGAGATCAACTTTTACAGCTCTAGTTGAGGTTATTGAAAAAATAACAGAAGGTCTTGATGAGGGTAATGAGGTAGAGCTTAGTTTATGTGACCTTTCCAAGGCTTTCGATAATGTTTCCCACGAAGTTCTGCTTGGTAAATTTGAATATTATGGAGTTCGAGGGCCACCACTTAGATTGCTTGCTTCATTTATGCAGGGTAGGCAGCAACAGGTACAGTTGAAAGAAAAAAAAACATCCTGGATGAAGATCGGTAAAGGAATACCTCAGGGTTCTATATTAGGACCACTACTGTTTATAATATATATCAACGACCTTCCAAATAACATCCCTTGTGATTATGTCTGTAACTACGCAGATGATACTTCCTTCTTAAATATTTCCGAAAAATCAGTAAGAACAAAGACAGAAATCACACTAAGAAAAGCCGAAAGTTGGTTTAGTTCGAACGGTCTCAAGTTGAATGTGGCAAAAACGAACATCTTGAAAATAGGAGGTAGGCCAGGATCGCGTGACATCGAGAGTGCGAAATTCCTTGGTATTCAAATTCAGAATAATTTCAAATTTAACAACCATATAGAGAATCTTACCAAAAAGTTATCATCAGTTATATTCTTCATGAACAGATTAAAACGACTAACCAGTGAGGTTGTTCTGAGGGATATCTACTTTGCACTATTCCATAGCTCTTTATCTTATGGTATACTAATTTGGGGTGATGCGCCTGAATCGAACGCAATTTTCATGAAACAGAAGAGAGCTATAAGAACACTAGCAGGAATCAATAACACTACTTCATGTAGAGAATATTTTAAAAAGTATGAGGTACTGACCTTTTGTTGTCAGTTTATTTATGCTTGTTTGATTCATGTTCATGGAAACAAGAGTAAATATATAATGAGTGGCGCATTCCATCAGTACGCCACACGGAAGAGAAATGATCTATGCATACCATACCACAGAATAAAACAAGCACAGAAGGCCACAAACTATTTAGCGATCAAATTATACAATCATCTCCCAGACGAGATCAAATTCTGCAGATGTTATGGAAAACGCCTGAAGTAGTTTCTGATCTCCAAGTATTATTACTCGGTTGATGAATATCTGTCAGACGAATTCAAGTAAAATAATTATTAATTTTTTTTTTTTTTTGTAGGTATATACTATTCTGTTAGTTTCACTATTTTTTCTTTTCATTGTTACCTATCGTTTTGTAATGATTTGTTAAATAAATTTGATTTGATTTGAAATATATTTACGAGCTTATATTTCAGGCAGTTTATTCTAAAGAGTTGTTCAGCTAGTAAGTACATTTGTGAATATTTAATTTTTTTTCATTTCTTGTAGCATTGCCCTTAGGAAATTTTCGGTAAGTTGATTCTTGATTGGCCTTTTATTAATCATATCTTTGTTGCTTATATAAAATAGTGCTATTCATTCAGTATTTTGGTGTATTTAAAAATATTTTATAAAAATATTGCTGCAGGAAAATGATAGAAGAGATTAATTTCGAATTTATCGTGCATATAATGATAATAAACGAGACAAGAGACGATTTTCATGGAGAATCCCCCGAGCAAGTCCTGGAACATTGAAAGATACAATGATAGAGAGACGAAATTCATGGAGAATCCTCCGAGAAAGTCCTGGAACATTGAATGATACAATGACAGAGAGACGAAATTCATATCGAATACCCAGAGAAGAAATAAACCCAACGGTCAACATCAAGAGAAGACATTCCTACAAAATTCCTTTTATTATTATTACTATTATTACAATTGAATACAGAGTAGAGGCTTTCGAGCCTATAAAACTCACCAAAAAATACTCATATACATACACATCATTGAAGAAATAACCAAATAACAGAAGCAATATACTAAAACTAAATTAAAAACTGAGTAACAGAAATTAAAAATCCCAGAGAGTAAAGACCACAACAAAAATTAATTAAGACCGACACACTCCACTGAAAGTTAACCTATATTATTTGCATTGGATTTTTTTTGCCGAGAGAGAAGCCAGATTCGTGTACAAGATTGCCTATTCCTCGAAGAGAGCTACAAGCTCCCTGATGAAGAAACACCAAGAGAAGAATTGATGGAGGGATCACCATTTATATATTTAATTGTGATATTTTTTTTCACCTTTATCCAACCGCTTTTTAAGTTCTTCACGAGTTCGGTTGAGTTTTTCAACTTGCTCGCGAGATTTATCATCAGAAATATGGGTGTATGAAAATTGCTGAAGCATACGTTAACTGGTCGATGGTTATTACTAGCTTTACCGATCCTGGTAACTGAAACAACAGTGTCACATGCGGAATTATCGATAGCATTCAAGATTCCTTTAACCACCTCGACGTCATCAACATCATTGCCTTCAGGGATGTTCTTAACTATGATATTGTAGGATCTCTTAAGCCTTTCTAAGATTTCTCTCGAACTAACAGCATCAGAACTACCTGAAGCAACACCACTCACAGAGTTACTCGCAGTGACAACCATATTGCCAATTTCTTCAATCTTTGACTTTAGGGGTGAGATTTCGCTCAAAACAGAATATGCAAATATGTTATACTCCGCTGACACTCGGAAATAGCGGAATCATGCTCATGAAGTAAACTGGAATTTCTCTCGACCTGTTCGGAACATTTCTTTATCTGTTCACATAGGTAGTTTGAGTATTTTCTATTGATTCGATGTCTTCCGCGATTTTATCAAGCTTTGAAAGGTTTTTAATTATCAACGCCAAGGGATTCGACATACTAGATTTTTCAGCAGCAGAAACACCACCAGAATTACAAGAGAAGCTACGCAACTTGCTCACCGTATTCCGACACGAGGGGCAAGAAAACCCTTCCTCCTTCCTTCAGGTTGACACAATTTCCATGATAAGTTATATTACAAGTGGAGCACACAAGTTCATTCTCTTTAGTTCCCACGTTTTTAAAGCAGGTTGGACATAAAACGGGCATTTTGAGTGAATTCGCTGATGTGATATAGATAGACAGGGAAAAAACACTTTTCACTTTCTGAGGCCGACCAGAAAGACTTCGATCAGACAAACACAGGTAGGCCTAGGAAAAGCAAGGTAACCCCACAAAGGAAAATCACAAAGGAAGTTACAATACAATAATATCAATCGATCAATCGAATTATGTTCAGAAAATGGAGAAACATTAACGTGTATGTTCTCCCTTAATAACCGGGCATCGATATGCTTATCAGAAAACTCAGATGACTGCACAGATGGATATTATTAACGTTCCACTTATGAGTAAAAAATGAAATTGAGTTGTTTATAATTAATAATCAAAAGCAATAAATTGAATCAAATAACCACAGAACAACTCTGAAACTCACGGGAACACCCTTATCTGTCACCTGAATACAGTAAATCAATACATTTTTTCAATAAATCACTCAAAAAATTACAATAATACTGCACAATCCAAAAGTACTTGTATGTGTAACGATTTCAATGGGATAAAAAAAAATTGAATTAAAAAAAAATTGGATGCAAAGATTTTCTCTCTTCAATCAATTTTCTCTTTGACGAAGCAATCAAGCTTAGCCAGGGTAAGCTATAAATAATTTTCTTCTTATACTTTGAATATAAGTTATATTGTTGCAGGAAAGTGATAGAAGATTCATTTCGAATTTATCGTGCATTTAATGATAATAAACGAGACGAGAGACGACTTTCATGGAGAATCCCCCGAGCAAGTCCTGGAACAATGATAGAGAGACGAAATTCATGGAGAATACCAAGAGAAGAAATGAACCCAACGGTCAACATCAAGAGAAGACATTCATACAAAATTCCTATCGAAATAAAGAAAAATTCAGATTTAAGAAAATATTGGATGCAGAGATTTTCTCTCTTCAGTTGATTTGACGAAGGAATCAAGCTTGACGAGGGTAAGTTATAAATAATTTTCTTCTTATACTTTGAATATAAGTTATATTGGCATTCTCTGATCTCACTTTTTTTTACAGAAAGTTGGTATTCCGTCACTCCGGAGTTTATCGCCATAAACACTGCAGAGAGGTTAAAAACTGATGTCATAATTGATGGGTTTTGTGGAGCTGGAGGAAATGCCATACAGTTCGCCTTCACTTGTAACAAAGGTAAGGAAATAAAATGATTTATGATTCATATTAAAACAAAATCAATTTCAGTGATAGCAATCGACATCGACCCTAAAAAAATTGAACTTGCGAGAAATAATGCAGCAGTTTATGGTGTATTGCATTAAATCGAATTTATGGTTGGTTTTTGGATTTTATTCAATAAGCTTCAGAAATTGAAGGAGATGTTGTCTTTTTGAGTCCACCATGGGGTGGTCCATTTTATGAATAAGAAATCATACGACCTGGAAAATTTGCTACAACCAGTTCCATTTTCAGAATTGATGGAAGTTAGCAAAAAAATTTCTCGGAATATTGCCGTTTTTTTTCCTAGGAATAGTAATACCTTTGATGTAAGTACGAATAATGTTTATGTATTTAGATTTTTTTTTAAACGGATAATATGTTATGATGATGAATTGTTTTTACATATTATTATTATTATTATTGCATTGCAGTAGGCGGTTAAACCGATTGACTGCTATGTCACAACTGATGATTTAAAGATATTCTGAAGGAAATTTTTCCGCATGTTCGGATTCAAAAGTCCAATGATAAAAATAATATAATAATAATAATAATAAGTCTTGGTTTGATCAAAACAAATTAATTCTTAACGAGAATAAATCAAAGGTTTCGTTATTTGATACAAACAGATCTAAAAAAGAAAAATCAAATATAATGAAGTTGTCACAATCTCATTATGAATTGTCAAAAGCAGTCAAATTTCTAGGCATCTATGTCGACGAATTTCTAAATTGGCGCAAACATACGGAAATTTAGTCAAAAAAATTAAGTATAATTTGTTTTTCATTAAGATCTATTTCAAATTATGTAAATAAAAACACTTTTTTCTAATTCAAAAAAGAGCTTTTCGTATTGTTTTCAAATTAGGTTTCAGAGAATCTTGTAGAGGAAAATTTAGAATTAAGAATATTTTTACAGTATATGGTTTGTACTTGTTTGAGTGTTTGCTATTCATACATAGAAATAGGCACAGTTTATGCAATGAAATATCAGATACACATAGTACAAGAACATTTGATATAATATATCCAGCTCATAGATTAATTCTAACGGATAAATGTTCATCATATATGAGTATTAGAGCATTCAATAAGCTGCCAAGGGATATAAAACAGATTTCAAACTATAAAGCTTTCAGAAACAGAATAAAGCATATGCTTATCATGTTAGAAACATATAATCTCAGGGAATACTTTGGGGGCTAGTTGAAGCTCAAATATTGTTTTGACGTCATTTCAATCATTTCATTTAAATTTTGAGTTTGTTTCATAACTGTAATTTATTCGAAATAAAGGAATATAATTATTATTAATTAATTGAGTTAATAATAAAGCAGCGAATGAAGTGCAGTAAGTGGCGGTGTTTACTTCGTATGCCGAAAGCACTTGAGTGGGATCAGAACGCCATAGAATTTTCTGATATTTTCTCTCTCCTTTTTTAACTAAGACCTGTCGATACATTTTTTCGATGTCTCCCGTAAGAACAATATTATGAATACGGAAACGCAATATCACGGATATCAAGTCGTCCTGTATTATAGGACCGACGGCTAATATGTCGTCAAGAGAAAAACCTGTAGTAGATTTCGCTGAACCATCGAATACGACTCGCAGTTCAGTCGTCATGCTTGTATTTTTCAAAACACAATGGTGCGGTAACTAAAATCCATCCTCAGAAATACTATCTAATTTTGTCATGTGATTGAGTTTGATATATTCATCCATGAACTTCGTATATTGGTTTTTTAGATCGTTATTTTTTTCTAATTTATTTTCTAATGAATGAAATCTTATCTCAGCTGCCCTTAGTGAATAACCTAATTTTGAAATCGGTTCTTTCATGGAAAAACTTACTATAAATCCACCTGAATTATCTCGTGAAGCATTATTTTTAAAGTGTTCTTCACTAAACGATTCTTCAGGCGAAAATAATGTTTTTATTGGGAATTCCTCGATTTTCCAAAATATTTTAATTTGATCATTGAGATTCTTAGAAGATACACGTCCCATATAAGCCCCACTCTCCCCTAGCTACCGACTGCATCGTTGAAAAACACTTCTGTATTAGTCTCCAAAGAACAATGTTTATAAGGTTCACTTGGAAATCCTCATCGCCACGTAATGTATTTTACTTTTATGATTCAACTTAAACATAATTGAGAAAGGAAATTTATTTTATTGTTTTCAAACTGTGCTGTGAGTGTATTAAAAAAGAGATTTATCAACGGTTGTCGGTTGCCAAATGTATATTTTATGTTTAAACATAAAATATACATTTGGCAACTAATTGGCAATTAATATAAATAAAGCTTACGCTTTATTTATATTATGTAAGTACCTATTATATTAAGACATACACCTTACCTCACTTTAAAAGTTGTACATGATTGAGATATTCTTTCCTTAAAATTTAAAATATTGTTTTTTATACATGTTTGCTTTGAATGATACTTTGGCGAGTCTTTCTCGAGCCATATAGGTATTAAAAACATTTCGTTGCCCTCTCGAGAAGGAATTATCATCTCAAGTGAACCCATCCTACAAATTCTAGATTTCTCATTTGAAGACCATAGTTATGAATTTGTACTCACTGCAAGATTTCGACAAGATTACTAAAAAATTTTTATTCTTGTATTACAGTACTATTTGAACATAACTAAAAACTGATCAGTGTATCGCGATACTTGAAATGTCCTAAAATTATGATGAGGATGATAGAGAATATTTGGAAATTTTTAAAAAATTTTTGAGTCCAAAAATGATATAGGTATAACCCTGTGAGGATTCCCGATGAGAAATCTTTGAGTTGTGAACTAAATTTCAAAGAAATTAATTCATCCTATAACATTGCAGGGAATATTGTAAAAAGCATCAAACTTCAATTTCTGGCATAAAGAGCTAAGTTCAAAAAGTTTAGGCGTATAAAATGCTACCGATCGAACACATTATTTTTCTTTCAGAAACAAATCTTCTATTTTTGTGTAGATATGAAACTTCTGTTTAGAAAATACTTTGAATCAGTAAGTTCACAGAAAATTAATTTGAAATCATTCCTCATTAATAAAATGTTAGAAATTGATTCTTCAATCGAACAAGATTGCCATAGTACGAAAAATAAAATATCAAGTATATATGTAGTTCTTAGACTGAAAATTGCCAGCAATTAATAAAAATGCATGCCAGCTAATCTATGCGCTGAGAGAAATATATTTTGGAATAATATTTTTTTTTCCTTGTTTTTTTTTTCGATATGTATAATAAATATCATGAATGTTATAGGTTATTATTGAATATGTAATATTATTGTTGAAATAAAAATAATGAAATTACTTTTGTTTTTTTCCAAAAAAAATTCTTGCATTTTTATCTATGTCAAACAGTCAATATGTTATTATTCCAAAAAAAAAAAATTGGTGAATTGCACTGTCTGATAAAGCAACAAAAAAATTTGAGGCAGCCATTTGAAAACAAAATTACGTCACTGTGGCAAAATGAATGACGTCATAAGAAAAATTCATCTACCTTTCCTTTTTCCACACATTGATCATTTATGACATGAATATTAATTTGAAAACGAACAACTATATACCACTTCCTAATTATATATTTAGAGCAACTAAACAAATTCGAAAAGAGCCTCTACTCTTCCAAAAATAAATGATGATAAATTTAGTGTTATTTGATATGTGATGTGAAAAAAGTAATACAATTATTTTTACACTATTCACTCCCACATTCTGATTTTCTTTCAGTAGAGTCTCCTTCAGTGAGAGATATTTCGAGAAACACTGCTCAATGTTCGAATCTAATATTTCCTGCCGAGATTTGATGGCGTATGGGTGGAACTTATAGCCTATATCTTGTATAAAGGCGGCATCTAACGCTGTTAAATGCAGACAAATTTCATCAAGAATTTTACGGAATTCATAATAATTTTCTTTATGCAAACTTTTTATGTTCAAAAGTGATTTGAAATGACTATCGACCAAAAATTGTTTTTTATCAAATCGATCACATAATAGTTCCCATGCAAGTTCAAAAGGCCTAAGTGTCTACACCTTCTACATATCTAGAAGCATAGCCTTCTAGAGATGCCTTTAACAGTTGATATTTTTTATTTTCATTCAAATTCTGATTCAATGAAACAGTAGATTCAAAATTGTTCTTGAAATTAATCCAATGTCTGAATTCGCCAGAAAAAGTAGGCAATTTAACCTTTGGAATCAAAACATTCAGTAGAGGATCTGAACTGGGTAGGTTGTTGAGGCAAAGATGATGTACTGCAAGAGCTACGGCGTAATTTAGTTTTCAAATACTGCAAAAAAAAGTCTTGAGTAGAATAATATCTTTCCTGAAAATCTTCTCGTTCTAGAAAATGCGACGGCAATTGTTCATCAGTGCACAAAGATTCTGTCATCGATTGAACAGCATCGAATTCCGACAAAATACCTGAACTATCTTTATATCTTAAATCAACCTCATTAATAGAAATTAGCTTATTTGAAGTAGAATTTTTAATGGTTGTGATAAATTTCTCCAAAATGGTGAGTTTTTGCTTAATAGTGCCCCGTTTGCGGGTTAAAACTTTTATTTCTGATTCGGACATTTTGTGAATATTTTTTGATTGATAGGGTTATTGATTGAAATGAAATAGAAAAATAAATTGAATCGAGAGAAAATGTCGAATAATCCAAATGAATAATAATGGAAGGAAGTAGGAAATTGTAAAATTGTTAATAGTCACCCTCGTGGCTCCAGGGATGTAACATTGAATTATTCGGATATCTGGACAACTGCTACTGGAGTTTCGTTCTTGACGAATTTTCCTTGGGCTGATGATCAATGGAATCAATCGGCGTTGAAGAATACTTGGTAATTCTCTTGAAGATTTTTCTGATGGCTCCTGGTAGATTGGATACGTCTAATAATTGCAGCAGGGTAGTGTTCTTTCTTCTTTCTTGAGGTGAATTGAATTGAAAATCCGGCCGATGGATCAAACTTATGTTTGGTAATTTGCTGGTTCTGATTTTGGTTTTTTAATTTAGTGGAATGTATTTTATGAATATGAAAATAGAATAGATTGGTTTTACAATAGTTTACTGTTTAATGTTATAATTGGCGATGTGTATCTCGTGAAAAATTGAAATTGAATGAATAAAATGAGTGGTCCATATGTATCATTTTGATAAGGTGTACGCAGACACCGGAGATGATTCAAATTTTGTTGTTCTGTGTTTTGGTATAAACAGCACTCCCCCACTTCTTGTATGGTAATTATGAAAGCTATAGATAATTTAATATATAAATAATAATTTGATTTATAAATAAGGATGTCAAAGTGAGGTTGTATTCCTGCCTAAATAATTGTCTACAGCTCGGTGTTCTCTCTGCATTACAAATTATTCGTAAAGCCATTTTTTGCTTGACGAATATGCGCTCCTTTAGATGCATGTTTCCCCAAGCAAGTACTCCGTACGAAATTGCCGAGTGGAAAAAGCCAAATATGCCACTTTATCTGTCTGTTGGCCGGCCAACTGCCTCATTCTCCTTATGACGAAGATTCCTCTAGGTCTAGAGAGACTCTTAACCAGTTCATTTATACAGGGTGGCCATTTGAAAACGAAACAGACGAGATTACAGACGAAATGAAGTTTTTCGATAGAAATGCTCGGACAGGTCGATTTCTGTTTCGAGGGGGACAACTTAAGATGTAGGTTACGGACGCATAGCGCTTCAACCCTTGCTGCTACAACCCCCACCCCCAATTTTTGAATAGGGAAGATAGGCTGTATTTTATTATTCGACTGTAATAATATTTTCTCCAATTCTGTGGTTATTCCGTTCATTCTTCCACATCTTGTAGAATAAAATCGTGCGAGAATATATCAGAAACGGACAGTTTTCATGGTTATATTTTATTATTCTATGTTGGTACTCCGAACTTTCCGCCACGGCTTTATCTGTCAATTCATCAATTTGCCTTAAAGAAATCAGTTCTACCAACCAACATTTTTCAATGCAAAAATCACTAAATTATATTTATGGAAATATTTCATTAATTTCAATGAAAATGCAATGAATTAGAAAAAATAACGTATAATACTCGTACAGAAGGCTCATTCTACCACTCGTTCATTCAAAAACTCGCCACTTCGTGGCTCGTTTTTGAATTTTGAACTCGTCGAAGAATATTCTGCACTTGTATTATAAATAACTATTCTCTAATTCTGTGGTTATTCCGTTCATTCTTCCACATCTTGTAGAACAAAATCGTGCGAGAATATATCAGAAACGCACAGTTTTCATGGTTATATTTTATTATTATATGTTGGTACTCCGAACTTTCCACCACGGCTTTATCTGTCAATTCATCAATTTGCCTTAAAGAAATCAGTTCTGCCAACCAACATATTTCAATGCAAAAATCACTAAATGATATTTATGGAAATATTTCATTAATTTCAATAAATATGCAATGAATTAGAAAAAATAATGTATAATACTCGTACAGAAGGCTCATTCTACCACTCGTTCATTCAAAAACTCGCCACTTCGTGGCTCGTTTTTGAATTTTGAACTCGTGGAAGAATATCAATGCCTTCTGCACTTGTATTATAAATAACTATTCTGACCGAAAAATCAGCCCATGTTTTTATGAATATTTGAAGAAAAGTTTACCTTAAACAACCAAATTATATTGAAATATCTCAATTAATGTTGAAAATAAATAAAATCATGTTTTATTTCTATATTTACCTCATATTTAACATTGAAATGAATATTTTCGGGTTGTAGTTTGTGGATTGAACATATCAATGGATTTTTCATATAGCTCAGGAGCTTGAAATATTAGAGGTTTCCTAGTAATACATCTTTTCTGGTAAAAATGAAGGAAAAAACATTCGGGCAGAAAATTTTTAATGCATTTAACACTTTTTTTTTTAAATTACACATGACTTTATCATTGCAACTTTTCCCTATATGTTTGCTGAAACAATCCAAAACTTTTGTTGTGAATTTCTCCAGCAAAGATGTAGGTGCTTTTAATCCACATTCAAAATTTAAACCGTAATTTTTGAAAAAGATCAAGAGCTCATCTTCATTTTCAAGATTTTTAGGAGCCTCCAAAGTGATTTTACAATCTTCACACCCGAAACGCTCCCAACATTTTTTGACCAAATAAACTGCAAAATATACTACAGAACATTTTTCCAATGTCACTTCATCTCCTTTCCTTATACTATGGTTGGACTCAGAGTCTCTCGGTGTGAAGCAAAATGATTGTCTTTTCGGGGTTCATCCTCATTTTATTATCAGTAAACCATTGTTGAGCTTCCGCCAATGTCTTACTATTGCTATCATCTAGTTCTAGTTGGTTGAAGCCGTATTGAGGAAGCTGGTGGCATCCACAAACATAACAAACACACAGTGGCGTTAGGCGTGCCCAATAATTTGATTGTGTAAAAATGCAATCAACGAATTCATCAACCATCGCTTAAATCAAAGGGCTTGATCTGATCTTACTGTCGTCGGCATAATCATTATTTACTTACGGGCTATAAATGTCAAATTGATGTTAGACACAAAAAATCGCGTAAAATTGATAAGATACTGAAATAAAAGCTCCGAACTACTCGAATTGAAAATAAATCTCAAGAACTGTCTGGAATTTCAAAAGAATCGGATACGAATAATCAATTTTTTTTTCTTTATCCCCCCTCCAAGGCTTATGTCTGGGTACGCAACTGTAACCACATCCACCAGTTCTATATTCACGGGCAGATCATTAGCAAACACCACATTAAGAATTGGCCCCAAAATCGATCCTATTGGAACTCCACTTCCTACCAGTTCCCAGTTAGAGTATTTTTCGCCTATTTGCAATTGTTGATACCTCTTTTCAAGGTAGCTAGCTGGTCAACCCTTATTCTATCAAACCCCAACTTTTTTAGCAGGATTTAGTGATCGATGCTATCAAAAGCTATGCTAAGATCACATGAGGATAACTCACATTCCCTTCCTGCATCAGTGGCTGCTTTCAGTGGCTGCTTTCAGCGGAAAGAGCAGTTGCAAATCTGATCACTGAGCGCTCACTGAGTCTTAAGTGATCAGAGAGCGGTTTTCTGAACGGTTAGAAAATACCTAACCTCTAAAACCTCTGTTTTGACAGTGTTGAGCTTAGTGAGAGTAATTCAAAGTCGCCCAAAAAATGGCGTCCGCTCACTAAACATGTTGAGTATGCGCTCACTGATCAGATCCGTTCAGCGAAAATTCTTACAACTGTTTTACAACTGTTGTGTCCGCTGAACGCAGCCAATGGCGTCAGCCATCATTCGGAGTATTTCTGCTAGTGCTGTTGTGGTTGATTTGCCCTTCAGGTAGCCATGTTGTTGTCGGCTCCAGATGTCTTGTTTTTAAAGAAACTAGTGAATCTATCCTTTATCGCACTTTCTAGAATTTTTGCATTGTTGGTTTATGGTTATCAGACGGAAGTTACTCATCTCTCCTGGGTCGCCCTGTTTGTGAATCGGAATGACTCGGCTCTTTTTTAGTTGATCGAGAATATGTGACCCTCAGACAAACTTCTTGAGAATATTCCACTCAAAAGAAGGGCGATTGTGGGAATGATCTATTTCAAAAGTTTAGTAGATAGTCCATAAATATCTTTTGTGTCTTATCTTCCATTCTTCTTGTAATTCTTTCTATTTCGTCCGATGCTACGAGGGTTACTATTTATGTATTGAGAATACAAAAAATAAAAAAGCGATTTTGATGCAAAATATTTTTATTGCTTTTCAAAATAATATCCTTTAAGATCTTCACACTTTTGCATGCGATTAAATCGTCATTAGAAATATTTTTTTCAGTTAGAAGATGGTAGATCTAAAACATGCATTTTGAAGACCTCAACCTCTTTTGCGGACGATGAAAATCGTTGTCCACGATGTTTATTTTCAATTTATGGGAAGAGGAAGAAATCATTCGTTGCCAAGTCGGGGCTGTAAGGCGGATGACTCATTATTTAAGAATAGTTTTCACAAGAATTTTGAAAACTTCAACAAATACAGCACAAACAGACCAAAACTTATATTGAAATATCCTAAACTAAATTTAAGACAATCAAATGTGGTCGTTCGATATGAGGGGTCGAAATTTGATTGTTTGAACTTTACACATATTTTTCAAATTTGAAATGGACTCGGCCTTGAACTCACACTGTACAACTGGCCCTCACAAATCTAATCAAGAAATGTATGTACGTAATTTGTACGCCAAGTTCCATGAAGTTGTTTCAAGTAATAAAGACATGATTCACAGAAATTTTTTTTCGAAACGGAGTAACGTCATCAGGATTTATATTTTGAATAACTGAAATTGTAAGATGGAACTATCCAGAAAATTCCAATAAATGGTATAATTATTTAAGTCATTAGTGAATTGCAACACATTATTTCATATTTCAGATTTGGGTAGTTACATACACCATTTCAGTTGTAACGTTACAATTGCCCATGAGACTCTAAAGACTAATTTCTAGGGGTGGTTTGGCTTATTTGGCAACAAAAAACTCTTACCCAGGTTTTTACAAATTCAATAAAATTAAAATATACAAAGATCGATCCTTTTCACTCTCAACAAATAATATTGATATTAAAAACTTAACTTGAATCGGTTTTCAATGAATTAGTCTGCTACTAGGATGGAACCTCTTCTGTAAATTATTTTCAGCCTTCTGAACACCAGATCTTATCAGGAAGCTATAGTACTCCAATTCACATTCAGCGAAATTGATGTAATAACGCCAGGTATTACGCAGGTATTCTCTCAGATTCAGGAAATCTGAAACAAGGTACGTATCCTTCTTGAAGTCTCGATAATTATTGAAAATCTTTCAGAAAATTCTCTCTAGATACGTGCATCCTCATTCCGACCAATGGCATATACGATTAATTGAGAAATTACCGCGTCTTCAAAATTCCAGTAGAGTAACATGAATTAAAGAGTGCAAAATCGTTGCACGATTCACCATGGATAATTGCACCCATAGACATACTATCAGATATAGTCAAAGATTGCCTCCTCACAGCGACATGATAGAAATACATCAATTGATATGAGAGCCTCCATGGCAAAGCTAGCTGCAATACTTTAATCGTATCCTCTCTGATGTTTGAAAGAGAAATATCGAAAAATACAGATCATAAATTAAAAATGGATTGAAACACCTTGGATTTTTTCACACAACATGACAATTCTTGAATATCCTCACATTCAACAGGTGATCAACATTGTTGAATATATTCTTTGAAAATGCCACATTGGGTTCAATTTGGAAGCAAGTCGCTATCTCTTGATATAATTCTATCAAAACTCAAATGCAAGTGAAAATACATTCAAAACCAGGAAAAACAGTAGAGCATCCATGATGAACAGATATGTAGCTACCCTCACAATGAAAATTGATAAATGAAAATGTTTATATCAAAATTAGCAAGGAATTCAAATGGATAAAGTTTGCATATCAACGCAATAGTTTCTATAGTATAGTTCTTTTAAACTAATTCAAAGTAATTTGAGATTAAATCAACTTCCCTAAACTAAATCAAATACCTTGCGAACTAGCTTAGTTTGTATAAGAAAGATGAGTTGTCAGAATGGATGTGGGGGAACTAATCTCAAACTACAGAAAACAAAAGAACAGTGACATATAATTTTAGCTTCATTAGATGACATACATCTAGTTGCAGGAACATTAATTAAAATAATAACCCTCCATTAAACAGTGAAGATGGCCAATAGGCTATGATGATATTTTAATGAACGTTCCTGAAACTGGGTGTTGGATTGGTTCGAAAGAAGACTACTAATATATCAATTACATCTAATAACACTGATCAACACAGTACTTTAATCCACAACATTATGATTATATGTTTAATTTAATTAACCAAAAGATTCTTGATACTGGTAAGAATATTTATATATATGCTATATGAAAATCAACTTCAATACCAGTAAAAAGAACAATTTTCAATTTTGAGCCAGAGTATAAAATGATTTATTTATGGTGATTACCAACGCAAGAAAGGAAATTTGGATACTATTCTTCATTATAAAAAGTTATTTAATCAAATAATCAATAAACCAACTGTTGGAAATAATTTCTGAAGTTGTAATCTACATAAGGATTTGGCTGCACTTACCTCCGGTGTCCTATGCTGCGCAAGGACTAGATGGAAATTCAGTTCACTCATTTATTTGTTATAACTTCGACTTCTAGGAAGAATGAAACAAATATTGAGTCATTTTGTTCTTTTTTGAGTAGTTTTGTATAATGAACATTGTCAGTCAGACTATCATCATTCAAAATGGTTTCTAGATAGTTTTTGTATTATTAAGAGACTTTTATTGCCATATTTTTATTAGAGAACAAACTAATGAAACATTAGTTGTGTGTGGCACTTTGCCCAGGGGGCATGTGTTGTGAAACATTCGAATAAATATATTTTTCAAATAGGAATCAATTGCTATTTGCATTGTTAAAATCGGTGAAAAAACAACTTATTTTTGGTATATGCACTGGAATAATCTACTCATCTTTTTGGTGCCACACTAACTTCAAGACTCAACACATGCCTCCGGGCTACGTGCCGCAGTGAATGTGTTGAGTTTAAAACAAATTGCAATGAAGCAGTTCATTTCACTAGGAAAAAGGTGAGAGGAAAAAGAAAAAAGAAGATAGTACCTTTTATTTGTTATATTTTCTCAAACCCTTCTATTGAAATTATTAGTAGTTGGTTGAGTTAGTTGTAATCCAGGCAAATTTGTGAAATCCAACTGCTTAAGCATCTCTTTGGTGTCGTTGTCAACTTCGATGATATCACTATCCAAAGCCGATACTGCGGGAACAAAATTGTCACGTCTCTCTCGTTCTTCTTCCTGAAGTTTTATTGATATTCCTCGAACTTGAGAGTATCGAAGCCTTTTCATCAAATGGGTGACAAATCCAGCAATTTTATTCCTGAGAGGCTTCGTAGGAATAGAGGCTACTTCTTCGCAGATTCTTTTATTTGTGTGAAAATCTAAGGTTAGGCGAGTGTAATATTTTTCAATTATTACTTTTGATGCTTTTTTAACTGTCTTCGTACGTACACGACCCATGGTGCTTTTCTAAAACCAGAAAATTGATTTACTTAGTCTGATTAAAATAAAAAGATTTTTACCTTATTTTGTATACAACACTTCGATAAAACACAAGGTCACAAGGAACGTAATCCCAAAATATAACCAATAATAATAAAATAATGGCAATAATCTATTATACTATCTATGGTTAAGAATAAGAAGTCATGTATTTTGACGAAACCAGTGAACTATCAAATAGTAAATATTTTCATTTCACATTTATTTAAAATTGATTTATTAATTCTCTTGAATTAACGTTAATTTTCAAATTCTCCTTATATGTGGTTGTAGTTTTTTTTTTATTATAAAATAGTTTTCCTCTTTTTGGCATTCCTCAGTTTCACTTTTACCTGGTTGTGTATTTGTCAGTAAAATAGAATTTTCCCCAACCTTTCAGTTCTCAGTTTTCATTATTAGGCATTATCAGTGAATTCAAAATTTCCACATAATTTCTACTATTTCTAGTGAAATCTGAAAACTTTGGCAAAGTGCTACGGCAACGTTGCCAGCGGCAACGAGTATGAACTGAGAAGTGTCAAGTCAAGACTGTCAAGTGACAACTCGAGTATAATCAAGGTTAGGAGACCTTCAAAAATTCAAATTGAGAATATTTTCCTGTGCAAATCTTTCAAGACCGAAAAATGGCCCTTATACATTCTGGATGTAAAAATTTCTTAAGACTTACACCTGTTTTGCAGAGGTTGTTTTTTATTGTTCTCGTCATATAAATTTTAGATGTTTTCTATAATTTTTAGGACGACTGCTGCTATTTCCAGTACATGTATAAATTACAGTTCCAAAGATGCTAAACCTATTAAAAAAGATCATGCTCTCCTTATGCCAGAAGAACTAGAACAAAGGAATAAATTGAAAGGTTACATAACAGTTGAAGAAAAAGTATGAATACAATTACTTTTGTATTGGAGCTATTGCAAAGACATTGTATCAATATTTTAGACAGATATTTCCCCCATAACTGGAGTTCCACCAGAGCATGTCAAGGAAAGATGTGTCCGTATATATATGCCTCCAAAGAATGCAATGCAAAGTGGGACCAATAATTTGGGTCATTGGGAAATTGATTTTGACAACAGAGAAAGATGGGAGAATCCTCTTATGGGGTGGTGCTCTACGTGAGTAGTAATGCAGATATTTATATATAGTAGAATCCCAATTATTCGTGCTCCATGAGACGGGACGAGGGATGGATAATTGAAAAGCATGTATAATTCAAACATTCATTTGTTACATAATATTTAAATATACATAATATTTAAATATACATAGGTACGTATTAAAAAAAAAAGATCACATAAGTTCAAACTCAGTTTATATGTATCGCCTCAAAAGATTACAGAATAAAAAATTATATCTACTTAAGTAAAAAAGTAAACTACACAAATTAAGAAAACTAAAGACTCTACATATGTTAATTTGAATTTACATAAAGTGGATGTGTATTTTGCGTAGCTATGCACTTGAGAGAAGTCTGTCACCTTGTTCTGTGTTGAAATTTTTCAATAGTCTGACGTATGCAGTGCAAGTTGAAAATGTTGGCAAGGTCCGAAAATTTTCATTGCTCAAAATAATCTAGTAGAACATTGGCAGCTTCTTCAGCCTTTCTGTTACAAACTCTTTTAACTGATGCTATCTGATCATATTATTCAAAAACACAATTTTGATTATGGGACATCATGGCATCAATAATCCGCAACACAGATAATCCGCACACGAATGAAAGGGGTTCTACTGTAATTTCTTATATCAATTCAAGACATTTTCGAAAATTTTTTTCTTCATATATTCATTTATAAGAGTATTTCTATATACTTAAATAGATTTTTGACAAAAATCTCAAATTCTTCCATAGTGGATTATGTATTATAAAATTAATACATTCCCGGATAACTTTCACTACTCTGAGACTAATTTTTATTTGATTATAATTTGTGAAATTGATTAGTATTCAATTCATTAGCAGATTTAACTACCATGTATGTAATCTGACTTTTGAGAAAATATTTTTTTTCGGCAACCGTCTAGGAAGTGCTCACTTCCCGGACGCTTTTTCTCTGAGAAAGTAGCATTTCCCGGCCTAGTCCGGAAAGTACGTACTTCCCGGACTAGGCCGGAAAAGAATCATAGAATCCATAGCAACCGAGATAACGGCTGACAGTTCATATGAAATTAGTTGTCAAAAATTTGCATGTTTTTTTATCGCAATCGCAATAAAATATGGAAAGCAGCAGCGATAGTGTTATTTTACATGGTTGCCGAAAAAATATTGTACGCAACACGCCGGAAAATGGTTTTTTTGGACTCACAGACTTCCAGGACTCGCTTACGCTCGTCCTGGACTTTTGTCTATTCGTCCAAAAAAACCCTATTTTCCGGACTTGTTACGTAAATTACTATTTTCAATTGATTTTCAATGAATGTCAAATAATTAGTAGTTTACTTTAAATCACTAAATTTGAATTAAATTTCTTCCTGATTTCCATGATTTATTATTTTTGTCTTCAATTATTTGGGATTAATGTAGACAGGTAGCAATAGCTAAATAAAATTGCATTTTATTTAAGAAATAATTACATAAATAATCTTGACACAATGATCTAATAATACGTAGATAGCATGTAGAGAGGGAGGAATCGATTCTATCCTAATGGTGAGACATATGGCGTTTGCATTAGTTGACTGGAGTCACAACATAGCTTCTTTATCCTCTTGATGGTCTTATGACTGGAGACTCAACCTTTCTCTCTTTAATGTTGGAGTTGACGCTCTGCCCTGTAGGATTGGCGAATCTACGTAATATTAGATCATTGGTCTAATATTCCATCTGCAAAAAAAGTGAATGAAGTATTGAAGCAATAACCTTATTACTGTCACAGTCTCGAGTTCTTGAGCTAATAGGGTATATTCCCAATAAGTTGAATTAGTGTCACAACACTTGTTGTAAATTGTATGCTTCCTTTGTTTGATATATTCTTCAAGAATCGAACTGCAATACTTTTTATGTAGCAAAAATGTTTGCTTTCTTTTGAGTCTTTCTATTTTCTGGAACCTTTGATCTTCAATTATTTAACTATTATTAAGTTACAATTCGGTATGTTATATATTGAGAAGTGGTGGAGATGCTGATGATTTTCACAACCTGTCCCCTTTTCAATCCAAAGTACCTGAAAACATGATCACTAGTCAGAATTCGCGGCAACTGGTTCTCTTTCAGTTGGTATTTAGTCAATAGTTTTTTTTTCTTCAGTAGACAATACTACAATATGTTCTGGCACCATCTCATGTTCAGTAATATTATTCATTAGCTCAGATTCCAAAAATTGTTCTAAGGTGTATTTTGGTGTCATATCTACCAACCATTTTTTGGCTGAAGGGGTTATTTCTTTTTGAATAACAACGATTGCGTTATGTACATTTTCAGACTTCATTTTGTCACAATTAGTCTTTATAGTTTTCATACAAATTTTGGGTTCCTCAGGAAAAAAGACAAATAATTGATTGGTTGGGTCATCAATATGTTGTACCAAGATAACAAGAGCTTCTCTAAAAGATCTATTTTCACTTGGTTTATCTCCAAATTGTTCAAGGGTCTGCTCCAATTCATCTTGAGTAATAAGATATCTTCTGTCATGACATAACTGCATTAATGTCTTATGAATTCTCCATAATTTGTAAATTTCCTCTTCATCACCCATCTTAATTTTTTTTCAAAATAAGCGAGCACTTACTTTCGACAGCAGATCTCAATTTATGACCGAAATGCAGAGAATGTCCAAATAAAGCAATCTTTCAAAACCTGGGATTTTTCACACCAAATTACATTGTAACATTTACTTTGCATTCTGTCAAATTTCCAAAGGGCTTCAGAACTTCATGACCTTCATGTTTCATTTGACAATGCACGACACTATAAAATAATTTTTTTTACTAAATGGCCATATCTTGAAATTAAAACCATGCTCTTTTCATGCCACTATTTCACTCACATCAGATTTTTTATTTGATAAGATGTTTCCTTTTTTTTTATAATGAATGTGTAAAACTTAGCGACAAAGTGATATCATACAATAGGCGCGTTCAGCAGAAAGATTGTTAGGTAAGTAGCTCCAGTACTGATAGGTTTTAGTTTGGAAACGTAAGAATTCTCTGCTGGACGGGTTGCTCCTTTTCTTGACAGCAGTAGGTTCTGTGGGCCCTTATTGAAGGTTTACCTAATGATGAGAGACAATTTCCTGTTATAATATCGATTTTTATTTCCAAGTTTGCTTTTGGTATTATTACTATTTTCTTCTACAATATATGTCTCTCATTATAACGTTACCTTCAATAAGGACCCACAGAACCTATTGCTGTCAAGAAGAGGATCAACACGTCCAGCAGAGAATACTAATGTTACCAAACTGATACCTATCAGTAGCGAGGCTACTCACGTTACCGATCTTTCTGCTGAACGCGCCCATTGTGTAAGGCGAAATATTATTTGATTTTATTTTTTAGCAATTTGATCAATTGTTCCATGACTGAAACTATAATGAATTTTAAGGCGGATGCTTGATTTAGAAGATTGTTGTTATTTAAGCCATTTGTATTAATATGACCATTGGCAACAACATAGACCTTACAGCATTTGACTCTTTCTTATTGTGAATTTCCATGATTAGTCAGAATAGTATTGGTATGCATGCACAATAATCGAAATTCTTTTGAAACAACATAACATCTCTTTATCATTGAACAGACAAATTGTCAATCTTTTCAAATCTCAAAGAATTTCTCTTTCAATTTTGAATTATATTTGATATTTGATTATACAAGGGTTGCCGAAGTTTCCAGAAATTGATATTAATACTGTATTACAGTGGGGATCCATTGTCTAACATGAAAGTTCAGTTTGGAAGTCCAGAAGAAGCCATTGAGCATTGCGAGAAAAATGGATGGCAGTGGTACATCCAAGAGAGCAAACTTGAAAAGCCAGTAAAACCTAAATCTTATGGTATCAACTTTTCATGGAATAAACGTACCAGAGCTTCAACAAAGTAAGGATGTCAATTTAATTGAAAATAATTTTTACATTGAAATTATCAACCTCATATTATGTAATATGAGAGGCAAATAACATCATATGTATAACTGAATTAAAAATAAATAGTAACATCAATCGATTAATGTTTTATTTTAAATTCAAAAGCTATAACTTCGGGTAATAGATTTGTACACAATTCTACATATAAGTGATTCCTTTATATCGTTCAAAATTAACAACGATATTCAAAAATATCTTGATAAAGGCAATCTATGTTTAATTTATCACCAGCAACTTCCAAAATGGCTAACACAATATTATCATTTGTATGAGGATCAGCAATGAAAAATCATTATTATAAACATTGTTATTCTGCTTGAGCTGTTGTGAAATAATTACTCCACAGTATACGTCATTAACTATTTTTGAACATATAATTTCTTTACTGTAAAGCTACTACTTTTGATAAAAATATAAACGTTAACTGTTCAATTCTAATTGATTTTTGAAGAAAGATTTCGATTTTAGAATATCTAATTTTGTAATAGGAAGATTTCAGTATATACTGTGAGGTAAACAATGAATAACGTATCAGAACATACTAACAAAAGTTGACCTAACCTAATGAAATATATAAAGGTGTTTTTCAAGTATTTCTTAGAAATCTAGCAAAAAGGACAGACATGTGATTATATTCAAACTTGAAATGAATATTGATAGATACTGATATCATCAGTATAGTATAATGATATGAAGTAGTTGCTTACATTTTTCTTTTATAATCTGAACAACTAATTTAGAATTTAATATAGTCCCTTTTTCGATAAATTCAACTAGTTCAAAAATTTAAATAAGATCAAGATCAAGAGTGTAATTTCTGTTCCTCATACTATAGATGCATAATAATTTGGCCAATTGCTATTTACAAATTTTATTAATATTTTGGCATTAAACTCTTTTAAACATCATTCATAAATTGCAACAGATAATATGATAACAACATACAAACAAAGCATAATAGGATATTGAATACTTTATTCGTGACCTTATTATTCTTAAATATATCACAATTCAACATAAGGTTATCAAGGAAGAAAACTTCTTAAATTATTTTCTCAAGCTTGAATTCACACAGGTGAAAGAAAGCTAAAGTGAGCTAACAGACTACAAAGACTCTTTTTTTACCTATTATACCTTGAATATATAAATTTTATTCTTATTAATTTTTTCCCATTTGCCTCTTATTTTGTTTCGTCTAATCTAAGTGCTTTTCGCAGTGCTGTGAATTAGAAGTATAAAGAATAATGATGGAAAGAACTGTTCTAATTAGGTTGAATTAAAATTTTATTTATTTTTTATTAAAGCTATTCCTGCTATGATTAAGAATAATTGTAGTCTGTTCTTACTTCAGCTACATTTTATATACTACAAATGAGAATGAGTATTTACAATGATATATTAATAGATTTGATCTCTGGCCCCATGAGAGTTGTGAGTAGCATGCATTTAATTAGTCTAATGTCATCAGTTATTTTTATTAAAATCTGTAAGAACCCAGAGGTAATAGTGCAAAAATTCTGATGTTGGAAGTTGAAGAAGAGGATTTCTTGATTGTCTCCAATAAATGTAAAATTCTAATTTTTCTATGTAAGATATGTGGCAAATCTTTATTCAATTTATTGATTCACAACCGTAAGCTTCCGTTTGTGCAATTTATTCTACAAATTATTTGCATTAACCTAACTTTAGGCCTTTAGTATTTTCTGATAATTCTTAACAAGTTTCAAGAATGGAAAAATAGCTAAAGCAGAAAATTTAAAATCTATTAGATGTTTGTATATTCGAATTTCTTAAATGTAATTACTTATTAAAGTATCGAATTTTAATGTGGAAATGTAGGAATTATTTTTGAATTATTAATATTTTTAAGATGTGTTATCAGCTTCCTCAGCAGAATTAATATTATCATCAAATCCTCTGTTAGTTTGAGAGAAAAATTTAAAGGAATATTTCAAAATATCCTGGAATGATCTTAAATTGAATCCATTTTTGCTGCTATCTCAATAATTGTCTAACTTGATCTGAATGCAGAAAATTTTTCAGAATAGGTATAAAATTTGATACAATGTTTGGGTCATTTCTTTCACAATGTACTGATATTAAAACTAATTACTGATTGTGCATATACTTTCAGTAACTTAATGAACTATATATGTATAATTAATTGACTTAATATTATTCACTTGTAATTTGTATTCATAGCATGAAACTTAATTTTATACGACTCAGATTATGTAGGTACTGTACATTATTCATCTAAAGTTTTTGTACAATTATGCGTTTCGCATTTCAATTAGAATTAATTCACTTTACCATTTCTTAAAAATTCAAACAGAAACAAAAATCATCAATAATATATTATTCTATTTTAATTAGTGAAGCAGAAATATTACAGCATTTCAATCATGACATATCATTACCGAAAGAAATGGAAAATATAAGTAGTAGTGAGCAATAGAATTGATTCCTGAATAGTAAATTGAAATTCTTCTACTTGGGAGTAGATTAAAATTCAATTTGTTAGTGGACTAAGCATAATTTTTTCTGTTCATGTTCATGCAATCAGATTGAATAGAATTGATTTAATTAAGAATTGCTTGGTGAATAGGATACAGTCACTAAGAACTGATGTGTAAGGTATACAGTGTGAAAGGTTTTCTGTTGATACAAACGCCAGAAAGTAAGTTATTCATTTCTGCTTGTTTTTTATTGAGTTTTTTTTTAGTTGCAAACAAGTAGAAAATAGAATTTAGCTATCTTTGTCAGAGGTTAATAATAAAGCTTTGTCAGAGGTTAATAATAAAGCTTGAACATTATGTCTAAATATAATAAAAATATATTGAGGTTAATATTGAATAAAGTTTATTCTTAATTTCTTCTGTTTATTGAATATAAAGCAATTGTTTTGCTACGCATTCGCTCGGTCAGATTAACTGGATAGAAAAAAAATTGTTAAATATTCAATAAACCTTGGAATTTGAGAATAAGCCCCATTTAATATTAAATTGAATAGATTTTCATTGAGTTAAGGCCGACTCAATGAAATAAAATAAAGGATGTAACAGGCTGTAAGCTGAATAGAATTGCTCTTATATAGTACAAGCGCTCGAACAAGGTTCCCAAAACTGATGAAATGAAATTTCATTTGACTAGTTAGTTGAAATTTGGGGAATTGTTTTGGTTATAAGGGTTATATTTTAGTGTAAGTAAACAGTTTTAGACAATTTTGAATGGGAGTGGGGCGTAAACAAATGAATGCAATATTTGTTAAGCTTGGAGTTAACTAAAAAAAATTTCATCTCATCATACACCCAAACAGATCACACAAGAGTTATTTTATTTGTTTTGTTTATAATTTCATATAAATATTTTCCCTTTCTCCTGGCAGATATTAAAAATATCACTACTATAAAATCTATACACGTTCTAACAAAGTCGAGATTTTATTTGTTGAACTATTCTAACCGTAAAAAATTATTGCGTTAACCTTCTAACATAAAGTTCAGATCAGCTATCCCTGACCGTACTATTCGAACTGAGAGTGGTGTCAACGATGATGTCACTCAACATATCATCACATTTCTCTTGGTCAACCTGTTCAACTTTGAGTTCAGGAGTAGGTGTTTCCTGCTCTGGTTCATGATACTCCTCACTCTCACGATGAACCAATACCTGAACAATGGTTGCTTCACTCTGCTGCTTTTGGAGTGTCGGCTTTGTAGCTATTGAATCTGGAGAAGCTTCGGTGACTAGGATGCTCACATCTGTAGAGTTCTGTGGCTCGCTTCCTGCCCGGTGCGCTTGAGAAAGCATCGATGTGGGACGTGTTTTGCAGGAACCGCCTCTTTTTCGTCGAATTATGCTTCCACTACGTTTCGGCTTGGTATCCTCCGCTGCGGCTGGATGGAGGGTTTGACTAGTTGAGACGTTTCGTTTTGGAGCAGGAGGCGATTGTGATACGTCCTCGTTTTCTACAGCGTCTTGATGTCTAAGGAAGAAATTGTATATACTTCTTCGTCGAGGCTGCTGAGTTGGTGTTAACGCATCACCCTATAAAAGTGAAATATGATAAGGTATACTATAAACAATTTCACTCGTATTAGAAGTTTAAGTAAAATAACACAGCGTGTTCACAGTCTAGGCAATTGGGCTTTGAAATTCTGTTAGCATTGCAGGGTATCTTCTTAAAGACTGCGAATAAATTATTTCCAAGACTTTTAAATATTGGGGTATTACCTGGAGACATTATACTCTCAAGATATATTGCAATTCAATACTGACCCTTGTAAAGCTAAGAAATATCAAAGTAAAAAAAATTGGAAAGTTCTGACTTGAAATCAGGATCGCTTTTGGGTTTTGATCGTTTGTAAATTCATGCGCCCTTGGAGACCGCATGTATATGGGTATATGTGGTCGCCAAGGAATACCATTGCCGCATGAATAAACTAGAGCACAAAGGCTCCTTTTTTTCGAAATTCTGCTTGAATTTTTCATGGTTCTGACACCGTCTTGACAATGAAATATTGGGTTGTTGTTTTTTGATGTCCGTTTTGAATTTCCTATTGTTCACCATGCTTTGCTATGGAGATAGAAAGTGTGATTTCGTTCCCGGGATGAAAAACTGCAATAATTCTTAAAGAGGGCGCACCTTCGACATTGCCTGGGAACGCCTCGTTAAACATATATGTGTGGAACATGGTTAAAAATAAAAATTCATTTCTACTTGAAAATTTTTTATCAAATCTGTAATCGTGCACTATACTACGAAACAACTAGAAGAAGAATATTAATCGGATATTACACTGAAACCACTTGAATTACGCCAAGCCCAAAACATGAGAAAAAAAGTTTCACGAAAATTAGGTTTTTGTAGGATAAAAGAAGAATATGGCGTTGTATATTCAGAGCTCAAAGTAATAAACTTAGATTTATATTTATTCATTTATTACTTTGAGGTTGAGTGCTTTATGTCTATGCTTTATGTTTAGGATGAAAAATTTTTCATTCATTCGTTTTTCTTTTTTTCACCTTTTGAGAATTATTACTTTTGTAGGTATTTATTATGGGTGGTGTTTTAGTATAGTGAATTGGGTAGTGATTATCAGCTGTACCTAGTGTTTGTGAGAAGACTGTGTAAAGCAGGTCTACAATGTATCATGATAAAGTGGAAGTTGTCGAATTATATGCGTACATAGTTGGTGTTCAAGTTATGATTCATTGAGGGTATCGATAATGAATATTTACTACCACGTCAACTATTTGTAGTTATTGAGGAATTTTGAAGTATTGAGGTGGATTGTTATAAATAGTCTCGGTACGATCAGATCAAGATCAGAGACAATATTGTAAAGAATGCTTTTGTGGATTTCCAATGACGTTATTCACACTCACAGTCATGGTACGGTCAGTCAAGTTTTCAGTGGTTGATTTTTCGTCACTTTCATTTTTTATCTTAACTTTTGGATCCCATTGTTCAAATACGTTTTTACGTCTTTATTTTTAATTTCATAAAAACCAGATTTATATGGGAAAATTCATAAAAAAAAATGTTTGTTCGGAAAGTTATATCCTGCATTGTATTTATTAGTCAATTAAAAAGTTATCTACTTTTTTGTTCATTCGAAAAATATTAATGAATAAGGATTTTTGGCAAGGAAGTTGGACTCTTCGAAATGAATAATAGTGAAAATCTCATATATGAATTAATGTTCCCCGTTGCATGAAGTAGAATGACGGTGATCTGCCAAGACTAGATTGTGTGAGTGAATGGTTGTCCCTTGATGACGGTGATTTGACAGTAATCTGATTGTACCCTGACTGTTGGTATGAATCCACCTCTAGTGTCAATATCTGAAATTGTCTTTTAGTGCACTGGATTGTGAAGGAGTAATTCCCGGTGCACATGAACATAAACCCAAAGTAACTGGTACGCCGCGATAATTTTCAGATAGGCAGAAAATATGTTGACGAGTAGGTTCCCGATAAATATCGGCGTCTCAAGTTAATTGCACCATTTACCCCTAACGTATTTCTGCCCTGAAAACTATCCTGGCATCCCGATTCATTTGCATCTCTTGTGTACCGAGCCTGATGAAGTTGTAGTAGTTGGTAGCTTCTGATAAAGTAAAATTAAAATTCATTCATTTGAGGGTTGAATAAGATTCCGTTAACTTAATACTAATTTGGTATTCAAGTTTGTTGGTTATTCAACGTTTCCTTAAAATACAAAATCATGGTCTGGGATCAACTACATTTATCTGTTTGGATTCAACTCAGAATTCCAATTGAACTTCTCTACTACTCTTCTTACTCATTTAATTGAATGCACTGAAATTTGAATGGATATAAGTAGATATATAGATATTGCACATTCAAGCAACTAGTTAAATTCGAAACACAGCAATAATTGACGTGGTAATGATTGAACAACTTTGACAAAAAGTATAGAGAATAACAGACTAACAACCTAGTACATTAAAAAGGGTCCAACGAAATCTACAAGTTACTGTTACGAACACCTTCAGTAAAGTTGAAAAGAGATAAATGAAGTAAGGAAGACAGATACCTACAATAAATTCAACATCGAAATCTGATGAATGAAATGCATAATGGAGAACAAGAATTGTAGAAGCATATACTGGAAATATCGCTGCAGGGTTGAGAAACTATGCGTAAAGATTGAAACGATGGAGGGATTTCTCACTTAGGACTCTGCTCTCACTTACCAATCTCTTCGGTTGATTTAAGAATTGAGGTGACGGACAAGAATGTTGCTTAAACTAAAATTGAAAAATGCTTTTGAAACAACGTATACTAATAATTCTGTTGAAAATGAACGAGTAGTGGATATTTAAATGATGGTAGGCCTAAAACAATTTTCTTAATCTTTCAAGTATTTTCTTTAGAGGCACGTAAGAAAAAAATGGAATAATTTCCTCGATATATACTGAATGAAATAACAACACCCAGCAATGATTACCTTTAGGTATAATATTTCAATATTTCTTGGTATGCATTCAAGAGATTGTTGATAACAGCCTGCTAAACTCATGTTAACTTAGAACCTCGTCTGTCATCTAGTTTATTTGCTGTGCTTCATAGTATAAGGTGGTACATTAATTGTCTATTGCTAGTCTGGAAGAAATTCCTGCTGAAATTTTTGTGTCTCAGAATCAATTAGAGACATTTCAAATGATTGTCAGCAAAATTAATAACTGCGTAGCTGACTGCTATGGTGTTAACTCGTTTCCAGCGAATTTTTCTTCGTGGCTTAAATATGCCAGAGTCTGTGAAGGATGATGGACATGCTTCTTGCCATAATATACCACACAAGCATTCAACAGAATTTCGATTCAGTGAAGTGTAGCCACAGCAAAACATTAACGGCTGCCGTTTTCGTTCATGTTATCGGAAATCTAGGTAGTAAACAACAGAAGGTACAGTTTTTAAACGATTACAATAACAGCTCTCCATAGCGACATAAAAAACAGTTCTTCTGCAAACTGATATTCTCTGATTCACCTTGAGGTGGAGTAGAGAAATGGCCTTGTAAGTTGGTTGCCTGTGCTGCCTACCTTGGTACGCCTCAATATCAAGTTGGTTTTCTGCTTATTCTTTCGCCCAATCTCCTCATGCAGGCTTTACTCCTAATGCAGAATAATTATTACGGTGGTCCATTTCGTGATGAGACCAAGCAACATCTCGATAGAGACAACTCTTACTCCTATCAAGTTAAAATGGTCATAATTTTGATATCTTTCGTAACGCTCAACACAATTAGATGGAGATCTTCTTAATAGAGTTTCTCCACAAAAAGTAAGATATGATTAGATGAAATTTTGTTTCCCCAGAGAAAAGAAGTTGATATTGTTAGTAGGATAGTAGGACATGACTTTTGTTACAAAATATATCGAAGGAACTATGTTTTCTGGGTGTAAGAATGTCACTGAGTATATATCGAGAAGTATTTTTTGAATGAGTGAAATCCACTATTATTTTCATAGATTTTAAGAAATAGTGGAATTCGATGACTATCAATTTTGCTCAATTCTCCGAACAAATGAAAACTGATATTTTTCAGACATCATCTAAGATATCCATTCATTCATTTTCATCTTTCTTATAACAAATATCAGTATAAATCTACTTACGATCCTCCTTTCTTTATCAGGCGTGGCTTCGTTGACCTTGATGCTGATTGCATCGTTGGTGTCGCGCTTCAAATCCAGCTCCTCCGGATCCATGTTGGTCGCACTGGAGAGCAACAACAGCGGGAGGTTCAACCATGGGCCGCCCAACTCGCTGAGATCACTCGCGTCCGATGCCCTGGAGGACTTGCGAGAAGAAGCGCGACTCCCTCGATGAACATGCAAAAAGGCTGACAGTCTTCCTTGCCACCCTCCTGGCGATGAGTTCCTGGTATCGGCTTCTTCCTGCTCTCGCTCACGGTCTTTCTTGCGTCTACAAGATGACAACATGAGAATCGTGTATTGACCAAGACAAGAAAGCAGGCAACAAATTAACCTAAGGACATGTAATGTTTTCTCTACTGCTGATCATACACGTACCAATAGATTAGTATACATAGAAAGCATATACATAGCCCATAGGACAGGTTACACTGATTTAGTGTAGTTGTCAGAAACCTCATTCAGCCATGTGAAGCTTGGAATGTCCAGAATGTCCTCTCAAGCATAAAATAATAATCTAAATCTTAAGGTAAACACAAAGGGATAATTGATGGCTCTTTGGATTTGTGAACAATGGACAGATATCTCTCTGTGATACAGATGTTGCAACATTGCGAACCCAGATCATTTCGCCAGTGACTATCTGACTTGATAACCAACTATTAGTTAACCAAGAACTATATCTCAGTGAAAACATCTAAAACTGTTTATCTATGGTCCGACTTAATAAACGGTTTTGTTGCTGATTGCAGTTCGCCAGTGAGTACACTGCTTGTATACGGGGTGTTACCAAAGAGGTGGGGAAAATTTTAGGAGGTGAATCCTTGTCGAAAATTAAATTTCATTCGAATAAAAGCTCTTAGGTCTTTCGTTTTTGTTTGAAGGTTGTTATCCTCCTATGTTATTGTTAACAGACAACATGAAATTTTCACACTCAGCTGTTTGTACATATATTAATGTTTACTTTATGTTAAGGAAAATGAACACATTATGATTAAGTTATCTGATTTTCATGGTTATTCTACTAGAAATTCGGCTACTTTGTGTATTCCTTCTCACACAACTGCCAAATTTGAAACATCTCCTGCTTATCAGGCAATTATCTTATATAATCATGTACCATCAGTTGTTAAATCATTGGGAAAGAAAGAATTCAAAAAATTAGTCAAAGGTGAATTGATTAGGAAATGTTATTATAGTATTAAGGAATATTTGATGGATAATAGCTTCCTGGTTGGGTAGATTAGAAATAGTTTTTAATTTTGTATAACCTTGACTTGTCTCATACATATTTTGTTATGTCTCAAGAGATGAATAAAATTATTATTATTATTATTATATATTCAATGTTTATAGATATTATTGCATCAGGTATTCCAGAGAAAGTAGGCTATGGACTTCTTAACATATGGCTTACATTGTTAAAATTATTCTTCGTTAATCAATAATATGGCCTGCCAAAGTAAATATGATATACACAGCTCAATAATATATTTTCTCTATTTCAGTAACGCAATGAGTTCATTACAGTTCTAAAAACAGTGCTGGAATGAACTCATTACAGCATTGTTTTCAGTTATATTTTTCATTTTGTGATTGTCTACAGTACTCTAATCCTATAAAATTTCAACAGACCTCATCAATTGTCAATACCTATAATATGATTTGGATATAGTGAATTAATTTGCAGCATTATTCGCAATTTCTTTCAATTCTGGTGGTGTTAAGTCGATTTTCGTTAGACATAATTCACGAGTTATAACTTATTTCAAAATTCCAAACGTACAATTCAAGTTCAAATTCCGTATTCGTCACTTTTCTTAACAGTCACACCAACTGCCAAGATACAATACAAAAGTCATTAGGATGTATAATCTGAATTTTTCATTGAATTTCGACAATATTTCATAAAACTTGACTGAAATAGAGAAAATATCGTCTAATACTCGAATACTCGTTGCAGAAGGCAATTCCAACACTCGCTCCTTCGTCGCTCGTTTTCGAATTTCGCATTCGTGTTGGAATAGGAGCCTATTCTGCAACTTGTTTTAGAATATACTATTATTGGTGTTTTCTTCCGAATGGCAGAAAATGCAAAAAACAGAGAAACTAATGATATTCGAAGTATCGAACTACTATAGAAAAAAGTTATAACCATAATATGATTTCAAATTATTTTTGTTTGTGGATGATCCTTATTTCGCTTACCGCTGATAGTCCTTGTAAGTCCGCTGTATCAATCTGGCAGCTTTATCTTGTCTTTTCCAAATTCTTGTGGAAGAGACTATCTCAAGTTCCTTTCTTGTAGGGAACTGCTTCTTAAATTTGATATCCATCTGCTCCTGAAGCTGGAAATAGTTCATTTTAGTATTGAATTGATATATTTTTTCATTTTAAATTAAAGTAATAGCGAAAAGAAAATATGTAGGTACTATTATCCACACAAGATTTTTCATAATCGTGTGCAGCAATAGTAAGGAAATAAGTTTGGTTTAGTCCATTAACTGATTTATCAAGAATTAATCCCTTGAGATCTTCAGAAGATGACTTTCAAGAATTTGAAGATTTTCAATAAAACTTTGTGTGCTGTTATAAAAAAAAATCAAAGCATTAAGTTCATTTGTAATTTCACTTCAAACACTTCTTTTGTGCCTGATTTTAACTTTTACATTCCTAAAAAATTGGTTACTTCATGTTGAAAAGTTTTCGTAAAGGCAATTTTTTTTTTCATTTAATTTTCATCAGCAATCAGAACATACATTCTATGAGGTAATGTATTAACATTTAAAAATAATCTGTTTTTTTTTATACTTGATGCTTCATCCTAGATCAAATATTTTGCCTATTCATGTATTACTAATTACTAACTCACCTGTCTGAAGGTATCAGTCTCTTCTACGTGCCCCAGAACGTGCTTTACCAAAGCATGAAGAATATCGAGGCAGTGAATTTCATTTCCCTTTGCTATCGGTAGGTTAAAACTGACCAAAGCCACGGTGTTCGGTTTTGGAATACCTAGAGGAGGATCAAGGGAAGCTATGAAGTCTGATAATTGTGAGAACCTTATGAACTGTGTTGCGTGAGGATCATATCTGAAAAAAGAAATGGTGACAAAAAGCTTTGAAGAAAGCGTTAGTGGGTTATGAATGCCAGATTGGTATCGGAAGTAACCTTCTAATGCTCTATTTAATTGTCAGTTATTATAGTTGATTCCATAAGAAAATTAGGTTTAGCCAAATATTCTTGGACGAAAGTTGAAGATCACCAAGTTCAATGGGATAGAACTATTATATCTTATGGATATAATGTCTTAAGAGATCACTAAACTTATTTTTATTATCATCTGACAAGGAACAATGGACTAAGATAAAACTAGAAAGATCGTATTATACCTAACCTATTCAGTACCCCGAATCTAGAAATTGATGATTTTTGGAAGATTGTAATGAGCAGATAGTCGAGTAGAATTTACCAAATCCACCAAACCTATTCCGACAGCTACGTAGTAACAGCTATGTAAGTATACATAGGAACAAAAATGGTCGATTTCGCATATCTCTTGCGCGACCATTAGAAAAATGAAACTTATATGGAATTAGTTTCGTAATGTTCCATACCGTGCATAGTGGTTAAAGAAAGATCGAAAAACTCCTAATAAGTAGTTGACAGAATTGGAAATTAAGAAACAATTTGCAATCACCTTCAGGTCCAATGAAAATTAATTTGGCAACCAGCTATTCTCAGAACTACCTTGAAGACTGATGGAGTTATCTATCGAAAATGATCAAATTACAAAATTTCTAAGACAATGGCAACAGCCCTTATATGTATACTCTGAATTAGAGATATTGCTCGATGAGGATCCGTGCCAAACGCAAAAAGAGCTTTCTTCTGCTAAAACCGTTAAAACCTATATGGAAACGCTCAAATGAGATGTCCTTCCACACCCGCAGTATTTCCCAGATATTGCGCCGCTAAATTTATTCTTGTTCCGTTCAATGGTACATGGTCTGGCTCATCAGCAGTTCCATTCATATGAAAACATAAAAAAATTGCTTGATTCGTGGGTAGCCTCAAAAGATGAACACTTAAACCGAGCTTTACCAGTAAGATGGGAAAAAGTTGTATCTAACAATGGGTAATAATTTGAATGATTTATTTCTAAATATTTTTTCACAATGAAGTTTCCTTTTTATAAAAAAAATAGCGGTTACTTAGTTGCGCTCCTTATAACTCATAAATAATTTTTTATTTTATTTATTTTTGGGAAGATATTGTCGAATCGTAACATATCTGAAAAAGCAGCATTGTTTAGAAGGAAACCTTACTCATATAACTCATAGTGAACAAATCACAATGATACCTTATATTTGAAAACTAACAACTAGGCCCATTTGTGGACTTTTATCTTAATGAAACGAGTCCTAATGATTTAGAAGCTGATAGCAGGCGTGAATTTTATATCTTTAGTTTTATGTTTGACGGCCCTTCATAAACACAAATCAGAGAGTGCGATTTTTTAAGGAAAACCCAATGAAGAATATTTTCACCAACAAGTTAAACAATAGTTTTTTTAACACTCACTTGCTCCATCTGATGTAAAACATCTCCAGGTCATCTTCAACAATTCCAATCTCCTCTTCTTGATGAGCTTGGTTGAAGTTCTCGAGTATTATAGCTATGTACATATTGATAACAATCATATAATTTATGATGATGAAACTTGTGAAGTATATTATAGCCAACAACGGATATCCGCAATCTCCGTTACTCTGGCCCCTGTAATTAGGATCGCAGTCGGGATACTCGACCATCAAGCTCTCCAGGACATCGTTCCAACCGGCTGAAGTTATCAGTCTGAAGAGTAGGTGCATCGATCTTCCGAACGTTTGAAAGTTGACCATGTCGTCCAGAGCGCCTTGCTGTCGAACGTGGCCGAAGAGGAACATGCCGATGATGGCGTATATAAAAGTTATTAGAGCTAACAGTGCCCCTATATTGAAGAGGGCAGGCAAAGAAACTACCAGCGCAAATAGTAATTTCCGTATACCTTTAGCAGCCTGTAATAGAAAGACATTCATAAAATACTTGAATTACACCCAGTTGCATCTTAATCATCCAATACAAGGAGCCTATTGGCCATCTGCGCCGTTTAATGGAGGATTAAAATTTTAATGCGTCATTAAATTTGCATGAACGTTTCTGCAACTGGTTTTTGAGCAAATGTAATTAGGTATCTTATCGAAATAATAATAGTTTGTGCTTTATGATGGAACCGGCCTACCTAAAGAGTTCTCTTACGCGATATATTGAGAAGAGTCAAAAAGTCTGAAGGAGAGGCTAATGACAGACCTCTTACCCTGACCATCAGGGAGTAAATATCGATACCTTACTTTCTTGAATATCGATATAGAGAGTCTCTTTGATATTTCAAGTTTCAAGACATTGTCTTTATAACTGTTGAAAAATAAGACTGATGTATTTGTATTCATATGACTCTATTATATTTATACCTTCTCACATGTGTAGATTAAATTAAGTACAGGGAGTCCCAAATTCGATGCTCTCTGAAAGCATCTCGAGAACTATAATACTTAGAGAAAAAATCTTCTAGTTACCCCGAGGTCTTTTTTCGAAAATATTCGATTCGATTCGTTCTCAAGTTAAATGACGTTTCTGAAAAATGACTGTTTCAAATAATTCGTTCGGGATAATATAAAAAAAAATCTCAAACGTTTTTTTCAGTAATTGTTATTGTTTATTATGATACTCGTTACAGATCCTAGAAATAAATTACCATTTTAGAGATAAAAAGCAAATTTGGTGTTTCTTAAATGAGACACCCTATATTTTTCAACGCAGTTTTTTGTCCGCAGATTTGTTGAAATTCATCCCGTTATCGGTTTTTCAAAAATGTTATCCGTTTCAAAAATATTGGGTTTTTTTGACATCATTGTTTTGATGGGATATCTTATACAGCGTGTCCTCTGAGTAACTGTACATACTCTTACCGGACGTAGAATAGGACTAAGGGAGTACGGATTGACTGCAAAAAATTCTCTGCCTTTCCCCAGAAAGCTACAGGGTGGGTTTGCATATTCATGGAAATATTTAAACCATCATCAAAACCAAACTTATCGTCGGAATTTATTGGACCTTGGGATGTAATTGACACATATCGAGGTCGAGTCAGAGATATATTAATTATTTTTCAGGATTCATTATTTCTCATTTATAGTGTTCAGGTTAAAAATATCACTTTGTATTTCATTTCGAATTTAAAATATTTATATTTCCAAGAAGAAGATAAATTCAGCTTCAATACGCGGTATGACTCAGAGTTTTCACATCAAACATTCTTTTTTATGACTTTTTGAAATTGGAAAAAGTACGAAAAGTTTTATTTATTCACATAAACAACACCGAGATATCTCGTGATTGAACATGAATTATAAAATTCTTCCTGAAAAATCATCTAGAGGGTCAAGAGTTTCATTTAATAATGAAAAAACAACAAAATGAAAAACATCGAATTTCAGTAATAAGCCTAAAAAATAGAAAAAAAACGAATAAATTTTTTATATTGAAATTCGTTAGAAAATATTTGCACAGTTGTTCGAATTGAAAACCATTTGCTTATTTCTTAATATATCGCAACAGTTGATTATTTTATTCAACAAGTCTCTTGACTGGATGTGTTCAGCATTAGCCATATCCTTCAATTCTCCCCATAAGAAATAATCAAGTTGGTTAAGATCTGGAAATCGAAATGACCATGAAACGGGTCTTCCTCGACCTATCTCCCTTTTCAGTTATCAGCATGTTACAAGAATAGAAAACGGTCACAAACGTTTAGAGGAATTCGTATTTTGTCATATTTTCTTTTGCTTTTTATTGTTGATTCACTGATCAACTGAATTATTCCTTATTAATATAAGGATAATTTGCTAATGCAAATTATCATCATATACTGGACGTTGACTAGATTTTTACTAAAGAGTAAAAATTGAATATAATCAATAATAATATATGAATATAAAGATATATAATATACGAGTATGAATATACAGATATTCATTCACGACTCGTACCAAATACCCCTAAATAAATCCAATTGCAAAAAATCATAAAAAGAAATGTTAGGTGAATGATACCGCGTATTTTAGCTGAATTTATGTCCTTTTTCAAAATATAAACAATGATTTCACATTCTAAATACAAAGTGATATTTTGAACGTGAACACTTTAAATGAGAAATAATGGGCCCGGTTCTGTAATAATAATTGATATCTCTCTGACTCGACCCTGGCATGTGTCAATAACATCCCAATTTTCAATTAATTCCGCCCATAAGTTTGGTTCTGATGATAGTCTCAGTGAGATAGAGCATATTCCATGAATATGCAAACTCACCCTGTAGCTTTCTGAGGAATGGCAGAAATTAATTTTTCAGTCAATCCGTATCATCAAAATAAAGCGAAAAATACGGAATTACTTATTCCTCAATTAATAATTGAAAATTAATATTATTAAAATTAATTCACATTTACTCACCTTGATGAGCCTTAAAATTCGTCCTATCCTAAAAACCCTAACTACTCTCAACAACGTAGGAGAAACTGGAAAATCTATCATGATATCCTCCATTAGTATACCAAGAATGGAAGCCAATACTAATAAGAAATCAAACACATTCCATGGAACGGTAAAATAGTGGTATCTTAAACCTATTATCTTCACTATTGCCTCTAAAAATGAAATATTCAGTTATAATTTTCTTTTTACTTTAAACAGTTGAATACTCACCTAAGCCGAATACTGTTGTAAAAAAAGCATTTCCAACTTCGAGGATAAAGAACACTGTATGGGGTTGGTTATAATGTTCGATCCCCATACTCAACATATTCAGAAAAATCAGAACGAATATTGCTATTTCGAATCTCCTCGAATTGGAAAGGTCGTAAAACATTGCTAAAAATTGGTTCCTTGGTCTTTTAATGACCTTTTGGGGTTTCTTTCTACCTAATTTCTTCATTGCAGTGTAATATTGTTTCTGGCTATCAGTGAGGAACATCTCCAACACTCCACCTTCGTACTGCAAAAAAATAATAAAATTTTTATTATTTAAATAAACAATTTCATGGACACAACCAATAGAGCTACATGAAAATGAACCATACATCATAGAATGAATAAATATTTTACAACTAAATGAATAAAAAGTATACAAAATTAATAATTTAAATATAAATGTATACAGAGTGTTTCATTGGGAAACGGTAATACTCAAAAGGTGAATAGAGGGTACATTTGTCTGTCATTCAGCACTATTCTGTAACTTCAATAGAAATGAATGAATCAGATCTAAGATGCATAGAATACCTGGTGTGCCTACTTATAGCTGTAAAACTTTCAGACAAAACGGGAGATTTTTCGGATTTATACCTACTTGATTTCGAGGGATCGCGGGCTTTTCAGATGGCGCATACATCGTTTACATTTAACATTTCTCGACTCTTGTGAAACAAGGGCGTAGATCTTTTTTTTCTTGGGGAGGGATAATCGAAAAAAAATTTTGATGACAACTTTTATTCATATCTGTAATGTTAGAAAAAGAAGTTTGATAATGAAGTTTGAACCAAATTACTCGAAATAATTTTTGTTGTTACTTATTCAGTTGTGCTTACCTCGTTCTCAAATAAGAGTTACGAAGGAAAATGAGAAATTACTTGGATAATTTTGAGAAAAAAAAGTTTCATGAATATGAGCCCACAAAGGCTTTGCTTTCAATATACAGGTTGTTTCTAGTGTTTCGTACAGTTTATCAAATATTTATTAATCTTCGCTACAGATTAGGTAAATAAATACCAAAACTTATAATTAATGCATTCATTAGAGCTTACTAGCTGGATCTTCATAATAATTTGGATTTTCCTGAGGATTACTAGAGATTTTTCTCGAAATCGATAGCATATACGACAAAACTATAACAAACCAAAAAGTATAGTACTGGACCAGAGTTTTTTTTCTACATTTTTCTAAACTAACAGCCATTCACCAAAATATAGTTTTGGAGGAAGGAAGCAGGCATCCTTCCAGAAAATATATCACCCTGTAAATTTGCATTCAAAATTATCATATCACATAGTGAAAACTTTAAACTGGAATATCTATGGCCAATTCATATTAAATATCTTGTGAAGGGAAGGTTATACGAGAAATTAACTTGAACTTCAACACATGTATCTCAAAACAAAATGTTTGGGGACTCATGCTATAGGACTTTTTTTCTTAAAATGATCCGGAAATTTATATTCTATGGTCTGTCATTATATTCCATTCATTTGAGTAAAAATTCGATATGAACTGAATTGTAATTTATTGTGAATGTTCGCAGTGTCTAAAATCAGTATTTCCTTTTTAAACGGCACCAGGCAGATGCGGGAATTCGAAAAATTTTAAAGAGCGCCACCTTACAGCACTCTGGTGAAGCACACCACCAAAGCAACAGGTGGGTCTCTCAAAAAGTCTGAAACAAAATTGAATCAGTAAACACACCAGGTATTCTATGCATCTTAATCAGATCGTAATCTGAGAAATCGGAATGTTTCACTTCTATCACGTCTAAATTTGGTGTTCTATACCAATTCTTCTTCTATCGCCAAATGTAATTCGTAATTGATATCCTGATATCCATAGGAATTCTACTTGAGTTTACAGAATACCAATTCGATTCGACGGTGCATTTCTATTCTATCCATACCATATCTATTCGATTTGAAGTTACAGAATAGCGCTTATTGATGAATTTTACCTAAGTCTTCCTGGCGTCAATACGAGCGAACCACCCTGTATTTTTTCTTCATATTTGGCACACATGTTCCTTATTTAATGCTGAAATTCATAACTCAGTAACAATGAGAAGAATCCAGGTCTAGTTCAACAAAAAATGAAGAAAAGATTCTTTCCTTGAAACAACATAACTCGGAATTTAGAAAATCCACTTGCATATTCGGAATGAGTACAAAAAGTTATACTGAAACGTATGCTTCGCATTTCTGAGTAGAAAGTTTCCCTGCACTAATTGTAACTTATAGCGTATTCGATTGGCTGCACCAGTGCGAATTAATTCGAATTTTTTCAGTGCTAAATGACATAATTAGCTCGGTCAATAACATGACCGGTAGGGATAATAAAAACCACAATCAAATAACAACAAAAAATCCTCAGCATCTAGCTGAAGATTTCAACGAATACTTCATCAATGTAGCCAAAAAATTAATTCAAAATTCCCAAACTAAGAAAAAATTTCAACCCTCTGAAAACAGAGGAAACGTTAAATCGTTTTTCGTATTTAATGTGACTGATGATGAAGTTATTAATACTGTCAAAAGAATGAAAAATAAAACTTCATTTGGCTATGATGAGATACCTATGACAGTTATCAAAAGGTCAATTCATTTGATCGCCAAACCACTGTCTGAAATTATATATGCTTGTTTCACGCAGGGAATATTTCCAGAGTCTTTGAAGACTTCAATCGTGAAACCTGTTTATAAGAAAGGAGATGTCAACAATATTGGAAATTACAGACCTATCAGTCTTCTGAGCGCATTCTCAAAAATATTCGAGAAAATACTATCAGTGAGATTAATTAAGTTTCTTCGCAAATATAATATCTTTGCGAGTAATCAACACGGTTTTTTGAAAGGGAAGAACACAGAGACCGCAATATTTGAAATGGTTGATGAAATAATTTCGGAATTAGAGAATGGAAATCCTTCAATTGGTCTGTTCTTGGATCTCAGTAAGGCATTTGACTGCGTTAGCCATGACTTGCTGCTGGAGAAACTGTTCCACTGTGGGATCAGAGACAATCAACTGGAACTGATCCGGAGCTTTCTGAGAGGCAGGATTCAGAAGGTAAAAATTGAGCTGAATGGGGAAGACTATTTCTCGGCTGATCGGATTGTGGAGATGGGGGTACCCCAGGGAAGTATTCTTGGTCCCCTACTATTTCTTCTATACATAAATGACCTTCCTGATTGTGTCCAAAACTGTCTGCTTCTGATGTTTGTGGATGACACGAACATCATAGTGTCTAGAAAACTGTTTGATGACGCAGTTGATGACATCAAAGCTGAATATGAAAATTTTTTGAAATGGTGTGAGAATAACCAAATAAAAGTAAACTCGGAGAAGACAGAGTGTGTTTTATTTACGACACATAATTCCAAACTGACGTTTCCTGATGGAGTATCCCTGGAAGGTGGCGGAAAGAAGTTCCAGTCTTCAACCAACTTTCTCGGTGTAATCCTTGATAGCCATATAAGCTGGAGCTCTCAGGTGTTAAACGTGAGAAAAAGATTGAACTCGGTAATATATACAATGAGAGTATTGTCGAGGAGAGTAGATTCTTCCTTTCTCAGGGTGGTCTATTTTACCAACTTTCAGTCTCTCCTACAATACGGCTTAATGATATGGGGTAATGCTTCTGATGCATCTGATATATTTATTGTACAGAAATCGGCAATACGTATTATGAATAACATGAAATACAGAGATTCCTGCCGTGGTGTTTTTCGGAGGAATGGAATACTAACATTGACGGGCCTATACGTGAAAAAGTGCCTACTCTTCTTCCGGCAGCAAAGTTCTTATTTCGAAAAATTCAGAAATACTAATAGTACAAGGAAAATGATTCCCTTTCATTTTCCCCAACACTCTTTAACTTTGACTGAGAAGAATGTCAAATATATGTGCCTGAAATTGTATAACTCTTTACCAAGAAAGATTCAACAAATCGATAATTTCAAAAATTTTAAAAGAGAAATATCAAACTTTCTAATTGAAACTGAACCTTATAATGTTCAAGAATATTTAGATCACTGTAAGTGTAAAGGATTAGTATAGCTGATTTATATTAACTTGTATTCTATTTTTTTTATTATGACATGTTCTTCTTCATGTATTGTACATTGATTTGGGAATAAATTATTTGATTTGATTTGATTTGATTTGATTTGAATTAATTCGAACTGGTGCAGCCAGTCGAATACGCTATTGAATTCCAATATAGGTACAGGGTGTTGATTCAAGATCCTAGTATACAATCGTTTCGTAGTTTTTTGTTATCTCATAAAATGATTTTTCTTTTATTTATCAAGTTATTGATTTGAACATTAATTGAAGAACATGTGTACCAAATATGAAAAAAATATACAGGGTGGTTTGCCTATCAGGACGGAATGAGTAAAATTCTTAAAAACTCCTCTATTTCGGTAACAAAGACATTCGGAGCTGATAAATGTAGTATATCTAGAACCCATTCGGTCCCCTCTATTCTCCTTCGAAGGTTTTCTGTTTCCCCATGAAAGACTCTGTATAAATATACAGGGTTAGAACTATTTAGGGGGGCACTGCACTACAGGGATATCGAAAACCTTTAGAAAGACAGGGTGGCTTAAATTACAAAAAAAATTGCGCTATTTAGGGATGAGTGTGTTGGTGTAAACAGATCCGAAATATCTCCATTGGTTCCAGAGATATCTCGAAAAAAAACGAAAATCGAGATTTTCTTTTTTTTTCTGTATAACTCATTTGTTTTTGGAGATAATTTCACGAAAATTGGTTTATAGCCATTATCCAATATAGAGATTCTAAAATGGTGTCTTCAGTTTTTTCTGTTTTCTATTGTTTCAGAGACGCGATAGTCAAGTGATGATTTCACATAACAACTCTTCAAATTTGCATACCTAGACTCGATATTTTTGTAGAGTGTGATACATTGTGAAATTTGTAATTTTTTTCTTTATCACCTCATAAGGAAATCCAAAATGGCGTCTATAAGAAAAAAAAGTTGACTATCGCATCTCTGAAACAATAGAAAACAAACACAGAAAAAATTTAACGACGCCATTAGAATCTCTATATTCGATAATGGCTACAAACCGAATTTCGTAAAGTTATATCCAGAAACAAATGAGTTCTACAGAAAAAAAATCTCGATTTTCAGTTTTTTCGAGATATCTCGGGAAGCATTGAAGATATTTCGGATCTGTTAACACCAACACATTAATCCCTAAATAAAGCAACTTTGTTGAGAAATCAAGCCACCCTGTATCGCTAAAGGTTTTTGATATCCCTGTAGTGCATCTCTAAATTGGTCTAACACTGTATAGATAAATGATTCATCTTCCTATAAGTTTCGTCTCAAACTCACCTTTTTCTTGAGCATATTGAAATTATCTATAATAACTCCTATAAATAGGTTCAATGTGAAGAATGATCCGCATACGATAAAAATCACAAAATAAATGTAGGCATATAAATTTGCCTCTCTCTGGGGCTGTAAATTCACCCCTCTCGAATCCACAGCATCAGCCATGACTTCCATCCAGCCTTCGAAAGTGGCCTGAAATATTGAAGTATTAGCAGAAGGATCAAAATTTTAGGAAAAACTACTTACCACTTGAAATAAGGCTAAATATGCTATTCCAACATGATCGAATGAAATTTTGGAGTTTTCCCAAGTATAGTTCAACCTGTTGCAATCCCATTTGTTCTCTACGATCTGGAAATAAAAGCACGTTATTTATTACTATGCCGTGATCTGAGGTCTGAAAGTTCACATTCGGTTTCAGTTTTTTTGTTAGGAATTCGAAACATTATTCACATTTTTATTTTAGATAATATAGGTCAATTTCACATGAACGAATATTTGAAATTTTTATATCAGTTTAAAAACCCCAACAAAAAGATAAATAGACAAATTTAAATATACAATATTGAGATCAACGAATATTTAATATACAACATATATAGTTTTAACCCTGTATTAGAACTATTTGGAGGCCCTCTCAATAGTTCAAATTGTTCTAAAGAGTTCTAGTTCTATTATTAAAATTATTTATGCCCTTGGTAGTTCTAAGCCTGTATATTTGATAATGGCTAGGAAACAGCCTCAATATAGGTAATATAATTATGAAGGCTTTCAGAACCGAATTCCATATCAAGTTTAAAATATTTCGGGTATTTCAATGAATTTTTACACATTTCAACTGACGTTTACCCATATGGGCATATAAATTTATGAAAGAGGGTTCAGAGCAATTTTTGACTGATATTGTAGGATCGATCACATAGGCTCATAACCTCCAGAGCCATCTGAAGTACAAGCCTAGAACAAGATGATTTTCGCTACGTCTCTGCTAGAGGAGTGTATTACGACATGATTTTATTTATGTTGAATAAATAGTTGTTTTTGAGTTAATGAACGGCGTGGAATAAGTGCGATATAGTTTGAAATATAGTGTAAAATTGCACTTCAAAAAGTGAACTACGATAATGTTTTCGCAGAATTTTTTTCTGAAATTTAGGTGAGTGCATTTAAAATCATCAGCTGAGGAAAATTGTGGAAATATGTGTTGTGTTCCAAATCGCACGAGCAATTAGCCCTATTTCGAAAACAAAATTATGAAAGTTCTTTCCACTCTCTGAGAAATTAAGTGTGACCATCCCCACTTCGACATTGAAAAAGTATTTCATTCGATACGGTATTGCGCAGATGTTTTGATTGTTGAACTATTCCATTGGACCATGAGTATTCTATGGAATAACTTTGAATATCCTATCTTTCCGAATGCATTTTCCAAACCTGCACATACTTACATATTGCTATCGCATATAGCTTAAACTCACCGTAATAGGAAGGAGTTCTCCTTCTTCATCCACACATTTATAAAATTTACCACTGAAGAATTGCACTCCCATAATTGAAAAAATGAGCCAGAACACCAGACACACTAATAACACATTGAAGATACTTGGAATGGCGTACATCAAGGCATTTACTACGATTCTCATGCCTTGCCATCTACTTATTGCCCTAAGTGGCCTTAAGGCTCGTAATGTTCTCAAAGAACGTAATACCCGTAAGTTTTCGTTTTCCTCAATTAGAAGACTGAATAGTGATACCTGAAAATAGAAAATTACATTAAAATATTTTTGTCTTTTAGTTAGATTAATTAGAGGTGAAATAGAAATTTATTAACTTTTGAAATTTAATATTCAGTTGGTCACAAATGATTATGGATTTACACCTAAATGACACGATCAAACTTTTTGAATTTAATTATTTTAACATAAAATGAAATTTTAATGAATCTGACTCATTCTTTCGAAAAGTTTTCTAGAAATACTGAAAATTCTCAATGTTAATTTCTTCAAGTAAAAAAGATACTTACAAATACAATTAAAAAATCCAACAGTGTCCAGAAACTAGTGAAGTATTTGTGAAAACCATGAGCGATCCATTTCAGAAACATTTCGATGATGAAAATTATAGAAAACGTGAAGTTGGTCCAATATAATACTCTCTTCAAGTCGGGGTTCTCGTCCAAGTGGATATCCTCGAAGCACAGTGTAACACTAGATGCAAAAATTAAGACCAAAACAAACCATTCGAAGCTTGGAGTGTCCACAACCGACAAAACTCCTGTTCTCATCTTCGTCCATTTCTGTCCGATCCTAGTGTTCAGACATTTCTCGAATCCATTGCACCTACAAAATTAAATGAGATTTGAAAACGGGATTAGGACAAATTTTGATCATGCAGTGAAAATTCAATGGAAGAATTTTGGGCATAATATGCTTTTACTCAAAACAAATTCACTACGTATCCTAAAGCGAAGCTTTTTTCAATATACTAAATGCATCGATTGTATGCATTTCAAAAGTCTACCAGTTTTCTCTATTATAAGTAAATTATTAATGTTGAAGTTTCAACTATTCTACTTCATAAAAGCATTGAATATTTTTTCAGTATACTAATTTGGGTGTATTAGATTTTTCTTAGCAGAATTTAAAAATAAGCCGAACATTTTTGAAAGTAATGATTGATCATGCTAAACTTCAGATGAAATCATTATAGCTTTTTCACAAATTTCAAAATATGATGGGATGATGTATTCATTCGTTTGAACAATATTAATGGGATAGATTTACACTTGTCAAATAGAATTCCCATTGTGTCGGCAAAACTATTTCATGGAACAAATCCTTGTTTTTTCATTTCACCGATTTTTCATTTTTACTAGGAAATATCGAGCAATATTTTGAGGGGAATAGAACACCGACAAATGAGTAGTACATTTTTTTTGTCATAATTTTTTTTTTAAAAGAAATCGAAATATTGTTCTCGGGATTTCGAATAAAAGAAAAAAATTCTTCAATTCATGAACATGTAGTTTTTCATGTAATCCATTAATCAGAAAAATATTATTAATATTGTTCAATATTTCCAATAAGATTATTATTAATCACATAAAAACTTCCAGAGTATAAATTGATTGAATTCAAATCTGATCAGATTTAGAATGAATAAGCCAATAGCACCTACATTGAATGTTTCTTCTCAAAAAGCCAATCAGTACTTTACTAAGCTGGTAACAACTAACAGTGTTTAGTGAAAATTAAGATTGATTTATGTTTCGAGTGTTAGAAAAATAAAAAGCATATTCTAATTCCTAATCGAAAGGAATGCAAAGAGAGATTTGTTTTTTAACCAAAGCTACGTATGTTTCAAGGTTTCAAGAACAGTTTGTCATTTCACATACTGCTCATGCTTTCTGCTATAAGAATTTCATTCATTAATATGGCCTGTCGCAGAGCATAAAAGAGTTCGACCTCATTTTTCAACTATATTTCTTTTTTTTTTTATTGAATTTAATATATTGAAAACATAATAGGTAGGTAGCTACTATCGGAATATTTTATCATGAAATATTAATTTTATGGAACTCACTAAAGTTTTAAATATGATGGCAATACTGCTAACTAATCTGATCAACCTATTCCTAAAATTGAACACTCAACAATGCCTTTTTCATTTTCGAAACCCCACATCAACTAAAACTGAAAACAAAAACGGATTATTTGTGGTCTTTTCCATTCTTATAATCATTTAATGCCAAGAATGAAACGGTTTCATTCATAATTATGCGCATTTCAGAGACAGCATTTCACTCATCTAACATGTCCAAGATGAACATTCCGTTTCACATAGTTGTGAAAAAAAGGAGCAAGGTTAGGATATCCTTTTCATACTTCAGAGAATAATGAGGAGAGATTAGACGGGTCGTCCGGGTCGTCAGCCATTGATGACTTTTATTTTTATCTTTTCGTTTTTCATATTGTCCATGTTCTCTACTTCCTCAGTTTTCTTCTTGTATTTTCACCTTTCCTTATTTTCCCTCCTCTTCGTTTCCTCGTTTTGTTTATTCATCTTCATTTTTCTTGTCAGCTGTTATATTTCGAGTTATTCTCCATACGGCGTTGATGTTCAAATGCAGGAACTTTCGAGCTGTTGTAGTCTATTTGAGATTTTATTTTTTCAGCAGCCAGTAGTTCAAAAGTCGAAAGTATGAACTATTTTTCCCAAAGAGTGTTGTCATGTAGATTGCATTAATCCGTCAAGTTCTAGTGAAACATTGAATGTTTCTTCGAGAGGTTGAAAATTGACATTTCTTCGAAATTATAACAGGTATAGGCAAATTAACACCATGATATATTGGGAAAATATTGCTTTTATGGGTATAACATAATTGACTAAAAATGTTTCGCTAATCGCTATGAATAGTTCTATCAAAGATCTCTGTATTGACAAATTTTGCTTCATTAAAAATTTCTGATCTTAAGAGATAGAGGGGTTTGCATTTTTAACTCCTTCAACATTGCATAATAAAAGTGAAAAAATATTCATATGTTATATTTTTAACAAAATACCACTTCTACAACTCTTCAGCAATATAAGGTACTATCATTTTCAAGGGAAAGCCTAGCTTTAGAGCATTTGTTCACATTAAATACAAGGATTCACTCTTTGAAAATATTCGCATTTATTTGCTAAAACTCTGTAGATCAGTCGAAGATAAATATTTATTTATGTTTTAGTTTCAACTCAACCATTGTTTTTGTGAATATGATATTCGTATATCCCAAAGACATGTAAAATATTCGTCTTTAAATCATGAATAGAATAAACCGCTCTTATATTGTATGTTGAATATTTGAAAACACCCATACCTATAATAACTAAATTTACTGAAAATAGTAAACAGTATTTTATTGCTGCATATATCGATTTGTGTTGTTTTGTTTATGTTTTCTTGAAACAAGTTTTGTTATCTTATTGAGGGTACTTCATGTTATTCATTTTAAATATTTTGATTGATCCTTTCTCCAGATGTTACGATGTGAAAATTATTATTATTTTAATTGTGTGGCGGCTTCTCATAAAGCCCACATAGCAACAATAATAAAACACAGCACTCAGTGGCCTAGAAGCTAAGACTGTGTTCTCACTCACCGAGATGCAACAAGGTCCCGGGTTCGAGTCCCGGCGGCTCCCGATAATAATAAATTCCCCAAGCGTCTGTGACACGGCACACACAATTATACCAAAGTCACACTGATGAGTCCGGTGTGTGTGCCAGGGACGAAACGCATAAGTAGGTATACGTGAAATCCTACATTGGTGACCCCGACGTGATGGCGGAAAACTGCGGCGTTGGAGCGCAGAGGCGACTCACTGCCCCGCTCAACGTTACGGCTACTGGGGTGTCCGTCGGTCACTAGAGCCGATGGTACGCCGAGCCTCGTGTTTCCGTCGTCACAGCATGCAAGCCCGACGTGATCTGAATGGCCATCTTAACGATGTGTCCTGGAAAGCAGAAGGTTGATGCATAGCTTCCATATATCTGCAATTTCCAACGAAACTCTAGACGCCCATTCCCATGACGTGCAATACGTGCTCCTTGGTCTGCCGCGGTATAGCGGACCTGAATAGGCGGCATTCACCGTCCGCACGATGCCGCGAGGTGCAGCTCTGATTAGGCGGCAATCACCCAGCTGCACCGATGACCTCGTAACACGCATAAGTTTCGTTCCTCCGTCACTGGGGAGGGAGTCATGAAGCAGCTTCTCATAAAGCCCACATAGCAACAATAATAAAACACAGCACTCAGTGGCCTAGAGGCTAAGACTGTGTTCTCACCCACCGAGATGCAACAAGGTCCCGGGTTCGAGTCCCGGCGGCTCCCGATAATAATAAATTCCCCAAGCGTCTGTGACACGGCACACACAATTATACCAAAGTCACACTGATGAGTCCGGTGTGTGTGCCAGGGACGAAACGCATAAGTAGGTATAAGTGAAATCCTACAATTGAAATAAGTTTGGAAAGCTATACGAAAGTCAATTTCGTAGATTATTTATCATTCTAAAGTTGCAAGAATGAAGTCTTCTTTTTGCTCTGATGACTGGCCTCTAAAGCTTACTCGATTAGGAAGGTTGTAAAAAATGATCGAAAACGAATTACCTTAACGGATAATCTTTAGAAATCGTGATAATATCGACCTCCCATCACTCGCAACTTACCACACTTTATGCTCATTGCTGTTCAGAAATGTCCCTACTTACTTTTGGTAGATATGAATCGGAAAGCAATCCGGAGGTACTTTCGGAGGCTTATTCCTTCCAAACCCCGGAAAACTACCCATCCCATCCATGTACTGCCCTTTGGAGTTTCTTCTCCCTCCTACTGTCAGTTCATCTACATACGATACCAAAGTTTGCCATGGTCTACTTTCACTTCTTTCTTTTCTGTCATATTTACCCTTCGATTCTGGACAGAGAGCTGATTCTTCGTCGTGTTCGGTGTCTGCCGATGCGCCCCTGCCGATGTCCTTCAGTTCCACATTTTCGGAATTTTCATCTTGAAAATATTCATTTATTAGTTGATACAATCATGAAATTATTATATCGTATTCAGTAAAACTGATTGCGCTTGAAAAATATTTTCATTCATCAACTAAGTACCGGGTTTTTCACCATAATTTGACCCCCCCCCCCTTTAACTCTGTTATTAGAAGAGGTACAAAAAAATATTATTTACAAAAGTTTCGCGAAATTTACTAGTGCTTTCTAAAATGATTTCACAAAACGAAATATATACGGAATGGGCAACATATTGACTGCAACTTAATTTTTTCAAATGGAACACCTTGTATATTTTTCTATATTTGACTAGATCTTTTTCCCCTGACTTCGAATATATAACATATGTTTGTTCTATCTCTCTTATTCTGAGTACTTACCACAGAGTTTCAAATTTTAAAAACCACCTGGCATGCTCAGTAATCAGTTTTCCAGTGGTAGGTTGCGATAATTCAAAATGCCCTTTTTTGAGTTATCTCTTTGGCAACGATATGACATACGTTTCTCACTTAAAATTGGAATTGGATGATTTGGATGCAACTCCATATATTATTCTCTCCTTGTAGCTTTTTTTATTTTTATTGTTCTTCACATAAAGTGGAAATAATTCAAATTTTTCCACTTCTGTGTAGTGCATATTCGATGGATAATTTCATTGAAAGACTAAGGTATGTCATATATGCCAACTCAAAAATGGATATTTTGAATTATCGCAGCCTTCCACATAAAAACTGATTACTTAGCTTGCCAGGTGGTTCTTAAAATTTGAAACTCTATGGTACTCAGAATAAGAGAGATAGGCCAAACATAATATGTTATATATTCGAAGTCAGGGGAAAAAGAGCTAGTCAAATATAGAAAAATATACAGGATGTTCCATTTGAAAAAATTAAGTTGCAATCAATATGTTGCTCACCCTTTATATATTTCATTTTGTGAAATCATTTTAAAAAACAATAGTCGATTCTGTGAAACTTTCGTAGAAAACAATTTTTTGTACCTCCTTTAGTACCAAAGTTAAAGGGGGGTCAGATTATGGTGAAAAACCCGGTACTTGTAGCGATGAGACTTCTAGACTCTAATGAAATGGAAATTAAGACAATGAACAAACGGTCCTCAAATTCTTGTTGTTCGCAATTCGCGTCACCCTGCTCCAAAAAAAAGAGCTACAAAAACTTCCGCTATTAGAAAGCAGTGAAAATACACGTCCTAAAGATGTATTTCTTTGAAAGCTCATGCTTAAGAGGGATTACCACCACGTGACTTTCCGAGTATCAGTCAAACATTAGGTACCCATTAATTTCCTCTCTGGTGCTCCTGCGATGACCAAACTTTATACGGTGTACGAAGTTGTACAATTACTTTATCTTCTTTCTTTTTACAAAGCATATAAGTAGAGGGTAGCACTGTTCGAAGGACGACAAGTTTTTTCACATAATTATAGTTGCAGTTTCGAAATTCAAATGAATTTTAAATATATTTGCATTCTACAATGAAAACTATTGAATAATAATTGGTGGTTGTCAGAGGAAGAATCCATTATTTTGTTTTGAACTGAGCAGTCACGTGGTGGCATTCCCTTTTAATGATGCGCTGCTATAGATGCTAATTGACATTTATTATTAATTTGTTAATGATTCACATATTATTATTAATTTATTGAGCTATTTTCAGAATTTATCTCTATTTCGAAAATAGATATACTGTAGCTATTTGGGGTTTTCTAATATTTCGTGATTTCTTGATAAAAGAATATATGACTAGTATTTTACTTTTTCAGTATATTTCATAATAGATGAGCTGAGTTATAAAATAAAGGGTATTTTTTTATCGCGCACTGGTTATAATGTATAATATACATCAGCGATGTAATTAGTTTATTAGGTATAAAATAAACTCTTTTCTTCTTCTATAAGAAGTTTCATTTTGATATTGAAAAAAAAGTATATTTTGAGAGAAATCAATGATGTTCATTTCATTGTAAAAAGGAAGGTACTCCATTAACGGTAGAAAACAATATGAGCAAAACTCCAACTCAAACTCCAAACAAGAAAAAAAAATTAAAAATATGGAATTAATAGTTTTCCAGAAAATTTCTCAAGCTTTTTTTGAAAGAATGATATGTTTCAGGTAATATTTAGGAAGTTCATTGTGGATTTGTGCTTCTGTGTAGCTTGGTCCTTCTTCTGTCATAGTTTAATCAAAATGCAAAAATACAAACCCTTTCAAGTTTAGGATTTTGTACTAAGCAAAAGGGGGGGGGAAGAGTTTAGGGCGGATGTTGGTTTGGTGAATTTGTTTTGAAAGATTCAGTGTGGAAGTGGGAAAAACTCTTCACTATTCCATAAAAGGTATTTTAGGAAGGAAAAAATTTATTTTAAATGTATTTATTTTTTATGGATTCAAATTTCAATCCAATAGATGATTTAGAATAAGTGGAGTGCTCAACTGAATTCTTATGAATAAATGATAAAATATATTAATTGATTTCAGGTTTCAGATCCTTCTGCTGAGTTTTGACACATATAACGCTCGCTTTTTATTTCTTTGATATGATTGAATTAAACAACCGGATGATGCTGATGAACGATTATTTTAAATTCGAAAGGATGTTAGAGATATTCACGATACAAAGATGTTCAAGATAAGTAAATTTGATAAAAAAATCATTTGAGAAATTTGTTAGAATGAAAAAAAAAATTTAATTCGTTCTTCCAGTAATCAAAATTTCCCAGAAAAACGAGATCATGATGGCCTTCATTATTTGCCGCCCTCCTGGAGAGAGCTCTGCAGTATCAGGTTCCTAATTCAGTTTCAATTTAAGAAAAAGCTCGAAAATTGTTTTTTTTTTTGTTTAAGATTATTGAGTTGAACAATCGATTGATGCGGATGAACCATTATTTAATTCGAATGCGCCCACGTCCAACATTAGATAATTTGATATAAAAAATGAAGAATATTATAAAATAATGGAATGTGCTATGAAGTAATGAAACTTCTTATATTTCTTAAGAAGGATCAGTTGGAAGTGATGAAATGGAACTGTTTTCTTATATTTTGCATTCCATTCTGAGGAATTAACATTCTGATTGGAGAATTGAAAAAAAATAATTCAGATCCCCAAGTGGCAATAAAATATATGAGTATAATGCGGCCTTTTTGATGGTTTTTGATGTTAATTAAATTTGTCGGTATTCCTTCCTGTTGTTGTTGACTGAATTAAATCTCATTCGGTCTTTTGAATTTCTACACATGTAATTTTTGTTGATCAAGCTTGAAATGCCGCCCTTGAATTTTGCCGCCCTAGGTGAGCGCCTACCCAGCCTACCGTCTAGCGACGGCCCTATGCTCTATTCAAAATGAAACCTCTTATTGGAGGAACATGTGGGAACTGGAAATATGTTGACTAGATGCAGGGCGAAAATTCATGGGGCGAGAATGAAAAAGATCGATAAATGAAATACAATACCTGTTCCTGTGGAATTTTTCATGGCTATCAGATTTTGCCTTTTCGATTCAGGCAAATTTTCGAGTATATCACTCTCTTCCGACACTCCATTGATCAGGGTGGAATACTGGTTCGGTCGTCTGGATTCCTGCACTTCTGCTATCGTTTCCTGCAAAAAAATTGAAATTGTTATATTATCGCGGAGAACGATCTTATTGATCCGATACAGAACGATGTTTGTTTATATTTTCAAACCAGACGTCGGGTTGTTTTGCTCGAACTGAACTTTGAGTAGACTCCAGTGAAACTAAGTTTGAAATGAAGGAAACTTCGGACGTAGCTTTTTTGCCTTCAAATTCGAAGGATAATGTGTTTATAGTTCAACTTCCAGAAGAAGTTGAGAAGGGATATTTCTTAGGTAGATTTCAAAGTTAGGTCCATTACTTCAGAGAAAAACACGTTTCTGCTCTCACAAACGTGGATGTCTCCATTACATCACTTTGCAAATATCATTGGAATTCTTCATATGGTTTATCGTAGCCCTTATTTATAGACCTTATAAAAGTTTATTTCAATTTGATGTTGTTTATTTCTATCGATGATGCCATGAGAAAATCCAGTGGATATCGAGAGCTTGTATTCCGAAGGAATGGTGACATGTGAAATTGGATATTCTTAACCAAAGATACTCGGTGGAAATAGAAGAGGCATTTTATATGATTTTTTCGACAATCCGGGGGACACAATTTCTATCAAATAGTTTCATAATAGAAAAATGTACAGAAACAGAATCGGTAAACTACCTGATATGGAATATGGATATAAAATTTGATGCGAAAGTGTGAAGGAAATACCACTCAAAGTTTTGAGAGCTCGTTTCCCGAACAAAGTGTTGAATCATTTCGTCATGATGTCTAATTTTCTAAATTTAAACGATGAGGTTCGACTCATTGACGAACCTGTCTTCAAATTCAATTCCGTCTATCTTGCTGTCCGGACGTGAAAACATTGAATTTCAAACGGAAAAACCTAGAAATTTGAAATTTTCGGAATACGACAAACGTCAGATCTAGATCGGAAACTTCGCGGTTAACTTTATTAATGGTTTTCCAGATGACTATGAATTCGATGGAGATTGAATTTTGCATTTAGATGCAGATTAAGAAAATCAAGCTTCAGGAAATTTTTCACTCTCAATCGGTGATCTATGGACCTTCAAAGCAGTCAGAAGCGAGTCATTGAATAAATTTTTCCTGCCAAGCAAATGTCACTTTCATCAATGAAAATCAATGCAAGTAATAATTGTCATCAAAACCTGATTATTGATGTGACCGATTGTGAGTAAAATAGTGAATAAACCTCAGAGAATATCATTCCAGATCACTTCCCCACTGGGTACTATCGTTGAGCCATTCACCAGAACATGAGATCATTCAAGAAGAATATCGAAAAAAAAACCTAATATTTCAGTGATAACAGATTTGAGTGACTTGAGAATTTGTGACTGTATTTATAAAAATTTTCAATTTTATGCAAAATTTTGTGTTGATTTCGCCATCAGAACAATGAAAGGTTCAAGTAGAATATCGAACAAAAATATCCAATATTTCAGTAACAACAAATCCTACTAGATTGAAAGCCATTTTATATGAATGTAAAATATATTAGAAAGTTCATGCCGAATTTCAGGACGATCAGAATACTTAGAAGAGTTTCCTTTTCCTTAATACCACACTGATTTCGCGAATTCAACAACATTCAACAGTTGTATGTTTCGTCGATGTAAAATTCAACAACTTGTAAATGTAGGTACCTACTGCTTTCTGAGGCTTAATCCTATCGTATATTGTTCCCTATTTCTTCTTATATATGTATAAAATACCTATTTAAAATTCATTGGTAGACCTTATATCGAAAATAATGAATTTTTTCAAGAAATACAAAATTATATCTGAATGCAACTACGCATACACAGACGGAAAATCAACTGAAGACGTGATTAACGAGTTGCAGTTTTATTGAGATTTTTGTAGATCTCTGAAAATTCTTCTAAACCATAAACCATGATTGATGGAAAAATTGAATGAATTCGGTAAGTACACATTCAAAATTTTGAAGAACTATTGCAAACATCGACAGCAAATGGTTCTTGTTGAAGGTTAGTTAAGCAGTACTAAGTCTGTAGTATGTGGTGTTACCCAAGGAACCGTACTGGATCCTATTTTGTTCATCATCTCAAGTAATAGTCTGATGAGACTGTGATCTAATATGAGATTTCTTGGTATTGCAGACAGTATTGTGATATTTTATGATTCTAATTCATTCCTGTATAAGATATAGGTAGGAAAATACTAACAATTTAGAGCAACTGTTCAGATTTAACATTCTTACACTCAATTGGAATAATTAATAAAACTTAATTTTCATCAATCTGTTCTCACATCAAGGATGATACATCTGATCATCGAACCATGCTCACATATCCTAGAAGCTGAATCTGTTAAGGATTTGGGTTAGGTAATGAGTTGAGAGGAATAATAAATAAACTCAGACATATAAGGAAAAACCTGGAATAGTAAATTATGCGTTTGTTCAATCACATTAAATATGAAATCATCGGATGAAGGAGTGTAAAAGATATGCTTTTTGAGAAGTTTGAATGAGATTCAAAGGTGAATATTGAGGATTATTTGTAACAAACTAGTTAATTTTTCAAAATTCAAATGAAAGATTTTATGGGGAATTTTGGTTGCTTCGTATGAAACAAGATACATTTCTATCTGATTCTATCGCGTCTGAACACTGTTAGAAAAAGGATTAACGTTGTTTGGCCGTGTTACACTAAATACCTAGGTCAACAATGTTGTTATTTGCTGGCCCTCCAAGCTTTTGAAATGACTTCAGTACCAACCAACCATTTGATTCAAAAATCACATTAGATCCACTGTTTTCAGATCAGTTATAAAACGAAATAACGAAATTCAGAAAAGACATTTTTTCCGGCCAAGCTTGCTCTTTTTTTTTAAATTTCAATCCGTTCACTAGATTCATAACGTTTGAACGTTGTAAAAAACTTTTGCTTAGTTAGTTAATCGAATCAATTTGCAAGAAAAGAAAAAATATTGTACAATAATGCTCCATTTCTGGCAAACTTTGGATACAACACAAGACCTGCCCAAAATTGACCAAATACCCATAGTTCTTCATTACATCTTGATAACAGAAAAAGAATATCATGGACCTAAAGACATGAAATCTGCGAATCATTTTTAACGTTTATACAAATATTCGAATGTAATGCAGAAGGACTTCAAACTGGAATTTTGAATACCATAAAAGAATATGGAATGGATTTGTTCAAATGTAGAGGGCAGCGTTACGATAGAGTGAATCGAGGAGTAAATGTTATGTCGGGTTTATATGGAGCGTTACAAGCCCTTATAAAAGAACATGTTCCAAATTCCGATTACGTTCATTGTACGGCACACGCATTGAATTTAATTTCAATTGATGCTGCGAATCGTGTTCCTGAAGATTCAACTCTTTTGAGTATTTGGAAAAATACCTGTATACTTTTTTCGATGATAATATGAATTAATGAATCGAAATACTCTCATTTCATAATAAAAGAAAACATTGAAAGGAAATCGTGACATACGAAACAAACAGAAAACAAATACTTTTTCTCAAAGGTGAGCTTCCGCAGGATTGAACCCTGTTTGAGAATTAAAACAAAAAAGTACAAGTTCTTGACGTAATTTCTACGTCATAGTACCTATGAAACACTGGTCAATGTTGAATAACGATTCATTTACAAAATATAAAATTACCCTTAAAATCTTATGTCCTACTATAGCTGGTCCTAGTAGTTCGAAGTATTACAACTGTATAGAAACTATTATCTGTTTCAAACGAATTAATGAAAAAAGAAGCAGGAAAACTGTCTGCCAAATACAAGGACATTTCAGTTCATCTGTATGAACAAATAATTGCTATGAAAACATGCTCAAAATCGGAAATTTAGACAATTCATTCCATCTAGGAAATTATAGAATTAGAACTGATTAAATTGATATAGCCTTGCATCCAGGGACCAGGTTTCCTCCGGAGGTCAATGTTGCAAACTTTCTATTTTTGACCCTTCCGGCGGCTACGACTTGCAAGCGCTGAAAAAATTTTCTGGGATTGAGACTAATAAAAATTATCTAAGGACTTCTATGGAACAGACTTGTTGTTTATAGGGGCAAAAAAACTAGAAAAAGTGGAATTGTCGTCAGCTTTGGAGGATTTAATAATAAAAAGAAGTTGGACGCAATGAAGTCTAGAATAATGTATCTTTGATTTGGATTTTTATTATTTAAATCATAGTTGCAATTAGTATAAGTAACTCCATTCAATTATAGTATAAAAATATACAATAATGTTTCAATTTGCAGGGTGTCCCCAAATAAGGGTGACAGAATTCAATGGTGCATTTTACGTCAAAAAATAGGACGAAAACTTCATTTGAACCTATATACAGGGTGGCCACTTTTTCAATGGGATTGTATTGGTAACTTTTAAACCATAAAAGTTAGAAGGTCGGTCAAATGGAGAAAAAGTTGCATGCATAGAAGAATTATCAAGCAGTTCAAACAAATCGAGATTATCATCAGGGCCGGTTTTCGAGATATCATAAGAAAAGTAAATTATGTCATTTTGATTTTTCTTTTTTTCCCACTTTATTTCAAAAATTATCAAAAAATGTTACAGGAACTTTTTATTCGACAGTAAATTATCCTCAATTTGACGTAATCAGATTTCGTATCCAACGTTTCGTACTCTCTGGGCCACCCTCAACCTCATTTTTTTCAATACGTACCTGCATATTTTATGACATTTTTCGAAATAACTTTTAACGCTGAATTCAACGATATATCATACAATGTCATTCAAAGTAGATTTTCAGGTGATTTTGACCCTTATCCAATTTTCTTCGGGTCGGATCTGTATTACCTTCATTTAGTTTAATTAACAATATGCAATATGCAATAAATTTCGATAAGAAAATCAACTTACCCATCTTGAACTAAATGGAACATATTAGAATCAAAGCAAGAAACCAGTATACTGGTTTCCTGGTTCTTCTTTTATAATAATCATTTGAATATTTCAATTCATAAAAATTAAACGAAAGTGTCATTTAATGAAAGAAAAATCAAATGATTATTCGAAAGTAAATGAAAATTAATGAAGTAAGTGTTCGAAAAGTCCACCATTTTGTAAAATGCACTTTACGGTTCTGGAACCCATACTTCTTATACATTTGCTTGTTTGGTCTCCTTGAATACCTTCCAAAACATTCTCAATTTTCTCGCGAGGTATCACTATTGTTGTATTTGTCATTTGAATCGTTGAAACAAATTACAAATTCGAACTTTATTTTGAGATCATTACGATATAATTTTTGCAAGGCTTGGTATTAAACTTTAAAATCATTGTATTCGCGTCTCTTGACTATTTTATTACCAGCAGTTTTTGAAAAATTCCATTCACTGGCCACAGTTCTCGATTTATTTTCTGGGTTCGATTGAATTTGGGTCAGAACATTGATATCGTTAATAGAATTGTTTTTTCTTACATAAACACCATTAAATTTGGATGAGGGTCAAAATCACCTGAAAATCAACTTTGAATGACATTGTATGATATATCGTTGAATTCAGCGTTAAAAGTTATTTCGAAAAATGTCATAAAATATGCAGGTCCGTATTGAAAAAAATGAGGTTGAGGATGGCCCAGAGAGTACGAAACGTTGGATACGAAATCTGGTGACGTCAAATTGAGGATAATTTACTGTCGAATAAAAAGTTCCTGTAACATTTTTTGATAATATTTGAAATAAAGTGGGAAAAAAAGAAAAATCAAAATAACATAATTTACTTTTCTTATGATATCTCGAAATCCGGCCCTGATAATCTCGATTTGTTTGAACTGCTTGATAATGCTTCTATGCATGCAACTTTTTCTCCATTTGACCGACCTTCTAACTCTTATGAGTTAAAAGTTACCAATACAATCCCATTGAAAAAGTGGCCACCCTGTATATCCGCCAAAGCTACCTTCTTGAAATGGAGGCTGTTGAAGTGAATTCTCTGAAAACAGATTTTTTTTTATAATTTTTGCCGAAACTATAAAAGAAAGGTATTCAAAAATTTGAGAAGTTCTAAAATTTTCCAGCCTCTATAAAACGAAATACATTAAATGGCCCCGGTCAAGTCAGTGACGGATTGCACCAGGAGGAGGCGTGGAAAATTCCATCAAAAGTTCATACCCTGTATCAATTTCAGTAAATTGTTTCTTTCATGAAAAATTTTACGCTTTCTTTGGACTCCCCAACACATTTTGGTACAGGGCCACTCTAAAATAAGCTACGCAAATGACAATATCAATCTTTTCAAAAAAACCTTCGATAAATGTCTTTCTCCGTATATTATGAGCAGAATTAATGATATCATCTCCAGAGGACTAACTCATAGATAGGACGGGTTTAAATTGGAAATATATCAGGCTGAAGATGGCGGACAGCAATTGAAAGTATACAGGGTGTCCCGTAAAGACCACGTCAAACCGTGGGAGAATGTAGATCAAAGGATAACCCACCTGCTATGACAAAATTCCCCTTATAAAAGTCTTACCGTTTTCGAGATATTTTTTTTTGTTGAAAATAATGAATTTTTGCCCCTTCCAATAGTTTTGCCTTTACAGTTGGTACAATTTTACATCTTTCTGGTTAATTTTTTTTGTAAAATATTGCTGAAGAATGATTTTAACGTTTACATTAAAAACATCCTTCGAAAATTTTGAAGGGGGGCTATGAGAAATATTTCAATTGGAAATTTTGGTAGTGGATTATTTTGTTCATGAAGTTTAGCACATCGTAGTGCAAAAAAAATTTACCGAGATACTGCTGCACATTACACCAATAAATTGTCTGTTTTATAGTAATTTCAAAGAGGTATCACACAAGTCATTTGTTATTCAAAGAAAAAAGATATGGCTGTTTTTATCCAAATGGGTACGTTTCTGACAAAATCAAGTTTGTTAATTCTGTTAAGAAATCTTCGATGTTGCATTATTTAGTGAACAATGGCAATTGTTTACATGCGAAAATATTACTCGCATAATTATTCACCTCAACGAAATCCAATTTTGCCGGCAAATTTTGGAAAACATCATGCAGATCCAGGTTTTTTTAATGAGATCATTTGGAGCGACGAGTCTTTCTGTACCAAGGATGGGTACATGAATCTCCACAATTTGCATAGCTGGAATATCATAAATCCACACGAGGTGAGAGAAGATAGATCACAAAATCGATTCAAGATCAATTTATGGACTGGAATATTTAATGGTGCAATTTTGGGCCCGACCGAACTGCCGCCATCACTGAACGCAAACAATTATTTGGAAATTTTAAACAACCAGCTGCCCATTTTATTGGAAGATGTGCTACTGGCGCTGCGACGTAGTCTGTGGTTTCAACATGATGGATGCCCAGCACATTACGGACTCGAAGTTAGCGCACATTTGAATAGAACTTATCCCCTCCGGTGGATTGGAAGAGAAGGTGAAATTTTGTGGCCTCCTCGTTCACCTGACCTAAATCCTATGGACATTTATTATTGGGGCTGCCTAAAAGACAAAGTATACGCAACACCCATACGTGATGAAGCCGAATTGAGAACACGCATCCGCAATTCGGCTTCATCACGTATGGGTGTTGCGTATACTTTGTCTTTTAGGCAGCCCTAATATTGAAAGTCCAGAGGATTTAAGTCTTCATGTACCCATCCTTGGTACAGGAAGTCTCGTCGCTCCAAATGATCTTATTAAAAAAATCTGGATCTGCATGATGTTTTCCAAAATTTGCCGGCAAAATTGAATTTCCTTGAGGTGAATAATTATGCGAGTAATAGTTTCGCACGTAAACAATTGCCATTGTTCATTTAGTAATGCAACATCGAAGATTTCTTAACAGAATTGACAAACTCGATTTTGTCAGGAACGTACCCATTTGGATAAAAACAGCCATATCTTTTTTCTTTGAAAAACAAATGACTTGTGTGATACCTCTTTGAAATCACTATAAAATAGACAATTTATTGGTGTAATGTGCAGCAGTAGCTCGGTACATTTTTTTTCCAGTACGATGGGCTAAACTTTATGAACAAAATAATCTACCGCCAAAATTTCCAATAAAAATATTTCTCATAACCCCCCTTCAAAATTTTCGAAAGATGTTTTTAATGTAAACGTTGAAATCATTCTTCAGCAATATTTTACAGAAAAAATTAACCAGAAAGAGGTAAAATTGTACCAACCGTAAGGGCAAAACTATTGAAAGTGGCAAAAATTCATTATTTTCATTATTTTCCCTCGGTTTGACGTGGTCTTTACGGGACACCCTGTATACGGAGAATGAACATTGATGTTTTTTTATATATTTGGAAGATTTGTCGATATTTTCGTTGATGGTTTGTATTTTTTGAATGGAAATTTCAAATCTATTACGTATAAGTGAAAGACTTCACGAATGATTTTGTTTATTTTGCTAATATGTCATTAAGTTATGTATAAATTTTATTAATTCAGAAATAATAGTATGTTATTTCATAAGGAGGAGAATGGTCACTTTTCATGGCGAGCCTGTGTTTACCCGCCAAACATAGTGAGGCAGGTAATTGATGGCGAGCCATGAAAAGTCACTTCTCCGAATAAAATTTGTTATTTTTTTTTAAATCATTTGAAATTCATAAAAATCTGAAGATCCAACTGTTGATAAGATTTATATTAACGATCGTTATAATTCTTTTTCCGATTGATCACTGGAAAATTTGCCTAGTTACGGTTGTCATGCTTTACTAATTTTGACCAACATTTAGTAATAGTTGATTTTTATCTTTTCCCTCCGGCAGACGGAATAATTCAGTGTTGACATAGCAACAATTTTCCCTCAGTCAAAATATGACTTTCGTATTGCATGTTTAAAAAAAAATTTTTTTCATTATTATCGAAGTTTTTTGTGTTATTAAACTTTACCATATTCATCTTTTAATTCCTAGAATCTTTGTACTTCATGTAATACATGTTATACTTGCCACCTGTTTTGTATGCATGAAAGTTGTGGAAAATGAAGAGCAATAACAAATACATGAATATTGATCCATGAAAATTCAGATCTCATTTTAGCTTAAGAGAACTACCTTTGCAACGTTATTAGATTATGCTAATACTAACCTGGTAGTCCGGAGGCTCGTAGCTAATGATGGAAATCGGTCTGTTCATCGCTTCCTGGTAGCTTCTCTTATCTCTCGGAAAATTAACCACAGATTGTTCGACGGGTTTTCCGGTGACGCCGGCTGGAAATTGAATGAGATTTCAATTCATTACGTACGCCTTGGGGTAAATTACATTGCTGAAATCAGTCCGGAAGCTCTACATCTCAATTCGAAAGTGTGAATCGAACCGAAGCCAAAGTAACGGAAATTGAAAGAATTCGGCTACTTTGAACAAGAATCTTTTCATACTAGAGGTGATATTTCAATTTGAAAAGAAATTCTTCTGAAGATACAATAATTATTCGAGTTTTATTTTCAACAAACCTATAAAGTCTAATTTTTTTCAGAATCGAAGATAATCAGGAACTTTCTTCCTAGCCGCTCGCCGAATCAATAACATACATAATTAATTTTAGGAAATAGAAATATAAATTACACTTATAGATCGAACGCATGAAAATCGAGGGAAATGAGATCAAAACCAACTTTATTTGAGTATTTTTTTATGTTTTTCTGAACACTACAGGAAAAAAATGATATAAAACCACACTGATTCATTTTCGAAAGAAATTATGAATGACTGAACAAAAATATTTTTCCTTTCTGTGTATATTTGATAGTTGATTTTTTTATTGATCTTCGAGGTAGAGAAAAAGCAAAAGTCAAATCGAACATACTACTCTATTTATACCAACATATACATAGATGTAAGTAAAAATTATAAAATGAATTGAATTGTATTAGTTTCTTCGGACGGTCCAATTGTTGACAGTTCCGAGTTAACTATTGTTAAGCTTATAGTAGGTAATTCCCTGCCAATACACACAGCCAAACCTTCCTGACTATCAATCCTAGCTTGACCACTGTTTACGCCGGCTCATCTCATTTCAACCACGACCGTTTTCACTTGACGTTGTCGTAAGTGATCCACGTTTCATCACCAGTTATACCAACCGCTTCAAAAATGAACTGATTTTATTGCGATTCAGCAGCGATTCGCAGATGGAAATTCGGTACAAGAGGTTTCTTACTCATATGGTACCCATTCATCAAACTTCTTCTTGAGACTACCATTATGCAAATGGTTTCAAACGGTTTCTAGTGCAAATTTCAGCTCTTGAGAAATCGAAACAGTGCTTTCATGACGGTAGGACTCGACATCGACAATGCCCATGATTTTATCAACATTTTCGACAATTGGCCTTCCAGTGCGTAAGGCATCTCTGACATTGAAAATCGGAATCGACAAAACCAAAATTGCGCGTGATTGGCTGTTACAGTATCGGAATTATAAGCATTAATTACATTTTCAACCACCTGGATTGCATTTTCGTCTTTATCGAAGAAAAATAGAAAAATATAGCTTATTTTCTCTTTGCTTGTGTCCATATTTTAAGCGTGCTTGAATTAAACTGAGTCGAATAATCACAAAACTGTCACAGAAGTTTTTGTTGTACAACATCTCATCTTTCTAACGCCATCTAGTGGAACCCGATCGGATTTATAAAACTCGAGGTACAGATAACTAAAGCCATTGGTACATTCCGAATAAAGTTCTCACAGCCCCTTTCTGTTTCAGAAAGGATGATCCCAAAAGTCATTTTAGTTTGAAAAAATATGTACCTAATGTGTGAGTGCAGCCTTGTCATTACGTCATTCAATTCAGTGAAAATACCAAGATTTTTTTTTCATAACTATTTGTAGAAATAATCTTCAAGCCATTAAATATCTCAGATCTCATGCAAAACTCTCTATGGTCTTATATTCACACTCATTACTTCATTCAACAGGGTGACCGAAAATTGCTTGTGAAAAAAGAGACAGACGTATTTCGTTCTTCGTCATAATTATCCTTCTGAGTATGAAGCAGACTCTCTTGACATTTCAATTAAATGTGAATGGGCTAGCTTCATTCTTGCTACGAAGAACTGCCTGGAAATATTATGATTACATGGCCATTATAAAATAGAGGCACTAACGCCCCATTAAGGTTGGCTCATAGTCCCACTGCAAGAGAATCAATAGCTGAAAAGAATTCGTCTCTTTTCTGTGCAGGTTGTTGAAACTGATTAGCAGCAAACACTTCACTTTTACAAAGATTTCATCAGAGCTTCAGGAAACTATGCACAAAAGTATCTAAGAGAAATTCAGTAATTTTCTCAATTTTAGAAAGAGATTGGTGTGAAATTAACAAATCTCTTTTTATTCAAATGTTAATATTGGTTTTTGTAGACCTTCATGCCCTTAATGACAAAAGTTGTAAGAAGACTCTGATCAACGCTGTTTCCCAAGTTATTGGGTGTTCAAAGTAGACAGCGATAAAAGCTACAAATGTAATACCATCATAACTTTTGGACCAGGGAACATATTTGTAGGATCCAGTTTATTGTTCCCTGTAAATAATTGAGATGGTCAACCGGATGCTTGGAGACCTATTAGTCTCTTCAAGTGCCAAGGGCATGACAAATTCAATGAATTTACAGGAAACGAATTGTTATTGTATATAATGTGAAAAGGATGTGTTATTCTTCGGGGTGTCGAAGAATGTGTTATGTCGGTTGTAAAACTTAAGAGATTTATGGGGTTGGGAAAGGTTCGAAGACAGCACGGTCGTGCCAGATGTGTTTCATATGTTTTTCTCAGGTTCAGGTCCTTCTAGAATATTCGGTTTCCAGGAATCCGCGAAGATCTTTGGGGGCGGTACGGCAAAAGCCCTGATTGGACTAGGGGGATGGTACCTTTCCCTAAGGGTGTGGTCAAACCGAGAGAGGTCTATATTCGAGAGAGGGTAGTTCCAATCGACAGAGAGGACAGTTAAGATTAAACCGAAGACGGGTACAGACGGTACAGTTTAACTTAAGTCTAAGACGGGAGACAGAACAAGTTCGGTCGGTCAACTTAAGACGTACGACGTAAAGACGGTTCGCGGACTAGATTAAGACGAGTCGCGAACGAGTTGAAGACGAGACGACCAAAACTTGTAATAAGACGAAGACGTTTCGAGTAATTAAAACTAGAGTTAAAGACGAAATTCAGTACCGTAGTGAGAGACTTGTTAATTAAGACGTAATTAGGATCTTCTCAACACTGAGTTTCTATTGTATAATTGTGGCTTTGTAAATAGATGTAGATAATTCAAAAGAGTTTTATTATTACAAATCCAACAAAGTCACGGAGAAAAAGACGAAAGGCCAGGTAATCGAATCATACCTCTAGACGATCGATTAACCAAGCCTACATATTTGAATATTTTTTCGCAAGATACAGCCAGTATCGTCGACTACACAGTTAATATGGCTAACTTTGTTCCTTTTTCATAATTTATTATTGCCATCAACTTTTGCAGGTCTTGCAGTGAGTTTCGTGAGGCGTCATCTCGCATCGGATTTTCATTATAACCTTTCCACAGAAAGTACTATTCTTTGATTTCTTCCAAGTTCATCTATAAAATTCTCAATTTCTGGGATCTACACATTCCGAAAATCTGTTGATAAATTGCAATGATGATGATTTGTCACAAATTTCTGGTAGGTACAGTTTGATATGGTGTTTTGGAATAAGTTAATCATAGATTGATGTTAGTTTGAATATTGATAAAACCTGAAGCTACAGCCCACTGTTTTACGAGTTAACTTGATACTCGGATTTTGGATACACGTCCGTTCCGATTGGCGGTGAGGTTATCCCTATGACATGTCTGATTACCGTGTTAATGTATCCTATAACCTACAGTTATTTTCAGTGTTCTCTGAACACTGAATAGTAGATGAGACCAGGGCTAGTTGGCTACAGAGGTAGGTTGGCACAGAGACCATTCTTCAAGATTCCGATTTGGTGATTCTACCAAATGTTGTTAACATAATAGTGACATCTATGAAAGGCAACAATAAATATAATAGTAATTTCAGCCGTTTGACGGTGTGGAACCAGTGGCGTACCCAAGGGGGGGATAAGGGGGTATATCCCCCCCAGAGGGAATATCCATTATATGTAACAACCTTATATATCACAATATTATTATGAGTAAGCAAAATTCTTTGGAAAACTTCTTCAAAAGAAGGAAAATTTGAAATTTTTTTCTTTATCCCCTCCCAAGGCTTATGTCTGGGAACGCCATTGTTCTTAAAGTGGTTTCTGGAGAAATTGATCAAGTATGATGTTTGAAATGTTCGGTGGAGAAAGATCATATGTTAGCTTATTATATGGAGTGATTTCGTATGAAAATGAAACAATAATAAAAAAAAAACTGTTCTGGGTCAGATTGACACACTGTGTCAACAACCAATTTAAGAATTGAAAGAAAAGAAACCTCCAGACTTTATAGTAAGGATTTCATCTCTTACCAGAATAAACTGTCAAATTTTTTCTGATGAACCTGTTGCGGATCTTTCTGATTTGATTTCGCCTCCTAAAACCCTTCCACAACCCTTTACCATAGGCACTACGCACGGCAGCACCCAGGAAAAAAATCATCAACAAAAAAAAAAGAATCACGGCTATTCTAGCTGATACCCAGATCAAAAATTATTTGGAAAATGAATCGCAATCAGTCAAGAAAAGATCCAGAAATCCGCAGCGAAGAAAATAGAAAGGTTTAATTAAAATCCAAATCTGGAAACGCCTATTCAGATGAAGATGAGGTGGACTATTACTATCTCGTGTGTATGGATAAATATTCCGAAAGTGCATCTTGATGAATTGATCCAATGCACAATATGCTGAAAATGAGCTTTTACCCCAAGTTCGCGGTTTGCTGACACATGTAATCAATGTGGGAAAATAATAATAGCGTGACACTAATTGAAGAATGGCAATCTGAAGTCACTAAATGAGTACTTAAGTAAAGTCCAACAGATAAAAATACTAAGGGAATGAGAATTCGCATAAGTTTTCCAAAAAAAATAATTTTGTTTTAATGACTCAACAAGTCACTGTCTCCCCTAAGATGTAATCTCAACAGATAATAAATACGTAATACATAATAATCTTTGCACTGACCTTTTAAAGCAGCGTCCTCCTCAGCTTTTTTCTGCATAACCTCCCTGACGATTTTTTCCAAACGCGAATTGTTCTCGTTCTGCTTCTCTTCCTGCATTCGCTGTTCCCTTCGTTTCCTCACAAGGTCCCTTATTCTTTCGAAACTCTGCGCCAGTTTCGACTCATCGCCAACTTCCTAGGAACAACAAAGATCATTTTAATGAAAAGAACACCACTTTGTTCTGCTAAGAGACTAAGACAGGCATTCAGGCTCCTGCATGGACGGGCCATTCAAAAAGCGATGTCTCATCTAGAAGAAACGACTGTTGCAATCAACGTCTTCGGCATGAACGTTTGAGATGGATAGCGGGAGGAATTCATTATTTTTCTTTCACGGTTCTCTCGCGGAATTGGAAGAGATATATCTTCGCGATGGAAAAATATCTCAATATGACCAGAAAATATGTATTTTTCAGTTAGTCCGAGCTCGAGAAGAGAAAAAAGAAGTGGCTAGCCGGAATCGATTATGGAAAAATTTTATTCCTTCTTCATAAACAGAAGTATGATATTCCACCTTCTCAGCATCATCCGCAATTTATTAGCGTTAATTCATTATGAATGAATTAATTCTCCGATAAATGAGAGAACTTTGATAACATTGTTGAACATACCTACCCTTGATTTCCCTCAGTGATTCAATGAAATTGAATTTATTTATTTATTTAATATGGACAGGAAAAACTGCCGTGGTGTGAAGGAAGAGAGCGAGGTAATGTAATTCCTTATTGCTCATCTTGGGATGAACACGGCGTCTTGCATTATTCAATGAAGATAAAAAGTGTTTCTTACTCAGATTTAAAGAATCTACTATACCTTTGTACAATGCACTAGGAATGGACTAGTTTAGTGATGTTGATAATACTATATTTGACACGATAGAATTAAAATATAGAGCAAAACTGATAAATCATTAAAAAAATTTTGAAAATCCATCAATAAATGACTGAGAAATAGATTATTTAAATTTAAGTATTGTAGCGCGGAACGTCTTTGGTCTGTGACGTCACGGCTCTTGCCTGTGATCGCTACACCATAAATTACGTTTAAATACTTAGCCGCGCCAAGGTGCCGTTTGTAGTTGTACAATGTAGTTTCAACTCGAGTTTTGTTTTTATGTCACCATAATAGAAGAAGGCTTCGTGAAAGGACAAAGTGACAATTTGCCTAAAATAGATATATTCGCAGTGATGGAGTTTTTTTCTTCAAATCCATCTTATGTCAGTGCAGAAATAAAGGGACTTAAACTTTTCAAGTAAGTATCTACTTTTGAGTTTGCTTCATCATGGTTCAACTTATAACGATGATTTATTTAAAAAACGTTTCATAAACAGTTTGTAGTTGAGTACTGGTTGTTGAAGTCTATCAATGGCAAAACATATTTATGTGAGGAGTAAAAAGTAAAAAGAGAAAAAAGTAATTTATATGTATGTATATAGTGAGTTATTTCAGCCATCGTGTAACGAACAAAACACGACACGAACGGCACAAGTGATTGTACACCAATGAATTCGTAAGCACTCTGCGAATACCAGTCGTCTAGTGTGTGACGTCACGACACTTACACGTACTATGAAATTATTCTTCCAAGCGCAACTTCAAAGTCCCATAACTTTTTCATTTCTAGAGATATTTCAATGATTCTTCCACATTTTTGTTTCATTTTACTTAAATTTTTAGAATTAATCCTTAACAAAAAAATGAAAACTAGTCCATTGTCTGATTCTCTATCAAACACAGATAAGTGTAGGAGTTTCATATAAAGAAGAAGTACTTATACAGAGCGCGGCAGAGCCGATTGACGAGTTCTGACAGGTCATTGCTCGGGGTGTGGTGGAGACAGTTAGATGCGGAAGGGGTCTTTGTGTTCCTTAGAGTCAGTAGTTTTTAGTCAGCACCATGATTTGGACCGGAGTGCATCGAGGCTTCGCCGTTCGCACGTTTTACGAAAATGACCGTTCTGTGATCGCGACCCAGCAAGCATTTCGGCGCCATTTCGACATTCCTGTCAAAAATCAACATGTGAAATTTCAAGATGAATCCTCTAAAACACTTCTCGCCCTCTCACATAACATGACCCTTTTCCTCTTACTTTCATTGGCAGCGATTAATTTTTCGTAGAAACGAAATTGATTCATTCAAGAACTTGTCAATGGCATGTAAATGAATATACTAGAAAAGATGATATTAGTTTTCACGAAGACAAACAGCTGAAAAATACAAAATCCTTGAAAGTAAACTTGTTTCAAGACATGTAGTCCATATTATCGTTAAGAAACTTTTACTATGCCCTGAGTGGAGGAGTCTTTTTAAGATACCTACAATTCGTTAAGGTTTGCGTGCAACGAGTAACGAGAAATAATCTGGTGGGTTAGAAAGTACTCATAAAATGAATTTTTTGTTTTGTGAAGAGCATCTCAAATTAATACCACCATAATAACATGAAACTTAAGGTAGAAAGTGCCTTATGATTAGAGGAAGTCGATGGAATGTGGATTTTCATTTGTATTTAGCGGCTTTTAAATAAACAATACAATTCAGCTTTTGATAGTGAACTGAGTGAATGGATTTTGATGGAGTTTGAAAAATATATCACTATAATAAAACATTTCATCCTATAACGAATTTCACAGATTAATCTTGACTGACTATGAAATATCAGAAGTTTGAACGTGAGCAGGGTACATGGTATATCCAAATAGCTTGATTTTTTATGGAACCACCTATGGTCCAATCCGTATACGTATACCGTTATGGATTTTTCTACCAAAATTTTCATACATTCATCACATTTTATTGAAAGTTAAAGATCCAGTAATCATATAAAAATTTGACTTATTTACTGACTAATATAACATTTACGAACTAATATAACATTTTTAAGTAAGGTAATTAATAAATGTTATGGTCGAATTTATCAAGAGCTTTCTGGAAATATGACAATATGAATTCTTGACTTTTCACTACAAGTTATTGAATTGATGCCTCTCTGCAGATTTCTTTTGCAGATTCCAAAACGGAATAATCTTTTATTATACAGGGTGGCAATTTGAAAACGAAACAGACGGGATTACAGACGAAATAAAGTTTTTCGATAGAAATGCTCGGACAGGTCGATTTCTGTTTCGAGGGAGACAACTTAAGACGTAGGTTACGGACGCATAGCGCTTCAACCCTTGCTGCTACAACCCCCACCCCCAATTTTTGAATAGGGAAGATGGGGTGAGTGATACCTCAATTTAAAGGTATTTTTATACTGATTTCAGCACAGTAATTGTTTTTTCATTTTATGCATTAGTTCTCGAAATATTCATGCGTTAGTTAGTTAGGAAGGAAGCCACAGTCATGGTTGTTTTGAAGCTCAAAATGTCGATTTTTCACAAAACACTACAAGTGCCATGAAAACACCACTCCATTTTCAAATACTTAGTTAAGAATATTTCGAGAACTAATGCATAAAATGAAAAAACAATTACTGTGCTGAAATCAGTATAAAAATACCTTTCAAATGAGGTATCACTCACCCCATCTTCCCTATTCAAAATTTGGGGGTGAGGGTTGTAGTAGCAAGGGTTGAAGCGCTATGCGTCCGTAACCTACATCTTAAGTTGTCCCCCTCGAAACAAAAATCGACCTGTCCGAGCATTTCTATCGAAAAACTTTATTTCGTCTGTAATCTCGTCTGTTTCGTTTTCAAATGGCCACCCTGTATGTAAGTTAGTCAGATTTTTAGACAAATTTCTTTGTAGATATTTGACAAATTGAGATATCAATTACAAATATGTACTGTACAAAATTCCAAATTCATAAATAAAATTCAATTTTTACCCAATATAACGGAAAATTCAGTAATGATTTCAATTAAAGAACAAGAAGGAAATATCATTTGTATCTAAATAGAAAAGTACTTTCCATTGTGAATATTTTAATATTTTAAGACTAAAACTTCTCCAGATTTGTTTCTGTCTTATTAAATTCTTAACATAAATATGCATTGAATACTTGAATGCTGAATGAAATAATAATATTTCGTCTGTAATCTCGTCTGTTTCGTTTTCAAATGGCCACCCTGTATACATGAAAAAATCTCTAGGAAAAAAATCAAAATTCTTTTCCCGCTTTTACCCTGAAACAATCACACAAAAAATGACTCTTGCCAACTATCAGTGAGTGGCTGCCCTTAGTATTCGAAATCGAATCTCAGTGTATAAAGGAAAATTGGAGAAGAGCAGTATTTTGACATCAGAAGCTTTAGAGCACTCCTCACTCATACGCCATTGGAAACCACAGAATTGTATATTACTATATTAGGGGATGTGATTTATTATAATCTTCTAGTTGTCGGTTAGTTTAGCTAGACTCAAAATTTGTAATGAACATTTGAGTAGTAGTTTTACACATACCTTCAAACTAAATTTTGCCCAAGTTTAGATCTATTGTTATGGAAATATTAAGAATTATTTTCGATATTCCGCTTGAATTTTCTATAGTTCTAGTGACGTGATGGACATGAAATTTTGTACATAGGTGGCATGTAATTGTTATTTTTCCAGTAATTGTTCATAGTTTCATACATTATTAAATAACATTATTATATTCTTATATTTCTATTGGAAATAAAGTTATTATTTATTTATTTGCATGCTCATGCAAATATTGGTCAGTCTTATAGTTACTGAAGTATCAAATTTTTTTTCAATATTCTGTTAAAATTTTCTGTGATTCTGATAATGCAATCAATTAGAAATGTTGCACTAAAATATATATTTTCATGAAATTATGCATGCCGGCTTGAAATGGTTTTCGTTCATCTAAATGCTTGGTTTTGAAATTATCAGAAGAATAGAATTTCGAACAGCCATATTTATTATACCTATTCATTAATCTGAACCTTCCCTGATAATTTCAAGTTTCTAGGTTATAAATTATACCACAAATATTTTATTTCACTCATTAATAAATATTACCTACATGTTGCATGCATATACGATGTGATATATTATATTAAACTGCATGCAGCAGTTTATTCTGTCAGAAGTTACTTAGGTATTATAATGATGGAGTTTCATGTATCCCAGAACCGCTAATCAAATACCTACTGGAAAACGATTCAAGTTTCAGTAAATATTTTCATTTGCTGTTTATACATCTCCTGAATCCGCTGCGAATTATAGAGAAAAAATTATTTCTTTATAGTTGTGAACTTAATTCTTACTGTAATTCTTTGATAGAATTATCGGTGAATTCTACTAAAAGTGGTATTATTGATTAAAAAAGTTGTTAGAAATACCCAGCTAGCTTGATCAGACAGATTATGATTCCGCTTGATGATTTATGAGAAACTAACTTTCCATTCATACCTGAATAGAAAAATCAGATGTTTAGGTAGGTGAAAAAAAAGTCAATCTTCCTGACAAACGATTCAAGTCAAATCAAACTGGACAATGGTTACAAGTTTGAAAATTCGAACTGTTTGTCAAACTAGTCTGAAAGAGTTTGAAAAATAATTTATCTCACCTCACAATTCTTCGTGAAAAGTAAAGTTCTTACTTCAGTACTTCTCACAAATTAAGTGAATACTGTGAACAAGAAATCTCGAACCAGAGCCCCCTGCTCATAAAAATTACAAATACAATAAAACGAACCGCATATTTTTAACTTTAAGAATATAAGAGCTGCCGTCTAAATACTATTTCGATAATTTTGGATCCAACGTTTTATGTTGTTACTAGATACCACAAATAATACTTGATCCAAAAGGTGCTGCTTCTATCGAAAATTCTATTTTATACAATTTTTTGTAGCTCTTAATCAAATGACCTTAAAGAACTAGTTCAATTATTCAAATTTTATACCGTTGTTCTTCATTTTAACATAATTTGCACTTTCCAATTTTCATTGTTTTGGAATCGCCTGCCTCAACACCAAAAAAATCTTTATATTTCTCTTTCTTGGTGATTAATTTTGCCTCATCTACAGATTTCTTGTCATAGTTTTTAGAGGGGAGGATTTTCAAAATCATACTCAGTTTGTTCTGGTGTACAGGGTGGGCAAATTTTGATGTTTTAGCACTACAACTTTTAAACCAGAGGTGATAGACAAAATCTGATACCCACTTCTCGATCTCTTTTTCTGAGAAACTATCAAGGGTAGTATTCATTTTTGGCCACCTTCTTTTGTTTTCGAGTTATAAGCGAAAATTGGAAAAATGGCGATATCGACAATTTCGACAAAATTCGGATTTAGATATTTTTTATAAATTTTTCATTCCAAAATGGTTTCGGAAATAATGAAAAGATCCACATCATCATCATATAGTGTTCCCATTTAAAAAAACATAACTTTGGGTCATAGCTTCGTAATTGAAAACCCTTTTGAAAATACGAGCACGCTACTGGATTCTACGTAAAAAAGTGCCCGTGTAATGTTTTCATTTCAGAGCTCTATCATCAATATCAACGGAGATATGAATATTTTTCGATATCGCCATTTTTCCAATTTTCGCTTATAACTCGAAAACAAAAGAAGGTGGCCAAAAATGAATACAACCCTTGATAGTTTCTCAGAAAAAGAGATCGAGAAGTGGGTATCAGATTTTGTCTATCACCTCTGGTTTAAAAGTTGTAGTGCTAAAACATCGAAATTTTCCCACCCTGTACGTATTCCGAGCGGTATGAGCTATGTAGCTCATACCGCTCGGAACTCTTTTCATGTGAAAAGAGTTCAGGTTCAGACATTTCGAGTTCAGACACAACACATATTATACCTTCTTAAAAAAAAAAAAACGAAACAAGCCAAGCGTATCCTTCTCAATACGAACTATAAATATTTTGCAAAGTAGTAGAGTACAGGTTCAGAAACGTTGCGCAATTTAACATTCGAACTTCAAATCAAACTGTTTGAAGAAGATTGATTTCAAGCCAAACCTAAAGATAAAGAAATCGAGTCGAGTCAAACTCTTTTACATAAAAAGTTTGATTTTCAAGCCGAGTCAAGTTTGTGAGCAAAATCAAACTAGTTTGACTTGAATGCATTGTCTAATCCAAAATACTATTCGACTCAAATATCCAGCAACTTAGAAATATTAAGGAAAAGAAATTATTACACTCCCATTCCCGAAATTTCCATTCTTCGAAATGAAAAAGTAATAGAGCCATATCTAAAGTCACAAATCTCATAATCTGGTGAATTGCAGCAGTCGTATTATATTCAAGATGAAAGTGATAACTCCGGCGTAACAGAATTGCACGAATTCGTTTCTAGTCGCGTGGCTGTGTTCCATGCTAAAATATCCGAACACGATTGTTAAATCTTCCGTACAATGTTCAAGGCAAGTTAGGAGCCGAAATCACTTTATGCTGCCTACATTGCCATAACTGTTATCCCCAGACGAAATTTACTTCGGGAAATTTTTGTTTGAAGTGGGAAAATGTCTAACAGTCTAATTATGAAGGTATATATTACGAGATTGTTACTGCAATGAACTACATCTACAATTTTTATGTTCTATATTAGACCATAAATTTAGCTTATGCCGCTTATGATGCTATTACCAACTTCCCATTAGCGTTTTACATTCACACTTCTAACTGATTTGAACGATGGAATTGTTTTTGCGGATGTTAATTGAAATGGAAAATTATTTAGTTAAGTTTATAGTCCAGTAGACAAATACAAAAGAGGTGGGTCTGCTGCAAAAAATTCCGAAATTAATGAAACTTCTACAGGTTGTTTGGGGGTATTGTGGGATGACTCTGTCAAGTTATCCAACAAGAGGACCCTGCGCTTACTTGAGGGGGGCCGAACAACCTCAACATCTCCGGACTTTTTTCGGTTTTTTGCTCATAACCTCTCAACTAAATAGTTTTCGACCAAAACGTTCATTTTTAAAGTTGTAGAGCATTAAATTCTCTACAGTTTTGTATTCACAAACTTTTTTGTTAGTCAGTAGACAAAGCAAAAAAAGAGGGAGTCTGCTGGAAAAAATTCAGAACTTAATGAAACTTTTACAGATCATTCGGGGGTGTTGTGGGATGATTCTGACAAGTTATCCGACACGAGGACCTTGATCTAACTTGAGGAGGGCCGAAGAACCCCAACATTTTCGGACTCTTTTCGGTTATATCCAATCATTATTTTCAACAAATTCTTGGGTATTATTTATTGATTTTACCCAGTTGATCTGATTATTGAGGTTCAAAATAATTATGATAACATGCCACGATAATATTGAAATATCTACTCTTCACATAAAAACAGGCTTTTAGTCAAAGCTACCTTCCTTCTGCCCCTCCCTATGTTTCAGTATGTCGATATTGATGAGTTATTACTATAATTACCATAGAACGGCTGGTAATTGTTAGTTAGAGGGTCAAACCTTTGTTTTTTGCAAATTTCTGACATTTTGAGTAAACTTCTCTAATTTTGATTGGCTGTATCTCGGTTGATATACGGTTTAGAAAAAATTTTTTGAAAACAAAGTTATGGAGATTTCAATCATCTACAACTTTAAAAATGAACGTTTTGGTAGAAAACCCATTAGGTTAGAAGTTATGAGCAAAAAACCGAAGAAAGTCGAGAAAGTTGAGGTTCTTCAGACCCTCCTTTAGCACAGGGTCCTCGTGTTGGATAACTTGATAGAATCATCCCAGAGAAACTTCAAACAACCTGTAGAAGTTTCATTAATTTCGGAATTTTTTCCAGGTAAAATGTACATATCTACTGGACTATTAATGAATGGCCATAAATCAATTTCATATTTCTATGTGAGAGACTTTTCATCAAAAGATTCGTCATAATGTGGAAGTATACACACTGGCAAAATTAGGGGAACGGGTGAAATTTCAAAGGAGTTTTAAATTCAAGTTAGCAATTCTTTTCTTGATTTGAAGATTCCTTGGAAACATAACGTTTAAGAAGCCATCCCCATTCATTCCTCTTTGTGTGAAATAAAAATTTACAATCAACTTTTTGTCATCTCAGACACGATTATATGCCCATAATGAATTACGACAATGATATGAAGGAATAATTGAAAAATATTTATAAAAATAAAAGACGTTGAATCCTTTAGATTCGATTTTGCTTGATATCTCACTCGATTAACTCCTTTTTCTGCAAAAATCGCAAAAACGCAGACTGAAATATTGTTTTCATCGAAAACTGCTGATTGCAAATACTTGGGACTAGGGATTCACGGCTTGGCTTGATTTTCAAACTACTAGGCTTGAGCTTGAATTGATTACAAGTCAAGTTCAGTATCGTGATGAGTTCATTACTTTTCTAAAAACAGTGCTGTAATGAATTCCTTACAATTATAATTTTTATTATGTCTATGTTGACTTCCAATCCTATCAAATTTCAACAAACGTCAATAATTGTCAATATAAAACAATTTGGATATAGTGGAATGATTATTCGCAATTTTTCTTTATTCTGATGGTGATAAATCGATTTCGTCGGATATAATTCAGGGATTTAATGCGTAAATGTAAATTATTTCTGAATTCGGAACGTTCATATTCAGATTCCGTAATCTGTCAATTTTCGTAGCAGTCACACCAACTGCCAAGTTACAATATAAAAATTACTAGGATGTATAATCTGAAATTCGCGAAATTCGTTTTATTTTTTCTGAGAAAAAAAAACATTCTTTACAGTTTTTTATATAAATACATATATGTAAGTGTGAATATATTTTTCTTGTTGCTAATATTCTCTTTTTTCGAGACTTTTTCATATCGAATAAAAACATTAATTAATTTCAATGGTTTTTCAAATCTATATTTTCAATATGACCCCAACTTTAAGATTTCTGAAACTACCGAAATCTACCAATAGAAAAATACCAATTAAGTCACACTGGCGAATGCTTCAGTCTCTCGGCGCTCGAGGAATCCCTTTATTCAGTCTAAAGGCGGCCACTCACGATGCATCCATGTTCGAGCGTTCGGATAATTTTACAGTCGGGCAGCTCGGGACAAGACCGCACGACTGTAAATCAGATAAAGAACTTGACTGCCCGACTGGAATCTCTTGGACGCCTGGCGTTTAAAGTCTCGAAAAAACGCTTCGTGAGTGGCGGGCTTAATGCTTGCCATTCACGAAGCGTTTTTTCGAGCGTTTGGTAGCAGGCGTTCAAGAGATTCCAGTCGGGCAGTCAAGTTCATTCTCTGATTTACAGTTGTGCGGTGGTGTCCCGAGCTGCCCGACTGTAAAATTATCCGAACGCCCGAACATGGGCGCAGCGTGAGTAGCCGCCTTAAGCGCGCACGAGATTGCAGAAATATCTATATGCCGTGCGACGCGTGCATATCAAGCTCAAGTAATATCAGTAGCGTCATATCAAGTCAAGCAATAAATATCTAAAATTAAGTCAAGTCAAGCATGTAATTTTGTACGAGCTTGATTTTCAAGTCAAGTAGTTGGTTAAAATGTCAACCTACTTGGCTTGATGAATCCCTACTTGAGGCTATGGCAGTTTCAAGGAGGATTGGATTTTTTCCTTCGGTCTATTCTAAATGTATTCAAATGTGAATAATGAACTAGTGAAAAAATCCAATTAAGTTTTATGCCCTACATCCGTATCTTCATTTCATATTTACTGCCCGAATTTCTCCTAATAACACATTCACTGAAGTGAAATTAATCAGAGACTACAGCTTCCAAGTGGAATGAAATATTCAACCTGCTGAATGCTCGCTAAAGGTGAAAATTGAAATAGGTAGAAATTGGATTCACGAAATTCAACAGTGGAATCAACGATAGTGGTTCTATATATAAACATTGCCCACTATTTGGACATTTGATCGAATACCGTGGAGTAGTGAAAAGGCATTACTTACTCATTAGCTCGTTTCATGATCAACTACAGATTATTTATAACAATTTCGAATATGTTGAATTTCAGTGCCAGTTGAGTTTAGAATCTCCAATTTATTAATCATTCGTATGATTAGGGAAAGATATACGTTCTATGAATTTTCATTAATCGTCATATTTCATATTGTGAAATAACCATGAAACCGCTATTTTTTTATCTTCATTTTGGTATAGATCTGAGAAAACTCTTAGAAAATAAAAAAAAGCTTTTCTGTTGTTCTACAGGGTGTCCCAAATTCAATGCTCACTGAAAGCATCTTGAGAACTATTAGACTTTCATTTCAAAAACCCCCGACCTATTTCTTCGAAATAATTAGATATCAGAGAGCAGATCAGGGATATCTTGATTTCTTCTCCAGTTACCAAGCGGTTCTGAAAATTGAATGTTTGAAATATTTCGATATATCTTGGGGTCTGTTCGAGATATTCAAAAAACGCTGAAACGTTTTATTTCAGTAATTTTTATTGCTGATATGATACTCATCAATCTAGATATCTATGATCTGCTTTCTGATATCTTATTATTTCAAAAAAGAAGATCAGGTCCTTGAAGTTTTTTTCTCTAAGTCTTATTTTTCTCGATTCTTATAATGAGCATCAAATTTCGGACACCCTGTTGTCTCCGTAACGTATTACCGTAGTGAAACATGAATTTTGAGAGTTTAATGAATGTATCATAAACTGAATATTATAGAATAGTCAGGGTCAAAAAGATTTCACCTATATCATATTACCCCAAGACAAAAGACAAATAAAAGTTCTGGACTGTATTTCTTCAAAAATTGTAAAATTTAAAGCTGAACAAATAGCCCCTCATTTATCATTTATGTTGAATCTTTCTATATCTTCGAGTACCTAAGTTTCCATCGACATTAAAAATATCACCTGCTTACCAGTCTTCAAAAAAGATGATCCTGGTAATGTTGTGAATATCTATTTTGAGGATTTCGAAATAATTGTTTTCAATCGTATAAAGACTTTTCTAACCAAATTTAAACTTGTGACAGACTGCCAACATGGTTTCAGGCAGGGTAGATCAATAGAATCGGCTGATGTTTTTTATATGGAACATGATTTTGAAAGCCTTGATAGTGTCCTCTTTGTGGCACACCCGTTCTTTGATCTTTCCAGAGCATTTGTTCGCCTCATCTTTGATTTTATATTGCATTAACTATAAAATCTTGGATTTACAGGTATACTATATTTCTTGATTGGATAAAAAGTTATTTATCAAATAGAACTTTTCGTGTGAAAGTAGAAGATAGTTGGTCTAGAGATTATGCGTTACATCAAGAGTTCCTCAGGGGTCCGTATTGGGACCTTTTTTATTTCTTCTTTTCATTGATTATTGACCGGAATATTATGGTATCAATAATTATTAATTAAATTTTGTCGACGACACTTCATTTGGTATCGCAGCAAGGAGTTCTAAGGTGTTTACATGCTAGTGTATTATAACAAGATTATAAAAGCTTTCAATTCTTGGTAACAAAAAATTTTTAATTCTGAATATATTTATCTGAAACAGTTTGTATATCTTTAGGTCTTAAGATTACTGGTGATTGTTGACCGTTCTGTAATATCAAAATCTTGCACAACATTTCTTGGTATAAATGTGTATAGTGGATTGTCTTGGTTAAAACGTAAATCCATTGTTTATATAAAAAAATGAATAAAGCTTATGATGCCTTAAGCAAAGTTAAAGAATCGTTGCCAGTCGCGTCACTGATTACTGTCTCTTACAGTCTTGTATATAGTCGTATAGCCTATAATATTTTTCTTGAGATGAATTCGGTGGAAAAAGCAGCAGACTTCCCATTCTTCAGAAGCGAATTCTTAGAAGGATGTTTGATGTAGTTCCTAGAGAATCATGTAAGCCTGTTCTCAGGAGTACATCCATTTGACTGTTCCAATTGTGTACCTGGTTAATGCCTGGTTTATTTGAAAGATAATGAGGCTAATTTCTCACTACTCTCGGGTTTTCATGATTATGAAACGAGAAGTCTCATTTTTCTCCTCAAAACACCGGACGCCCAAATTTGAAAGCGCGTAAAATTCTTCAATCAGCTACCGCATGCTTTCTTCAAAACAAGGAATATAATTCAATAAAAGAGTTTCTGCAGGAAAATCTCACTGATGATTTGTTTATTCAATATGACTTATTTTAACATGTCCATTCACCGTGCTGTATCTTTTGGGACTAATGAATATTAGTATTGTTCTTATTATTATTATCTCCCGAGAAATTATAATTTAGGCATACGTAAGTTCCATATTCGGAGGGGGTGAAATAACTATGGAACTATTTATACCCATCCCAAGCTAAACACTTGTTTGCAGATGACACCGCCATTTAACATAACAGAAGAATGCGTAAATCAAATACTGGACAGTTACAGTTGGACCTAAATAAAAAGACGGAATATTTCAAGAAATGAAGTGAATACGACGAAAATAGTTACAATAGTAAAGAAAGAGGAAGCAGGAAACGTCAAAATAGAAAATCACACAATAGAATGAAAAAAAAGCAAAATATCTGGGAGTAATTCTAGATGAAAGAATAAATTTTAGCGAACAGATAGAAGAAAACAGAAAAAGGCAAGGCAATTGCACGGGAAACTCTAGCCGCTGCTCAACCCAAAAACCAAAAAGTAAACTTTTCTTCCTTAGGAAACAAGTTGAAGATGATAAATCTAGTGCTATTACCAAGCATAACATATGCTGGAGCAACCAAGTATAAATACCATGATAATAAGAAATATCAGTTACAAAGTATACTGAATACAGTAATCAAAACAGCGGTTGGCGCCTGATGGTATATTAGCAACCAACAAATCAGAGAAGAATTGAAAATTAAAGCTATTGGAGGAAATAGTAGACAAACTAATAGAGAAGACAATAGAGACGCTAAAAGCACACGCGAATAGGGAATTGAAAGATAATACAAATCCCAACAAGAAAGACTGACAAGAGAAAATACCTCTTTCAAAGAATCAAATTAAGGAAAATAGTGTCATGCAGAAGGGAGAAAACTCTCCTAAATGAACAACAGTAGAAAATTGGAGAACTTCTAAAAGAGGCGTAGGGAATAAAATTCCAGTCCATATACAAAAAGGACCTGTGATGAAATACTTATACCATAAATTTTATCGAAATCAGATAAGTAGAACACGATATTTCGATCTCTTGTTAAGTTTGCGAATGCGGAACCTAAAATCGATCCAATCTGATCTAAATCAAATTTCATTGAAATCTTATTTTTTTAATTCAATATTTGTGCAGAATTCAGAAATTGATCAAATTAGAGTGTACAGAAACGAGAAACGAAGGAACTTCTTCAGTGTACAGTAAATGGATCACTTGATATTGGTTCGTTATTTCTCATTATAATAATAATAAACTTCTCGAATCGTTCCTGAATTTATTTTTCATTCCACAGAAGGTAGTTCAAAATGCACACTAGAAGAGGAATTATATGATTTTAAATTTATAATGCACATTTCGAATTCCATGAGGGAAGAAGTAGTAATTTTCAGCTCAGCCGTATATGTAGCTTACGCTCGAAGCTGAATTTTGCATAACGTATTTCCGAGATGTATGGATATGTATCCTGTTTAAGTTAATATGCAGAGCGTGGAGAGCAGTGAAAAGTTAGTATAACAATTTATTTCGTAGAGGTGTTCAATTAAAACTTTCGAACAAAATTCAGATTTTCCTTCGCATGATTCTTAAGCTACAGCCTCACAAATTTGAAGTAAGTAATAATTTATGACGATGCCATTAAAAATATTTGAATTCGGATCATGATGTGGACTTGAACAAAAATTAATAAAGGCTTGGAAAATCAAGCCTGTGAATTGAAATTACGTTACGTTAGATGAAAGGAATTCATGAATTTTGTACCTACTATATTCCATAATTCTCTAAGCTATGATGAACTGAATTTGTAATAACATTATATATCGACATGGATGTCGCAATGCATTCAAGCGGGGTGACATAGGTTCGAAATCTTTGGAAGTTGGGTAGGCAATCAACAGTTGCTAATTTGAAAATTTTGATTTGAAAATTTTCGACAATCAATGAATTCTAATTTTGGAAATTAAAATAATTTTCCTGAAAGACAATAAATATGAAGTAAACTGGTTTTCTTCCTTTTGAAACTGTAGCTTTACAGTCTACCTGAATACTTATAGCATACCCACGCGCAACTTTAGTTTTAGTGAGATTTCAATGTTTATTTACATCTCAACTATTCTTTTGTTATCTATGTAAAACATTTTTTTTTTGTGAATAAACTTATTATTATTATATTATCTAGTATTTGCATTTTGTAGTGGTTGATTCGAGTGTGGTAATGTAGGATCCAGTTATTGTTCCCTGTAAATAATTGAGATGGTCAACCGGATGCTTGGAGACCTATTAGTTTCTTCGTGTCGAGGGCATGACAGTTTCAATGAATTTACAGGGAACGAATTGTTATTGTACATATAATGTAAAAAGGATGTGTTATTCTTCGAGGTGTCGAAGATATGTCAAGAGTTGTAAATCTTGAAGAGATTTACTGGGGGAATGTGAAAGATCGAAGACAACACGGTCGTACCAGATGTGTAACATCTGTGTATCAGGTTCCAGTCCTTTGAGAATATTCGATTTCCAGGAATCCGCGAAGATCTTTGTGGGCGGTACGGCAAAGTCTTATTGGACTAGGGGATGGTACTTTCCCTAAGGGTGTGGTCAAGCCGAAACAGGGTAAGTTCCAATAGGCAGAGAGTACAGTTCAAATTAAGCCGAAGACGGGTACAGTTCAAGTTAAGACGAAGACGAGTAAAGTTTGGTCTAAGTCGAAGTAAGAGTAAGTTCTGTCGGTTGAAACTTAAGACGTAAGACGAAAAGACGGTTCGCGGACTAGATTAAGAAGAGTCGCGAACAAATCAAAGACAAGACGACCGAAAACTTGAAGTACGACAAAGACGGGATAATCGAAGACGTTTCGAGTAATTAAAACTAGAGTTAAAGACGAAATTCAGTACCGTAGTGAGAAACTTGCAATAAGGACGTTATTAGGATCTTCTCAATACTGAGTTTGTACTGTATAATTGTGGCTTTGTAAGTAGATGTAAATAATTCAAAAGAGTTAATGATTACAAATCCAACAAAGTCACGGAGAAAAAAACGAAAGGCCAGGTAATCGAATCATACCTCTAGACGATCGATTAACCAAGCCTACAGTAATATAACAGTTCAATATTTGACATGAAATGAGTCGATTTTGCTTGCGAAAACTGGAAAATATAAAAGAAAATATTTAAGTATTAAATCTTCTTTTCAAACTTCGGAGTGGAAAATCCAATAGAAATATCATTCTTTTGAGCAAATTTGCTTCCGCCGTTTTGCAATAGATTGCTGTAGCGGTAGGTGGTAGTCGAAAAAAAAAATAGCTCGTAGATGTCATACAATAAGCTTAGGTATTTGTCAACATAACGCCATCGAAATATTAGTCGATTTGTGTCTGCATAATAAAGTTATTCTCGATTGAATATCATCTTACGGGCCAGTTTCTCGTCAGTTGCGGGAGGTATAAATTTTCTGCTTTAATATGAATAAATCTGCGGCTGAGGCTTATCAAATGCTCTCAAATAATTATGGTGAGGCCGCTATTAGTGGAAAAACATGCCGAAAGTGGTTTCAACGCTTCAAGAACGGTGATTTTGTCGAAGACGGCGGTGGAAGAGAGAAGGTTTTAGAAGATGCCGAATTGGAGTCATTATTTGATCCAGAATTGTGTCAAACGCAACAAGAATTGGCAGGATCATTGGAGCGACGCAACAAGCCTGAAAGTCATGGGAATGATTTAGAAACAAAAGGAAATTGGATGCCGTACGAGTTAAAGACTTGTGAACAAGATGCATTTGAAAGTAAATGAAATTTCCTTTTAGACGATACAACATGTTTCTATACCTTAATTGTAAGGTTTCCTAATGAGAAGCAAATTTTCATCCCAATATTAAGCTGCCGGATCGAGGGGTCAATAGAAATATTTCCCAAATTTTTCAAATCACATCGGATGACTTTAAAAGCATACATTGCCGGCTAAATTCCAATCATTTAATAGTTAGATAAATAAAGTTTATTTAAAATGGAGAGGTAGATATTATTTGGCTTTAGCGAGCTATTTGATCAAAAATTTTTCAACCATTTCATAGTCTTTCTGTTTCAGATGAAAGACAACGAAATTCCACTGAATTCAAATGATTACCTCAGGGATTGTAGGACGCATAGGCGACGAACCAGCAATCTATTGCAATATAAAAATTGTGAAATGAATGTGAATATTCGGCGACATGGAGTTCTCATTTGTGAACTGAATAGGTGAACGAGTGAAATTCCAATTACAGCTCTATTGTTGCCAACATCGTTAATGCACACCGAATAAATCTGACGGAAAATCTAGTCGGCTGATATAGCAGTTTGCCTATATGAAATGGTTTTCGGATCTCTTTTTCACAGTGAAATTTAAAAAAAAAAAAATTCTGACATCCATCAGATTGCATCTTGTGTACAACAAACCATTGATTATTACACAAAGAGATAATTTAAGTTCTTTTCTAAAATTACTAAGTACACAAGTTCGAGTTAAAAATAATCGATATCTAATAAGAATCTTTGTTGATTTTCATAAGCCTCTGTTGATTCGAATTTTTCACCAACAAAATTGTTCGCTATGGACAGGAGCATATGGTAATCACTTGTTGCCAGGTCCGGACTATAAGGTGGATGCATGAGAACCTCTGAACCAAGCTCCCGGAGCTTCTGGCGAGAACTATCGATGTGTGGCCTGGCGTTGACTTGATGGAACACAGTTCCTCTTCTATTGGACAAAGTTGGCCGCTTATGGATGATTGCTTCCTGCAGACGGTCCAACTGTTGACAGTACAGTTCCGAGTTAACAGTTGTCCTGAAGAGGAGCAGCTCATAATAGATAATTCCCTGCCACCCCACCAAACACACAACAAAACCTTCCTGGAGGTCACTCCTAGATTGGCCACCGTTTCCGCCTTCTCACAGCGTTTTGACCAAGACTTTCGCTTGACGTTGTCGTAAGTGATCCACTTTTCATCTCCAGTCACCAACATCGAAATTACTGGAATGACATCGGCGAACCTAAATTGCAGTGATTGGCTATTGCAGTATCAGGGAAATAATTAATATTTACATTTTCAGCCGCCTGGATTGCATTTTCGCCTTTAACTAAAAAAAACTGTGAAATACAGCTTATTTCCTGTTTGCTAGTGTCCATCTTTGACAGAAGCTCAAATTCAACTGAATCAAACTAATCACAAAACTCCCAGAAAGGTTTTTGTCGTACAAAATCTTATCTTTCTAATAATCTAGTTTAACCCGATCGAACTTATATAACACGAGATACAGATTACCAAAGCCCCCTATTAGAAAAATAATGCTTTTTTTACTACACCTTATATGAAATGATCTCAACTTTAATCTCAAAATTTGAGGGTGAGGGTGCGGTAGTTGTTCTACGGATATCTAAGTTCAAGTAACATCAATTGCTCTATAACGATGATGGAGGAACTGAATTATTTCTGTTATTCATGTAATGAATATCTTAAATTCTCTTAATTCTGGTATACCAAAAATCTTGATCTAATACCGAACAAACATCAAATCTGACGCAATATTGAACTGACGTTGTTTTGAAAACATTGCACGAATCCATAGTGACTGCTGCTGAAAAACATCCTTCCGCTCGAAAAATAAGTCGGATTACCTTAAATCCGATTCTATCACGGAATCAATCGGAGAGAAAACCGATAAATTGAATCTGAAAAGATTGATACAGTGAACACAATCAGGGTGCAGTATCGGGAAATCAACTGGAGCATTCACTTATTAGAGCGTCCGAGCGAGTGTTGTACAAAGTTTAATATCAGAAAGTTACGATTAGAGTTCAACACCTCTAGATGAGCGTGAAATTAAAACTCCAAAAGACCGCAGCTGCTGCAACTTCAATGGACGCTGTGAAACGTTAAATGGAAAATAACAAATTCTCTCTGGAAGAGGTTTTAGATGCCACTGCATTTTCCGGAATGTAGATACATTTCTGTATGCAGGGGAGCGGACGATATGATGACATTATTTTCGAATACAATGGGCGAGTCAGGATTTTCTCTGTAGAAATGAAATTCATAATAGATTTTAGAAATGTTCACCATATTTTCTAGAAGTGAACCTTTCAAGCTCGCAATTATTGATACAAGGGCATAAATAGGGGGTGTACGGGGGTTATTACACCCCCAAGACTTCCAAATTTCAGAATTTTCGCGACGAAGAACACAAATTTCTCGATAAAAATGAAATAATAATCATTTTACTTTACTTTGAAAAAAATCGGACGCATTTATGGTTTCTGAGTTTAATTGTTATCGCTTATTGCACTATTATGAGCACGTCCATGTCCAAAGTTCATTATTTTCTTTTTATCCGCTTTGTCGCCTCTTGTTTTGCCATTAATAATTTTACATTCGTCATCGGTATACAGTCATTCCGTTTTCGGTTTTTTGTCTCTGAATTTCTTATATTATGTTCTTTGTTTAACATGCGATATAAGTCAGATTTCACAAACAAATCTGTCGACAAACAGGGTGCATCCTTTTTGATAAATGACATTACATTACATCTTGGTTAGAAGAAAGAAGGACCGATGTAGAAACCTGTTTCAAAGCAATATTCAACGAAGTAGAATTGCTTCATTCAAAAATGAATTTGTATCTTGCGAGCCCAGAACTACTGAGATTCAACTCAACTGAGTTAACACTCCAGCTGATTCAATCGAAGATTATTTTAGAAGTATTTCTATTACATTATTGGAAAATGTACTGGCAGATCTCGAATTCCGTTTCTTTAATGATGTATCTATTCGAAGTTTTGATATGAATAATTCAATTCCCCCCTCAGTCTTTGGAACAAAATAAAGTTGTTCTTTTCTTGTATTACCCTACGAATCACTTGACAGAACACCCAACTATTAACTGAGCCACAAAATTCGAAATGAATTAATAAAAATATTATTATCATAATTAATATTAATTTATTTTGAATTTAGTGGCTTTATATGAATTAATTCATTTATTTATTCATTTATTCATCCATACTAGCAAAAAATTGTTACAAATTTGATAATAATATTATTATCATAATTAATATTAATTCATTTTGAATTTCGTGGCTTAGTTAATGGTTGATAATTGTTTTGTCATCGATTAGTTTTGTGTTTATGTAATGATGAATCATAATATTTGGATAACATTTTAAAAAACTTTATGAAATTAGCAGATTTTCTGCTATAGCCATCTCTCTTAAGTGACTCCTTGTTACCTCTAAATGCCAGATTATGGGATTTTTTCGTCAATTTTTCTTCTCTTTAGGTATGAATGTTCTCATACAGTCTGTTATTTTATCATAGACCACATAGGATCATTTTTATCATGATAGTATGTCCTTTATTTATGACGAACGATGGCTGAAATTGTACACTCTGTCTTAAAAAATCAACACAAAAGCTTCAGCGGTTCGCCCTGGCTCTAAGAAATTTTACATATTGATATAAAATAACAGTTTCAAGCTTCGTGCAGTTTTGTGATGATTGCTTCATCAGAAGGAACTCAAGCAGTATATCGATACACAAAAAAAAATATTTCAGTGACATCAGATCCACCCTAGTTGAAATTTTGCTAATAGATATAAAAAATGATTTCAAGCATTAAACGAAATATATTTACCGTAACCATAAAAAATTCGAGCAGCTTATCGAATTACCAGATTATTTCATAACAAAAGAGTTAATTAGGTTGACATTTGGTTCATATATCACTCGAAATTTTATGCCAAATTTCAGTAAGATCGTAACAGAGAAATAACCGACATCAATGGCATCCTCATCTCACATTTCGAATAATATAACATCAGTTGTTTCCTTTAGGTGCATCAATGAATAAGCACTCGAAACACCTAACAAAAAGTCTTTCCTTTTCTCGCATTTTTGCATAATGTGAATCGATTACTTAGTAGTCTCTGTCTGCCAGAGAGATGGCACTATGGGCTACGCGCCATACTCTAGTGCAGCCCCGAAGGGAAAAGGGGGCCGTCGCATTACGGCAGTCACCCACCATAGATTGGAAAGGTTGCCAAACTGATTATTCCACCAGTGATATCAGGATGAAAAAACGTAATTCTCAGAGGGAGGGTAGACCTCAAAAATTTTGGTTGAGAACGACTCGCCAAAGAACCATTAGGTTTAAATATGTTGAAATATCATTTCCAGAATGGGTAAGGAATTGTTTTCGTTCATTCTTTTCAAGAATAAAACTATGGATACTTTTCAGGAAAAAATAATTTCCTTGAAAAAAATAATTTCCTTAAAATTTTCAAAATTGACAGTTTAGAATGTGTAGATCCAAAAAATATATTGCTATAGGTACTTTCATTCTACCAGCTCAATAGGTTGCGCCATTTTTCAGAACAAAAAAAGGAAATTATTGCAATTGCGATTTTATTTCGAAAGAATAAATGTTAGCCTTCCGATGTTTGACGTGAAAAATTTAGTTTTCAAACAGTGATTCGTTGATTCTCCTGTTTTGTATCCTTTATGATGATATTATATATTATAGAAAAAAAAAAAAAAATAAATCAAAGTTTGAAATTTACATATTATTTTGTTCGCGGTTTTTTACCATAACTTTGTATTTTTACTATCTTCTCATAATGAATTATTTTATTATTATCTATTATGAAGAATATCATTATATAAAGTACAATAAATGAAAATATTGTGATGGCAAAACTTAGATCCAGCCAGCACAATTATAATTAATCCCTCTGGATTAATCTCCTCCAGATTTCCTAATTGGGAGAAAAATATACATAATTACGTATCATATAAATGATAATTTCTATTATTCTATTATTATTGAACCATTTTATGGTGTACGATTAATACTAAGTGCTAGCTAGTCTATTTTATCTCATTAGTGATAGAAAATGAATTGTCTACTCGATAAATGAGCTGCTCTTATAGAAACCAAGGATTATCTGTGAAAATTTCAACGAGTAATGTAGATGTACTACTTTTCAACCATAAAATCTATCAGTAACGAATTAGCGGTAACACGAAACACAAGTTTGAGAACCCAGAAACTTGTGAGCTCTTCATGTTTAGGTCATGGTTGAAAAGTGTAACGGTGAGTTGAGCCTTAATGCAGAGAATTATTTCCCAGTTAATTGAAAGATCAATTAATAATAACCAATAATAATCAATTAATTAATTAATTGAAAGATCAATTTTGGGTACTACAGATGAAATTTGTTTTTGGTAATGTGTACTGGATTTGTTCAAAATAATGGATTAAGATTTTTGTTCTGGAAATTTTCAGGTCAATTTTTCCACTATTACAACAGTTATCTAGATTTTAACCTGTATTGACCGCCTCCCGAAATCTTTTTCGAGATGAATTCAATGTTTGATAAATAGTGTATTATAAAACCGAAGATAGCAATAAACTTATAGCTGATAACCTAAAAGGTGTTTTGATTCATTCAAAATGGAAGAACAATTATTATTATTATTATACAAGGGCGGTTTGATAAGTCAGTGACTTTTTGAATTTCCCGCACATTTACTTCAAATGCATCAGTGCTGCCGTCAACTGTAATCTATAGTGAGAAACTTTCTTATTTTGAGAAAGTTACTACGTGCAGTTGCTGTTTTATGGCCGTTCAAAGCAGACAACCTCGTGAATTTTTAGAAAATGGAAAAAAGTAAATTTCGTATACTGATTATGCCAAAATCCACGAATTGGGCTACGAAATTCTACCTCATCCAGCTCATTTTCCAGATTTAGCCCTTGCGACTATCTTCTGTTTCAAAATATCAAGAAATGGCTGGACGGTAAGAAATTTGAGTTGAATGAATAAGTCATTACCGAAACAAATGCTCATTTTGAGAGCTTAATAAAAAAATTAGAAAAACGCTGGACTAAATGTATCGAGATAAAAGGTCATTATGTAGAAAAATGAAATGTGTATTTGCCGAGAAAATTTTGTTTTATTCAAACAGTCAATACCTCATCAAACCGCCCAAGTATGTACCAACCAATTTTACATCACTGATTGGATTGGATTGTTTTTGATGAAAGATTCGAAATATGTGCTATAGTGACTGTCGTAAAGGCATATTGATTTGCAGGAGTTGTTTTCTGATCAAGTAATTTACTGGTTTGTTGACAAGAATCGGCAATTATAACCTTTTGTGACTTGACACCTTCCAACTCTTGGTTAAAGGACTATTTGGAATTAAAAAGTGAATATTCATTGAGGCCTTATATCACAATATCTCTACAGATAACAGTTTTATTTTCTTTCTGTATAACTCATTTGTTTCTGGAGATAACTCAACGATATTCGGTTTGTAACCCTTATCAAATATGAAGATTCTAATGTTTTCATCAGATTTTTTTTGTTCTCCATTGTTTCATAGACGTGATAATAATTTTTTTCTGATCAACTCCATATTGGTTCTCCTCAAGAGGTAATAAAGAATAAATTACAAATTCAACAATGTATCACCCTCCACAAAAATATCGTGTCTAGCTACGCAAATTTGAACATTTTAAGTATTAGGCTGGAGCCAGAATTCTCAAATAACTTTGTTGACAGTTGTTATTTGAAACCATCACTTCAGTTTTTCAAATTATGTATAACAATTCCTTCACAGACATTGACAGTTGTACGCTATGGAGATATTGGGTTCAGTAGGATTATATAATTTTTAGGAAGTTACTTATCAAACAAGATTCAACAAAAGGAACAAAACTCGAGAGTTCTTCAAAACTTATTTGAAAATTCTGGCTCCAGCCTACTACTTACACAAAAAACTAAAAAGAAAGTTCGGTAGTTAGAGTCGATTTATAGAGGGTGATACATTTGTTGAATTCGTAGTTTATTCTTTATCACCCCTCAAGGAGAACCAATATGGCGTTCATAAGGAAAAAAATATTATTTAGTCTCTAAAACAATGGAAACAAGAATAGATCTGATGACTCTTAGAACAGTTATTTATAATACAAGTGTAGAAGGCATTGATATTCTTCCACGAGTTCAAAATTCAAAAACGAGCCACGAAGTGGCGAGTTTTTGAAGGAACGTGTGGTAGAATGAGCCTTCTGTACGAGTATTATACATTATTTTCTCTAATTCATTTCATTTTTATCGAAATTTATGAAATATTTCCATAAATATCATTTAGTGATTTTTGCATTGAAAAATGTTGGTTGGCACAACTGATTTCTTTAAGGGAAATTGATGAATTGACAGATAAAGCCGTGGCGGAATGTTCGTAGTACCAACATATAATAATAAAATATAACCATGAAAACTGTGCGTTTCTGATATATTCTCGCACGATTTTGTTCTACAAGATGTGGAAGAATGAACTGAATAACCACAGAATTAGAGAAACTCTATATTTGATTATGGCTACAAACTGAATTTCATGAAGTTATCTCCAGGAACAACTGAGTTACCTATACAGATAAAAGAGAATATCGGGAACCGTTGGAGATATTCTACTTCTGTTTACACCAATGCACTCATCCCTAAATAACGCAACTTTTTCGTAATTTAAACCACCCTGTATTTCTAACGGTTTTCGATATCCCTGTAGTACCCTACTGAATAGTTCGAATCCTGTATACTGGAAATAGTTATTTTGGGCATTTTGAGAATTATGAAGATAGAGTTGAATTAAACGTTGTGGTTGTCTAAATTCTCAATTATTTTTAATTTATTACTAGCGTTACTGCAAATTATTGCATGAAGATACAAAGACTATTGGAAAACAAGAAAATGGCGATAAATTGTTTCTATAGTGGAAGAATTGACCTGAAGAGCTTTGGAAATTAGGTTGGTTTGATTTTAGATCTGTATTCAGGAGATCAAAAAGGTGATGTAATTGAAAAATGTTATCATTATTTGCCTGTATAGGATCCTAAAATTTATATACTTAATAATCCACTAAATTATAAGAAACTCCATGCTTCCTCTAATGTCACAAAGGTGAAAAGATGAAATGTTGCTATCTACTCACAACTATGGACAGCTTCAACGCTCATTACAAGATCTCTATCTGATAATTGTTTTCTCGATTGCAAATTGAATATAACACAAATTCCCGAATGCGCTTGTAAAAATCTAGTTTGTAAATTTGACGAAAAATGCAACGTTTTAATTTCGAATATAGGTTCAGGAAATTTTTTTTTGCAGTAGAGAATTAAAGCTGTCCTTTTGAAGAACTAACGAAACCTAATCACTCTGATCGTATCTACAATATTATAGCAACCTAAAAATGTAATGATGGAATTCTTGTGCGAATATATAACTCACCCCAAATTTTCCATGAAAAAAATTTTACTGGAAAAATCTATCATTCGGTTAGTTGAATAATTATGACAAGAGGTGTCGATATTATACTGAGCAAATGATGAAATTCACAATATTCCGAACATTTTATTGCAACTCCGTCGCATTTTAAAAAGATTTCATTTCTTTTTAAATTCGATTTGATTATATACTATAAATATAAAATATTTTCCTCCATGAAAGTTACATTGGTAAATAATGAGTAATCCCTGAAAAGGAGAAACAGCGTTCAATGGAATATAGAAGAGGTAAAATTGATGCAACTTTGAGTGGATAATAAGATTTGACTTTCTTATATGAATCGACATTTAAGGATTGTTCAAGAAGATATTGCACTCGACAGATAGATTTATAATATATTTCAATACAGAACGAAATTTCTTGATAAATAAAGATATTTCGTTTTAAGCCAAAAATAATTAGGTTTAAATCCTTGAAGAAGGAAAGAATGAAAATGTTCTACGAAGTATGAAAATCGTATTTCTCATAGTCTCAGTGAGAAAAATAACCAAATGTATGATCACCAGTGAAATTTTACTGATGTGAAAGCTCTTTATATGAAGACATTATTATATGTAGTTCTGCATATTTTCACGAATAGAACATAATTTGAACAAATATAGAAAATCTTCATGAGAATCAGTACAAACTTTTCTATGTACAGCATCAAATATCGGAGCAAATAAGATGCTGCTCTGAAAGACATCCAGGAACACCTTCGAAAGAAATAAGTACCTATAGTAGGTATTTATAATGATAATAATATTTTGAAGGGGTTTGATTTCAAGGAAATCAAATATTTCTGGGATTGCAATTGAAATGAAAAGTGGAGAAAACAACTTTCATTGGGATTCGTTCAATATCGGCGCTGTTATTGTTGTATGGCATTGATTATATGTTAGAAAAAATAGAAGATGAAACATTTACAAAATCAGACACATTTCTTACAGCTTTTTCCAATGCATTGATAATTGTCAGCTCAAAAACAGAACACACATTTACATACACATTGAAATGACACATATACGATTTCAGGGTGTACATCATGCTCCACGTGCAGATGGAAAGTTCATGCTCTAGAGGAAAATTTACTTCCATCTTTCATCACAATATCTTTGTATGAGATACAAAGTTATCTTAGTCATGCTAGGGGAATAGTAAGAAAACACAGCATACATTCAATACCTCTTTCCTGTTCTTCAATTCTTCGGAGTTGAAACTATTGAGTAACAAAGCCAAGAACAAGTTCAGGACCATGAAGTTTCCCATCACGAGTGTAGGCAGGAAGATGGCTAGGCACAAACCTGGACTCTGAAAGAATATAAAATTTTAGGAGAAAATAATGATTGGAAATAATCCTAGAAGTGATAGAAAATTTAAATTCTCTTAGAACATTTACAAACCGTTCATATTTTTTGTGAATAATTACATCTCGTCATACTTTTATATTTTTAGCTTATATTCAATTTATCGTACTCATGTTTTAATTAATATGCAGTGGTGCCCAATCAGTATCTTAGAATTTAATATGAAGGTGTTTGAAAGAAATGCATAAAGAATGCTGAAAGTCAAAATGGCAACGTTTTTCTCTCTTTCCATCCACAAACAGTGAAAGTCCAATAAAAAAGAAGAGAAAAGTCATGCTCTACCTCTGTAAAGTTTCGTCCCTGGTGCCCACATCTTAGCCGTGTCTAGTAGTTTCATTTCCATTTAGAATTTTTTGGAAACCTTATACTGGTAAAGAATTGTAATTCTAAGAGAAAATGTATTCGAGAATTCAGATAATTCGAATCAAAATATTTCGAATATACCTACTGTTATGGATCATGTAGTTTACTTTCTTGATTTTAGAATTGAATATTCAAAGACCCACAAGAAAATTTTGGCGCCCAACGTGGGGCACGAACCCACGATTTTTTCGTGACTTTTTTCCTGAGGTGAGTTTTCCTTCTTTAATCAGGTTCTTAGAATATTTCTCCATTTTTTTCTCCACGTTTTGATACCACATATCTTGCATTCGGTCTATTTAATGAGTATTTTCTAATATTCATAATTTAAGTGAATTTAAGCTAATTTTTCAGTTTCTAAGATTCTGAACAGATGTAATCAAATCAAAAAAATTCCATTAAAATCAACATGAAAAATATAAAATATGATTCATTATGAACATTGTGAGAGGAAATTGAATATTCATCCCTTGATTGTTTTAACAGAATGAAAATGATTTATAAATGGTTTCTCATCCTTAAATTGAATATCTTCTGTTGATTTTATTGAATTTAACTTGAATTGTGTTAACATTGTCCTGTTGTCCTTCCCATACTGTTAATGGATCTTATCAATTAGAAAATTTATGATGTATTTGATGAATTAGGTGATTGTTTCCGAAAATTATAATTTGGCATTGTATTTCGTTGATTTTTATCAGTCGATTTTAAAATTCCATAACACTACTTATACTCCCCTTTCCTCAAAACGATTTTGAAAAGGGAACTGTTCTAATTACTGAATCCAGTATCATCATTTATTGAATGCTAATCTTTATTCTTGTCATTGGATTTCTAGAATATAAATACGTATCACTGCCAAGTGCCAATAGAGAAGTATTTTCCATTGAGAGAGAATACCACCACTCAGTTCAAAACGAAATTATAGATTTTTCTTCTAGCATTCACCGATTGTATGGGGTTTTCACATAATGTCTTTAAACAATTATCTATCATAAATTGTAGAATGAAAATATTTCTAATCAATGGGAAAACATTTTGTTAACTTCTCGTGTTTTGCAAAAGAATTGAGGATATGTTATGTTCAATGATATATTTGATGATTAGATATTCGCATATAAAATTTGGAGATTTTTCTCATTGATATTAACAGTTATAACGAGCTTATTCAATCGTAAACTAATTGATCATATCAGAGGTTGAACATTCCATTCGAAATATGAGCAAAAGTTCTTATTATGAGTATGAGAGAATAATATCCTTGCAAATGAGAGTTAGAAATTCTCAGTGTTATCCAAATGATTATCATATTTTACGCTTTGTGGGAATTTCAAAGGTGTGGAGCAATTGTGAAAATTGATTAAAAATGTATTATTATTCTTTCTACATATCCACCCTTAACGTGACAAAATTTCGTACGACGATTCAAATCTATGTTCACGTTTTGGGATTCAGCATTCAGCAAACTTAGATTTCAACACAGAAAAAAATGTTTGCCAGAATCAAGCCCTGTTAAGTTATTCAAACATCTAGATCCTTCCTTCTTGCCGAAGAGTAGGAGATGAAAAGTCCCAAATGGACCTGCTTTCCTATAACAATAAAGATATTCAGGATTCCGCCCTTGACGCAGTAGTGAGGGCGAATGTTTATACTAGAAGAAAGAACATTAATTCAGAGCTCTGCTTCGATGTTTCACCGCGTAAAATGTACATATTGAAGTTTGTTCGAGGAGGTGAATTTTTATGGTGTGTAAGGTGGTAGTTAAATATTGGGATAGTCAGATGTGTTCGAATGAGCTTTTTTGTCGTCAACATCGAGGGTCTGTTGACGTATACAGAAAATTTACTGATCTGGGGTCGGATTGACTTATCCAGAATACGTTGTGGATAAATCTCAAATACTAACTGTAATTCAAATGAATAAAATCTTTTTGACAATCAACCCGAATGTTTTCGATGGTTTGAAATATCATAAAATATTCACCTAAGGCACACGTGCGCAAATCAATCAATCAATCAATGTTATTTATTTTACCAAATTTAGTACAATAATTTTCAAGAAATACTGTCAATTAAACCAATGGTTTGTGACTGACAGTAACAATCTTTACATCTAAACAGTTTCAAAATCAACAAATATACATGAACCCATTTTAGTATCTTCATTTCACCAGCTTATAATTATACAGCTTATAATATTTTCTCCCAATTTTATTGATTCCCCCTCTATTTTTGTACACAGTACAAATCAAGAATTAAGAATTGTGTTTTTTATTTTTCTGACAAAATGTCTGAGGTCACTTATACGCTTTATCTTCTGAGGTAAGGCGTTGTATAATCGTATACCCACGTGTGAGGCATGTTTTTGAGAAATTGTTTTCTGTATTTTCGGCGTTTTTATTTGATTTTGGGATTGACTTCTTGTGCCATAAGTATGCTCATACCTTACATAATCTACACGGTGTTAGTATATCATCAACACGGGACACGGGATTTCATATTTGATTCAGAATTTGGGCTCAATAAATTGCGTTACATAAATAATTTGTTAATCATATTCGAATGCATAAAATCTTTCTCAGTTTTTCGGATGAAAATTGCATATCGAGAGAAAATAAGTGAGGTGAAATTTGGATTGGAGGCATATTCAATATGCAGGGTATCCCGGGACTAATTGTACATACTCTTATCAGAGGCAGATGTAGACTAGGGGAGAACGGATTGACTATAAAAAATTAATTTTCTGCCTTTCCTCAGAAAGCCACAAGGTGAGTTTTCATATTCATGGAAATACTGAGACTATCATCAGAACCAAACTTATCGGCGGAATTTATTGAAACTTCGACGTACCTATGTTGCATGAGATCGAGTCAGAAAGATTAATTATTTCAATATTACAGGACCGGACAATTTTCATTTTTAGTGCTGAATTTCAATATATCAATTGAAATCGATTCAGAAAATAAACAAAATTTCGAAAGTGATTTTGAAAATGCTTTTCGCTAAATTGATAATAGATTTATAGTTTATTTATTCTTGCTTGGCCTTTATTGAAATGAAATTGAGTGAATGATATGCCATTTATAATGTATTCAATATTTGGAGCGGAAGAAGTGGGTTATTTCAAAGACAGATAATATACGCCAATTTTCAACTATCGTTCGAGCCAGAACGGTTCATCGGACAGAAAACTTAATCGAATAAATTGGTGGGATGTTTGATTTGTTTTTGTATTGTATTGATTCATTAAAAATTGATATTTTCCGAGTTAAAAGCAAAAACCGTCAAAATTTTTTTTTTACATTCAATAATAATAATAATATTTATATTTATTGTTTGCCACAAAATTTTCGTGGCAAACCCCAGAATCGGATTCAGCTCCAAAAGAACATATTAAATCAAGGAATCAAACTCCAAAACTTTCCTGTAAGAATCACATATTGACTAATTATCTCATATAAATTTCTTACCTCTAATATCTTAGCCTGAGTCGTTTATATGTCTAGCTTTGAATTGATCTCTGAATTGATGCAATTTTGTTTTCAAAATAATCATTTAGATTATTTTATTTCTCCCCTTTCTAATGGTGTAAACCTTTTTACAGCTTAATGGCCAATGATTATAATATCCAAACCTGCTTTGTGGAACTAGGGATATGTGTGACAATTTTATGATCTACAAAAATTGCTTCTCTGATCTGTACCTATATGAGATGTGATTTGCTAGGATTTCAATGCTGTCGGTTAGTTGATCTAGAGAAATTTCTCATAGAGCTTGAAATGTTATTGGATACATCTACACGCCAAATTTGAATTCAATCGATCAGTGTCACTGAAAAATCAGCTTGGTTTCTCTCGATGCTTTGCTTAAATTTGCTATGGTCCTAGCTATGCTATGGTCACGATCAAGAAATTCTGCAGAAGCTTGAATTGCGATATTATATGTACATGGTGTCCCAAATTCGATGCTCGCTGAAAGCATCTCGAGAACTATAAGACTTGGAGAAAAAAACTCCAAGAACGCCTGATCTCTCTATTAGAAACCTTCATGAACGTTTTATCTTCGCTGATTGGTTCCTTATTGGATTGCATCAAAACGATTTTCATGGAAAAATCATCTTCAATGTTCAGGCCCATTTTCACATAGGACGTTAAGTTCATAAGAAGAATTGTCGTATTTGGGGTTCTAAGAATCCAAGAATGTGATGAAAAGCCTCTCCATTTCCCATGTGTCATTGTTTGGTGCGATTTATGGATTTGCTATGTGATTGGACCTTACTTCTTCGAAAATGAGAGTGGTGCAACTGTTACGCTGGGCGGATTTCGCTATGAATGATAATTTTCTATGGCCAGAATTGAAAGACGTTTTTTCGCAACAAGATGGCTCTACGTGACACACAAGGAACAAAACAATCGCAATTTTGCAAGAAAAGTTCCCTGGTTGTGTTTATTTCTATATGAGGTGAACACAATTAGCCACAGAGATTTTTTGATTTTACAACTTTAGACTTTTTTTGGGACTACGTGAAAGGTAGGGACTCTGCTAATGGTACACAATCGATTCAATACCTTAAAGATGATATTCGTGAAATTAACGAGGACATACAGCCGCGAATGTTCGAATTGGTCCTGAAAATTTTCATGAAAAGGATATGGTGCTGCAACCGTAGCCTATTTGGCTTTTCCATCGTTGATAACTTTTTCAAAATTTAATAAACAATAATTGATTTCTCCGAAAATATACTCGTTTTTTTAACATCAAAATGAAACCTATTATTGGAAAACCCTTCATACACTTATATGCTATGTATGTGGTTTCTACATTTTTCGGGATACCGAATTGATTAAACTGAATTCGATATCCTGGAAAAGATGAGGAATTTTTATCGATATTTGTGTAGGATCCAGTTACTTATTGTTTCCCTGTAAATAATTGCGATGGTCAACCGGATGCTTGGAGACCTATTAGTTTCTTTCAGTGTCGAGGGCATGACAGTTTCAATTTATTTACAGGGAACGAATTGTTATTGTACATAATGTAAAAAGGATGTGTTATTCTTCGGGGTGTCGAAGAATGTGTCATGTCGGTTGTAAAACTTAAGAGATTTTTGGGGTTGGAAAAGTTTCAGAACAAGACGGTTATGCCAGATGTGTTACATCTTTTTCTCAGGTTCTAGTCCTTCTAGAATATTTGATTTCCAGGAATCCGCCAAAATATTTGGGGGCGGTACGGCAAAAGCCCTTATTGGACTAGGGGGATGGTACCTTCCCCTAAGGGTGTGGTCAAACCGAGAGAGGTCTATATTCGAGAGAGGGTAGTTCCAATCAGCAGAGAGCACAGTTCAGATTAAACCGAAGACGGGTACAGACGGTACAGTTTAACTTAAGTCTAAGACGGGAGACAGAACAAGTTCGGTCGGTCAACTTAAGACGTACGACGTAAAGACGGTTCGCGGACTAGATAAAGACGAGTCGCGAACAAATCAAAGACGAGACGACCGAAAACTTGAAGTACGACGAAGACGTGATGAACGAAGACGTTTCGAGTAATCAAACTAGAGTTAAAGACGAAATTCAGTACCGTAGCGAGAAACTTGTGATTAAGACGTAATGAGGATCTTCTCAATACTGAGTTTGTACTGTATAAGTGTGGCTTTGTAAATAGATGTAAATAATTGAAAAGAGTTTAATTATTACAAATCCAACAAAGTCACGGAGAAAAAGACGAAAGGCCAGGTAATCGAATCATACCTCTAGACGATCGATTAACCAAGCCTACATTTGCAAGAGCTCAAAATTTATATTGTTACAGTTCCCTTATATATTGCTTGGTGAATGGTTTGTAAACAGCGTTTTACGTCACATAAGCGAAACGGTGAAATGAAACTCTTATTTAAATGCGGACAAACATTCTTCCTACCTCTCCAGCTTCAGCTCTCATACAGTCCCAAAGTGGCTCGATCCATTCGCCGCATAATATCCGGAAAATCATCATGAACGAATGAAAAAAGTCAGTGAAGTTCCACCTGTAACAAAAAGTGAAATTACAGTAATCTTTCATATATTATCAATAATTTCGTTGAATACACGTTTACTTTTTATTTCATTTTTTGATTCCGAGTCTATTGGAGGAAGCGTTGTGCAAATCAGTGTCAACGCATTGTGCTTAGATTTTGAAAGCACTTGAACCGTTTTTGTGCTCCCAGGGGTTTTTTAATGGCAATGCTTATTGGTTAGTGATTGAATCATTTCAACAAAAGGTTTATTGTCCATAGTAATCCCCAATGTGCTCCTGAGTATTGATATTTTTAATAGAGTGATAAACATCTCGCGCTGGCGCTATTGTGGGAACTTAATGATGCGTTATATTTATATTTGAATAATTAATATGCCAACATTCAACAGCTAATAATACCATCGAGAGCGAAAATTTGATATAACCCTTCAAGCTGAAATATATTCCTTTCTATTAAGTATCATATCAATTACAAATCGATTTATTTTAAAAAGAGAAAATAAAACGCAAAATCTAAGTATATATAAAACCGCTTGCACATATACGTCAAACTTTAAACGTAAAATCACAGCCCAAACGGGACCATCTAGAGCAAAAATGACAAGAATAAGACCCCCCTCAAAATCGTCTGGAGATCCCGGGAAAAATCCCAAACCTTCGATTTTCCCCGCGGTTTTCGAGTATACGGGGTGTTTCGGATCATTTTGACATTTCAAGTCCCATATTTCTGTGGTATCTGTGGACAATTTGGCTGTCAGTGTCATGTTAATAATAAATATTCCATTTCGATATATGAAAGTTCTTGAAAAAGTTTGCAGTTTCCAAAATTGTATTCAATATTTAAATAAATGCCGACAGATAAAATGCAAAGTCTTCGGCGAATCAAAAATTCCATAGATATTTGTCAAAATTTGGAAATGAACATTTATATCATGGAATGCATTTTCCTCAATTCAGGTTTGTTTGAAGGGTTTGTATTATTTGGAATTAATTGGATGAATGTTACTTTATTTCAGGAATTTTTCGTTTATTTTCCACAATCTATAAAACTACATTTCCTTTCGTGAGAATTTGAATTTATTGCGACAGAAAATGGAACTACCAAAGAGAACAGAAGCTTCATTCATCAATTCAGTCTTGGATTGGAGTAAAAGTTATGCTACTATGAAACAGTATTAAACAGATAGAAAGACTCCTTATAGATAATTCACAATTGGCTTTATTACTGGAAAAAAAGAGCCAAGTTAGTCAGATAACAGTCAAAAGTTTCCATGAGTTTTTTGAATATCTAAAATATACACTTTTACGACAGAGGAGTGCAAAAATATAAGTGATCACTCCGTTTTTGAAGAATTTGAGTGCAGTGCTGTTGAATTTATAATGAATAAGTCAAATCTTTCATACTAATAATTTCAACTATATATACCCTGTTATATTATATTCCGCTCAACTGAAACATGTATCAATAAGCCTTGGAAATTAGAGACTCTCAAACTTATCACCTGATTTCTCAAAAAGGTTTCACCAAGATAAGATATTGTAGGTAATTGCTTATGAGGTAACATAGGCCATGGGTATTTGAAAGGCAAGTCTATTCATTATGTCTCTTTTTAGTTGGTTTATTATAGCTATACTGAATATTTCTAAAAATAACATTCACTTTAGATGTGAATTAATTAAATTTGGACTTATGCATCATATCATATATGACTATGAAATTGAGAAAGACATATTTTTCTGAATTCCATTATAAGTCTTTCGAATAGTACTTTGAAGATATTGATTTCAATGACGTATAGAATATATCAGTTGAAATACTAGTCAAAATGTTACGACAGAAATAAATTTTGAAGGATCATTCAGTATATGAAGAATTTAACATGGCAGTCACTTTCGAAATTGGTATCAATTTTCCAGCAATTCAATGAAGGTATAAAATACTTTAAAAAGCAACTATTTATTGAAAATTTCCATGTCATGAATGAATGATCAAATTTGTATAAAAATGTTGATACCTACCTATTTGTTCACTAAAGTTTCCAATCTTTTAATCGTTATAGGAATAGGTGCTATATGGCCATTTCAAAAATGCTATCCTACTGATTTATTCATTGCTTTTCATTTTGGTAAGAATTAAATTATTCATTGATTCAGATCCAAAGTTAACATTTGAAAAAATCAAGTCAATGTAGTTATCGAATCCACTAATATGGGTCAATAGTATTGGCCGATACACTTTTAGTACCGATTTCAAATACTCAGTTCCTTTTGACTGAAGTAAAAATTGAACAATGATCTTTGTATCTTGAAATGAGTTTTGCACTTTTCCAGTGTTCAACAATGAGATAATTATTAAATTGACTCAAGAAATTAACAGAGTATGCTATATCAGGACTAGTTAATACTGCTAAAGATGTTATCATAATAAACCTATTAATTTCTTATATGGTTCATCATTACAACTTTCTTTTGTTGAATTAAAATTCAATTTAGTTTTCACATGTTCACAATCAGACATGTTGAATTATTGCAATACATATTTGAAGAATATAATCGATAGCGTTACTACCTTTTCCATAATTTCTAGTAATATTCATCCCTAATCATTTTTTAGCTTCCCCTAATTTCTTTATCATAAAATTTTCTATCAGAAAATTCATTCAGAATTAACATTAGTTAAAACAAAAAAGTCATCCACGTACAATGCAACAATAGTAAGCCAGTTATTTTTTGATTTATGTAAATACTATGATCAGTTGTTGATCTTTTGAAACTTATATCTATCAAAATTTTATTTACTATATAGGACATAAATTGCCCTGTTTAATTCACTTCTGAGTAAAACCCAGAGCCACAAGTCTCGTTCTATAACATAGCATCAATACAATCTTCAGATACTAAAAAACCCCTTAGTTCGTCAGGAATTTCCAATAGGTCCTTCAAATTGTTGTAATTATATTGTATTTCTTCACAAAATATGGAATAGAAGAATAATTTGCTGCTCAACTGAAAAATGTATTGATAAACCTTGGAAATGAGGGACTTCTTATAACCTGATTTCTCAGATATGGATATCCGAAAGGTAGATCTATTATTCATTCTGCCTCTTTTCAGTTTGTTTATTACAGCTATACTGAATATTCCTAAAACAAAAATCTCACTGTAGGTCTTTTCATAGATCTTATCGAACGATTATGTAAATTCAATATTTGTCAAAACTGAAAATAAACATTGAATGCAATTTCTTTATTTCAGGTAGTATTTCTATTAATGAGTCAATTGAATAAATGTAACTTCATTTTAGGGCTCACAAGTAAATATCCAATGGAATGATAGCCCTTAAAATATATCTATTATTCATTTTGAATTGACTTACAAGAATATCAATATTTTCATCGGCAAGACATAAAATGACAAATTTTCTTTCAAAGTTGAAATTCAGAGAAAAATATGCTAATAATTGTCTATTGTAACTATTAAATAAACAAAAAAAAGGACCATAAAAAGGATTACAACTTAACTAACAAACATAAACTTTTTTTGTCAATTTTTCCCACCCAATCATCAATTAAATTTGGACTTATGCATCATACATGTCTCTATAAAGAAGAAATGTGCTAATTTAAAATCTTAATGTTGGGATTATATTATTATTCAATATTCTCTAAAAAATTTTTACAAACCTATAAGCATGAATAACTTTCTTGAAAGACTGACGCTCACATTTTGATTATTCATTTCTCCCAAATTCTTCAAAGAAAGAAATTGCCATTTCTGGAAAAATGAGATCTGAGAATTTGGTTGATATCGGTTATTTTTTATTCATTATTAAAGAATACAATATACGATTTATATTCGAACAAAATTTTAAGACATGCGTCTGAGTCTGACTGACAATTATGGTCATAGAGAAATCTTTGTTTATGGTTATGACTGCGTTCGGCAAATCCACACTAGGGATGGGCAAAGGTCAGAAAACTATCGATATCTATATATTGTATCGATATTTTCTGACACTATCGAAATATGTAAGAGTAAAATATCGATATATATCGCTGTGATATTTTGGTGTGAGAAAAATCTGTTGATTTGAATAAAGTTTTTCTATCATAGAGGATAATAATAAGATTCAGTGGAAAACGACATATTTAGTAGTTTGCTTCCATTTTTATGGAGTATTTTGTCCTCCTGAACATTCATAGGGACATTGATGTTGACGAGGACGCTGTGATTACAAGGTTTTCAAAGGGTTCAAAATTTTAAAGACCAAATTAGATTTTGTGATGTAGTTGCCAATTGTCTTCTTTTTTTCATATTAAACAATCTAATTTTTTTTTAATTTCTACCTGAATGGTTAAAACCCTGATAAGTAAATAATGGTATTATAATACAACAAATACATAAGGGTAAAACTTTTTTTGCGAAATTCGAGGCTCTATTGTAAAAAACTGGTTATACATTTATAATTCAAAGTATTGCCCATCGCTGGTCACTACTTTCTTCTATCTTTCGGACAGCGTACGAATTGAAAAAACTGGTCATCTTTTGAAGCGATCCACAAATCGATCCAAGTTTTTACTTCTTCATAAGATCGGAAGTGTTGTTCAGCCAGGCCATGTGCTATTGATTGAAACAAGTGATATTCCGTGGGAGCAACGTCTGGAGAATACGTCGGGTAGGGTTGTGGGGTAGGAATTCCCATTTTAACGTTTCCAAGTATATCTTGATTACTTTCGCAACATGGGGTCGAGCATTGTCATGCAGTAAAATCAATTCATCTTCTCTCTCGTTGTATTGCGGCGGTTTGTCTTCCAATGCTCGGTACAAACGCATTAATTGCGTTCGATAACGATCGCCTGTGATTCTCTCAGTCATAATACACTACGCCGAGCTGGTCCCACCAAATACTGAGCATGACCTTAGAACCGTGAATATTCGGTTTGGCCGTCGATGTGGAAGCATTGTCAGGATATCCTCATGATTTCATGCGCTTGGGATTATCGTAATGAACCCATTTTTCGTCTCCAGTCCCAATCCGATGCAGAAACCCCTTCCGTCTTTGTCTTGCAAGCAGCTGTTCACAAGTAAATAAACGTCGTTCAAACACCTCGCGGCTTCAACTCGTACCGCACCCAATTTCCTTGTTTCTGAGTCATTCCTATGACTTTCAGGCGTTTTGAAATGGCTTTTAGTGTCACTCCTATTGATCCTACAATTATTGTTGCGTTTGACATGAATCTTGATCAATTATTGCCTCCAATTCTGCATCTTCAAAAAACTTCTCTCTTCCACCGCGATGCTGGTCTTCGACATCAAAATCACCATTCTTGAAGCGTTGAAACCACTCATCTATTTCTTTATTTATTTAATCAAACGGAACAAGCCATTTTACAGATGTACCAGAAAATAACTAAACCTAGACATAAACAATATCGTTGGTACGTTCTTCCACCAATATCGTTCTCACTATAGGTATTTGAAAGCATTCGATGAACCTCAGCCGCGGATTTTTTCATATTTTAGTAGAAAATTGAAACCTCCCGCAAATGACGAGAATTTGGCTCGTAAGCTAACATGGTTAGTCGTGAATAACTTTATGATGCAGACACAAATCGACTAACATGTCAATGGCGTTATGTTCACAAATACCTAAACTTATTGTATGACATCTACGATATATTTATTTCTCTAATTCTATGGTTACTCCGTTCATTCTTCCACATCTTGTGGAACAAGATCGTGCGAGAATATATCAGAAAAGCACAGTTTTCATGGTTATATTTCATTATTATATGTTGGTACTCCGAACTTTCCGCCACGGCTTTATCCGCCAATTCATCAATTTGCCTTAAAAAAATCAGTTCTGCCAACCAACATTTTTCAAGCCAAACATCACTAAATGATATTTATGGAAATATTTCATTAATTTCAATAAGAATGCAATGAATTAGAGAAAATAATATATAATACTCGAACAGAAGGCTCATTCTACCACTCGTTCATTCAAAAACTCGCCACTTCGTGGCTCGTTTTTAAATTTTGAACTCGTGGAAGAATATCAATGCCTTCTGCACTTGTATTATAAATAACTATTCTACTACCACTTACCGTTACAGCCATCTATTGCAAAACGGCGGACGCAAAGTTGTACGCCTTATATAAATATTCATATGAATATCTAAATATAAATATTTTTGAGAGGTAAGGCTTGATATCGGTATAATCTGGGATTTGGTCCCATAGAAATACTCGAAGCCCATAACGGCGAACCCCCTCAAAATTTAAGGCTAAGACCGCCCTTGATTTGTCGTCATGGAAAGTTATTTGCATCAAATATTTTCATGTGAACAAGGGCCAAACGGTATGTTCTAGGAAAAAAAATCATACAGAATTCCACCCTAGAATCAGCATAGTATACCGAGTGAATCGTCTGAAATCAGCTAACGATACAAGGTTTCCGAAAAAAATCTTTTATTTTCTAGAGGGATACCCAGTGAAGGATCTACCGGCATAGTGACGGGGTCCAAGGGGCGGAGCCCCTTCGGCGAGCAGAGCGAGTAATATTTCTATAACAGAAATCATTTGTGCAGGTGCAAATATTTTCGTTTTTGACTCGGATTTTTGTTGCCACTAGCATTCATACTTCTTGTTACTCTATTACTTAGCAACCTATTCTTTTTATATAATTAGATTTCTTCACGATATTACTTCCGAGGATTATTCAAATATTCGATCACTACTCCCTTTTCTGAATAATATTCTTATTTTTATGATTACGTTTTATTCTACAGAAAAATATAACAAGAATTCATTTAAAATCGTGGGCAACTTTTTTCTGTATTTACAAGTAGCGCTTAGCTTGTACCATATTCTTTCCAGATTCGAAGTATGTAAACAAATGTTAGTGATTTGGTATAAGCTCAGCGCTACTCGTAATCACAGAAAATCAACTATAATTTCTCCACAAGTCTCTTGACCACGAATTTGATTGAATGCTCGTTAGTATCTATCTATCTACCTTCTTAATTTTCATTATGAACCCAATATTTCCGAAGTATTTTCATGAAAATAGATGTAAATCTAATTTTTTTGCAGTTTTTGACATGGTATTTCAAATATTCTTTCTTTAATCCGAAATTAAACGTTATATTCACTATTATTCTACTTTAATTTGATTCTACCTTCAAGATTCCGCAAATTTAAATGATAAATTTTCGAATTTTTTATATTTTACAAAACCAACTCGTCAATTCGAATATTAATTGATTAAATATTCCGTTGGATGAATGAGAATTGAAAACTCTTGAAGCATGTTACTTCAGTTTTCTAGGACTTCTAGACAGTTGGGCTTCAAAAAACATAAGAATTAATATGTTACTATTCATAGAAGGAAAATTATTACTTATAAATTAGAACTATATAATATATTGCTCTGAAATTTTTCTTTGACATTAGGCGAGTTGTATTGTTGTAGACGAAAAAGACAGGTCTCCGCTATTTGATATTCTATCAATTTATATAGGTTAACAAATAACAATCATTGGTATAATTCAGTTGGTACTTACATTCAATTAAAATCAATAATTTTTCCATAAATGAAACTTAAAGCATTAAAAGTTCAAAATCCATTTTTAACGCAGACTTCAAATTGTTCTCTTTTATCCTTGTCTTGCTTAAACATTTTTATTCTGATATTTCTCTTCAGATTGTTGACTTTGAAATATAATGAACATTGAATAGGTAAAATATTAATTCCAACTGAATTTCACCTTCACCAGTTTGCCCTAATGAAGTGCTTAGTGCTTGAAGCCCTTATTCTCTAGTGGTGAGTGTTTACTCGAATCACTATTAATCAGTCCTCGTTACAGCTCTGACGTTGTGGTCATTTTTGGAATTAAAAAATGTGGCCACTAATTTCAACATTTCCTGGCATGGAACACGTTTCAAACTACAATTTTGGTTGGTCTGTCGGTGCACATCCATGCAACAACTTCAACTTCTATTTCTCATCCTTAGTCTTATTCGTTTCTTAATATTTGATGAAAATTTTTATCAGCATTTAGTTCCAAATGTAGATCACCCCCTACAAAATTCAGTTTTTCATATAAAAGGAAAGCGTTGTTCTACCGATTTTCATGAAATTTCCTATTCTATTTTGATGAAATTTGGCATGTATATTTGGATTAAAGTGGATGTATTTTCCACAAATTCAGGCTCTTTCGGATAACATGCTCTACTCGTATTAGGATTTCAATATTTCGCTTTCTACCAGTCCAATTTTGAAGAAATATGGTATTGTTATTTGGGTTGGGACGTCAGATGTTACATAGTAATTTCAGCTCTAATGAATATACGTTGCGTTTTAGGGCTCCTTGGAAGAGAATAGTGCTATAGAACTGAAAACTACGTACTCTGGAGTGCTGACTTCATTTAACGTGAAGCAAAAATTAAAAATAAACTAAACCAAATAGCTCCAGGAATTGGTCAATGATATACGAAATATGTATTACTACTACTATCACTCCTTTGCCCCAATGGGAATCCATGTCTCAGTTGACATTTAGCCTTTAATTCATTTCTGTCTTTTCCATGAAGATGCAAAATACAGAGAGGGCCATTGAAAACGAAACAGCGGCTCTGTAAGTCGGCAGAACCGAGTTATATAAAAACGCTCGGACACGTCAACAACATTTTCGAGGGGGACATCGTTCGCGATGAAATTCACTCGAAATACATTCCATCCCTCGGAGCTGTGACCGCCACCCCTAAATTTTTAAATGGCACCATATGGCAAGTGATACCTCATTTGAAAGGTAGTTTCCTTCTCAATATCAAACAACAGAAATAAATTAATTCTATCGATTCGTTTTCGAGATATAGGAACTTGAAGTTGGGAAATAACTTTTTATTCACTCAATCAATAAAAATAAGATCTAACATTGCAACTGTTTAAAGATAATTATCATTGTCAAGGAATTAAATGATCTAACTGTTCACCACCCATTTCCATACAATAGTACAAGTTCTGTTCAAAATGAGACCTCACATTTCGTAGCATTTCCGGCGTTATTCGACGGCATTCTTCAATAATTCTACGTCGTAAATCTTCCAGAGATTCTGGTTCGGTTGCATAGATTTTGTTTTTCAAGTGACCCCACAGGAAAAAGTCGAGTGGGGTTAAATCTGGTGATCTGGCTGGCCACCCTATAGCGCCTCTTCTTCCAATCCAATTTCCAGGAAACATTCTATCTAAAAACTTGTTGAAATTTCAAGTGCTCTTCATGGTAACGATTGAGTGATTAAAAAGTTATTTCCCAACTTCAAGTTCCTATATCTCGAAAACGAATCGATAGAATTTATTTATTTTTGTTGTTTGATATTAAGAAGGAAACTACCTTTCAAATGAGGTATCACTTGCCATATGGTGCCATTTAAAAATTTAGGGGTGGCGGTCACAGCTCCGAGGGATGGAATGTATTTCGGGTGAATTTCATCGCGAACGATGTCCCCCTCGAAAATGTTGTTGACGTGTCCGAGCGTTTTTATATAACTCGGTTCTGCCGACCTACAGAGCCGCTGTTTCGTTTTCAATGGCCCTCTCTGTATTTAGATGGGTACAGGATATCACAAGGAAGAATGAAGACCGCAAACAGTGTTGTATGTATGTGTAGGATTATGAAAGGAGTTTAGTAATTTATACTTTCCTTGAACTACTTTTTCCTATAAGATACTTCTGGTACATATTTCTCTACATAATAACTGTATTCTCATCTTTTCTCGTGACATCATACGCCTATCTCAATATTGATCTTTCAGTTATGTTACTATATGCCTGGTTGTTTGTAGATTGCTATATCGGGTGTGTTTGATTCTTAAAGTTCACTTTTCTCATGTAGGTCTATTAATAGATAATGCTAAGTTAACTATTTTCACGATGAGGTCTTAAGTCCTTCTTCTTCCATATTTATCACTAAATCATCAGAACCATATTCAACCTTATTACCAATCGTTCGGTCAAAAGGTTTGTAGCTACAATTTTCGAATTTCGAGCCAGTTAAATTTGAATTTTCAGGATTGGATCGTATCTCGAATGTTTCGGATGTTGTAAATACAACATCCAAATGGATGTAGAATGTCAATTCAAAGCCTCGTGCAATATTTCATGTTGATCACATAAAAAAACCATATTTTCGTGACTACGGAGTTGGGTTTCTGGATGTTGATATTGAAATAGGAAATTAAAAATTTTCGAGCTGATCCCATCAACAAAACCTTAGAAAATTCGGGAAGAATATTGAAAACAAATCACCCAATGCGGACGCGTCTACAGATCCAGTTGAGTTGAGAATGAACATTCCAAAATTCGTGCAGAATTTGGTATTGTTTACTTCATCAGAAACATAAGAAATTTAAACCAGATTTCGAAAAAAACATTCTTGGCAGGTCTCATCGATCAAGACAAAATATATACCAATATGCAGTTATGCGAGCTCTTAGGGTACAATTTGTGCATGAATAAACGAGCTCCTCATTTTTTTATGACCTTATACCATCATATTTCGAAGAAAATTAATAGAAATGTAGACATCAGACACCGTGACGACATGAAAGACGCTCTATTTCGGGGACAAGGATTCAAAAAATATCACGACAACGAAGACTTTCATAATGGGGGTTCTTTTCAAAGCAAGTAGGGTAGCTTTTGATCTATATTCTCATCAAGTTTAACGTCTTCACGAGATACCCTGCATTATTATTATTATTATGTAGAAATTTTGTTGTATGGATAGTATTTCCCGATTTACTGTTTATATCAATGAGTATATACACGTTTTAGCCTCTATTCAAAAATATTGAATCATCCACAGCAACATTACATAGGTACCAGGTAATCGATATAGATCAAGAATTAAATTAGTCCAAGCACTGATCCACAGGATAATCTTCATGAAATTTTCATCATGAACGACTCTCTCCATCCAAATTTACCACTTGATTGCTTTCACCGAGAAAGAATTCAATACACCCAGAACTGGACCTTACATACCAATATATTCCAATTTGCTCAGAAATATTGTTAACACTATCAAACGCTCTAGTCAACATCACTTCCTCTGCATCATCCAATGCCTCCATGATAAATTCGATGATATATACCATGGCCGTGGTTGTCGATATTTCCTTTCTGAATGCATCTTGTTAATATCTAAGCAAGGAATTGCTTCAAAGAAACTAGATCACTCTGGTTCTTAGAACATTTGAAGGACCATGCAAGCATATCGATTAAAGTCAATTAAACTAAAAGGAATATCGGTTGTAGTAATAATACAATTAAGCTCTATCTCCTTATTGTCTTAAATTTCCAAGCTTTCGGTCGATTACCTCCACCATCTTCAGGGATCTGAAAATAACTATCAATAACACAAATAGACTCAAAAATTACAACCAGGTCAATCACAACCAAATGGAATGGTTTCAATGAACTTCCATCCAGAATTACAAACAGATTCTGGTAAAAAAAATTTTTTGAGTCAGTAAACAACTCACAATTTAGGAAAACGAATTGAAAAGAAAACGGTTTACCCTGTAACAGTTCAAATTTCCTCTTAAAGAACTCTTAGAACTCCAAACACGTGAACAAAATTCCAGAACATTCATAAGTAAGATTTGAAGATTTTTGAGCTAGCACAATCGATATCGGTCTATAATTCTCATATATTTTTTTGTCGTCTTTTTTCATTACCCTTGCGATCTTTAGTTCATCAGGAAAGAAGCCTTGCTGAAAGCAATCGTTCATGATGTCTGGGGTTGAATACGTTTAATATTGAATTAATTTTTTTGTGCACTTTTAATGGAAAGCCATAAATATCCTGTGAAGATTTATTTTTCATTTTCCAAACAACCTCTAAACTTCCTCTGGTATAAACGACATAAAGGTTAGTGGTGCCAACATTGTGATAAAAAGAAACCCTTTTAGCGGGTTTTTTGGATAATCCATTCCCGGTTCTCTTTTGGAGAATGATATCAGAGAATGAAGAATAAATATTTCATATTTTAATCCGCAAAACCTCAACCCCTGTTCTGAAATAATTCGACAAGTGTTAACCTCTTTAGCTTGATAAATGCGAGAATGAAAATGTCTTCCATTTGGATCCTCACGAATTGAACTTTAGCTTTCGGAATCGATGCTTGGAAGACTATACGAGCGTGAAAACATTTATGGTCGACTAGCTACATCTTGTTCGCTGTTGCTCTGTATTTCGGGCTATTTATTATATTACCAGGAACCTGTTAACATTCGACTTCAGTTTGTTCTCGTATGTGATCATTCCCGGACAACCAATTTTTTTTTTACCATAGATCATCGGAAATTGGATTTGAAACAAATCGGCTGAATATGCTCCATTATTTTTTGTGAGCTTCTTTTATGGAACAAGGCGATATCAGTACGTTCAAATTGTCAAGACTAATCTGAAATGTTATCGAAATTTTGCTCGTTCTTTTATCGAAATAGTGACAATGCATAACGCAATTGTTTTCACAATTTTTAGAACAATATTATTGAAGGAAGACGTCTTCGAACGAGAAATTTCATTAGACTTAACTATGACTTAAAAGACAATGGCCGGACAATACGTAACTGAAGAGGAATGTACTATTCAGGTTTCATACACCGCATTCTTCTGATTCTTCATACAATTATTACTATGTTACCGATGTTGACAGGTGTAGAATTGTTGCCTATCGAGATATTGTCATGAAACGAGTTGGTCAGGGAAAGTTGACCAATCGTTCACTCATCTCCGGTTGAGATGTTCTTTTGACCCCTGGAAGAGCGGCTTTCCAGAGGTCTCGGAGAATTAATAATTATGTAAATTCACAAAGATGTTATGTGTGAGTTCGGCCCGTCGCTTCAATGGACAGGTCTTTTTATTTGACTTTCTTTCTCTAGGGACAGGATTAGTTTACTGGGTCAATGAAAATCGATTTAAATTTTAAAACTAAATATAATAAAGAAAAATAAAAAATAAGCGAAGTTACAATATCCCTGAAATTTCTATGTTGACTCAACGGCCAAAATTTTATATGAAAAACAAAAAATGTCTTAAATAATCTGTTATTCAAACAAAAGAAACAAAATACCAACTCTGAATTTGGGAGAATCGGGACTACTCAAATTAACTTATTTTCATCGAAAAAACATTCAAACATCAACAAATAAAATAAAAATTAAATAGCCAAAAAACTTGCCCTTATCCCACGATGCTAGGTGGGTATTTTAGGCTCTGCCTAAACCTAGTTTTAATATTTTCAAACTGTTCACTCGAAACGTGTAATTCCTTATATAACACTTCACTCCCGATCCGCGAACTCCGATCTTACCTAATTTATTCCAAAACAAATTCTAAACTTCATCCCAGAAAATTCCTATTTTACTATTTCTGACCTAATTAAGTTAATTAGAGTTAAAACAATTCCTTCTTCCAAAACAACTTAAAATTCCTTCAACTCTCTATCATCTACTAAATTTCCTTTATTTTTTGATTCAACATTAAAAAAATTACTCTGATCTCCAAAAGAAATTGTTTCAATCTAAATCCGGTTTCGCGACCGGCGTTCTAATTCTCAACCCTTCTCAATAAGAGACCCTAACGATCAGTGACGGCTCGTGCCCTCGAGATGTGGGTCGGCCACACACACACACACATATATATATATATATTGTTATGGATCGTATATATTCAAGTTGAGATTATGTTGTTGTTAATTTGATTTAAATTGATTAGATCCAATAACTAAATTTGAAATTATATTTTATAATTTTGCACCGACTATATTTCTCAGGAGGGTTCATTCAAATTCAATTATATATTTTTTTTAATTTAATTAATATTTTCGAAATTCACTAACTATAAAGAAATTCTTATCTAATAACTAAATTTATATTAATCTAATCTTATATTTACGTATTTAAATCTTCATCGACCTCATCAGTGTTCTATGTTATGGTATGGTATCGTCTTCTATGCTCCTAACCTCGAATGGATTATAACCTTGATTTGTATTAATTCAGTTGCATTGTTTTGAATCCATTTTCCATTTGATATTGCTTCAACTTGCTTGAATCCAGGGAAATTTCTTCTTGAAATTGATTAAATAATTTTCCACTTCTTCTCACAATGATTTTCAGGTACGTATTTAACAATTTTAATATCTTGCAAATTTTCGTAAATAAATTCTTTCGTTTATCAATTATTTCAGGTAAATTTCTTGAGTCAGGTGACGTGCTCTCAACAATGGTTTTTTACTGACTGACTAGCTGTCATTCGGCTGGGCTTTATATAGATTTTCAATTTTTTTCTTGAAATCAAGATTGCCTTGGATGTCAAAAAATTTTTCAAATATGATGCTTTCGCAATTTTCTCTTTTGAGGTAAGTTTTCCTTCTTCAATCTTGATCTAGTTAATTTCTTCATTTTTTTCCGCATCTTTTGGTACCACATATGTTGCATTCGGTCGATTCGAAGTTACAAAATTTTCAAATATTCTATATACAATTTGGAAATTTTTCTAATATTCACTTTCTTTGGCCTAATATTCAAAGATTTCTATCTATAACTCCTAAAATCTACTACTTATTTTTAAATTATACTATAATCTAAAGAAATATATACATTTTTGTATGTTTGAGACATTAATTACTTTAGAATCCCTGATTTATCATTCGATATCCTATCCCTATCCATTTTTTACAATTTTATTAGGAATTTCAGCTAATATTACATTTTTGAGATTGTATCTAGATGTAATTCACTAGATCACAAGCTATTTCATGAAAATTAACATAGGAAATATAAAATAAATGATTATTTTTTATCATTTTGAATGAAAATTGAATATTCAGTCTTTTGACTCTTTTAACATTATTTACATGATATATAAATGGTTCCTGATACTTGAGTTGAATATCTTTTGTTGATTTTATCAAATTGAACTTGAATTTTATTAATATTTTCATTTTGTTTCAGATCCTGAGATGCTTTGAATGAATATTGATATAGAACTTTAGAAATATTGGATTTATGCTACTTTTATAATGTGCAATTGAATGGAATAAATGAATAAAGTTACTCTACTTTCTTTAAAATTATTGGATCATATCAAGTTAAAATTTATTATCTATTTGATGAATTTACTGTAGTTTCCGAAGGATAGAGTCTGGTAATGTATTCTCATTGATTTTATAAGTTGATAATACCATTCCATAACAATTCCCCAAATTTAATATTTGAAATTTTTTATTTTCAATATAAAATTTAAAATATTAAAATTTCTCCAACATTTTGAAATTTGATTGAAATTTAAATTAACTTTCATTCGTTGTCTGGATGAATTCATATAAATCATTAATATGAAAAATTCCTCTTTTTCTTTCTGTTTCTAATTCTTTTAATACATAACTATTCAAACCATTCTCATTATCTATTATATATGGTCCCTCAAATGGAGTTTTTAATTTCGCACAAATCTTATTCCGCTTGTCTGTTACCCTGTGGAATCGTACAATAACCAAATCTCTTTTTTTTTTAAACTTCACATATTTCCTTCTATTCATTCTCTCCATTTTCTTTCTGTATCTTTTTCTATTCTTTTTCAATCTTACTTTTACCTTCTTCATGATGTCTTCATTATTTATATGACTTGTTCTGTAACAATTTCTTTCTTGTTTAATTGAATATAAATTTGTTTCTTCATTAATTGCATTATGCATTGTATTCAACAAAAATTCCACTCTGTTTAATTGTATATCCCATTGGTTTTGTTCTCCATTGACAAATTTTCTTGAATATTTCACTACTTCTTGAATGTATCGTTCTGATGGTTTTGCTTGAGTATCCCTTATACTGTTATAATTCAGAATTATCTCTTTATTTTCATAATATTTGTCTTCTATTGAATTTTGTGGATTTCCTAGCTCATATATATTTTGGTCAATCTTGTTTTTATTTTCTGAAAATTCTATTAAAGGTGCTGTATACTGATTTATTAATTTTTCATTGAAATTCATGTTGATCTCTCCTACAATTTTCAATTTTTCATTCGATTTCTCATTTTGAATTCTTGCAATTTTATACATCTCAATCTTATTGACTTCTAGTTGCTCATTTTGTTTTTCAATATCATTATATATAATACTCAGATTTCCTTCTGTTAGATTGTGAACTCCAGTTTCACAAATCTCCAAATTCTCTTCATATATTTTTCTTTCTGTATCTAATTCAGTTGAAGATTCTTTTTGTACTTTATTTCTTTTGGTATATAACATTTCCTTGGAAATCATTAATCTATCCCCAATTTTTTTATCCATTTCAATTATATTATCTGCCAAATGAATTTTCTTTTCTTCTTTAATTTCTTTCAAATTTTTATCCAATATTTTTGACGGATCTTCAAATTTTTTACTCATATTTTCTTCTAAACTTTTCGAACAATCTTCAAATTTTTTACTCAAATTTTCTTCTAAACTTTTCGAACAATCTTCTAATTTTTCACTCCAATTTTCTTCTAATTTTTTTATTGCATTCATTATATCCCATAAATTCAGTTCTTTTCTATTTTCTTCATTTATTTCCATATTTCCTCTTGCATTTTCTTCTTCATCCCCTTTTTCTCCAATTTTCGTTTTACTTCTTGTTTCCATTTTTTATTGAATAATCAATGATATGATTCCAACAATTATGTATTAATTTGAAATTTTTTTTTTTTTTTTTAAATAATGCTGTAATTGAATTAATATAATAATGCTGTAATTGACTTTATATCAGCCCCACGTTGGGCGCCAATTGTTATGGATCGTATATATTCAAGTTGAGATTATGTTGTTGTTAATTTGATTTAAATTGATTAGATCCAATAACTAAATTTGAAATTATATTTTATAATTTTGCACCGACTATATATCTCAGGAGGGTTCATTCAAATTCAATTATATATTTTTTTTAATTTAATTAATATTTTCGAAATTCACTAACTATAAAGAAATTCTTATCTAATAACTAAATTTATATTAATCAATCTTATATTTACGTATTTAAATCTTCATCGACCTCATCAGTGTTCTATGTTATGGTATGGTATCGTCTTCTATGCTCCTAACCTCGAATGGATTATAACCTTGATTTGTATTAATTCAGTTGCATTGTTTTGAATCCATTTTCCATTTGATATTGCTTCAACTTGCTTGAATCCAGGGAAATTTCTTCTTGAAATTGATTAAATAATTTTCCACTTCTTCTCACAATGATTTTCAGGTACGTATTTAACAATTTTAATATCTTGCAAATTTTCGTAAATAAATTCTTTCGTTTATCAATTATTTCAGGTAAATTTCTTGAGTCAGGTGACGTGCTCTCAACAATGGTTTTTTACTGACTGACTAGCTGTCATTCGGCTGGGCTTTATATAGATTTTCAATTTTTTCTTGAAATCAAGATTGCCTTGGATGTCAAAAAATTTTTCAAATATGATGCTTTCGCAATTTTCTCTTTTGAGGTAAGTTTTCCTTCTTCAATCTTGATCTAGTTAATTTCTTCATTTTTTTCCGCATCTTTTGGTACCACATATGTTGCATTCGGTCGATTCGAAGTTACAAAATTTTCAAATATTCTATATACAATTTGGAAATTTTTCTAATATTCACTTTCTTTGGCCTAATATTCAAAGATTTCTATCTATAACTCCTAAAATCTACTACTTATTTTTAAATTATACTATAATCTAAAGAAATATATACATTTTTGTATGTTTGAGACATTAATTACTTTAGAATCCCTGATTTATCATTCGATATCCTATCCCTATCCATTTTTTACAATTTTATTAGGAATTTCAGCTAATATTACATTTTTGAGATTGTATCTAGATGTAATTCACTAGATCACAAGCTATTTCATGAAAATTAACATAGGAAATATAAAATAAATGATTATTTTTTATCATTTTGAATGAAAATTGAATATTCAGTCTTTTGACTCTTTTAACATTATTTACATGATATATAAATGGTTCCTGATACTTGAGTTGAATATCTTTTGTTGATTTTATCAAATTGAACTTTATTAATATTTTCATTTTGTTTCAGATCCTGAGATGCTTTGAATGAATATTGATATAGAACTTTAGAAATATTGGATTTATGCTACTTTTATAATGTGCAATTGAATGGAATAAATGAATAAAGTTACTCTACTTTCTTTAAAATTATTGGATCATATCAAGTTAAAATTTATTATCTATTTGATGAATTTACTGTAGTTTCCGAAGGATAGAGTCTGGTAATGTATTCTCATTGATTTTATAAGTTGATAATACCATTCCATAACAATATATATATATATATATATATATATATATTTATATATATATATATATATATATATATATATATATATATATATATATTTTTTTTTTCAATTCACACTAGCGTGGTAGTTCAATTGTGATTATTCGGGCCGGAAGGCCAAGAATAAGGCGCGAATTACAGAACTTTTGAAATCAGGATGTTTTCAAAGTTAGGAATATATTAATTATATTTTCATGATCAGAAAATCAATACCTAACTACTATCGAACGGCATAAATAAGTTCTTTTCTGATTAAGACGTAATATCCCATAATTAACCATTCATTTGAATATATTAATTATATTTTCATGATCTGAAATTCAATAGCTACTATCGAACGGCATAAATAAGTTCTTTTCTGATTAAGACATAATGTCTCATAATTAACCATTCATTTAATTATCAAATATTTGAAATAAACTGTGAAAAGTTGCTGCTTGACGCTCTGCAATAGGATAACCGGCCAGCCGACCCTGTGTATTGGGAAGCGACCTAACATCGAGTTGTTGTGCCGTTCTACTGAGTGGTCGTATTCTGGGCGTATGTCGTAGTATCTTTTCCTTTACGTAGTGCTCTCGGTAGCGTTGGTTCCGCCATCGGCTCTTGGCCGACCTAACGTGACATTTCAGGAGTTGCAATTGTATAATTGTAACATTTGTGTTACATTTCAGACCTAATGTTACGGTGTTACGTACAATTCTGAAATAACTTGTTTGGGGTGATGTTACGAAAAGTAACCATTTACGATTGTGGTTTGTTACAATTTATGAAAGGGAATAACAACGCTGGATGCTTTGGAAATCGAATATTAGGTGGTCCGAAAGAAAATATTGGCCGGTATAAGTTATATTTTCCTGTTCTGAGTGGAAATATTCATTACCGAGGGAATTTGGATATCGAAGTCGATAACTCCGATTGAGTTTCAATGAATTGAATATCTAGAATTATTTTCTATTTCCCAATAATTTTTGGGTCGGCCCGGCCGACCCTGCCGACCCTGACGAGCCGTCACTGCTAACGATACTGATTTCTTCTTTCGACCTCTCCAAAAATCGTAACATCGTACTTATCTAAGACTGCCCCAACAATTCCTCAAGATACCATGTCAATTAGATCATTGGTTAGAACATTTTTTATCTTTTTTCAATAAGAGTCCTTACCTCTACTTCAAACTACATTTTTCTGTCGATCTCAGCAAGAAACATACTTCAACTCCGCCTAAGACCTTTTTGCTGCGTCATCTTGAGAACGACCCAGACGGTTTTTCGCATGTATCGAACTCAGATAAGTCAAGATTTCCCCATATCTAAATTATTTTTCTTATCCGTAAAAAATATATCAATTTCACCAACGTCGTGAGACGGTAACTAAAAAAAGTATTGATTGAAAAATAAAACATCCTTATTCTAAGATAAGATCAGTTTACACAAGTCGCGATCGCTCTGTTGAATTTAACGTATATTTCCTCTGCATAATAATTGCAATAATTTCAATAATTTCCAAATATCCGCTTTACTACAATATTGGGTTGTACTTTGGTGAAATTGGCCATCGTGTTAATTGTACTGCAATGATCGGAAAGCACTAGTGTTGTGTATGTATAAATAAATATAGAGAAACACGACTAAGACCAACTGGCCAATCCAGGCGTACCACAGAACGTCAAGATAGGCGCTTCAGGCAATTCGCTCTACGAGACCATTTTGCTACTAAACTTTAAGTCGCTGAACAATAGTTAGGAGCAGAAGGTAGACAATAGGTGCACTATATCGCCATATTCTTCATATATTGGCCATATATCGCCATAAATTCGAGACAATTTCATAATTTCTACGATCAGCTAGTTGTTGGATTAATGATTTGGGTGACTATTAGTATTGCCTATGAAAGTCAATCACTACTTCTCTTTATTCGGCCAGCATGATAGCTGCACGTTATGTTGCGATGTCCTACAAACAACTCTCCTGTCTACTATCTAGATGGCCACCAAGACGTCCTTTTTCAGCGAGACAGCGCCCGTCGAACTTTTTCCAATGAGCTTACGCTAACGTTTTGCGGTGGCCACCCCATTCACAGGATTTAAATCCCATTGAATATGTGTGATATATGATGGGGAGGAGACTGTCTGATTCGAACTAACCTACACAGACTTCAGAAAGTTGATTCAGTTAGCACAGTCAATTCGCGTTGCTGGAACAAGTTGTTACAAGTAGACATCTTATTTTGTCGATACCTAGACGTGTATGAGATTTTATTCAGCTACAAAGTCGTCATAATATAATTATTTTTATGAAAGGCTGATAAAATTTAATGAAAATGTAATCGTTTCACTGATTCTTAATAGTTATATGACTTGCACATATCCAAAATAAAGTCCACCGAGTTATTTTTTTTTCGATGTGATACTTCTAATGTCAGTGCGTATAAATCGTATAAGAATAATAATAATGATGGCAATAGTGAAAGATATATCTAAGGTGTTAATCACGAAATGAGGTATGCGGCAATCATCCTTAATATAATATTATTGAATATAATGAACCGAAAAAAATTGCATTAATTGCAATAGTTTACAATTTAACGAAGATAAAAAAAGAAGAAAAATTTAATAATTATTGACTTTCAGTTCCATAATGGTTGTTACGACGAGACGACTACATTTCCTTGCGTCCTATTTTGGAGCTTAAAATTTTATATTACTGTTGAAAATATTATTGTAGTTTGTGAAATTAAATAGTGAATTTTGATGTTTCAACATTGAAAATTGTTTTTATTGACTGTATAGGTCTCTGTGGGATGATATAGGTTAATCCTAGACTCCGTGACCCCAGGAATAAATAAATAAATTTTATTGCAATTCAATCCAGTACATGATAGAAAGTGTCCACAGAGAAGACACATTTTCTGCATTTTCATTCCACTCTACTGTTAACGATTGAATTATTTATCTATATAACTCGATCAAAGGTACAGTCGCCGCCAAATAAGATGGCAAATCTAAGGCGCAGAGAGAAATAATGCTATCTCCTTCGCACTATCACGGCAGTGGTTCTGGGGTGTTGCCGATTTCGAGACTGCTCAACTCAGTGGCGTGGTAAATAAATTGAATCGGCAACGAATTATTCGAGATAACGAAAAAAAATATCGGAGGATAATATTTGACATTGAGAGTAGAGCCATTCATTATAAGACAAGACAGAAAAAGTTTACAATTATAACAGGTACTTTTATTTGAGAAAATAAGATATATAGGTAGTACAATAGTATGAAATTAAACTGGCTTTATATGTACTCTACTGAATGGAACGCTTCGGGTTATTAGGTACTCATAGTCAGTCATTAGCTCCTCCTTCAGTTTTGTGCGCAACCAAGTTCTTGCCAACTTATTTGGCGGCGACTGTACATTGCATTACTGCTGAGCCCAACAATATTTTGGTCCTCAGCGGGGGTTTACGCTATCCAAAGTATAGTGCTTTGAAAATGAATAAATGAATGAATTGACTCCTGTAGCATTTGACCATAAATGTTTTTTAGGGTCGAAGAGCTAACAGAAATGAATAGAAGTCGCACTACGTATTTCATATCTCTGTATTCAACAGTAATAGATGTGCAATACTTCCACTTTGATGATGATGAAAGATTTGTCAAATTTCGATTAACACAGTCGCAGAAATTAGAGAATTAAACATAAGGGATCTTCTGTAAAAGGCCTTCGAAAACCGAGGTAGAGAAGAAGTGATAATATTTCCTTAATTAACACTTTGATAATTATCTCTAAACATCAGTTTGCCACAAAGGTATTTGAGCTCCATTTAGGATAAAACAAAATACATGAGACTTGATTAACCAATTTATGTTGTTCATGAACATCCATCAACATCAACTCGTTTTCGTGATCAATCATTGACATTTCACGCATTTCTCCGAACATAATTTTGCATAAAGACCTCGATATGAAGTTTTACAAAGTTCACTTATAGCTTTGAAAAATATTCATGAGTTTTTTAAATAAACCGTATCAAAAATGCAAATTTCAAATGGACCACCCTTTACATTATTTATAAACGTGAATCTTATACTTTTTTTTCGCGTGAATCAACGCGCTCCAAAAATGAGCCATATTTCCGATTATTTTAATCTTGAAATTCCTGTTTATTACTGATTATTCTAAAAGTCAATTAATACTTCCTTTAATTGATAATCAAAATATATCACGTGTTTATTAAATTGCAAAGGTTTACGAAATTCAGCCAGTTTTTGTAAAAATTCAATTCTAATGTAAACTGAATTTTGAAATAAATGTCATCGATATTCTTCCAATCTTGATCCTTTTTCAATATCCTGACAACATCATAATCGTTCGTTTCATCTCAAGGTCAATGATCCAAGAATTTCTGCATTTTATTGTCTGGAATTAACGCGAACCTGTTTTTTTTTCAACAAGACGTCTTGTCATTGACAAGGGCGACAAACAGGGTGTCTTTCACGTGTTGAACATTTATTCTATCATCACGCGCAATTTCTGCAAATGACACCCATCTGCTCCTCCATTATCAAACCAATTCTCATCACCGGAAGATTACTGTCGTCAGACAAGATTACGAATGTTTCTCATCTTCCCAGAAGTGTTCTTCATTTGAATGTTTCCGAGGTTTGTAAAATTCCGAATAAAATATGTTTGTTAGGTTTCTTAAATGGTGTTCAGATATTTTCTAGCTCTTTTTTTGAGTGCGTTCCCAAAAGAGAAGGCTATATAATTTCGTCGCGATTTATATTATTTACGGATTTTATTCCAGAATTATCTCGAATGATAAGGTTCAATTCACATATTATGATGAACCGTGGTCGAATTCCATTATGATCGTCCGGTACTGGCAGGCCGTAAAAAAGATAACTCACTTCTACAGGATGTCTCGTAAAGATCACGTCAAACCGAGGGAGAATATAGATCAAAGGATAACCCACCCATAAAATTCCCATTATAAAAGTATTACCGTTTTCGAGATATTTTTTTTTTTTAGAAAATAATGAATTTTTGCCCCGTTCAATAGTTTTGTCCTTACGGTTGGTACAATTTTACACCTTTTTGGTTAATTTTTTCAGTAAAATATTGCTGAACAATGATTTTAACGTTTATTTCAAAAACATCCTCCTAACATTTTAATGGAGGACTATGAGAAATATTTTCATTGGAAATTTTGGTAGTGGATTATTTTGTTCATGAAGTTTAGCCCATCGCATCTTAGTGGAACCAAAATTGTACCGAGCTACTGATGCACATTGCACCAATAAATTGTCTATTTTATAGTGATTTCAAAAAGGTATCACACAAGTCATTTGTTATTCAAAGAAAAAAGATATGGCTGTTTTTATCCACATGGGTACGTTTCTGACAAAATCAAGTTTGTCAATCCTGTTGAGAAATATTCGATGTTGCATTACTTAGTGAACAATGGCAATTGTTTGCGAAAATATTACCTCAACGAAATCAAATTTTGCCGGCAAATTTTGCGAAAACATCATGCAGATCGAGATTTTTTTAATAAGATCATTTGGAGAAACTTGATATTTTCAAGGTGAGTTGCCAAAATAATGGATATAAATAGAGTTGAAATATTGCATTTATATATATGAAATAACCCAAAGAAAATAGAGGAAGAATATCGAAAAAAAATTGAAAATCACGTTGATAACATAATCGATTATGTTGAGATTTTGTTTAGATATAAAATGATAACATCTAATTTCTTGCAAAATTCGTGCTGATCGTGCCATAAAAATTATACAGAGCGGTTCACAATGAAGTCCCGTATTTGCGAAGCTTATAACTTTTGATAGGAAAGCCATAAAGTGCTTAAACTTTTTGCATGATATTTCTCAAGAAATTCATAAAAAAATTTGGTTTATCGACAAGAAAGTGGTTTTTCTTTATGTCCGAGATGAGATAAAATGATAAATTGGTAATGCTTGATTGTCTTAGATACATGATTTGATCGGTTTCAAGAGAAACATATTAATAATGTTTCTGATTGAATTCGCCCTGTTAGTTTCAGATTGATTCCTGAGCGACTTTCTAACCGATAAATAATTCCCTTTCTTATCAATTCGATCCTTATGAAATGAGGAAATTCATATGAGATCTCAGGAAAAACTTGAGGATATAAGGAATATCGATTATTTTATCGTTTTTTTTATGATTTTGACTTCTAGGGCAGCTTTCATCCTGCATATAGTTAGTTTTTCATTCTTTGTATAGTGTGATTTTTATTTTCAAAAATATTGAAATGTTGAAATTGCTGTGATGTACGAATGTTTTGTTGAACCTGATTGAGGTTGTTTTCGTTATTTTAAAGAGGTGTCATCAATTTCATTAATTTTTGCAGCCCTGATGAAGAATCAATAAAGAATCAAAATTTTAGCAATTTCGATGGAGTTTTTTGTTCGTTTTGAGTTAAAATTTAGTTTGCATATATATTGGGTTTCCAAATTTGTAGTCTAGCAAGTGCATCTCAGAATCCCTTTGAGCTAAAGAAAAATGAATAGCACATTTTAGGGCTCAAATTTTGAAAGAGCTGAATTGATGGAAACAGCAACCTTATAAGTTCAACTGTTTTCAAGCTATAAGAGAAAATTAGAAAATAGCGTGAAATGAAATAAAGTTCACATAACTTCTTTATTACTGGTAATAAACAAACACATTCTACAGGTCCTTTTTTCATAGTGATTAATTTTCCAGTGCGATTAGTCTTGAAGTTATAATACAAATTTATATATTTTTAAATGTAAACCTTACAAATTTCGGTAACAAATGTAAAAACGCTTTTTTTTTCGGAAACATTATAGGTATAACATAATATATCAATTTTTTATCAAACTATAAAAACTAGCTCAAAGAAATTCTGAAATCACCTCACTTGACTATGAGTTTGGAACATCACAATATTCAATTGAATGTGAAATTTCGAAAGTGTTCTGTCTTCAGCATCTATTATGTTTGTAAGTGTTATTCAATTTCTCAATAATAATATTTGTTATTTCATTACTAATATCGATCACCTGATAGAATTCATGAGTATTACATTATTATTAGAGAATATTACAAAATTATTCCATTCAGTATCTTTTTTACCTACTGTTGGATTGTTATTTCTTATAAAATCGTTATTAATTGCATTTTAGAAATAATTAAATGAGCACTCACCTGGGTACAGGATCAGGATGAAATTTTTCAGCCAAATAGTCCCTCGAAAAGAGTTGCATTCCGATAACAGCGAAAATATAAATGATGATCAGGAGTACCAAAGTCAGGTTTCCGAGAGCGCCAATGGTACTGATGATTATACTGAGTAGAACCTTCATGGTTATCCACGATTGTGCAAGCTTCAACACTCTCAACTGAAATCAAAATTACACTTTGTTGTTTAGATATATATTAGGTACCTACTTCTGGATTCAACATTTATTCAATTCATATTGATGCAATTTGATCCAATTTATTACTGAGTAACAGTTAATGAACTATAGTAAGTATATGGAAATAAAAAAAGTTAGCTCTATTGTTTGTGAAGTTTCGTACCAAACAAATGAATATGGCATTTTTCAAATCACTAATGAAGCAATTTAACAACAGTTCAACAACATTTTTTTCATTAGAATTTGTGGAAATTATCAATAATGACCTTGAAGTAGGTATTAAAAACATTTCGTTGCCCTCTCGAAAAGGAATTATCATCTCAAGTGAACCCATCCTACAAATTCTAGATTTCTCATTTGAAGACCATAGTTATGAATTTGTACTCACTGCAAGATTTCGACAAGATTACTAAAAAATTTTTATTCTAGTATTACAGTACAAGTTAAACATAACTAAAAAACTGATCAGTGTATCGCGATACTTGAAATGTCCTAAAATTATGATGAGGATGATAGAGAATATTCGGAAATTTTTAAAAAATTCTTGAGTCCAAAAATGATATAGGTATAACCCTGTGAGGATTCCCGATGAGAAATCATTGAGTTGTGAACTAAATTTCAGAGAAATTAATTCATCCTATAACATTGCAGGGAATATTGTAAAAAGCATCAAACTTCAATTTCAGGCATAAGGAGCTAAGTTCAAAAAGTTTAGGCGTATAAAATGCTACCGATCGAACACATTATTTTTCTGTCAGAAACAAATCTTCTATTTTTGTGTAGATATGAAACTGTTTAGAAAATACTTTGAATCAGTAAGTTCACAGAAAATTAATTTGAAATCATTCCTCATTAATAAAATGTTTGAAATTGTTTCTTCAATCGAACAAGATTGCCATAGTACAAAAAATAAAATATCAAGTAAATATGTAGTTCTTAGACTGAAAATTGCCAGCAATTAATAAAAATGCATGTCAGCTAATCTATGCGCTGAGAGAAATATATTTTGGAAGAATACTTTTTTTTCCTCGTGTTTTTTTCGATATGTATAATATATATCATGAATGTTATAGGTTATTATTGAATATGTAATATTATTGTTGAAATAAAAATAATGAAATTACTTTTGTTTTTTTCAAAAAAAAAAAAACTTGCATTTTTATCTATGTCAAACAGTCAATATGTTATTATTCCCAAAAAAAAATTGGTGAATTGCACTGTTTGACAAAGCAACAAAAAAATTTGAGGCAGCCATTTGAAAACAAAATTACGTCACTGTGGCGAAATGAATGACGTCATAAGAAAAATTCATCTACCTTTCCTTTTTCCACACATTGATCATTTATGACATAAATATTAATTTGAAAACGAACAAGTATATACCACTTCCTAATTATATATTTAGAGCAACTAAACAAATTCGAAAAGAGCCTCTACTCTTCCAAAAATGAATGATGATAAATTTAGTGTTATTTGATATGTGATGTGAAAAAAGTAACACAATTATTTTTACACCATTCATTCCCACATTCTGATTTTCTTTCAGTAGTCTCCTTCAGTAAAAGATATTTCGAAAAACACTGCTCAATGTTTGAACCTAATATTTCCTGCCGAGATTTGATGGCGTATGGGTGGAACTTCTATCCTATATCTTGTATAAAGGCGGCCACTCACGATGCTACCATGTTCGAGCGTTTGGATAATTTTATAGTCGGGCAGCTCGGGACACGACCGCATGACTGTAAATCAGAGAATGAACTTTACTGCCCGACTGGAATCTCTTCGACGTATGCTTCCAAACGCTCGAAAAAACGCCTCGTGAGTGGCGGGCATAAAGCCACTTCACGTATCTCTTACGGCAGTACTTGGGTGATAAACCCAACCGTTCTACGGCCAAATCATTATGCTCCGCACAAATTCACAGGCAATGTAAATATCATCGGTTATCGATAAAAATATTTATATTCAGATATGCAAGAAGAATAATATTCAATGAAATTTAATTAATCTAAGGTTCTTACCTTTCTTGATTAGCAAATTTTTGATTCGATTTTATTAATTTGTTTGAAAAACTTATTCTGAAATTAATCAAGATGTACGGGTAGAGTGTCCCCCAATTTCAAAAATGATTGAGTTAAAGGTTGGTATCTTTTTGATAAAATACCGCATCATCAGTCTTCTGTTTTAAACGCTACTTAATAATTTCTGAGGAGATCGTCGACTTTATCGGCAAATCTAAGAAATTCTTTTGAAACTTGCTGTCATGTTGATCATCTTACGAGGGCGGTTTGATAAGTCCGTGACTTTTTGAATTATCTGAGCAGTTACTTACAATGCAATAAAGTTTCCGTCATCTGTGATCTATCAGTGGGCAACATTCTAATTTTCAGAAAGTTACGACGTGCAGTTGCTGTTTTATAGCCGTTCAAAGCAGACCACCTCGTGAATTTTTAGAAAATGGAAAAAAGTTAATTCCGTGTGCTAATTAAGCATTACTTTTTACGTAAAAAATCGATCACTGAAACTATAAGGAAAGGCTTTATAAATATTACGGGGACTCGGCACCATCAATTTGAATGGTAAAAAAATTGTTTACAGAGTTCCGTTGTGGGCGTACTAGCACTAGTGACGCCGAACGTTCAGGTCTCCCAAAAGAAGTGATCACCCCGGAAATCGTAGATAAAATCCATGAAATTATATTGGACGATCGGAGAATGAAAGTGAGTCATTTGGCTAATGCTGTATGTACCTCAACAGAACGGGTACATCATATTATACACAAATATTTGGACATGAAAAAACTCTCCGCGAGATGGGTGCCGCGATTGCTCACAATCGACCATTAGCGCAATCGTGTGACCACTTCAAGAGAGTGTTTAGCGATGTTCAGCCGTAATCCGAAGGAGTTTTTGCGCCGTTTTGTTACTGTGGACGAAACATGGATCCATCACAACACTCCAGAGAACCAAAGAAATCGAAACAGTGGGTTGCAGGGGGTGAACGTGGACCAAAGAAGGCAGAACAGAGTCGGTCAGCCAACAAGGTCATGGCCACAGTTTTTTGGGATGCACGCGGTGTCATTCACATTGATTACCTCGAGAAAGGTAAAACGATCAACGGCGAATATTATTCAAAGCTTTTGAACAGATTCGAAGTTGATTTGAAGCTAAAACGGCCGCATTTGGGGAAGAAAAAAGTGCTGTTTCATCAAGACAATTCACGTGTGCACACTTTTCTAATCACGATGGCCAAAATCCACGAAGTGCGCTATGAACTGCTACCTCATCTAGCTTATTCTCTAGTTTTAGCCTCCGCGACTATTTTCTGTTTCCAAACCTCAAGAAATGGCTGGGCGGTACGGCTTTGAGTCGAATGAAGAAGTCATTACCGATACAAACGCCTATTTTGAGAGCCTCGAGGAAACCTATTATTTGAAGGGAATAAAAAAATTAGAAAAACGCTGCACTAAATGTATCGAGCTAAAAAGGGATTATGTAGAAAAATAAAATGTTTTTTGTCGAAAAAAATTTGTTTTATTCAAAAAGTCACGGACTTATCAAACCGCCCTCGTATCTAGGCAAATTCTTTTGAAATCCTTTGGAGCTAAGAAATCGTTCACTATTGTTTGGAATTAAATTTAAATTTTTTGTCTTCTGAACATAAGGTGGAAGTCTGAACTTATCTCTCATTTAGTTTGAAAAATATTCGCCTACGGAATTCAATAATTATGGAATACAATTAATTTGGAATATGGAATGTCATGAAAGAAAAAATTAGGGTACCTACTTTCAACACAATGTCTTTCATCATTTTATTTGAACAATTTTGTTGAGGAAACGAAGTTTTTAAAGACAATTATAGTACCCCAGTGATCTCGTATTATTTTTCCTCTTTTGTCGAACATTCAACATATATGGCAGAAAGAATAATCTCTTCAATAATGTTTACTTATTCGAATTATGTAACTGAACATTTCAGTCGAGACCGGGGAGATCATCGCAACCTGATTTAAATTCAAGGACGGATTCGTCTTATCATTTGAGACTGCAGCAAGCTTGAAATTCGACAATTACAGATTTTGAAGATCTCAGTTCCATTGAACCGTTTTTAAGCGCTTTTCTTCAAAAGAGCTTAAAAACTGATTCATGAAAAATAGCTAGTTGATATGTAATCTGCTCTAATGTAATATAAATCGAAATAGACCGATAAATACGAATCTAATGTATACCTCAACGTCCTCAACTCATCCGTCTGTTAAATTATTGGGATGTACGGGCATCAATGTTCAGAACTGTCAAAGGTTGCTTGTTAATAAGAAAGGCGATCACTCATCAACAAACTATAACGATGATGAATTTGGAGAGAAGATAATAGTAGGTACCCTTCAAGGTTATATCAAGAGTTGAGGTGATTAATCCAAAATAATCGGGGACGTTAGTCAGTGTCTCACGTAACTGTCACCAAAATTAATTGACCTGCTGTACAGGGTGAATGTGGAGAAAGATCGAGGAGTTCGAAAGTGTGTGGATAAAGTAAGAAATAAAATTCATAACACACACTCTCTGCAATTACTCAAATGTTGTTTTTGGGAACTGAAACAAAAGATGTCTAAAAGATCCCCCCAACAAAAGTCAGGCCTAGATCCGCGCCTGGCCACTCATAAGCCTACTTTTTACATTTCAAGTTTCGGTACCCTCTTGATGACTGAATATTCCTACAAAATCCATTGATAAAATGGGGTAACAAACACTTATCTATTTAGCTTTTCTTATGGGAAATTTTTTCATGTAATAACCCTATAATCCACAAAATGTATCTTGGATATCGGATTCATTTCTTTCAAATTACCACGGATATTTATCTGAAGGAGGGGTCTAAAAAATGTCAAGAAATGCATTTTGAGCTTAATGACTGATTTGTTTATTCTCTACGATTTTGAGCCAATAATTGAAATTGGAATTGAACTTCTCCATAATTAAAACTTCACTAGGAAAGAAATATTTTTCATTTGGAATTTTTATTCGCTAATCAATTAGTCTGTATCAGACTTATCAAATCTTCGTATTATCTTGTTGAATAATTGCCTAATTATTTTTCGGCTTACAAACAAATTTTCTATGTTTAGAGGAAATACTTCAACGTGACTGCTCATACTTCATGACAAAATTAGAGATATTTCTTCTATTACAGATTTTATGTTTAGTTTTCACATAATTTCTTCGAACGATAATCTACATTCGAGTATTTCAATATTTCGAATTTGCAAATGAAAAAATGTATGATGATATGGTATCCATACAAAACACTGTTGAGAATATTCGTAAAAAACATCCACAAGAAATCATTACATAAAAGGCAAATATCTAAATTTTGTGAAAATTTTTAGGAAGACTCGTAAATTGTAATATTCTACTGATTGTTATTTCCTCTATCAGCCGAGAAGAACTAATTTGCATAATAATAATAATAATAATAATAATAATAATAATGGGTAGCGGTAGGTGAATCTCTAGCGATTCACCTATCAGGAGAGTTGAATCGACTCCTGCCCACCGCAGATTCCAGGAGCTCTCTGACCCGGGAAGCTGAAACCTGTCGAAGGGTCCCTGTCCAGGGTAACGGACGAAGCCGTGTGGAAAGCAGCTCAAGAATTCTCCCACCGTAGCTCTGCGGATCGTAAAAAGCGATCAAAGGCCGTCTCCCCCACGACACGGAGGAACCCATGAATGATGGTGAATTTAAGGAATAGGAATATAGAGCCGCTGCCTGAGGTTCGTCAGGGCGTGTCTGGAGCCGGCGCTGGACATGACAGTATGCGGGACGTCGGTGACAGAGTGCTAAGGAGACGGGCGTCTGTCGAACAAAATGCTACGCCTCCACAATCTCAACATTCTAGGAGAAGAATAACACGAGTTTCTCCGACCGCTGAAGGTGCTGCGCAGGATCCCCAACCAGCACTCACCCAAGCAGGTCTACCAAGAAGACGCATGAAATGGACAAGTTCGATAAATGAAACGATCATGCGCATATATTATGAAGTGACTAATATGGAAGAGGATAAAATAGGCTACCGTCAAAAATTATTTGCAGAATTCCACAGAAACTATCCCGAACTTCAAGTTTCTGAGCAAAGAGTAGCCGACCAATACCGGGTCATATTGAGAAATAAACTTGTACCCGATGAGAGACTTAACACCATAAAAAATGAAGTCCAACTGAGGCTACAGAATAGGAACCTCACTAACAACGAAACGACAATTGAAGAAAACTACGATTGTGCTGAAAACCAACACAACATCAATGCACAAATGAACTCTGAGGAACAAAACAACGCAGATGTGTTAGCAATAAGTGATGCTCAACGACGGAATATATATGCTGCACCCGTCGTAAATCCAGAAGAAGACCAAAGAGAACTACTGGAGCGATTATTTGCCACAATGAATAGATGCGTTATAGATTTTGAGGGCACAGATCCATTGAGACGACCGATTCTGCCAAGATTGAGGACATCTAAGAAACTATCTCATCTTCTGGTCATGACCAACAAGGAGATTATACCCAAGTATCTTTCTGACTACCATGATCTCGAATCATTACACCTCATCATATACTGTGCAGCATTTTCAATAGCAACAGTGCTAGGTGTGAAGCCAAAACCTAAAAGTCAGCAACCAGCCAGAGAAAAACAACAAAATAAACCACATTGGCAAAAAAGGCTAGAAGACAAAGTTCATAGCATCCGCCAAGAAATTGGGAGGCTCACCCAATTTGCAAAAGGTTCGCCGTCTAGAAGATTACAAAAAATGGTGAATATAATAATGGATCGTCACCGGCAACATACAACGTATGATCCAAACAATGAAAATGCTCAACAAATTTTAGACACACTGAAACAAAAACTTAGTGTGTACTCCGAAAGACTCAGAAGATACAATGAGAGCTATAGAAGAAAACAGGATAATATGATTTTTGAAAATTCCGAAAGAAAATTCTATAGAATGTTAAACAATAATATGTCAGCAACAACAGGAAGTTATCCAACCGTCGAGGATATTGAGAATTTTTGGACAGATCAACTGGCTACACCAACCCCCTACAACTCCCAGGCTGATTGGATAAGAAATGAAGAGAAATCCTGTGAGACAATGGAACAAATGCCGCATAACGCAGTTTCTATTGAAGAATTCCATGAAATATTGAAAAACACACACAATTGGAAATCACCCGGCCCAGATGGAATCCACAACTTTTGGTTGAAAAAATTTTGGTGTATACACGGCAGGCTAGTTGAAACCATAAATGATGTTATAAGTAATCCAACGGAAATGCCCAAATTTTTAACAACAGGGACCACTTACCTCTTACCGAAGGATATGCAACACACAGCGGATCCATCAAAATACAGACCAATTACATGTCTACCAACAATATATAAAATCATCACATCATGTATAGCATCTCGTATCTACAAACATTGCGAGACAAATAATATAATGACAGCACAGCAGAAAGGATGTTCCAAGAATGCACTAGGATCGAAGGAACTGCTGATAATAGATTCCATCATATGCAACCAAGCCTTCAAAAAACACAGAAATCTTTTTATGACATATTTTGACTATAAGAAGGCCTTCGACTCTATTCCACATGGGTGGCTGACAAAAATTTTGGAAATATACAAGATCGATCCAATTACAATAAACTTTCTGAAGTATGCAATGTGCAACTGGAGAACGAATATCGAACTCTCTACAGCGAACATAATTACTAAAGATATTCCAATAAAAAGGGGAATTTTCCAAGGAGATTCGTTGAGTCCCTTATGGTTCTGCTTGGCGCTGAACCCCCTTTCTAAACAACTGAATGCTACTGAAAAAGGTTTCAATGTGAAAGGAAACAGAAATAATATTGCACTCAATCATTTGCTATACATGGATGACCTCAAACTTATAACAGGCAACAAAAACCACTTGCAAATTATGGTCAAACTGGTGGAAAATTTTTCGGAAGACGTGGGGATGAAATTCGGATTGGACAAGTGTCGTACTATTAGCGTAGTGCGTGGAAAAATCCAAGATGAACCGATAGCTCTCTCCAATGGACAGGAGATAGAAGCAATGAAATCGGACGATCTTTATAAATACCTAGGAATGAAACAAAACCGACGAATAAACCATCAAAGAATGAAGGAAGACTTAACAACTGAGTTCATTAGGAGAATCAACAAAATTTTGAAAACAAACCTCAACAGCAAGAACATGACGAGAGCTATCAATACATATGCATGTTCAATTCTTACATACTCTTTCGGTATCATTCCATGGACCAAAACAGATATGGAAAACCTGCAACGCAAAATGAGAACCTTGATGACGAAAGCACACAAGCACCATCCGAAAAGTAGCATTGAGAGGACGACACTGCCGAGGAATAAAGGAGGCAGAGGTCTGCTAGACATCATGGAACTTGCCCATGGTCAAATTGAATGCCTACGAACATACTTCAAAGACAAATCAGGCACGTCAGAGATCTACAAAGTACTGTGTGAAGCAGACGAATCAACACATTTACAACAGCATAAGGAGCAATTGTCATACAACCACCAGACAATCCAAGAAAAACTGCAAAGATGGAGAGAAAAGCCCCTACATGGACGACATTTCAACGAGGTGAACCAGGATCATGTCGACATTGAAGCGTCGAACTATTGGCTCACATCAGGTGCGATGTATCCAGAAACGGAAGGATTTCTTTTAGCCATCCAAGATCAAGTGATCTCAACAAAAAATTACTGCAAACATATCATAAAGGATCGAACTATTACTGACGATCGATGCCGTTATGGTTGTCCAACGAACGAGACAATCCAACATATCACGGGAGGATGTCAAATGTTTGCAGGAAATGAATATAAAGAGAGACACGATGCAGTAGGAAAGATACTACACCAAGAAATGGCAACTAAATTAACACTAATTAATTCTGAAAAAGTGCCATACTACAAGTACCGACCGGAAACCATCCTGGAAAACGAACGCTATAAACTGTACTGGGATCGTACAGTTTTGACTGATAAAACAGTCCCTCACAACAGGCCAGATATATTGCTAGTTGATAAACAACAAAAGGCAGCAATACTCATCGACGTAGCAATACCTAATAACAACAACATGCGTCAAAAAGAGGTCGAAAAAATTTCAAAATATAGGGACCTCGAATTTCAGATAAAGCGCCAGTGGGGAATGATATCAACGAGAACTATTCCAATTATCATCTCAACAACAGGAATAGTACCCAAAAATCTCAAGAGAAATATCAAGCAACTAGGACTTAGTGAGTATATATGTAATATAATGCAAAAAGCTGTTCTTTTAGGTACTGCAAGGACGGTGAGAAAATTCCTAGGAAGCGAAGGACAGGTCCAAGGATCGCGTGTAAGAGGACCAGAAGTTCGACGAGAACCAGGGGGACCACAAGGACCGGACACGACCGAGCTCTGCCCTTCTGATATTTTAAATATCTGGGATTGAGTGAATGTTCCTCTTAGCGAGGAGTGAGAAGCCGACGGCGAGGAAAAATCCTACGCGTATAGGCAAAAGTCGATAATAATCATAATAATAAATATAATGCAAAAAGCTGTTCTTTTAGGTACTGCAAGGACGGTGAGAAAATTCCTAGGAAGCGAAGGACAGGTCCAAGGATCACGTGTGAGAGGACCAGAAGTTCGACGAGAACCAGGGGGACCACAACGACCGGACACGACCGAGCTCTGCCCTTCTGATATTTTAAATATCTGGGATTGAGTGAATGTTCCTCTTAGCGAGGAGTGAGAAGCCGACGGCGAGGAGAAATCCTACGCGTATAGGCAAAAGTCGGAAGATCATAATAATCATAATGTAAGATCCCAATGGACACAGGTAAGTTGATATAACTTGGTGACATTTTTTGGTAACCAATCGTTCATTATCAGTCAAAATGTCTTTGAAAATAACGTTCATTTGCTCGAAGTACGAGTATCATATCAATATTGAACTTCGTTTTTAAACGTACGAATGCGTTTTCAATAAGATATCAACAAGAATTTTGATCGAACACTTGAATATATCATATAAACAATTATTTATATTTGAGAATTTTTAATAACAGAACATAGACACGTATGAATTATTCTAGTTATATTTCTGCTACATTCTGAATATTCCAGAAACAATGTTTGGCGAGACGTACACCCGACCCAAGGTCTATAGATTGGACTATTTGTCTCGTAACTTTGAACTTGATTGAGGATACCAGGTGATGTTACATATGGTTGATGCTGATTGGTTGAAAGTAACGAGGCAACCGTCAATGAATAGACGCTTTACCCTCACTCTTCAACCTAAGTTACGAGACAACATCTATAGTCGTTGCACTCGACCCAAGATAATTTTTGAGGAGATTGTGTTTTTCAATCCTGAGATCACTGTTCATAAGCGGTCACCCATCCATGTCCTAATCACACACGACTCTGCTTGGCCTGAGTATTCTTGCGTGAACTGATAGTTTCAGGGTGTTATGGGTGACTTTGATGGACTAGCAAAGAGCCATTACAAATGAATATATGATATGGTAAACAACCGCTGAGGTAAATGTGTAAATGTTTGGACACCACAGATGGATATAAAGAAATATCATTCTTGTATTTACCGATTTCTCAAAATAGAAAAACAGAAATTAAATTTTGTATAAGTTGGTTCACGTGAGTGGATCACTGGATTTTGAGATTCATTCTTTGAGCAAAATTAAAGAGTGAACCATCAATATGATAATATTTTTCACGGGCTATCCAAATATGTTATCGAAAAAACAATCGAACATAGGCAGGGAAAGTTAACAAGGAAAATCCGTTTTTAAAAAAAAAAAATGGGTTTTTGAAATTAAATGGTTGAAATATAATTTCAGACAATTTTTTTTTCATTTGAACTCCGGGTTTTCTCGTAAATGGAAAATTTTTTGAAAACTTTCGAGGGAATGTGAAACAACGTTATTCAATAATGTACAAATAAGTAAGGATAATAGCGCATATATCAAGGTGATATAGTGACATGATTATTAGATCGTAGTTTCATAATCGATTTAAAACGGATATTCCATTATCACTAACAACCATTCGAGTCAAAAAAACGTGAGCGATGATAAAATGTTGAACACAAATTTGTATGTTAGAGAAATAAACGACAGAGAGTATGAATGATATGTTTATATCAAAGTTTAATGGAAACGTGATGATATAGTTATTAGAAAAAGTGTTCTATAGATAGGTGGTTATTGAATTAATTCAATGCAATGTTGAAATATCATCATTTTAATAACACATACAAAATAACGTATTATAGTCATTAGAGAACTAGTTTCAGAACTAACAGCTGGAAAAAAAAGTTGAATATAATTTTATCTACATGCATCTGAAACACGTTAGATTCTGAAACCAAATGACAACGTTGAAAATTCAACCAGTAATGTGAATTTCAACGATACAACGTTGAATCAACATGCGTCTGTCTATTTGGATGTAAATCCGTTATTTATTTTCAATAGCTAGTGCAGAGGAAGCGATCATATTAGAAGTTGAAAATTCGTCGCAAATTATTGCTGTTTGATTTTATAGTGAGAAGTTGAAGATCTGCTTGAAGCAATTAGTCTGTCTTCGATAATAATTACTTTTTCAATTAGTTGGGCTAAGTAGATATTTTTTTATTGAACAGAGTCGAAAGGTTAATCTTTTCGTCTTGCACACGCTCGACAATAACAAATTTAATTAGTTTTTCGATAAATTGAAATATGCTGAAGATGAGTTTTGTTTGCTAGAATAACTACACCTACGATGAAAAATGAGCGTCAGAGTTTCGTCGAATAGTTTTCACATAGGGAAAACATAAAGTGAGCTGCTAAGATATACTTTTGATATGCATATGAGAGCTGGTTGATTGTAGCGTAACAGTGCGTAAATTTTACCAGGTTTCCTGGCTTAATTATTTTGTTAGGGTCGAATTACTGCGTCAAGATGAAATGCTGACGAGATGAATTTTCTGCAGAATCTCTCAATATTTACCCTCTAGGTATACCTACTGCATTGTGAACAAGCGTGAAAATTATATAACCGAATAGACAGCATCTGGAGAGAACTTTGGCCCCAATATCGACGATTGAGCTTTCAGTTCTTTGAGAATAGAAAATTAAAAATAACTACTATAAGACTCAGATTCAAGGACCTAATTCTTAAGAAATCCTTCTTTCTGACCTTCCATTAATTCTGTTCTGGTAGTTTGAACGGAGTAAATTAATCGATTCCACAGAAAAAGGTAAGAGCGTGAAGGTGGAAATTGATGAAGAATCCTGCTCAATATAAGTTTGATCTGTAAGATTTTTCGCATTGAAGTTATCATCACGTCCCTGCACTATTCAACAATTCCAAAACCATTTACCGAAATAACTATTTATCCTTTTGATGTTCTCTTAGATTAGCCAATATTATTACAGAAATACAAATTCATCATTATGTAATATTAGTTTACCCATTCATGTATCTCGTTGAAAAGTCTTCTATCATCATTTATCAACATGCATGAAATTCAAAATTGAAATAATTCACTCACCAATCGAAGTCCCCTAAGAACTGAAAGACCATCTACTAGTTCGAAAATCAGATCCAGCAGACTGGCAGAAACGATGATTAGGTCGAAAATGTTCCACCCGCAATGAAAAAACTCCTTACTTAACGCCATGAGCTTCAAGGTGCATTCGAACGTAAAAATCGAAGTGAAAACCTGAAACAGCAAAGCATCCTATAACTGGAGTACAATAATGGATTGAAGAGGAAATGGAGGGTAATTTGGTAAATTGCAAATAATAATGCTTTTGGTGGAATACGTTAATATTGAGATGAATGAAATTCAGTTAAAATGACTTCAGGTTCTTTTCATTTTCCGAGCTTGTATTAAGGAGCCCGAATGTCTAAAATTTTCGGACATGATTTTGAACCGCACACTGATGAATATTTCGTGGTCATTTGAATCCCGTCTGGCCCGCGACATGAAATTTGCTTGGTACACTTGAGACTTAAATAAACTGTTTTTTCGATGAAAACGCAACTTGCAACATTTAGAAAAAATAGTTACAAATGAATCATTCAAAATATTGCCCATTGTTAGCTACTTTTTCCCATCTTTTTGATAGAGCTCAAACATCGTTACCGTCGAAACACCATTTATTACTACGTATTTCTCAGTTCGTCGATTTGATAAGTTATATGTATATATTTGAGCCTCATTATTCGATTTTCAACTGCGGGTATATACGGACCGCTAGCCACTTGTTATTGGTCAACAAAATTTAGCCTTGACAGTTTCGAGGTTATTATTCTCTTGTAATTTGTAAATAACAAAAAGTTCTTAATTGCTCTGAAGAGTATTTTTCATAATTGAAATAATTGGTTTGAATGGCAGTCGATGACTAAATATATCTGAAAAGGCAGAATAAAGTCTTTGATTTGGGTGTCAGATGTAAGATGCATAGAATCCCTGGTGTGTGTACTGATTCGATTTTGTTTCAGACTTTTTGAGATATCCAAAATGTATAATTAGTGTGTAGTGTATAATTATTTAAAATTAGAATAGTTTCGAGTGGTAAAGTCGAAATAATGTTTAAGGAGAAACTGCTAATTACATAATTGTAGAGATTGATTGAGAGGCAAAACTGATGATTGAAGAGTTAATCTCATTGAAAGATTAAAGAAGAGAAAACAAGATCAAAAACACCGATGAATACAAGAATATTCATGAAGGGAATGCAAAATATATACGAGACGCAAAATAGAATTGGTAAGAACGCTGCCAAAACTTGAGGAACTATAAGAAAAACATGATAATTTCAAAATACATAAAAATTAAGCAAATAGCCGGACCCAGAAAGAAAAACCATCAACAAACATTTGTCCTCTGACTACAAGAAACAAACAATAAATCAAGAAGAAATTGAAGCTTTGGCGAGTTGTTCTTGAGCCAAGTTACGAGGTGCGTCCTCTCCTAGGGGTTTGGTGTTTCGTCCCGAGATTGCTGGTGGGCTATCCAGCGATCCTTGCCCAAGACACACCTTCTCACACCACTTTGGAGAAGTAACTCTGTTGAAATGCGACGACCCCATTTCAATCCGCCAGGGCCGGAGTACTGTGACACGGATCAGTCATAGCATCATCTGCGAGCAGACAGAGTCACTACATACAACCCCCCCCCAGGTGACGACGACCTACCAGTGGAGGGGTTCGCAGGTGTAATAAGGGGGAGAGAGTGAATGTGAGCTGTGAAGGCGGAAACGCAAGGCTCAGCGTGCCATCGGTGCTACTGTCCGATGAACACGTCAGTAGCCGTGACGTTGAGCGTGGCAGTGAGTTGCCTCTGCGCTTTCCGTCATCTCGTGGGGGTCACTACTTTGTGGTATCGCCTTTTCGTGGGGATTATTAAAACACTGATGGACGACAAACCAGAACTTTATTGTGATACAGCACTTGGAAACATCCTTGAACACTCTACTAACTCAACTTACTCCACTGAACTCTCCTTTTCCCAGTCTTATACTTGAGTTAGAAACATAAAATCATATTGTACACCGTGAATTTCTTCTTTCTTTTCTTATTCTCTAAGTTCTATGCCTGCGCAATGGTATCATGGTGCCTGCATATTAATTATGATAGGGGAAGGATAAACTATATTGTATCTTTCTGAGAATCCTATGAACGAAAAAGTTGTATACACAAAAACCACGAAAGACCATTGTTACACTAATACAGGTACATTTATAGGTATATTAAGTATTGTGACGGCAATTTCGGCTAGACACAGATATTATGTCAGATTGCTTTTTGTCGCCACAAAGCCATTTGGACCAAGTATTTAGAGAAACTTTTTGATGATAACAGAATGGAACTAGTATCGAGACAAGTGAATCAAGATTTATCTCTTCGATACTCAAGAAAAGCGGAACAAACAGATCTTCACAATATCGATTGGTAAGCTTGCTGTACTATGCACTGAAGATCGTGTTGAGGATCATATCTACATAAGAGTGAAAGAATATACACTGCTCAACAATTGATCGCCCACGGCAGCCGCAAACGGAACAATTATGGGTTCAATAATCATATCGTGATATCTCTGGCTGGTTATGGTGATGTTCTGCAGAACAACCAACTCTGTGCGTTGGTTCAAACAAATGCCTTCCCATACACATATAGAACCCGGCCAAAAGCTGTTGTGGGTACCATAAACTGTTCTGCATACCTTCGACCTCTTTCCCTCCAAGCAAGAATACGTCCATCGGAGTTGACCAAACGAAATCTAGACTCATCCGTAAATAAACATAGGCTCCAATCTTCAAGTGTCCAATTGCGGTGCTCCTCAGCCCATTGCCGTCGATGAACCCGGTGTTCCCTATTCAAACGGGGATGTTGTACCCTGCTACGTGCTCTCAAACCACGAACATGTAGTCGTCATCTTACAGTCTGGTTCGAAATTAGAACTCCTGTTGCAACTCTGTGATCTATTGAGCCGCGACGCCGGGTAAGTGGAATTTCTCCTAGCATTAAGGATCAAAAGACGATCTTGGGCAGCTGTTGTACTGCGCTGCCGACCTTCCTCATGAACATAAGCTACTGAGTTGTTTTGGATGAACCTATTCCAAGCCCGACTCACGACACTTTGCGAAACATTCAACCGCCGGGACACTTCTCGCTGGGACAAACCCTCCTGTATCCACCGTATGATTTGGTCCAGTTGCACAGGAGCCAAACGTCTTTTCGGCATGACTGATAAGCTGATATTGTTCTCATTTCTTCAATTATTGTCACCTTATGTGTTTGAACGAGAGAAAAAAACAGATTTAATAACAAATACCACATTGCTTTTCACTCCACCTGTAACAGCCTACAGATAATAATCGATTTTGTGAACAAGAGCCGATGAAGTGAGGAAGACTTTGATATAATCAACTCAAAACATCTTACTTTTTCCTTAGAGAACATATAATGTACAGATATTCACGAGATAACTTGAAAAAAATACAAATGAAGAGAAGTTCATAAGTGATCCCTAGCAATTGTTGATCAGTGTATCTAAGGTGTGATTGATATGTGTTTGGGGAATATTCGGTTTAGTTTGAGTTTTGGAATCCGAGAATCACTCTTCGAGGTTAATGTGCTTCTACAGAAATGCAGAAAACAATCGTAAGTGATTCACTCATGCTTTATAGATTACGAGAAAGCTTTCGACCGAATAGGCCATTAAAAACTGATCAATTTTACTTCATTAGCAAGGTTTAGATCAGAGTGGCATCATTCTAATTTGAAATTTATATCGAACCTCAGCAATAAAAATAGGATTCAGATGCTCCGCCCAGTTCTTATGAGAAAAAGTGTAAGACAGTATTGGGTTGCATATAAACGTTAGCGTGGATTCTAAGGTAATGTGATCTTGAGGACGCAAGGGTTGTGACTTCAATGCGGATCATGCGATAATAAACGTTTTTTCTTTAACTAACATACATAGTATTCACATAAAATATAATTTAAATGACATCATGACCAACGTAAATACTCAATAAATAAGGACAATCGATTTATTGAAGCAATATTGAATCTAGATTCCAACGTTCACATGAGACTACGTAAGTATTTTTCCGTTCAACGTAACTTCTAACTTCGGTACCTATGTAAATAATGATTCTATAATCAAATTGGAAACATAATTGCTGGTTACATTGTTTCTTTCAACCTAATTTTGAAATACTTTTCATGTGAATATTATTGGCTTGAGAGGAAATTTATGATATGATATGTTGATCATTTTGAAGATTTTCTGAACGTTTAGTACAGACAGAAATGCATTCTCTCTCCTCTTTCGAATATGTATTCGGAAAGAATAATCCGGAGAGCATTGCAAAACATCCAGTAAGTGATTAGACTGAACGGAAGATTCGTCAAACATTCACGATATGCAGACGTCACCACTTACCGTTATATTAGCAAACAGCAGAGAAGAATGAATTCAGACAGAGAAATGCTGGTGATTGTCAAAAGACGGAAGACGAGCTATTTGGGACATGTATATCGGGTGTCCCAAGGTGCGTGGCCTATTAGATTATTATGGAAACTATTGATGGTAAAGATTTAAAATTTTGTGGATAGATATTTGGCCATGTAAGGTACATTTTTAAAATAATTTCACATTTCCAGTGTTGCCGGATGTACGACAATTTGGCAACAACTTTGTTATTTTGAATAGGACATCCGGTATTTCTATTTTTTTTATGATACTCCATAAAATATTAAATCTATTCATTCTTACTTTTCCATCCCTATCTTCAACGGTTTTTGAGTTATTAATTATTTTTCGAAATTTTAGATCAAATTGGCGTATTACGAAAATGACTCTAGTTCGCTCAATATTTGAGATTTAAGTCAGAAATTTTGCAAATCGTTAGATATTGATCTGATCTGTTTCACTGCTTTTGAATTATGGTTGTCAATAATACAGGACGGACCAAAAAAAATCATCATTTGCCAAGTTACAAAATTGTAAAAAAGTCTATTTTTTCAAATTAGACACGTAGTATATTTTTCAATTCTTGGAATCAGTACAACCTACTCTACATTTTTTCTATTCACGTCCCTATACCTATCTCAACTGGATTCCGAGTTATATGCGTTATATGTGTATATCTTTCTTGAGCCATTATTTATAGAGAAACCTCGGAACAAAACACCTGTTAGGCAATAATTGTTTATTTTGACATTTATGGATTGAACTGATTCATTGATATATCGATCTACGAACGACAAAGAGAAAATAACAATACAAAAGAAATTAACACTTATTGGATCAATGTGAAATCTAATAAACGCATATAACTCGGAATCCAGTTGAGATAGATAGATAGATAGATAGATAGATACATTCTTTATTTCAAATTAAATTTTACACTAGGAAAAACATGAAATGAAACAGTGTCCTTAAGTAATTTACAACTACATGAAATAATCCCCTAAATTATACGGTTCAAGATTTATTAAAAATGTCTTGGTTTTTGATTTGAAAAGTCTGTAATTTTGTATTATTTTAAGATCATTTGGCAAACTGTTGAAGATTTTAATGCACATATAGGATGGATTTTTTTCTGTTAGAGATAACTTATGCTGTGGATAATTTATATTGGCCGTTCTCGTATTGTATGTGAAATTAGTGTTATTTCTAAGAAATTCTACTTTGTTTTTGTGTAGGTAGAGAAGGCACTCATGCAGATATAGACCATAAACTGTCAGTAACCCCAATGACCTGAACTTGCCCCTGCAGGAATCCCGGTACCCCATATTCAAAAATATTCTAAGTATTCTTTTCTGACTTATAAATACTGATTGTACAGATGTACTCACACCCCAAAATATTATTCCATATCTTAATAAAGATTCATAATTAGCATAATATAAAATTTTTTTAACATTTTCATTTATATATTTGTGTACCACTCTGAAGGCAAAGATCATCCTATTCAATTTTCTTAACAGATCATTAATATGTGTATTCCACTTCAGAAATTCGTGAATTATTATTCCTAAGAATTTAGTATTCTCAACAGTGGTATTGGCTTGGTTGTTAAGACTTACTTCTGCAGGTTTTTCTTTTGAATTGCTCGCTCTGAATACAATGACATTAGTTTTACTCGTGTTTATAACCAGACCATTTTTTGAAAACCAATTCTCTACACAACTATATAATGAACTACACCTTTCCTTCAAGCTTTCAGTGTTCTGTCCCGCCACCAGAATATTAGTGTCATCTGCAAAATTTATAATTTCTGAATCTTCTACTTCATTTGTTACATCACTCAGGTCATTTATGTATATTAAGAAAAGTATCACCCCTAGGATGCTACCCTGGAAAACACCAAATTCATTACTTAGCCATTCAGAAAAGCGAGTTTCATTACATTTTGTTATTTTAACGCACTGCCACCTGTTGGACAGATAGGAGGCAAACCAGCTCAGGGCACTTCCCACTATTCCATATTGTTCTAATTTTTTGATCATATAGTCTCTATTAATACAGTCAAATGCCTTTGAGAGATCTATAAATAGACCTGCAACAAGTTTATTTTCTTCCAAGAATTTCAAAATATTGGTTGTTAACTGAAAAGACGCAGTTTGAGCTGATCTACCCCCTAAGTATCCATGCTGAGTGGGACTGAAAAGGTCACAATCATTAAAATACTTGATAAGACGAGTGGCCATTGCAATTTCAAAGATCTTAGAAAAACTATTTGACAGATTAATTGGTCTATAATTTTCCAATTTTCCTGGATCTCCAGACTTGAAAACTGGCACTATCATGGACATTTTCAGTTGATCAGGAAATATTCCAAATTTGAAAGAGTTATTAATAATATAACATAAAACTTCTTTTACATAAACTATACTAAGTTTTACAATGTTTATCGGAATTTCATCAATACCGCTACTATATTTATTTTTCAACTTATTTGATAAATCTGAAATTTCCGATGGGAGAAAGGGTTTCAAGTACATCGAAGTATCAGTCTTAACATCACAATGAAAGTTTGACTTATGACAATGTTTTAATAGGTTTGGAACTATGGTTATTAAAAATTCATTATAATTTTTTGAAATAGACTCTGGGGAACCATGTATTCGACATTCTGTCCCATCAGATATTTTTCCTTGAATTTGTTTACAAATGTTCCACATGCTTTTATTCTTATTGTCGGATGCCAGTATTCTGTTATTATAATATTCTTTTCTTGATTGAATTAAGATATCATCATATTTTCTTTTTTCATCTCTATACAAAGTTTTATATCTTACATCATGGCTACTCAAACAAAATAGCACATCTAAACGATGTTTGGACTGTGAAATTTTAGGATTATCATAAAACTTTTCTTTTGAATTTTCATTTTTTACTATCATTTTTTTTTTTAGGGAAATACTTTTCAAAAATGTGTGAGAATATTGTGAAAAAACAGTTCCACTGTCCATTCACATCATCAGTTTCAAAACTAAAAACATTTAACCAATTCTGGTTACCTAACTCATTGAAAAAATCTTGTTTAGCTTCATTTGAATATAACCTGATTTGTTTATATTTAACATACTTATCAACTTCAACCTTAAAACATATTTTCTGCGCACTATGATCAGAAATGTGATTAAAAATTATGGAGCTATTCACAGTTTCTGTTAAATTTGAAAATATGTTATCAATACAACTGTTTGTGTTATGGGTTATTCTAGTATCCTCAGAGATATGTTTCACCAATGAAAACGAGTCAAAAATTGATATCAATTCAGTCCTAAACCTGTTTTCTTCTCTGAGTTCAATGTTAAAGTCACCCCCTATTATTATGATTTTGTTTTCTTTATTTATAGCAATTAGTAAACCCTCAAGCAGATCAAAAAATATTTCCTTATTCCCATTACATGGTCTGTAGATTGATACCAGTATGTATTTCCTGTTGTGAAGTTCACATTCTACCACTGCACACTCCATCTCACCTTGTACTGAACACTTACTGAGCTCACTTCTATGTATATGTTTCACTCCCCGTCGAACATAAACTGCAGTTCCTCCATGTTGGTTTTCTCCCCTGCACCATTGTCCTGCTAGATCATAGTTATATATTGATATCGTTTTCAGCTGCTCCACAGTTTTCCAGTGCTCGGTTACCATAAAGAATTCGCATTCTCCCTCTCCATGAATGAAACTTTGAATTCTGTCCAATACGTTGCCAATTGACTGTACATTTTGATGAATAACACAAATATTAGCTTCCTTTCTGTTTTTATTTTTCACCACTACATTTTTATTCCTAGTACTCGAACTTAGGACTCTTGAATGCTTTTCTGAAAATTTCCGCTTCTTTCACTCAAAAATTTCTTATTTTTTTCAAAGTCGAATCGTTTAACACCGACATTTTTGGGCCAAAATTCTGGTTGATACATTATATCCTTTTTTATTAATGGGGCCGTAACAAGGAATCTCTTCAATTGATCTTCATCACTTGGAATTTCTTCTACATTAGTTGTATATTTGTCAAATCCAGGTTTTTTAGTGATATATTCAATTATTTCTTTTTCTGTCGTTACTCTGTTGACTCTGTATATATAAAGCCAGACTTTTCTTTCTCCACCAGAAAACCCATTTTTAGTTTCATCTTCACTAATTTCAGCTGTTCCTAAATTTTTTTTTGGTCTCCTCTTTTTGTATGTAACCTTTTTGAATTCCTTTTCTTGTATCTGACTTTCCAGTTTGTCTTCCACTATGTCTTGTTTGTTTATATTTGAGCGTGCATCTTTGTATTGTCGACTGTCATTTGATGTATCTTTTCTAGATGCCTGTAATGAGGATTTAGACACCTGTTGGCTCGGTGTTGTACTCATTATGCTGCTGTATGTTGCATTCTTCAATATGTTACTTGACATCTGATTATCCGGCTTATCATCTTTCAAAATTATTGGAGTTTTTGATAATGAAATATTTTCTCGTTTTTCGATGTTAATAGTAGGACGATTTTTTTCTTGATTGCTGTTTATATTAACTATTGGAATTTCAGTCTGCATTTGTGTTATTCTTTCCATCAAAAATCTATTATTCTCTCTGAGAATTAGGTTCTTATCATTCATTTCATTTAAAAGCCGTTCTTTGTTTTCTTTTTGTTCATTCAATAAATATTTCAAGTGATTTATTTCAGCCTGGAGTATCTGTTTTTCATACCTCATTTTGATGTTTTCTTCTTTGAGTCGGATGTTTACTGATTGGTTCGATTCAATCTCATTTTCTCGGCCTCCGTTGGAATTATATATTAGTTCCTCCATTTCACAGCATTTCACATACGTTGCGTCCAGGAATGACAGACCTGTTTTGTTTACTAGTTTTCTCGCACAAGAATCGTGATATGCACCACCACAATTTTTGCATATTAATGTTGAGCATGTTTTCTTTGTACAACACTTGAAGAATTTGTAAATTTTTGTATTTTTCACTTCAGAATCAGCACTTATATCAGAGCACTGATCATTCACGTCATCTACACTTTCCGCCATCTTGAGATAGGTATAGGGACGTGAATAGAAAAATTGTAGAGTGTGTTGTACTGATTCCAAAAATTGAAAAATATACTAGGTGTCTAATTCGAAAAAATAGACTTAATCACAATTTTGTAACTTGGCAAATGATGAATTTTTTTGGTCCGTCCTGTATTATTGACAACCATAATTCAAAAGCAGTGACACAGATCAGATCAATATCTAACGACTTGCAAAATTTCTGACTTAAATCTCAAATATTGAGCGAACTAGAGTCATTTTCGTAATACGCCAATTTGATCTAAAATTTCGAAAAATAATTAATAACTCAGAAACCGTTGAAGATAGGGACGGAAAAGTAAGAGTGAATAGATTTGATATTTTATGGAGTATCATAAAAAAATAGAAATACCGGATGTCCTATTCAAAATAACAAAGTTGTTGCCAAATTGTCGTACATCCGGCAACACTGGAAATGTGAAATTATTTTAAAAATGTACCTTATATGGCCAAATATCTATCCACAAAATTTGAAATTTTTACTATCAATAGTTTTCATAATAATCTAATAGGCCACTCACCTTGGGACACCCGATATAGAGGCAAAAAGTATTGATTCCTGAGGTTGATAATGGAGTGCGAAATTGACGGCAAGAGAGGCACTGGTAGGAGACATGGTTAAAAAATTTGAGAGATTGGATTGGTCTAAGTTCAGATTTATTGGTGAGAATTGATAATTATTCAGGGTAGAGAAAACTTACTCAAAGGATTAATGTTACACATTTGAAAAAAGTTTTGTAACAGATACCTACTGTTTATATAAATATGAAAATGCTACGCCGATGGACCACTCATTTTGAAATCATAGACAACAATTCCAATTGACATCTTCACGACAAATTCATTCTTTTTTATGTATTCTACCGACTTCAAACGGTCGTTTCAGCCATTTCAGAGAATAAATATGGTTTCTCAATAAGACTGCTTCGGCCAGAAATTCTTTTTCAATGTCTTGTGAGATGACTTTTTCCACGAATTTTCTGTCTCGAATGTCATTTACATTTCAAATGATAGTGTTGATTAATTTGCATTAGTTCTGGCAAGAATCGGAAAATAGAGAAACATTGTCAACATCTTTCACTTCGGACCGATGCGATGCGTGATTATATTGTGCCAACTCAACTAGAATGAAAATTTAAATGATTGGTCCAATTGGATGATGAATTTTCGATACATTCACAATTGTATGTTGATGATTCATCATTTTTTTGTGATGGGTAGATATGCAGACATCTAGGTTTGCTCCAGCAGTGAGTGCTGGTCGTTTTTGACATATCCAAATAGTCATGAACCAAGCTTAGACACATGATAAACTAAAATGTTTTAACATTTGATGATTTTGTTTTGTCTGCATCAACATTCGGTTGTGTTAATATGTCAGATTTTGTGCCAAATAATCGTCATTTGCGGAAATTCTTGATCTTTTTTCATTCAAAGAAAAGGGCCGCTGAAACGCTTCGAGAGCTCCAAAAAAATTACGGAGATGATGCTTTAAGTGATACAACTTGCCGTGATTGGTTTCGTTGCTTCAAAGACAGTGTTTTCGATGTTGACGAATGTTACAGCGAATTGAAGGTTTTGCTCGATGAGGATTCGTGCAAAAAGTGAAAAAAATTCTTCTTCAGCATGAGTTTCACCAATCCATTTTCAAGCGACTCCATGCGTTGGGAATGATTTTTGGGCTACCACGTTTTCGTGGCGATTATTAAAATACTGTTGGACGACAGACGATCTTTATTGTGGTACAGCACTTGGCAACATCCTTAAAGACACTACTAACTCAACTGGTCAACACCTCGTAACTTAATTCACTGAACTCTCCTCTTCCCAGTTTTATACCTGAGTTACAAACATAAAATTCTATTGTACACCGTGAATTTCTTCTTCCTTTTCTTATTCTCTAAGTTGTATGCCTTTGCAATGGTATTAAGGCACCTGTACACTAATTAGGGTAGAGGAAAGATATTCTCTATTGTATCTTTCTGAGAACTTTATGAATGAGAAAGTTGTATGTGACGACAAACTCGGCTAGACACAGACATTATGTCTAATTGCTTTTTGTCGCTATAGATTCAAGAACAGGGAACTTGAGCTTCTTATGAATAGAAGCCAAGGGACGTCGAATGCTGTTTTTTCGCCTGTGACCAACTGCCTTCATTGCATCGCGACAGTTGAAAGCGGAATTATTACAGCAACCCAAATATAAAAAAGTCATGGGGACTGCCCGGTAATGCTTTTACGTCGTCACCTATACGAATAGTCACGATGCTGTTGTTGGAACCAAGTGAAATCATTACTGGGAAACGGTATCGACTTCAAATGATGCGATTGATAACCTATCTCAAATGGGAGGTCCTACCCCATCTACCGTATTCTCCAGATCTTGAAAAATCAAATCATTACTTTTTCTGGTTAATGACCCATGGTCTGGCTCGTCAGCAGCTCGACTCATATGAAGACATCAAAAAATGGCTTGATTATAGTATAGCCTCAGAAGATGAACACTTTTACCGTAAGAATATTTTAATTAATGATGGGCAATACTTTGAATGATTCATCTGCAACCATTTTTCACAATAAAGTTGCATTTTCAAGAAATATGGCGGCAACTTAGTTGCGCACCTCATATCACAGAAAAAGACACTGGGTATGCCCGATGTTTGTTTTGACATTCATGTGGATTACCAAATCAACTGATAAGTTCTTCCTATCTGTTGCACAAGACGATCTTAACCACATATTAGTTTCTTGTCACATAAAGTCTATTCGTTCACAAATGTAAGGGAATAATTTCTAATTTCGAGCAGATTATTCATAAATTCTTACCTTATTTCCTACGTCTAAGGCTCTATACACTGATTCACTCATTCCGTGATGTTCTAAGGCCAAAAACATGGTATTTAAAATAATGCACACGGTAATCACTAATTCGAATAACGGATCTTTTACGATACGATATAACACTTGTTGAAACTGCAACCAACCCCTGTAGTCCATACAACACCTCTCACAACTCTTACAATTTCTATCAGGCATCTGATCATCTGAAAAAGAATATTATGGATTGAAGAATGCAGTTATGTGTTCCGGGTATTTCATCATAAACTGGACAAACATATAATATGTCATGTAGATGGCATCCGTAAAATCATTTCTGCTTTATGATATCCTGTTTTTGAAGCATAATCAAGTCAAGATTTCTGGTCTCATCGAAGTATTTTTGAGTGGTCAATTAAGAAAAGGTGGAGAACCCTGAGAAAAATTTCAAAACGGCAGAAAATCTGCAAGGTCGTGTTTTTTTTTTTGATTGCCAAATTCTAAATCATTTTCTGAATGAACTCAATTTCTGTGAGAACTTCTTATAAATCGAATAATTTTTTTTTATGTCTAATGCGAAAAAAAATCACCTCAAATTGATGAAATGTTTAACGATTTTACTTTTCTATATATCTAACAAGAATATGATGAAAGAACGGAAAAGCATCAAACTCTTTCTTCATTAAAGTCATCCAAATTTCTCTTTCGGTCCTCTTATATAATTGAAAAAAAAAACTAGTAGGGCTATGGGGACTAAAATTTTAAAATGGGTTCTTGAAACTGTGATTTGAATGAATCTCTGTTAGAAGTCAAACTCTCGACCTTGAGCCATGAGGTATAACCTGTGGAATGTAAATTTGAACTAATCCAAGGATATTTGATTATAGGACCGAAGGAGAAATTTGGTTGTCTTTAATGAAGGAACCGTATGATGTGTTTCGATTCTGTTTTAATATTCTTGTTAGGTATGAAGAAAAGTACAATTGTGAAATGTTTCATCATTTTCGGTTTTTCACTGTAGGAATGTGAAAAAAAAATTGTTGAATGAAATACAATTTGGTCATCGAAAAAAATCACAGGAATATTTTTTTCAGGGTCCTTCACCTTTTCTGAATTAAGCACCCAAAAATACTTTGATGTGACCAGAAACCGTAATTTCAAAGATTATACATAACTTATCCCACTCAATAGAATATTGCTCAGGCATGACTATGTCGCCTATGCTTCGAAAACGAAATATATGTATGCCATAATAAAATGATCCTCTCGGTGTCATTACACGATTATACATGTTTGTCCAGTTTATGATGAAACACGTATATAGCTACCACAATTTGATTTTGTCCTTCATATAGAGAAAAAACTCACCAATTACAACAATATGTGAAAGATAATCAGGTGGAAGTGTGTACATGTTATGTTTTTTCTTCCTACAACTTCCAACTCCGTTACATTTGATGACTTTTATTTCCTTCGGACTGAGTGTGACGGCCACAGGAGTTTGTTGTATTTTCTGTAAATAAAATAGATTAGGTACATATGGAGGTACTAAGAAAAAAGCTGGTTGAATTAATTATACCGAATCAGTACTAAGCGGCGCGAGCTGGAAAAAACCTGAAAAAGATGATACAAGCAATGACTTGGAGTTAGGAGCTTTCGAGCATTTTTTCACTCGTGCGCAATTTGCAATGTTGGAGTTCACAGAACTATAAGAAAGTATCTGTTTTCCTAAGGCAGTAGCTGGCGCATAAATGAACCAGCGCTCAAAACTACTGACAGGTCATTGCTTTTCTCATATGTTTTTCAATATTCTACTTAGATTTTCTATGATTCTGATAGAGCGATTTACATATATGATGCAAAATTTTGCATAATGCTTGAAATTTTCATTTACTGTCGAAACGTTAATTTAATGAGAATATTAGGTTTTAATGTTATTATCGACACAAAATTCTGACCGAAGCTTGAAATAGCTATTCTCAATAAACATGCAAAATCTTATTTTTATCAGATCACTATTAATTATTTTCTTGAAATATTTTTATTGAATTTACGGATCCGATGAGATGATCATATTGAATTGTACTTGTAGCTCGAACAAGTTATTCAACATCAACTTTCAAAATCTCAACTCCGTCAGTTCTGTTGTCTTGGAAATATAGTGTATTTCCTTTCGCTATTTTTCTTTAATTTTTTATAGATCTTGTTACACTATCAACATGATATTTCGGACGAGAATTGTCATCTTTAATTTGAACGCTACCAAAGCTTTCAAAGGATAAAATTATTCTGACAGTTCGATAGCCACCAATTAATTTGTCCAAGTCACAACGCAAGAGTCACATGATATATCAAAACGACTTTTTCAGACCGTGTTTTTCTATAACACATTGAATAAATAAAAAAAAATGAATAAATTTATTGAAATTGAACGGAGTACACGACAGAAAGTGATTTATCACTCAAAGATTTTTTTATCTTTTGGACTATCTGAAAACTCTGGTTTATGGATAAGAAATTGATGAAGTGACGAAAATTAATGAATTAAGGTTCAAAATAATTCAACTTTGAGCCAAAATAGCAACTATGCCGATTCTGTTCAGATATATAAGATTATCATAAGAGATTTTGCTACTGTTTAGCTCAACAAGGTGGATTATTCGAACATTTGATTTGAATTTGTCTACCCTCGATTTAGCCTTTTTCAGAATTTGTTTCTATTCTTCATTGTAATTCTGTCATATGATTTATTTAATTGTCGAATCAGTTATCATGAAAAGCAACCTAACAACTCATTTAAAGGAGAAATTTCCAATAACATTCATTATCGCAAATAAATTCCTCGCATGAAATAAAATGAAATTTTCGTATTTATTTTCAACCCATCCTACGGTTGGAGAGCGACTTATATTCGACATCGAATATCTAGCTACATTTTTACCATCCCCACTTCGCCATCGAAAAAGAACACTCGTTTATTCGATATCGTATCAAGCAGATTTTTTTATTGTTGCTCTGTTCCCTTGGACTATGAGAGTATTGTCTCCAATAACGACGTCGGCTATTCCCCTCAAAAAATTTCAACCAATCATATTAACGCATATGATACCAATCACTTAGCAAGGAACCAATATTTTGAATATCAATGCAGCGTGAAAATATTCGGGTATTTGCACGTTTGCTTAAGGTAAATATTTTTTTGACGTTTCAACCATCGAACATATTCGGGATGATTGTCAAAAATATCATATTCATTTAAATTACAGTTAGTTTTCAACAATTAAAATTGGGTGAAATTTCATTCGTTTTTCACTCGGTCTTTCATATACTCCTCGTGCTTGCCAAATTATCGAATATTCTCCCTCCTGCAATTCGTGCAGTCAGAAATATATTCGATTACACTCGGGATATAACTACTGAATATCCTATCTTTCAGAATATATTTTCCAAACCTGACCATATATAGCTTCATCACACTCATCATAAAAACATATCAATTTATTGGCGATGAACATTTTCATCAGTTACAACACAATTCAAAAGCCATTCTGAAAATATCTTCAATTTACATAAACTGAGATACATCTATTGTTCCTATCAACGAACGGCGTAATGAAATCAGTATTTCATTTTTTCAGACCGGCAAACTTTTATGAACATTTTTAGTGAGGGGGATAAAAAAGGAATCAAAAGTTTAACGACACTCATCCATTCAAACTAATTCCTAATATTTTCATTGTAAAAAAATATAATAAAAAGTTTAAGTGGGAAAGTTGGAAAAATATTATGAGTTGCGATTTCGGCGATTTCGCTTATTCTTTCGTGGAACGTGGAAGAACCTCTCTATAGTCTGTATAGTTGTTAACCATTGATTCGAAAAAGTCAAGTGAAAAAATTTCAAGTATCTGGGTGAAATTTGTAATGAACAAATAAACATCCGAAGAAATTAGTTGAAAGAAATTTTTGTCTCATGATCTTTTCATAGGTATTTTATTTGAAATCATTCATTGATTGATTCCATCTACTGAATGAATTGGAACAATATCGATCAAAGTGATTAGTTATATTCAAAAAGTTACTATGTAAATCTTTTCATTAGACCTACATCGTCTATCATGAGTGGTTGGCCGTAGCCTTGTGTGCCATGAATGCTGGTCATCCAGATCCTTCAGAAAAGTTGATTGTTATGTATCCTGAGACTGTTGGAGGTATAGTGTGATTCATGAATATTGGCCTAAATTTCTTATATCCATAACCTAAGAATAAGCAATCCGATTTTGTTTAAATTTTGTGGGTTTGCCCACTTCATAGAATCCTTCAAAATGTTTTATGTAATTTCAATATTTTCAGTTCTGACTCATCATGAAAATCAAAGAAGCATGTTTTGGTTGTAGCATTGCATTAATTTTACGCATTTTCCTCAAGAAGCTTGTGTTTCAAATTTGCATATTGGATATTTACACTGCTTCTTGCCAGATCATTGATCAATATCTCGAAATATACACTTGATCGAACCGAATGTTTTCTGTTAGAAGGTATGTCTTTTTCGCTAATACTGGGGCTTCTTTATATAATTATGCAAACATTGAAGCAAAGAAACTTACTTCAGATTTATGAGTATAAAGCAACCTTCATGTGGAGCTGTTAATGGCATGCATTACATTTCACTAGAATACTTCAATTTTGAGTCCGCCTTGAGGGGAGGCTATGCAGTAAAGAGTTAAATCAAAATGACATAACGATTTCGAAAAGTGTAAACTATGAGTGCATATACTGTAAAGCAAAACTAATAGTAACAATTAATTTTTTGAGGAAATTTGAACCAATTTACTTCAATTTATAACATATCATTGGAAGAAAAGTATCAGAAGAAATTTTTGGAATACAGTTCACGAATTTTTCACTTACTGACCGCCCTTCAGTTCAACAAGTTGATTAAGAAATTTTGGGATTTTTTTTTTATTATCTCAAAATCCGACGAAAAGAATAGAAAACGTTTTGAATGTTCCGCATTAAGGACTTTCGAATGTTAAAATCCGAAAAATTGCATCATTTTCATTACCAAAACGTGGAAAAATCAGATTCAGGAGATGTAGATCGTAGGATAAGTTTCTGTAGTTTTCAATAATAGAACAACGGTTACTAGTATTTTGTTTTCTGTTGAGTTAATATTCACGAAAGATAAAGTGTTAAATAAAAAAAAAAGTCATTTATGTACTTAGAATGATCCACATGTGAAACATTCCACAAATTCACAACACAAACAACACAAATTCTCCATAAAAGTTTTGAATCCTAAAATTAATAATAAACAATAGACCCGAACATATCGCAAAGGAGGTTAACAGGAAGAATCTATTTGAATTTGCTTCAATCCATATGAAAAAAGAATCAGGAAAGGCCTGAATAGAAGTCCATGGTTGTTCCGGTTCCTTGCTCGACCGTGGCGGGTTAAGTATCGACTATCTACCCAATCTCGGCTGAAATGTTCCGATACAAAAATCGAACCTAGATAGAGATATGATTCTTTCTGGAATGAGTATTGAGTGTCTGACGAAAGAGGATGAATAATGTGACATGAGCCAAATAATTTCCGAATTTCTTTTCATAAGCCTTTTCGCTTCCGGAAGAAATTTTTTAACTGGCATTGTGTTGAAAATAGGTAATCTTTTTGAGGCATGCAACTTTGCAGATTTATTATTGAGTATTATTTATTCAATATATTTCAGTCAGTCTTCTGAACAGAAGTTGGACGTATAAACCTCTTGGTGTCTTGGTTTTCAAAGCCATTCCCCTCAAGGTCAATCACCAGGACACCAAGAGGTTTATACGTCCAACTTGTGTTCAGAATTCGGTTTTATATTTGATTTTATTGAAGAATTTTTTTTATACGTAATACAATATTCTAATATAATGAACGAAAAGATAAACGAAAATAACGGCGAATGGAAAGATCAATACTTGCCTTCAATTAAAGCTTTTATGGCCTAATTTCAAGATAGTCCTCAAGAGACTGACAGTTGATTATGTCAATAAATTTATTCAATAAACTCAACTCTCTTTGAAATTTTGGCAATGTTTCTTTTTTCATTTTCTTATCAGATATTTGTGGAAAATTTTCATCCACAGCAAAAACAAATTCGAAAAAATTGTACTCCTGAAAATAAGTATATTTTATATTTCTAGGAAAATATTCGTTCAATGACTTCTGACGTGATACTTTCGATATAAAGCTCTCAAACGTCCATTTCCATAAATATTTTCTGATCCTCGAATAAAGAGTTATCCTTCTCAAATTTCGTTGCCGTAAAAAGTTCACTCACCCTTTTCTGCGCTGGGGTATGAGACGTCGCGTCTTCTGATGTGGCATAACCTTCCGTTTCGTGGTCATCAACGACACCAGAGTCATCTAGTGACGATTCCCTGTTATTGCTGCTGCTGCTCGTTTGTCTGCTGCTCGGTCTGAGCTTGTTAGGGGCTGAAAAGGAATCAGTGTTGAAATGGAAGATTGGCACGATAAATTCCAATACGAAGGCATTGTGGTTATCTCTAAATATGAGTCGTTATTTTCGTTTGAGTCGAACGGACAAAGCACTCTGCACTCGATGGTTTTGATGAAATAGAATTTCCCTTGGGAAAATCTTAATGAGGTTCAACTAGCACAAGAATTCCTCACACCCTTCAACCTCAAATATTTATCGGTTATAAGCTTCTTTTAGAAATGAAACTGAATATTCCTACCTTTTTTCATGAATATCTACTGTGACAATGTTAACTCGAACTAAATAATTGATTCGTTTGAATTTTACATTTTACTGAATAATTGATCAAAGTGAAAATATATTATTCAGTTTTTGGATTTTTGATTATATCATTCTTGTGGCCTTGTGTGAATTTCTGTTGACGTTTGACCATAATTTACTTATTTCACGTATCTCTGTTTTTTTCTCTACAGTTGTATACTGGATAATTTCTAAGTTAGAGTTTATAGGTTTAATGCGCTTCAACTCCGTTACTCTGTTTGATGGTAATAGTAATAATTGTTGAATATTTTGTACTTTATTAATTTTTATATTTTCATGCCCCACCCCCATAGACATTTTGGAAGTACCTAACACTGCACAGCAAAACCTTTAGATTAATAGCGAATTTTGGTTCATTAACAATTCAAACGATTGCAAAAATAATAATTCAATCTGCAGTATGTGAATTAAATGAGGAAAAATTTTTTCTTATATTATTTATATTTATTCCTATTAATATTTATTTTTATTCATAATAGTATATACTGTCTTAAGCAAATTGCTTGGACTGTTCAATTTTAGTTTTCAATTAACCACCTCATGGCATAAAAATTCTACTTATGGTGTAATTCATTTTCAAAGGGTGACTTCGGATTTTTTTTTGAATGACTCCAAATTTTCTTTGCTAATTGATGGTGTAAACAAATTTTAACCGAAGATAACAATTTTTTTGTGGAAATAACACATTTACTGTGAGAGTTTAAATTTAAACTTTCATGGGAGAAAATCTTTATTCATCAAATTTTTAGCACAAATGTTCAAACTATGCAAACCATTTGGCAAAGACCTATACAGGTGTAAACACTAAAGTACTTCAAGTGTGATCTGGTCAACTTCAGCGTGAATTATTTTTTTAACTCTTCTTAATTATTTGGCCTATTGAAATGAACATTTGATTTCCAATGACCCGATAAAAAAAGATTAATTACTCTGGGAAACGTGGTGGCCACTCAATAGTTCCTCGACGTCCTATCTACCTTTCAGGAAATGAGGCGTACTGATATTGAAGGATGCTTATCAAAAGTGAGGAGAAGCCTGATCTTGTTGATACCAAATATCCTGAGGGGATAATTCTGTTTCGTCGTAATTATGAAAGATTACTGCCAGAGCAGGAACTAAATCAAACCACAAAATTCAAAATAACCTCCAGTTATAAGGTTTTTTTCAGAATTATAGGGCAATGCAAACATTCAATATGTTGCGGTGTTGACTGTAACATTCATGAGTCCAGTGGGGATTTTCTCCTTAACAATACCTGCAATTATGACGATTTACTGTCTCATTCAGGCCAAAAATTACTCTAGATGGTTTATTGAATGCGATATAAAGTCCACGGGATAGGAGGACATTCTTAACTTCTTGGTTGATCTATATTCAATGAAGTTAATATTTAAGTTTCCAGTGATCGTACATTTTTTTCCAGAATTATTGCGTATAAATTACCTTCTTGACCATCTACTGGGGCGCTGTGGGTGCAAAAAATAAGTGAGTTTCTTGAACTTCATTCCTGATAGTGGTAAACTTGAAGCTCAAAGCACGCAGTGTTCCTAAGTGGTCACTTATTCAAGTCCTGACCGCGCTCGGTACTGATTGGCTACAGTATTCGTGAACTGACAATTTCAGCGTGTTATGGGTGACTTTGCTCGACTAGCAAAGTCACTATAAATGTATATATAATATCGTAGACAACCACTCAAGGGAATGTGTGAATGTTTGTACATCACCACAAATTTATATGAAGAAATATAATTTTTGTATTTCCAAGTTACTCAAAAGAGCTCTCTTTATTATAGATCTGCTTCCTTATAAGAATGAAATAAATTATAAAAATTCTAATGTGTCAGAGGTGTTTCACGTAAACGGGTCACTGTATTTTGTATTTGATTCTTTGAGCAAAATTTAAAAGTGACCCATCAATATGATAGTATTTTTCACAGGCTATCCTAATATGTTATCGGAAAAACTACCGAACACAGGCATGGAAAGTTAATAAGGAAAATCCTTTTTTCTAAACAATTTTTTTTTCAATGTTTTCAGAATTAAATGGTTTAGAGGCAATTTCTGATCGATTTATTTTTTCATTTGAACTTTTCATTATTTCTGATTTTCAACTTTTCAACGATTCATGAATTACCTGTTATAATATTCTAGTTCATTTACGAATTCTTACATTTATGAATGCTCGTCATGAATTCAACACCCAATGAAAGCCTTGCATATCCACCATTTTGGCCTTTCTTCGACTTCTTTGCTGAAACCGAATTCGAAATCACGATGTATCTTCAATGGAAACGATCCCCGTGTATCATATACTTTCGAAATGGGATTAATGGGATGTTATCGTATCTTTCCACAGTTTGTGTGTCATTACTATTTTCGTCATCCCATTTCTAAGATAAGAGTATTTTCTGATATTGGTATGGAGAAAAAACTATCCTAGATTCGTTTCCAGAGGAACATGTGGTCTCCATCAGGAAATGTATAATATATCATCTCATTTCTAAGCGAATTGCGTCATTGAAGTTTAATCCAATACCTATAAAAGCGCCAAGGAATAAGAGAGCGGAAGAAAATTTATCTTCATATATCCGTATTTGTCAGAGAAGCTGGCAAAAACCTCACGTACAACGGAGCGAAAACAAGAGTATCAGAATTCTAGAAGGATGCTGTATTATCTAGGGATTCTCACAGATTTTCAAGATTAAAGATAGATCTCATTAGGGAAGAAGAGAGCCTTAAGTATAGATTACTATACATATGAAAAAAATATGATTACGAATGAGTTTTAAATATAAATTTCTTGAGATATTTGAGTGCTGAATATGGGTCCGCTTGTAAATATATAAATTTTAATACCTCTTGACTTTTTTTTCTGAGGAGGGATAACCACTTCATTCACGCTGTTAGCTTCCGAATACCATTCCATAATATTAAATCTTCCTTGGAAATAAATAATTTTTTTAGTATGGGTCATTTTACATCTCTTGAATATATGATTTACTCTACAGGGTGTCTATTTTCAACAGTCCAAAACCTCGCGGGAAGATGGTACATGTGATTTGCAACAAAAAATGTCATTTAACAATTCTGCATTTTGTGTTTTCACGGAATATCTCAACTTTTTCTTTGTGAATTCAAATTTGGCCAGGTATCCTAAAAAAGAATGAAATTTGTCTCAACAAAAAATTCCTTTCTACAGGCGTGGTAAGCAGATAAAATTAAGGTTCTTAGGTGAAAATTATCAATCATATTTTTCCAATTTTATCGATGAAAAATGAATAATTATGAACATATTTTCCCTTCAGCTCAGCAAAAACTACCCCATTGAGCTTCTCTTACGGCACGCTATGCCGTATTTTACATCTAGATTTCTTTCTCCATCCATAGTTCAATTGACCCAAAAGCTAAAGCTAGCTAACCAGAATCCGTACAACATAGGTATGGCGATTGAGTGCTTGAACAACAACGTATGGATTACGATTTTTTCATCGAATTTTCTTCAGCGACGAAGCATATTTTTCCCTCAGTGGCTAAGTAAACAAGCAACATATGTCACATATGAGACAGTGAAAATCCCCATGTAACTGCTGATAAACCATTACATCCACAAAAAGTTACTGTAAGGTGTGCAATTTGTTGGAGTGATTAATCGTACTTTTTTGGAAATGAAGAAGGTTTCACTCAAATTGCTGCTTCTCATTGCTATATTCAAATGATTTTTTTTCGCCTAAAATTTGGTTCCAACAAGATGGTACCAACAAGCCACAAAGCACGACCCTTTTGGCGAAGTGAATTGGCCACCGAGATCTTGTGATTTATCGTCTTTGTATGGGTAGTTGTGATTGTGTTTAAGCGGATGACCCTTAGACTATTGACGATCTAAAAACCAATATCCGTCAAGTTATTGGTGAGATTAAAATGTCTAAAACACTGGTGTGCCCACTTACTCTATAAAAATCTTAAGATTAAAGTCGATCAACTTTTGACAGAACAAATGAAAATTTTGAAAAGATGCCGTTGTTTGGTCAATTCTTTGTATAGCTCTATCTTAAGGAAGAAAAGGGAAATGGTACCCATGCCGAGCCAAGTCACCAGAATTATTTCGAACAAAATCTAATCATTGAGCACTCCAGTATTTAACACTTCTAAGGTGAGATATTGCCCGAAATGTTCCAGCGAGTCATCGAAAATTATTGCAAGGTTCGAGTCCTGTGAGAGATCACGCGGAGGACATTCAAATGATGTTTTACTCCACACATAATGGCATTCGATCGATATTCTGAGTGAAAGTGTTTTATTTACGTTTACTTTCGTAACCTCAAAATGGATAACCCTTCACATACTCACTCACTTATTTACTATAATCTCGAAAAATCCTAAATCAGAAAGTACATTGAATCAAACTTTCCGCCACCGAACCAAAACAAACTCGTTCCGAGAACGGAACGTTACCCTTCTGCATATTTAACAGGTTATCGATTGAACGCTAGAGCGAGCATGTTTTCTTATCATTTCATCCCAAAATACTACCTAGCTGGCTGCCGCGATCCGAAGCCACATAACATTTAACTCTGCCCCGAATTACTAATATCAAGCGCTCCTTGAGCCTCGCATTCCTTCCACTTACCCAAAGTGTTTCCTGGATGCAAAGTCTCGGGACCGCATCTGGGATCCGTCAGTTGAACGTGTTTCGGGGGCGGCAAAGGCAGGGGCAGAACTTGAGGCCTCGGCGTTCGACTGTGACGTGGGCTCGGGCTAGGGCTAGGAGTGACGGACCTGAAAAATAGGCACGATATGAGATGGATTGGAGCTAGTTAAATTTCATGAGCATTGATGAATAACCAATTCAATTCATTCATTTATTCACGCAAAGCGCAAAACCAATTAGGAGCCATCTCTCGAGAAGCTGAAATCTTGAATACCTACCGACTGATTCAATTTTTGAATCGAGGTATTTTCGTTGATGATTAAAAAGTAAAATAACTTATTTCCGCTTTATACAGGGTGGCCACTTTTTCAATGGGATTGTATTGGTAACTTTCAAACCATAAGGGTTAGAAGGTCGGTCAAATGGAGAAAAAGTTGCATGCAGAGAAGCATTATGAAGCAGTTCAAACAAATCGAGATTATCAGGGCCGGTTATTGAGATATCATAAAAAAAGTAAATTCTGTCATTTTGATTTTTCTTTTTTTCCCACTTTATTTCAAATATTATCAAAAAATGTTACAGGAATTTCTTATTCGACAATAAATTGTTCTCAATTTGACGTAATCAGATTTCGTATCCAACGTTTCGTGCTCTCTGGGCAACCTTCAACCTCATTTTTTTCAATACAGACCTGTATATTTTATGACACTTTTCGAAATAACTTTCAACGCTGAATTCAACGATATATCATACAATGTCATTCGAATAATCATTCGATTTTTCTTTCATTAAATGATAATTCGTTTAATTATTATGAATTGAAATATGTAAATAATTATTACTTGTTTCTTGATTTGATTCTGATATGTTCCATTTAGTTCAAGATGAGTAAGTTGATTTTCTCATCGAAATGTATTGCTTGTTGTTAATTAAACTAAAGGTACCGAAATGTAATACAGATCCGACCCAAAGAAATTTAGATAAGGGTCAAAATCACCTGAAAATCAACTTTGAATGACATTGTATGGTATATCGTTGAATTCAGCGTTAAAAGTTATTTCGAAAAGTGTCATAAAATATACAGGTCCGTATTGAAAAAAATGAGGTTGAGGGTGGCCCATAGAGCACGAAACGTTGGATACGAAATCTGATAACGTCGAATTGAGAATAATTTACTGTGGAATAAAAAATTCCTGTAAAATTTTTTGATAATTTCTGAAATAAAGTGGGAAAAAAAGAAAAATCAAAATGACAGAATTTACTTTTCTTATGATATATCAATAACCGGCCCTGATAATCTCGATTTGTTTGAACTGCTTGATAATGCTTCTATGCATGCAACTTTTTCTCCATTTGACCGACCTTCTAACTCTTATGGTTTAAAAGTTACCAATACAATCCCATTGAAAAAGTGGCCACCCTGTATATTTATTTTCACAACAATTGCTTCGTCATAATAACATGACTTCGTCAGGTGAGCATGGTAACTAACTACATATTTGGGATACAGTTCTTTAAATAGTTGAAAAAATATGGTGTGAAACATAATAAAATCATGGAAATTCGTGGGTTTCAAAACAGGTTGAGTAAAGGAGATTTATTTAGGTCCGTTTGGTGGTTGAGGAGAATCTGTTTTTTATGGTACCTATTTATCTCCAGTGGGTGGTTAGAGGAGGAATGAATTGTGAGATCTGTGTATGTTGGTTTTCGGAAAATTGAAAATTCATGTTTATCATTAATTTTCAATTTTCCGAAAACCATGTTTATCATTAATTTTCGTGATTTTTAAGTCAAGAAAATTAATACTATTATTTTGTTCTTCTTCATATGTAAATTTTATTGTAGGAGATAATGAATTTATGAATTCTAAAAACATCGCGAGTTGTCTCTTGGTACCGGTAGTGCTAGGATGTCATCTACGTAACGATACCAATAAATGAACCATTTGTAGAAAGGGCTCTCTCGGATTTTGGTTTCTAGGAAGTCCATAAATATTTCGGCTAAAATCGGGCTAAGCGGATTTCCCATAGTTAAACTTTCATCGTCCTCGTACAATATGTCATCAAACAAAAAGTAGTTTTGGCTCAGACAAACCTTCAAGATTTCCATAATCTCTTGTTTTATAACTGGGTTTGACCTCCTTTTCACCAATAACATATCTACCAGTTTTATGGTTTGTTTAACAGGTACACTAGGAAACAAATTTTGCACGTCGCGTCGATAGAAATGAGTTTGGCATTGTTCGGGATATGTATATTTTTTATGTTATCTATGAGGTGATATGAATTTTTTATGGCTACCTCAGCTTGGAAATTTGTTTCTTTTTGAATGATTTTAATTAGTTCTTTCGACAATTTATACGAAGGTGCTGTAACAAATGAAACTACTGGTCTGATAGGTCGGTTTTCTTTATGCAACTTTATGAGAGAATACATACTTGGGGGTTGTGGATTCATAATAAACATAGGTGTATTTTCAAAAAGGGTTGTTGAGTTTTTTATGACTGATTTTATCTGTTTTTGGTATTTGGTAGTAGGGCCTTTTTTAATAATTTTGTATTTGTTCGGATCTAAAAATGTGGTCGTTTTGTTAATGTATTCATGTCTTTGGATTGCAATAACTGTTTTTCCTTTGTCCGCGCATGTGAAAACTAAATTATTATTAGAAATTTTGGTTCTTATTGTTCTAACTGTATTTTCAATTTTACTCTTATTAAATTATTTTCTAACGATTATTATAATATCATTAAATTTATATTAATATTATAATTATTATTTTCGAACGATCGTTCCCTGAACAGTTGGCTTCATATTTTTGGCACATTGTAGGTAATTTTAGAATATTGAGGAGGGAAAGATTTCGAACTACTCGAGGATGACCAATCCATCTCTGATAGCATCCATCTGGTGTGACGGCCGTCCTAAACCAATGACTCTTGAAACTTGAAATTTTCGAGGTAGGTTCGAATTGTTTCTGAATATGGTCGTTCGAAATTGTGTTCTTTTAATTTCCAAAGGACCACTCATCGCATCAAAGGGAAATTGGCTTTCGGTGAATTTGCTCCAAATTTTTATAGGTTATGGAATTTGTGATGCTGATCAAATGTCTTCATTACATCACTGCTCATACTTCAACCATTTACACTATGAAAAAACTTTTCTTGAATTTCAATTGCCATTGTGAAGAAACTTTTTCGAATATAAGTATATATATATACATACAAACCAACTCGAGTATACAGGGTGGCCACTTTTTCAATGGGATTGTATTGGTAACTTTTGAACCATAAGAGTTAGAAGGTCGGTCAAATGAAGAAAAAGTTGCATGCATAGAAGCATTATCAAGCAGTTCAAACAAATCGAGATTATCAGGGCCGGTTTTCGAGATATCATAAGAAAATTAAATTATGTCATTTTGATTTTTTTTTTCCCACTTCATTTTAAATATCATCAAAAAATGTTACAGGAATTTTTTATTTGACAGTGAATTATCCTCAATTTGACGTAATCAGATTTCGTATCTCACGTTTCGTACTCTCTGGGCCACCCTCAACCTTATTTTCATCAATACGGACCTGTATATTTTATGACACTTTTCGAGATAACTTTTAACGTTGAATTCAACGATATATCATACAATGGCATTCAAAGTAGATTTCCAGGTGATTTTGACCCTCATCCAATTTTCTTTGGGTCGGATCTGTATTACCTTCATTTAGTTTAATTAACAACATACAATATGCAATAAATTTCGATAAGAAAATTAACTTACCCATCTTGAACTAAATGGAATATATTAGAATCGGAACAAGAAACCAGTATACTGGTTTGTTGGTTCTTCTTTCATAATAATCATTTGAATATTTCAATTCATAATAATTAAACGAAAGTATCATTTAGTGACAGAAAAATCAAATGATTATTCGAAAGTAAATGAAAATTAATGAAGTAAGTGTTCGAAATGTCCACCATTTTGTAAAATGCACTTTACGGTTCTGGAACCCATACTTCTTATACATTTGCTTGTTTGGTCTCCTTGAATACCTTCCAAAACATTCTCAATTTTCTCGCGAGGTATCACTATTGTTGTATTCGTCATTTGTTCCGTGGAAACAAATTACAGAATCGAACTTTATTTTGAGATCATTACGATATAATTTTTGCAAGGCTTGGTATTCAAATTTAAAATCATTGTATATGCGTCTCTTGACTATTTTATTAACAGCAGTTTTTGAAAAATTTCATTCACTGGCCCCAGTTCTCGAATTTTTTTCTGGGTTCGATTGAATTTGGGTCAGAACATTGATAGATAAAATCAACTTTGAATTACATTGTATGATATATCGTTGAATTCAGCGTTAAAAGTTATTTCGAAAAATGTCATAAAATATGCAGGTCCGTATTGAAAAAAATGAGGTTGAGGGTGGCCCAGAGAGTACGAAACGTTGGATACAAAATCTGATTAAGTCAAATTGAGGATAATTTACTGTCGAATAAAAAATTCCTGTAACATTTTTTGATAATATTTAAAATAAAGTGGGAAAAAAAGAAAAATCAAAATGACATAATTTAATTTTCTTATGATATCTCGAAAACCGGCCCTGATAATCTCGATTTGTTTGAACTGCTTGATAATGCTTCTATGCATGCAACTTTTTCTCCATTTGACCGACCTTCTAACTCTTATGGTTTAAAAGTTACCAATACAATCCCATTAAAAAAGTGGCCACCCTGTATGCATCGATTGTTCGAACAGTCCAAAATAGCAAAAAAAGATTCTTGCACGTACAGAGTGAGCCCAAAGATATCAAGTTCTTCAGTACATCGATAATGTAGTTTTGATTGCCGTTAATCATTTCACTGACCACTTCACAGAACTGGAGCCTGTGATCGGGATCATCATCAATCGTATCTTATAAGGATGGAATTTATGTTGTTTCATGATTCTCTTGATTGTTGTTCGTGAAACACCAGATACATAGGACAATTTCCTAGTACTCAAGGTCGAATTTATTGCTACATGATCATAGACAGCCGAGTCTCTAGCTTCGTCTCTTTCATGTACTCTTTTTTTGTTTCCGACTTTACCAGTAGCGTCAAATTTGACAACTAGTTGCGCAACGTAAGCAGCGGATACATTTTTTCAGGATGTCATTCGTTTAATGAAGCCGCTGTTTTTTCCTACACCCTTTATTCTACCCTTTAATTCTACTAAAAATTTACAATCGCCTTGACACACTAGTAACGTTCTTTAAAATTCACGAGTAATGTTAATCAAAAACATAGCCCGTCTACTCTTTTGGACCTTTGAAAGGTGTTTCGGATGCGGATTATATTCTCGAGATAAATTCCACATTGCCTCTTTCACTATTTTCGCAGTTATTTCATTATCGAAGGATATTTTGAAGCGAAATTTTAGGGTCAGATTACTACTCGATACGATCCTCAAAATTAGTTATCACAACAGCTCTCATATCTATTTAAAATCTAGGGGTTATGCTCAACCCCGTTAGGAGGTTGAAGTTAAGGGGATGAAAAAAGCGGAAAAGTTTTTCCACATTTTCATTTCAAAGTCCAAAAATCGAGGTATTAAGTTAGGCCATCCTATATGTACCTATATGGAGTTTGATTAGAAATACACACACAATAGAAATTAACATTATTAAGCTGAAATTTCGTCGATGACACAAATCATAAATGAAGAAACTTATCTGGCCAAAAAGAATCACAAATGAAGATTGATTTACATGTTCATGTTGAGTAGAAAAAGTGACATGAGTAATAGCCACAGACTATAACGACATCATTATTGTGAGCAAATCCCTTTGGCTGGACGTACTCCACTTACATCGTGATTGTCGTGAGAAAGAACATCGACCTGTTGGTATGTTCCACTGGTGTTTATGAAACGAGAAATAGTATTCTTTCTGAAATCTGGAAAGTGTAACATTTCTCCAAGATATTACTCTATAATAATAATAACATCATATTTCTTCACGTAAATAGTGGTTGGAATAAGATTTCAGCACCGAGGAGAGTTATTCCTTTTACTTATTGCGTTTTTGTGAATTATGAGTCACCTCCAGGAATAATTTCTGTAGTGGAGTCCCAGGCATTCAGAAAATACTCGATTGTTAATAAACCCACATTAAAAATCGAAATGACTCGGAATTTATATCGAATGATTCATCGAATACTCCAAACTGATCTTTATAATAATCTGAGAATTTCTTTGAGCTAAAAATTAATGAATGGCACGTTTTCGGACTTGATTTTTAAAAGAATTTATTTGGTGAAAACCACAACCTCATAAGTTGAACTGTTTCGAAGCTATAAGAGAATATTGGAAAATTTGAGAAAACGAATCAATTTTATTTGTTACAGATTTTTTTATGGTTTACATAAAAAAATACACAAGTTCGTATAATGACTTCAGAACTAATTGCAATAGAAAACAAATGATTGAACACAAGAAAGTGTCTGGAGAATGTTTTTTCTGATTTAAAGCACCAGTAATGAAGAAATTATGAGAACTTATCATTTCACCACATTTTCCAATTTTCTCTTATAGCTTGAAAATAGTAGAACCTATAATATTGCGGTTTTCACAAAAAAAATTCTCTTAAAAATATTCTGAAAATGTGCTATTCTTTTTTTCTACTTCAAAAGTAATCGCCCTCTAAATTTTTTCGCAACTATTTATATACATCCTGTATAATGGCATATATTTTATATGCTATTTCATTGAAGAAAATTAACATTGGGTAGAAGTACCCAATTCACAGTTCACATTTCCATGGAATGTCATAGACTGAGAAGTTCTGACAGATTTGTGTTGAGAAGACATAATCCTATATTGCAACAAAAATGCGAAATTTTTTGAAAATGTCATGACAAAGAATTTGTTCGAAGCATGTGAAATATTCTGCCTTCACGTTAATGGATTCGGTCCTTACTATATAAATGTAATTCAATAGAAGGAGGAATGATTGGTTCCATAACAATTCTCACATGATCCAAGAGAAATAACTTTCGGGTTAGGTAAACTTCGAAATATTTCTTGAGAGCTTTTTCAAGAATCTGGTTCAGTACTCGCAGGTAATTCGCTTCTTTCGACTAGAAACAGTTGGTAAAATGATTTTTGAAACAAAAACTCCAAGATAAATCAGATGAACTTTATGGTTGAATTTCATTCGAGCTAGTCCTGATGCTCAGATTGATTTTTCAAACACATAGTCAATTTCATAGACATGAATGACATGGGTTTTAGTTTCTTTTAAATTTCAATACACTTGGGAGAAACACCCTTATAAGAAATTCTCCTCTCACAATGAATATACATAGATGGAGTCATTCCAATAAAGCAAAGTTCTAGTACGTGACCAAACGTAGTTGAACGCAGTCTGGATCAAAACGTATTGGGAACGTGAGTCAATGCTGGATTAATGTCTCACAGTTATTGAAAATATAGCAGATAGGCGCTGTATCGTTTTCCCAAGAGGAAATTGAATTTCATTATTGAGGGAAGAATACGACAAGCCTTTCCGCCAATATCCGTGCTACACCTGCTTCTGGGTATCTAATTGATTTCGAACCATAATAGTTTCACCAACATCATCGATTACCGAAAATATGTCCACCATATCTGGAGCTATTCTGAAGATGAATTATTGAATCAATGTTATTCCTTTGTAAAACGACGTAAGAAATTCATTTTGTTTGAAACCCTTATTTTAATTCATCAATAATTTATTCATCGTCAATTTAAATCACAAAATTACAGTTTTCGGGAACTTGGCCTAAACAATAATTGTGTGCTGAGATTCCCGAAACAAAAATTCTAGGTATTCATTATTATATTATACTATTAATATAATACTTCCTAAGATTACTAATCAGGAGTACCATTTGGACATGCATTGTTTAGAGGAATTCGACATAAGAAATGAAAATGAATAATGATGAGTAGGTTCTGCTATAAAGTTTTTTCAATCGAAAATTCATAGTCATTAGAGTTTAAGTTGAATTGAAAATAATTTAAATATCTCAGTATGGTTCTACAGATATTATTCAAAATCAGAATGTAGGAGATATTTGTATATCATTCAGAATAAGTATAGAAAAGAAGAAGATTTGATTGATGGATATTTCAAAATTGAGTGACAGTGCCATAGATATTCCACAGACGAAAATTGAGAAAGAAAGATTTAAAATCCAGGATAGCAGGAAAAAAATCAGAATAATACGTCTAGAAGAAAAGTAAGAGTAAAATGAAAGGCGGAAGTTGTGAACCTAACTGAGAAAGAGTTTCGCTCAATTTTTATTAGAATATTAAGAAGTCAAAAATTTATATATCTGTTTTTGGATCGCATTATCAAATTTCAAATCAAAATTTATTCTATTGAGAATTATAAAACAATAGTCGATCCATAACAGTACCTAATGTCTTACAACTACAAACTACTAATGTCTTACAACTACAAGAATGAAGTTTTTCACGTAGTAATTCTATATCAAAGAAGCATTTTTTCATTAATTCAAAAACCTGGAACTGAAACTGCGGCAAAAATTCAGGGGGTTGTTCCTTGGACTATTTTAAGCATGTTTTGTCCTTGGATGATTTTTGAAAAACCTCTTTGTTTCGAAGATACAGGGCGAACAACATTTTTCATATTTTTAAAATTAATAATAGTTTAAATAAAAATGCGTACCGCACTGTGTTTACTAAGTAGGTCCAATTTATTTTTAAATTTGTTTAACAACATTCCAATTACTAAAAACGGCCAGTTTTTTGACTAAAAATTGATAAGTGCAGATGGTAAAGGAATACAGATTAAACACGGTTTTCATTTGAATTCGTTTTGTGATGTATTAGCAATTTTTAGTCAAAAAACTGGCCGTTTTTAGTAATTGGAATGTTGTTAAACAAATTTAAAAATAAATTGTACCTACTTAGTAAACACAGTGCGGTACGCATTTTTATTTAAACTATTATTAATTTTAAAAATATGAAAAATGTTGTTCGCCCTGTATCTTCGAAACAAAGAGGTTTTTCAAAAATCATCCAAGGACAAAACATGCTTAAAATAGTCCAAGGAACAACCCCCTGAATTTTTGCCGCATGTTTAGGAAACACCCTGTATAATTATTTCCACATATCCAAAAGACATAGGTTGAGCAGGCAAAATAAATTCCTCAATATTTTATCGCTGAAGTTGAATTAGTCAAAGTAATGCCCAAAACAAACCCATTCCTCTAGTGCGCATCTACAGTCTCAGAATTAAACATTTCGGCGCGCAATTGAAAACTGCTAACCGTAGAATGTTGAAGTACATTTTCATGACTATTGGTGATACATACAGGGTGGCCATTTGAAAACGAAACAGACGAGATTACAGACGAAATAAAGTTTTTCGATAGAAATGCTCGGACAGGTCGATTTCTGTTTCGAGGGGGACAACTTAAGATGTAGGTTACGGACGCATAGCGCTTCAACCCTTGCTGCTACAACCCCCACCCCCAATTTTTGAATAGGGAAGATGGGGTGAGTGATACCTCAATTTAAAGGTATTTTTATACTGATTTCAGCACAGTAATTGTTTTTTCATTTTATGCATTAGTTCTCGAAATATTCATGCATTAGTTAGTTAGGAAGGAAGCCACAGTCATGGTTGTTTTGAAGCTCAAAATGTCGATTCTTCACAAAACACTACAAGTGCCATGAAAACACTACTTCATTTTCAAATACTTAGTTATGAATATTTCGAGAACTAATGCATAAAATGAAAAAACAATTACTGTGCTGAAATCAGTATAAAAATACCTTTCAAATGAGGTATCACTCACCCCATCTTCCCTATTCAAAATTTGGGGGTTAAGGTTTTAGTAGCAAGGGTTGAAGCGCTATGCGTCCGTAACCTACATCTTAAGTTGTCCCCCTCGAAACAGAAATCGACCTGTCCGAGCATTTCTATCGAAAAACTTTATTTCGTCTGTAATCTCGTCTGTTTCGTTTTCAAATGGCCACCCTGTATGTAAGTTAGTCAGATTTTTAGACAAATTTCTTTGTAGATATTTGACAAATTGAGATATCAATTAAAAATATGTACTGTACAAAATTCCAAATTCATAAATAAAATTCAATTTTTACCCAATATAACGGAAAATTCAGTAATGATTTCAATTAAAGAACAAGAAGGAAATATCATTTGTATCTAAATAGAAAAGTACTTTCCATTGTGAATATTTTAATATTTTAAGACTAAAACTTCTCCAGATTTGTTTCTGTCTTATTAAATTCTTAACATAAATATGCATTGAATACTTGAATGCTGAATGAAATAAGTATTTTATATCAATCTTCAAACTTCTACTTGTGAATATTTCGAAGATTCCTAACAAAATATACTTTGAAAGAAGACAGATGGTTATCAATTGATGGAAATGAAAAATGCCTTTTCCAAACATTTTATTATTGACTAGGCAATACCAACAAAGGAGACATCGAAAACAAAGCCAATGGTAATAACTTGATCTGTCACAAGTTTCAGGCTCAATCACATCCTTTGATGGAATGTGATACATTGTTACATTCAATCCCTTGAACGCTCAGTTCGAAAATCGAGTTGTTCGATTATACGCTTCAGAAATTCCACTCCGCTTTCCAGAAACAAATAGCAGAGGCTGTAATCTGCTGCCTATTGTTCGGTTGTATGCTATGTGCCTTCAACAGAAGCCGGTTATTTTCTGTTCCCTGCTAGGTGGAAGACCGGAAAGACTCCAGAAGAACGATGCAATTCGGGTAGAAGAACGGATTATCAGATCCTCGCTTCATTAGTGTGCAAAGGGCGGTTTTGAATAACCGATTGTCGTTTTCGTTCAGAGCTCGGAGATTAAAAACAAGGGGAAATGTACATTTCGCTTTCGTGTCTGAGAATATCTTCAAATTGTTCTGCCATCTTAGCATCCTCGAAAATGGCAAACACGCACTAGAGAAATTGCTTTGTTTCGGATGTTACTTTGAACTGATTTTGAAGAAGTTCAACTTCAATGATAAAATATGGAGGAATTTTTGTTTTTGTTTTATATCTTTCATATCTATGGGAATTTTTCAGCAATATATCAGTATCAGAAAATATTTTTCATTCAATTCATTCTGGTTCAAACCGAGTAAATCACAGGTCTGTTCTCTCTTCAGAATAAATTTGACTCGAGTGTTTGGTGTTCACTTGTTTGCTATTTCAAGGGATGATAACTTTCTTGTTTTTTAAAGTTTTAATACATGGAATTTTATTCTTCACCGTTATGCTGCAACATACCAGTGAAGTTATTTACAAAATGATTTCGAAAAATATAGTATGCTCACATTAATTTTCAACTCGATTAACTACCTCGAGGAGGATTATCACCACGTGGTACTCACTCATTTCCCCTCTGGCGCTCCTGCGAATACCAAACTTCGTACGTTTCACGAAGTTGTACATTCACTTCATCTTCTTTCTTTTTTCGAACCAAACAAGTAGGATGCAACACTGTACGACGAATTTCACGAAATTATAATTCTACCTCTTTCGTGAACATTTTTGGTAGGTTTTTCCACGAATATTTCAAAAATATATAAATGCATTGTATACAGACCAAATCATCAATTTTTTTTGCGAAAAACGAAAAGTTACCAAAAATTTTTTTTTCAATCGCGAATTGAAAATATTTACTTTTCTTCCATGAAGGTTATTGTTTAAGGAAATTATGTGAAATCCCCATAAAAATCTGTATATATATCTAATTTCGTTTTGAACAGCGCAGCCACGTGGTGATGTTTCCTGTTAAGGAACTTCTAGGTACCATAAAAACGGTAATATGCGTTCGCCTAGTCGGAAGAAATAGCGAATTTCTAACTTCAAATAAATGCAATATATTGAAAATGAATTCTGTCGACGGATGATGTGGCTTTTGATGTTTTATAGTAATGAAATTTCATTTGAAATAGCTCCAGACTAGTTATTTATAATACAAGTGCAGAAGGCATTGATATTCTTCCACGAGTTCAAAATTCAAAAACGAGCCACGAAGTGGCGAGTTTTGGAATGAACGAGTGGTAGAATGAGCCTTCTGTACGAGTATTATACATTATTTTCTCTAATTCATTGCACTTTCATTGAAATCAATGAAATATTTCCATAAATATATTTTAGTGATTTTTGCATTGAAAAATGTTGGTTGGCAGAACTGATTTCTTCAAGGCAAATTGATGAATTGACAGATAAAGCCGTGGCGGAAAGTTCGGAGTACCAACATGGAATAATAAAATATAACCATGAAAGCTGTGCGTTTCTGATATATTCTCGCACGATGTTGTTCTACAAGATGTGGAAGAATGAACGGAATAACCACAGAATTAGAGAAAGTAAAATTATAAGGTATTCTTCAGTGCTGTCAAGCTAATATTCAAATCTCTTCGTAAATTGATTTTAGACCTTTTATCTCTTATGATGAAGGTGACATATTTCATTTTGCCTTGCCTATCAAGTATTAATCGTAGAGTTTTATATGCATAATTAAAATTTAGAATGGGCTTTGTGTTATTTTTCAAATTTTCCGTTTATTAAACACACATGGAAAAATTTGATACTCGTATTTGGTAGAATTTGAGGTCTCATGATTTTTTATTTTCAAATCAATTTTCAGTTTCAACTTGTATATTCAGTCTTTTATTGAATGCTGATGTTGAACCCCAAATTCAAAACATCCTGTGGTCACATTCTTTAAAGATACAAATTTCTGCTGAGAATCATTCATTTTCAACATTTTATTTTTTGGTTCATGCCTCTGAATGCACTACTTCATTTTCGAGAGACAAATGAACTTATCATCAACGGTTTACTTTGAAAAATGTGATTTTTTGAGGAGGTGGCTTTGCTCGTTGTTGCCTAAATGTCAGTTTGACAGAGACTTAGAAGAACATCACCATGGTTTTGAGTGCAGAAAATTAGGCAAAAGAAAAGCTGATGCTCTTATTGAAGATGGACCTTACCTAGAGTTACCAAGAGTAGTCGAACGTTTTAGAAACATTGGCAGAAATAAGCAAGAAGCGGAAAACCACTGCTGATGATGACAGATTTTTTCACATTAATTCTTTGCGCGATCGTCATCTAACAGTGAAGTCTAAAAATCATTTCCAAGATGTGAGTGCGAGAACAGTTTGGTTTGAAAGTTTGCAGATCAATAATTGAGCTGTTGAACTGGCATGATGGCACAATGAAAGCACCAAAAACCACGTATAAAAATTACATTTCTTAAAATTGTATGAACTGTTTATCATTTCTCTCTTAAAGATGAACTCAAAGGCATAAACCGTAGAACAAAATATCGGGAAGGAAAAGTTGGTAACAAATATTTGTATTTTGAAAGAATTTAACTAAGAAATCATTCCGAAGGATATTTCAAAATTAGAGTCCTAAAACAAAAATCTGAATGTGTCGATAATTTCATCTGAAGTTTGCTGAAAAAATTTCGAAAATTGAAATGACAAAAGCTATGAGATCTCAAATTTCACCAAATAATAATTCAATGCGTTTTTTAAATGTGAGTATACAAAACCATCGTAAGGAAAATGTCTTTAAAAAATAGCATTTCAAAGCGGGTTACTATTATAAGATAACAGATTACTCTATCTATTTATTCTCAAGTTATATCAGGACTATTCATATAAGTAAGTCAATTATTTTTTCTATATGTTACTTCATATTCAATGGAAAGAGTTCGAAATATTCCGTCACTTTCCATATCGATCAGCTATGGTCGAATGTTCGGATAATTTCAGATATTAAAACAAGCGAACTCAAGGATATAATGTAAAAACCAGGTATGTAACGAGATAATCACCTCGAGTTCTTCCCTGAAGAATAATCCATATTCGACGTTTCATCATTCTTCTTGTTTGTGCAACTATTATCACTAGCCTCTGACTTATTTCCTCCACCACCGGGATTCTGCTGTGGTTTTCCAGGGTTAGTGGTACTCCTGTTTCTTTTTCTTCTCCGCGTCCGCTTTCTTGTATACGAAGACAGCAGAACGCCTTTGCGGGCATCAATTTTCTTTATCTTATGTTTTTGAAGTTTTTTCACGTTGAGGCTGGAAGGATCAAAACTAAACGTTGAGTCCTCCCGATGGTCGACTAACTCTTTTTTTCGTTCCTGGAAAAGATAGACAAAAAATCATTTAGATTAAATACTTTGTTATATTGTCGGATACTATAAGGTGAATTTAAATGGCAGAGTGTCATTGTTATGTCGAACTCGCGCTATAAAGAAGGGTTGATATTACAGTTTAGAAAAATACATTCGGAGAAATAAGATATTCTACTTCATTTCAGAGTATACTAATGGTTCGATGAAACAGTTCAAAAATCTACCAGATACGATATCGAAAAAACTAGTATTTTCTTAAAATGGTGAAGTGGGGATGAGCCGAGGGATGGTCACACTTGTGGCCTGCGTGTGCGGTGCGACTTAATAGTCGAGTCCCCAACCGTGATATGAGTTGTAAGAATGAATATAAATACGACGATGTTATCCCTTTGTATGAGGGGAATTTGTTTGTGGCAATGAATGGCACAAATAATTTCCTTTGTGAAAATGAGTACGATTATTTTTCACCATAACTTTTTTGAAAATGAATCCGACGAATCAAAATAAATCCGACGAAAGAGAGAAATGTGATGGAAAATAAAAACAAATCCTACAAACTGCGTTATCGGGAGTCTATCGATTCAAATTGAATGTTAAAATAATCCACCTTGTTGAGCCAAAGAGTAGCTGAATTTATCATAAAGAGATAATCTCATATCTCTGAGCAGAATGGGCATAGTTGCTATTTTAGTGGGTTCATTTTGAACCTCTATTCATTAATATTTGACACTCGAGATAAATCCGGTGAACTGGGGGCCATTTGATCATGCTATTTGTAAATAGAAAAAACACCAGAAAGTCCGGAAAAGTTGTCCTGCGATATTTTATGACTATTTTTGCATTGTGACTTGGTCAGACATGATGTTGAAAACTGACATAATTGAAATTACATTTTAAACATAAACATAAAATATTTTATTCATTCAAATTACAGTTAGTATTTGAAGAATTAAAATTGAGTGAATTTTTTTCCGGGAAATAGTCCTTCTCGTGTTTGTCACATTATCGAATATTACTTGGCAACTTACCAATATTTTTTAATATCAATGCAGCGTGAAAATATTCGAGTATTTGACAAGCACTCGGGATACTCGTACCTTACTACTGAATATCCTATATTTCTGAATGTATTTACCAATCCTGTATTTTCACTGAGCGACGATATTCATGATGAAAAAGAAAATCAAATCATTATAATCAAAAGATTTCTTATCAAAAACCCACTTATGGAATGAAAAACATTATTCAATATCTTCGGAATCGAGAACGTGGCAGATTGACACGGAGTTGTAATGTTGATATGAACACCAATTTGAGAGTGCGGAAAATTAATAAATGTACCTAGTCAATATTTGTTAATATGGATTTTTCAAAATTTGGATCCCTCATTTTACGCCTTGAAAATCTATTAAACATAATCTCGAGCTAGGAGAATCAATGCGGTACAACAATTGATTTTTCTACTAAATTTCTATCGACTTGTTCCTTTACTTTTCGAGAATAGCACTGGATGGCGGACGAATTTTTTTCAGTTGAATTTTTTCCCCCAAAGCTTCTTATTGAAAATAATTAAACAAAAACAATTTTTCTATAATAAAGAATAAGTAATTGAGCAATAATGTTCCTCAACATCATTCATTTTACGATCATAACAAAAATAATGATAATGGAGCTTTGATTCCTACTCACAATGCATATGCTGACATTTTCATGAAGTCCTGAATTTTGCTAGAGTTTGAAAGAATTTATTCAGGATTAATTGAAAAGAGCATTACAGATTTTCAATTTGGTTTTCGAAATTTATGTATTGGATTTTGAAGATGGAAATTCTGATGTAAATCTCTTCGTTTCGCAAAAAGCGCGCGCTCGTCTCTGAACCAATCTATAGAAAATTCAAGAAAAATATCACAAAAAAAGACTCAATATTTTCGTGATAACAATTCTGATCGGATTGATAAAGAATGACAACTTTAATAGAGCAAGAGCCCACGAGAGACTACCTGTTACCTGCCAAAGTAATCACAACTCAAACTTTATGGTCGTTTTCACCCTTGTTTTCACCTTAGAAGGGACATGCACAGAAAAACTTTCTGCTCTTATAAAATAACGGAGATCTGGCCGACATGGGCTCTTGGACTATAAGCATCTCACATAATTTCGTGCTGGTAGTGTTATCAGAAGAAATTCAAGACGATTAATGACAAAAACTAATATTTCCCTGATAATAGATCCGACTTAGTTGAAATTTTGAGTTTATACCAGGTGGTCCACCCCAGATCAGGATCTCATTGTGATGGAGCAAATGGAGATATTTTGAAAATATTTTTTTGTGATGTGTATAAGGTAGTGAGAAGCACAATTCAACTTTTTTTCATATATACTGTGTGTTCGAATACAAATATATAGACGAAAGTTACACTTCTTTCATTGTAAAACCCAGGATATGAATTCAAAAATGGTATTCTGAGCTCGGATGATGATAACTCTCTTCAGATCACTTTTTTTTTTTTTTTGAACAACAAATGACTTATGTGATACCTCTTTGAAATCACTATAAAATAGACAATTTATTGGTGTAATGTGCAGCAGTACCTCGGTACATTTTTTTCTACTACGATGGGCTAAACTTCATGAACAAAATAATCCACTACCAAAATGTCCAATAAAAATATTTCTCATAGCCCCCCTTTAAAATTTTCGGAGGATGTTTTTAATGTAAACGTTAAAATCATTATTTAGCAATATTTTACTGAAAAAATTAACCAGAAAGATGTGAAATTGTACCAACCGTAAGGGCAAAACTATTGAAAGGGACAAAAATTCATTATTTTCAACAAAAAGAAAATATCTCGAAAACGGTATGACTTTTATAATGGGAATTTTGTCATAGCAGGTGGGTTATCCTTTGATCTACATTCTCCCTCGGTTTGACGTGGTCTTTATGGGACACCCTGTATGAAAATGTGATTTTAAACCAATCAGAACGTGTATTTCTGACGATCACCAGATGAATTTTAGTGGAAATTTTTTCCTCGTGAGTACCCAACAAGCGAATTATACTGGAAATTCTTCTGACATTCATAATGACAATATTTTTTTTGACAATCTTATTTTTATTTGTTCACATGATAATTTTGATTAATTTCAACTACAAGCTTAGATGTTTTTTGAATTCTTTGGACCATTATGAATAATGTTTATATTAAGGGTCAGGTTGATTGGAAGTTGCTTGTTCTTGATTCAGAGTACTTGATGAAGACGAAAATTGATGTTGTTGGAAATAAACACATTTGGTGTGGAATTTTCTTACCAAATACCACACGAGGTCAAATTGAATCCGAAAATTTTTCTCGCTCATGAGTATTTTTAGGAAAATATCCCTCATCTTCGACTCGGGATAATTTTCAAAATATTCATGAGCTCGAAAAAATTTCCGGAAATAATTTGACCACTAGGGGTATAACTAGTGAAAATATTTTTAATTGGCGCTACCAGTTACCCCCTACACATCACGAAAAAAGATTTTCAAAATACCTTCATTTACTCCCTGAAACCGGGATCCGCTTCTGGGGTGGGCCACCTGGTATAAAAAACAACAATTTCAAGACTTTTGGAAAATATTGCACTGACTCAGATTCGTAAGCATTCTGCCCACCTTATGCACAAGAGCTTTCGAATGAAACGATCTGGGAGCTAGAAATTTTTGAATAGTAAATGGACGAAATTAGTAAATAAGGCGCGGATAGAGCACGGTCTAAGAAAAATTTTCGATTAGGTGTTATTAAAAAGTTTCTTTAATATATTCAGTTATATCTCAGTACATATTGAAAATGCAATTGCTTCATTCATTCATCCATTAATTTATAATCCATTAGTAATTATATTTGGAATTAATTATTCCATTTATTTTGTATTCCTTCATACATTTAGTGTTTTTATGATTTATCTATTCATTTTGAAACTCATAAATTCCTTCATTGAGTCATTTGTTCATTTTTTATTGATTCGTTTATTATGTTTTACATTTATTTATTCATTCACAAAAACTGTTCGAACAGGAGTGATACATATTATTGTATTCCCTGTTTCATGACTATCTGGAAGTAATTGACATTTTTCGTACTGAGAATTTATTTTATTGTTCTGGTGTGTTTTTACTGGACAATTTCGTCACATTCTTCAGCGAAAATTGTTGCATTTTTATGTCTCTCCGGTTCTTTACGACCATTCGAAAATAAAAACGGATAATAAAACGGAAAGATGATCAGGCCTTTCAATTAGTTTTATGGTCTGCATTTATGTCGCCGAGGTATAGAAGGAGTTGCGAAGAAATAACCGTTCTTGTATATCGTAAGTTCCACTCCAAAGAAGATCATGAATCTCAGGAAGGAATGTTACGGAAAGTCAATAATATATTTTTTTATGGAGGAAAATAGGTGCAACATATAACGCAAAAGATATCCATGAGACAAAATCAAGTTGTAGAAGTGAAAATTTCAAAGAAATCAAAAAAAACGAATAAAAAAAATCATACAATAAATACGAGGGCTACTATTTATGTATTGAGATTTGGCATCACTAATATTGCCAGGTATAATAGTATAATGTGCAACAAGTGGGGAAAGTCCAACTTTTCAACAAAGAAAACACACAGAAAAGGACTTTTCCTATAACTGCTATGGAAAGTAGCGTATTCTTCACAGCTTATTCAATTTCAAAACTATGTATTGCTCATACTGTGGGAAATATTATTTCCCACGGCACTTTGCCCACACCGCGCTTGGTAGACCAATGATATTGGGCTTTTGAGTCGTTTCTATGGAAACACAATAAATTAGCACATACTGTCAACGAAGGTCATTTTGATTTGAATGAAGTCAATCACTTGAATTATTGAAATTTGTGCAGTTGTAGGAAAAGTATAGTGTGCAACATGTGGAGAATAGTATATTGTTGCACAATATACTATTCTCTATATCTCCATATCTCTCTATACAATAATTCAAGTGATGGACTTCATTCAAATCAAAATGGCTCTCGTTGACAGTATGTGCTAATTTATTGCGTTTCCATAGAAACGACTCAAAAGCCCAATTTCATTGGTTTACCAAGCGAGGTGTGGGCAAGTGCCGTGAGAAATAATATTTCCCACATTATGAGCATTACATCGTTTTGAAATTGAGTAAGCTATGAAGAATAAGCTAGTTTTCATAGCAGTTGTGGGAAAAATCTGTTATTAACTTAAGGTAAAATTTAACATTTTTTGTGTTATAAGTACTCTTAACTTTTAAACTTACGAGCACAATTTTTGTTATTTACAGTAAATTGAAAATTTCATATCTGCCAAAATATGGATTTAACTAGTGAAAATTTTCGAGCTATGGAAATCATGACTTTCGATGTGGTCTAACTTTAGAAAAATGTATTTATCAACTAAATTCAACTCTTGGCGATGAAGCACCATTTGAAGGCACTGTAGGTATATCGCTGGTACACTGAATTCAAACTTGGATGTAGTTCCCTTACGGACGAAGTTAATGAAGGTCGTCCAAAATCAGTCGTTGTGCCGGAAAATATTGAAGCTGTGCGAAAACTAATTGGAGAAGATTGTCAAGTGACATATCAGGAAATGGAGAGATGTTTGAGCATTAGTATGACTAGGATACATAGGATTTTGCAAGAACATTCGTGTGTTTGGTATATCGGTGCAAGTTGGATTCCACAGGTGTTGAAAGATGCTAAAATATTGCTAGTATCGATTGGTGCCGTAAAATGATTTTGAAATACAACTGTGGTGCATCCGAAGCACAACATCGCCACAGGCGTCGAGTTGTGGTGTTATGCATACGATACAAACAAGAAAGAAAAGGCCAGTTGGCAGTTTGGTTGTTTCAATGTGAAGCAAAGCCAACAAAAGTTGTTCGTTCTCGAAGCGTTAAGAAGCAAATGGTGGCGTCTTTCTTGACGAAAACTGGTCCTGTGGCAATTTTGACCGTTAATTCAGTGTGATGAAAACTATTTGGTTGCCTGCAGTTTTCGATAAATTGAAAGAAACAAACCCAAAACGACGAATCTTCTTGCATCATGACAATGTGAGCTCACACTATTTAAATGCAACGAATGAGTATTTGAACACAAAAATCAAATTAATGGTTCATCCGCCTCACAGCCCCGACTTTGTATCGAATGACTTCTCCCTCTTCCCAGTAATAGAAAATAAACTTCGTGAACAACAATCTACACCGCCCGAAGTTGCAGTTGAGGTCTTCAAAACGTAATTTTTAGAATTACCATCTTCTGAAGGGAAAAAATGTGTCGAATGATGGTTTGATCGCATTCAACAGTGTATAGATCTTAAACGCATTTATTTTGAGGAGCAGTACAAATATTTTGCATCAAAATCAAAAATTATTCATTGTCACTAAGTTTTTTAAATTTTTTTTAGGGGTGTTTATCGTCCCCGCTTATGAGTTACATGAACAGGCGCAGAAAACGTATCTGTTCAGCTGTTTTGCTCAAACAATATTTTATATTCAATATTCATCCATCATTTCGCTTTTTCTATTGGAATATTAAGGGCGAAAGTATACAATAACAGCATTCTTGAATAACACACTTTCCAGCATGGGCGCCCGCAAACATTTTTCTCAGGGGGGACAAAATGAAAATTATTGAAAAACGATAAGGCGTCCATAAATGTCGTAGGCGATATTAGTATTCCAATTCTTTCTATTTCTGTATTTATATTCATAAGTGAATGAATTGCTAATAAATAAAAAAAAATAACGAAATAAAAAATATATACATATATGCTCGATAAAAATATGTTTATAAAAATAATAAAATAATAATAATAAATATTGAAATAAACACTGAATGACGCAAAAAATAAAGTTTCAAACATGATACTAAAATATGATTCAAAATAACACAGAATTGCTCCAGAATGTAAAAACAACAAATAAGTATATAAACAAAATTAACAAATCATAAATTGCAAAAAACAACTCATAAAAACAATATCTGAAGACAAAATACTTAATCGCTATACAACAGAGTACGCATATTCAATTCTGCGCTGAAACTACGCTCTATAGTAGAAGTAGTACATGGAAATGTAAGGAGAAGAATAAGGCATTGTTTGATAGCCGGAGAAAATTTACATTGTCCGATAATATCTTCAATTTTTATGTTTTAATCCATTTATGATTTAGATAAATACTCATTCCAAATGTTCAATTCACTTTCTAAATTTTCAATGTTATAAATATTGCCGACCTTAGAAGCGAAATATTCAATATCTAGTAATTTTGAATTCTTAGTCAGAAAATTGAACAAAGAAAAAAGCATTACATGTTCTTTCGAGAATCTCGTTTCAAGGGCTGAAATCAAATGATCTAAATAAGGGATGAATATAGATTTTTTGAAGTAATCTTCTGCTGAATCTGCTCCATAATTAGATCTGTACATTTGTCTACCGCAAATTCGTGGTTTTCCAATCTCTATATTGAGACTCTAAGCAATAGATGATGCTTTGGAAAAAATTTCTGTGAAGCATGCATCATCTGAGCGATGTTTTCCACATATTTCTATAATTAAATTTTTATGACGGTGAAAATCACAAAATTAATAGAAACACCTTGTAGTGTATTTGCTATTGGTTCCAATATATTTGAATATTTACTTGCTACCATTAAGCAAATCACAAAGTGAAAGAGTTTATTGCAGCCCATAACTGAGCAGCTCTTTTTGTTGATGAAGAATTCATTGAAATTTCTCCAGATTTTATAGCAAAAAGAGTTTTAATATAGTATTGAAGTTTTCAGCGAAAACTCCCAAAGATTTATATTTAGCTGACCAACGAGTTTCTCAAAACGAAGGAATATTTGGAATCAGATTTCTTCTTAAGGAACTCTCTTGAAAAGAGACTATAATGTCATTGATGGTGCCAATGCTATTACGAATTTCAGTTATTTTACTGATGTCATTTATTACTAAATTCAACCTATGGGAGGCACAACGGAAATAATTTGCTTTCTTGTACTTGTCTTTTATGATATTTTGAACCCTGAGAATTTCACCGGCCATTGTTGAGCATCAATCACATTCACAACCTTGTCCTACAAGTTTGTCCAAATTCAAACCAGCTGCGTTGAATGAATGGATCTCTAAATCTTTATCTCCAGCGTCTACTCTGAATTTCAAAAGATCACTAAAATTTCCAGAGTTCTTGTTGCTCTCTCGTATAGGCATATCTTGAGTTCCGCAACAAAATATTGTTTTTATAATCTGTAAATTTTTTTTTCTATTTTCTCCAATATTTTTTTTCTTACCTTCATCTATTGAAGACAATAGGAGAGAATATATAAGATGTATTTTCAAAAAAATTGACACGCATGGATTGCGTTCGGTTCCACGATTTTTCTTCACCCAACAAGTGCTCAATGCGCCTAAAAGAGTTTTCAATTCAAAAAATACCTCTGCCGATTATGGATATGTGTATAGTATATTATGTTTATATGTATAAAATTTCCATTGAAAACCGGAAAATTATTGTGAATCCATTACTTTCCTTTTTTCCTTGCCCTTTGGATTGAGAAAGTAATATTGAGGGTGTTGTGCTGAAAAATGAGGTAATCAAAATCTCAGGGGGGGCCATGGCCCCCCTGGCCCCTCCCCTGCGGGCGCCCATGCTATCCAGCAAGTCTTTCTGCTCTGAAGCGGGATTCAGCCACTATCGTCGGCTACTAAGTTTATATATAAATATATATGGGTAATTTTGTTCCTGTTTGATCATTTACAGACCTTTTATTAGTATTTCACCTCGGAAGTCGGAATTCAAGATAACCAAATATGAATTTGTATTTCGACATCCTAAAAGTTGTCTCGAAACCTAAATAAGGTAGGGTATCCGCGACCATATAAAAATAAAGTGGTCACAACAATCGTTTTTTTGCATATTTTTTGCCAATATTTCATTTCCTATGGGTGATAAAAGTGAAAAATTCCGATACCATATGATACGTTCCGATTCGTTTGTATTCGAGTAAGAGAATAGAGCCCATTGTACGTATCCATTGCTGTATTGAAACTGAAAAATCTTTGTTTGAGTTGAAACGATGCAAATTTGAAACTATGGCTCATCTTGTTATTGAATATCTCATGTCATTAAAAAAATTCTTAACAAAAAAATAAATCGGTACACGGTGGAGTCCAGGTCTTTCTCGTCAATATTTGAAGGCTAACCACTGAGCCATGAATCATAGAGGGTAGATGTGTATTTATTATTGTCACAGTTCCCAGAACAAGCTCTGAAAGGCGACGGAAGTTTTTCATTCGATTTTTGGATTTCATTCAGAGTACCTAAATTTTATTTTTAAACGAACGATTTCAGAGGTATATTAAAAATTGAAAATGATTATCACAGTACGCTCATAGCCCAGAACCTATAATAAAGACTTATATGAAAGCTATTTTCTTATAATATGGAAGTACGAATCAAATGTAGAGATATTCTTAGTCCTTTCAGAACTACAAATGAGCTTCAATTAATTTGAGAATCTCATAACTGTACAATATTATGTATTCCCCGCTTCACGATTCTCATAAAGGAGCTCACTAATTAGCAATTAACACCTTTGTTGACAATCATACACAACATACCCAGAGAATTAAGGGAATCTTGTTCATAATCTGTTTGTATTTGAACTTACCTCTTGAGTTATCTCAGCCTCCTCTTCGTAACTAAGTGCTACCACAGCCAACATTAGGTTTATAAGATAAAACGAACCAAAAAATACTACAACAGTGAAAAAGCTCACGCTGATGGGTCCACATGCCGAGAGCACCTGCAAAAAAAAACAATGTTAATAACATTCCGAAGAATTATAGTCCTTGTAACTGTCATTATTTCTGTAATTTCGAGCAAAACACCTTCTTTATTGATTTTCAATGAAAAAATTATCTATTATTCCTGTGGTCAATTGTAGCGTTATGTATACAGTGTGGCGACCATCGTAGCATGAATATTTCTGATTACAACTCTTGGACATGCACTACGACATAATTAAGTGAATAAATATAAAAATCGCGCAAGGTTGACTCGTCTGAAGATCTCTTGGTAGAGAAAAAGTGGACAGGAAGTGAATTCTGCCGAAGTAGTTCCACAATTTGAGTAAAGACTGGCTGAATTAAACCCCACCCAGTTCTCTGAAAAATCTTCACTTATTGTCTCTTGAATTTCTGAATATTTTTGAAAAATGGACTTATTTATGTAATGTTCTGAATAAACTCTTTATTATTAATTAACTGAAGATGCAGTTTTGAGTTTAGTAAAAGATCTTGTTAATAGTTTGGATGAATCGAAGAAGTGTATGACAGTTTTCCTTGACTTAGCTAAGGCTTTTGACACCTTGTCACACGAAATTTTATTGGCAAAGCTGAGAAATGTGGGTATAAGAGGTGTTGCTCACAAATTAATGGAGGACTATTTGAAAGATCGAACTCAATACGTTAAAATTGATGATTGTGTTAGCAATTCGTCAACGATTTTGTTGGGGGTGCCTCAAGGAACAGTGTTGGGGCCATTACTGTTTCTGATATACATGAATGACATTCTTGAGCTGAAAAACATCCCTGGTAAAATTATTTCATATGCCGACGATACTGCCGTTGTTTTTATAGGTGAGTCATGGGATACTCTTTATAGAACTGCCGAGAAATGTCTGGCCGATATCTGTGGATGGCTGAACATCAATTTGCTCACATTGAATTTCAATAAGAGCAAATTTATCACATTTTCCATTACCTGTGAGAACCAACCCGATGAAAATCTCCTATTCATTCACAATGAAGTGTGTAACCTTCAGGGGTGCACATGTCCATCTATTTTGAGGGTTGATGAGGTCAAATATTTAGGAGTAGTTATAGATAAATACCTACGATGGGAGGCACAGGCAGCATTGCTGACGAAAAAGTTGAGGCAGCTCATGCATGCGTTCTATGGTCTGAGAGATATATTATCTAGACAAAATATACGCATGGTCTATTATTCTCTCGTTGAATCTATTCTGAGATATTGCATTGTTGTATGGGGAGGACTAACCATAAATGCTAGAAGAAACTTGCAAACATCGCAGAACACCTTGATCAAGATAATGCTTAGGAAAGATAGGCTCTATCCAACAAGGGATTTATATGGTGAATCCAAGTTGATGAACCTTGAAAATCTTTTTATTTACCAGTCACTTATATATATGTTCTCGAACAACCACCCTCTTGTTAACTATGGAAATAAATATATGACTAGATTAGTAAGTAATGAGTCTCTCCAAATTCCTTTATTTAAGAAAAGCCATTCTCAGAATTCCATTTTCTATCTAGGTCCGAAATTCTATAATAGGCTTCCACTGTATGTGAGAAAAATGAAAACTAAGAGAAGATTCAAATCGGAAGTGAAAGTGCTCATATTGGAGGGCCGACTTGCCTTTGATTCGTTGATGTCGTGATTTTTTCAATGGTTCGCGATAACGATGAAATTGAGCGAATTTCTTTGAAATGTCGATCTTTCCTCCTGTTTTGCGCCCAGAATCGTCCACACCAGTTACTTTGTTTTTTTGTGTTTTTTTTGCTTTCTATTCAGATAGGTTTGGTGCTTAATTTCGTCGGGGAGCGGGGACTACATAATACAAGCGCATTGCGCTTAGATGAGTCTCCGATCGTCGATGTTGATATCCAGTGTAATGTTATAATTTAGTTGTACAGGGTGGGCAAATAAGCGAGGTAAGCGGCTATATCTCAGGAACCACTCATCGTAGACACTTGCGGTAAAAAATTTTACCACTAAAGTAAACAAAAGAAAACACTGGAAATTATTTTGAAGTTCATACCTCCACCGCTAGGGGGCGTAATAGCTATCGTCGAATAGACAAATGCATTTTACTCGAAAAATTTTCATATTAAGTTGGAAAAAAAATATCATCACTGTAAACCTTGGAAAATTCTCAATCTGTTTGAATTGTCACTTTCGATTTTGCGACATCAAATAAGGGTGGGGGAAAGATAGAAATCTGACTGATTGAAATGTCTGTAACTTCAGTTTGGCTCAACATTTTTGAGCAAATTAGATCTTATTTGAGAGACAACATCTCGTTGATTAAGGAAAAAATATACTCATGATGAATTTGATTCAGCTGCTTCCGATAGGGAGCGCTGAGTCAGAAGTTCATTGTTTTGTTCATTTTTCTCTGAAATTTCAAATGTAATGATAGGATTTTCTTAACAAAAACAAAAATTTCATTGAATTTGCATGAAAAAACCTAAAGGTCGCAAAGCGATAATTTCAGGCGTTCTGAAGTTATGGCCGAAAGAAGATATTCTTCAACTGATGCACGGCGAAAAACCAAATTGTGTCTTCAAGTTCTAACAGAAATAGAAATCCCATCAAATTTGTATGAAAAAACCAAAAGGTCGCAAAGCGATAGCTTCAGGCGTTCTGGATTTATGGCCGAAAGAAGACACAATTTAGTTTTTCAGTGCATCAGTTGCAGAATATCTTTTTTCGTCCATAACTAGAGAACCCCTGAAGCTATCGCTTTGCGACCTTCTGGTTTTTTCTTACAAATTTGATGGGATTTCTGTTTCTGTTAGAACTTGAAGACTCAATTTGGTTTTTCGCCGTGCATCAGTTGAAGAATATCTTCTTTCGGCCATAACTTCAGAACGCCTGAAATTATCGCTTTGCGACCTTCAGGTTTTTTCATGCAAATTCAATGAAATTTTTGTTTCTGTTAAGAAAATCCTATCATTACATTTAAAATTTCAGAGAAAAATGAACAAAACAATGAACTTCTGACTCAGCGCTCCCTATCGGATGCAGCTGAATCAAATTCATCATGAGTATATTTTTTCCTTAATCAACGAGATGTTGTCTCTCAAATAAGATCTAATTTGCTCAAAAATGTTGAGCCAAACTGAAGTTACAGACATTTCAATCAGTCAGATTTCTATCTTTCCTCCACCCTTATTTGATGTCGCAAAATCGAAAGTGACAATTCAAACAGATAGAGCATTTCCCAAGGTTTACAGTGATGATATTTTTTTTCCAACTCAATATGAAAATTTTTCGAGTAAAATGCATTTTTCTACTCGATGATAGCTATTACGCCCCCTAGCGGTGGAGGTATGAACTTCAAAACAATTTCCAGTGTTTTCTTTTGTTTACTTTAGTGGTAAAATTTTTTACCGCAAGTCTCTACGATGAGTGGATCCTGAGATATAGCCGTTTACCTCGCTTATTTGCCCACCCTGTACATAGGCACCATGTAATTGGAATCAGAATAAATTTGAATTTGAATTTGAATATTAATAACTATCTCGAAGACATAGGTATCTCTAGTTCGAAGGATATATAGCTTCATACAAATGAATGGTGGTCAGATAGATTGAAGCTCAAAACGAATGGAGCTTGAAATACATGGTATTTCTGACAAATTTTCCTGCAAACGAATTTTTCAATATATTTGAATGAAAAAGAGTTCAAGTTATCTTGAAGTGATTCAAGATATGTGGGAGAGTTTAATCATATGACAAATCATATAAAGCTAAAATATATGATTTCAATTGTCGAAGCTGAACTAAAAAAAAATAATTTTTTCGGCAACCGTCCGGGAGGTGCTCACTTCCCGGACGCTTTTTCTCTGAGAAAGTAGCATTTCCCGGCCTAGTCCGGAAAGTACGTACTTCCTGGACTAGGCCGGAAAAGAATCATAGAATCCATAGCAACCGAGATAACGGCTGACAGTTCATATGAAATTAGTTGTCAAAAATTTGCATGTTTTTTTATCGCAATCGTAATAAAATATGGAAAGCAGCAGCGATAGTGTTATTTTACATGGTTGCCGAAAAAATATTGTACGCAACACGCCCGAAAATGGTTTTTTTGGACTCACAGACTTCCAGGACTCGCTTACGCTCGTCCTGGAATTTTGTCTATTCGTCCAAAAAAACCCTATTTTCCGGACTTGTTACGTAAATTACTATTCTCCTTTCATTAAATCATGAAAGAAGTATATTAAACATTGCAATTTATTTTTTTTTGATGAAATCGATCTTTTGTATTGAATTTTATAATGAATGCTGTGTATTTTTGCCGAGAATACTCTACAAAAACTGCGCCCTTCTTGTATCTTAGCATTCGTGATATCCTCTCTGCCAATAATGGATAAAATTCGAAACAAATAATCCGTTCCTTGTTAGATATTCTGTAGTTTACATCTCAACAATGAACACACAAAATCGGATTATAATATGACGGATAGTTTCGGACATGAAGAAACTGAAAAAACAACTTTTTCGAACTTCTAACAATAATTTCCTTGGAATTTTTTGCATGAACATTCATTTCATTATTTTCCCTGTCCAATAGGTACTTTTTTTTTTGGGAGATAAAAATCATATGGGTATGAATCCAAAACCATGAAATGGACTATATCTATTCGCGAAAGTGACCTAGAAATTAGGACATTCCAGCCTATTAAAGATGTTATCAGAGGCCATACTCGAATTGAATTCCGACAACAAGATACATTTGAGCTGAATGATTGTCCCCTTATTTTTCTGGAACACAACAGGTCTTTATATTTGAGCCAATTATGATTCGCATTTAGTCCCACCTTTAAAATTTAGCCCTAACATATTGTAGTGACTCCTTACTAGTCCAAAAGATGACGTCGTGGGCTGCGGATTTCTGGGAAGTTGGAAACCGCTTGTGACAAAACCAGATTCATCTGCAAATTTACCATGCTCCGCTATGGGAATGGGGGTGTATATGGCAGGGAACACTGAGACTTCAAATTGATGATCTCATCAGTGCTCCCGGGATGAAACTCTGCAATCCACACCTCAATAATTGGTGGAAGAAAGTTTTAATAGTTAGTTTTGGACTCAAGTTTAAAGAATATCGTAGAAGTTTATTCAGAAGGAAAAACGTCTCGAAAATGATTCAAGACAAAGAATTTATGAAGAAGTAGTCCCACATACATATAACCTAAGCATCACCTTACAAAGAAAGATTGCCACTATGCTTGTCTGAGGAAGTTCTATTGATTGCTCAATTACTTCAGAAGAGAAAAAATTTTACAAAAAATAATAGGTTTGGAGACTGATAGGAAAATTTTATTGTGGATTATTTTTTCTCAATTTTTCTTCTTTTTGCTGTTCGTATTGACTTGAAATGAATGAGTTTCCTATTCTATTAAATTCATCCTCCTGATTTGGAAGGTCATCGGTACTTAGTAGGGAAGTATTCAGTGACTCTACGCAAGCACGAGAACCGGCGTCGTAGGCTGCATATCTATCGGAATCGCTTGAACATGAACTCAACCGTCCTAAGCCAAAGTCACAATGATCTGTTATGGGTATATGGAAGGTGTATACAGGGTGATTCCAGAGGAGACCGTCAGATTTAAGGAGAAGTTTACACTAGTCAAGGCAGTTTCGAAACAATGTTTGGTTTATGGTTGAGGGCCTTTATTGAGAGTCTACAGGGAGATTTGACCGATTCGACCGATTTTTCTTTTATTCATAACTTTGGTATGGCTTGATCAATATTGATGAAATTTTCAGTGTATCGATAGCCATTTGATATGTAATCAATAAAGTTCTCTCTGTCTCTCTCTCTCTCTCAATATGATTGTCTACTTTCAATAATTCTAAATTTTCTTAAAAATGCAGGGTGGGAATTATGATAAGTTCAGATTCAATTTGCAGGTTGAAAAAACACCCGGTACATTCCGTTTTCGAAAATTCGCCTCCTGCTTCAGATTCTACCTCAAGTTTACATTACTGGAGCGTTTTTATTTTTTTGGCACAAGTTTCTCTAAAAAAAATGTTTAAAGATGAACAATATCGTTATTTCGCTCCAAGACAGTGAGAATATTCTGAACCTGCAAATTTAATCTGAACACCTTATATTTTTGAGAAAGTTTTAGAATTATTGAAAGGAGACAATTATATTGTTCTAAAGTGAAGATTTATTCAATACATATTGATCAAGCCATACCAAAGTTATGTGGGATCCAAATTCTTAACACCCGACTGAATGATACGCTACTGACTTTACGAAACGAGAACTACACGATCGACCCTAAAAGGTTGCACCATGCAGATTTATCGATAGGTAGACGTAAGGGGAAGAGGTACTTGAAACTTAAGGACTGAAGTACGATACAGACGAACGAGGGTGGAATTCGACGTAAGAGAGTAGACGGACATAGTTAGGATTCGACGTTAGAGACGAGACGGGAAAGGTTAAAGAATTCGACGTGATAGACGCATATGATTCGACGTAAAATATAGTAGACGCAGCGAGTTAGATTATTCGATAATTAGACTATTAACAATTAGACGGAATAAAATAACTTCGATAGTTCCATAGACGAAAGTTCAGTGGCTGTACATTCAATTGACGTGAATTGTACATTGTGTAAATAAACAATAGTTAAGTTCCGGCGGCCTTTTATATAAACCCCTAGACAACCATATAAAAACCCTACAGTTATGAATAAAAGAAAAATCGATAGAATAGGACGAATCACTCTGTAGACTCCCAATAAAGGCTCCCAACCATAAACCAAACATTGTTTCGAAACTGCCTTGACTAGTGTAAACTTCTCCTAAAATCTGACGGTGTCCTCCGGAATCACCCTGTATGACAGAAATCACTAAGAACTATACTGTTTATTCCATAAGTGTTCCTGTGATAGATTTCCACAATTCGTACCTCAAAAATTCGTGGAAAAAAGTTTTTACTGTTATTTTGTCTCTCAGTTTAGAGAATCTCGTAGAAGTTTGATCAAAAAGAATAAGATTCTCATTCTATACAGTGTAAATCTAAGAATGCTTGGTTTTTCTTCTACAAAATAAGCACTTTCTCGAAAATGATTGAAGTCAAAGCAGTTATGAAGGAAGGGGCATATTATATTTTAAGCATGACCTTACAATGACCAACAAAGGTAACAACTTTGCTTCTCTGAGAATGTTCAATAGATAACTCAATTAATTTAAATGAGAAAAATTTCTTTAAGAATAAGCAATAGACGAAATGTTAATAGGCTTAGAGCGTTATGATTCAGGTGAATTGCAATTTTTTAAGGGCACCATTCCTCTCTTCGCTGATGATATTAACTAGAAAAGAGATGTTTTCTGATCTATTGAATTCTTTCTCCTCCTTTGGGACATCTTTGGTACAGGTAGGGGAGTGTGTAGTTATTCTTCCCATGGCCTATTCCTTGGCAGAAAGGAGAAGAAAATGAAGTTTGCATATCATAGATCTAGCTAGATCTATCGAGTAGTAAATATATTTTTAAATTTTTCCTGGAATTGATCGCCCTTCATCTATATAATAAGACAAGATGATGAGAAGGATACGAGTTAAATAAGTTGATAATAAGTAGACGGCTTATTGAATAGAAATATGAAAAATTCGTGGTTGCAATTGTTTCGGGTGATCAATTAGTGACAACAATTCTCGACATTGCAAATCACAACTCACCATATTGTAAACGTTCTCCCAGTAGTCGAGCGTTATGAGCTGAAAGGTGGTCAGCATAGACCACAGGAAGTTATCGAAACTGGTGTAACCATGGTTCGGATTTTCACCGACGCAAAGGCAGGTATGGGTAGTCGGACAGTGCCTGCTTCCGGTCACGTTTCCGCACAGCAGTGGATCATCCGTTCCCGGTCGTAGCAACCAGTTGCTAGGGTCATTAGTCCAGCTGAAAGTTCACACATAATTAATTACAATCATACAGAAAACGGACCCTGTACTCGATGTCGATTGCATCGGAAAATCACTGGGAAATTGTTCCGAATTATTGGAGAGCCCTTTATTGTTGAACAATCGGTTTGAAGTGCATTACTATATTTGGGACGCTTAATCAGTACATGCAATCCGTTTTTCTCTATCAGCTCTACTTTTTTAGATACATCAACTTAATTACCAATGTGGGTTTAATTCAGTATATTCTTTTATGAGAGTTCCAAAATTATTATCATACATATAATTATTAATGTACGTACCCCATGCTTTTATTGTCAGTCAAATTATTGGACAGAGGAACCAAAATTACTTTCTACCGTACAAGAGAATGAGATCTGCTACTATTCTTTTCTCAAGAAGACAATCTTGTATTTTGTCACGAAATTAGGGGACTCATGAAAGTAATGGGACTTTCTGAATATATTTCAGATGATTGGCGCCTTTTTATTGACAGTTCAAAGTGAAGTTCAAAATGTTCATTCTACAAAATGAGAATGAATATGGTTCAATACCACTAGTTACCTCGAAGAAACTGAATGAAGAATATACCACCATAGCTTTGGTCTTGCAGAAGATTGAAGTATCAAAAATAGTAAACTTTCTTCTTGGGCAGCAAAGTGGTTACATGAAATATAAGTGTTTCTTGTGCCTCAGGGATAGTAGGGACAAAACACAGCACTGGGTTCAAAAAGATTGGCCTCAGAGAGAAAACATGGACATTGGGGAAGAGAATATCATTAACGTCGCTTTGGTTGAAAGAAAAAAATAATACTCCCTCCTTTACATATAATGTTGGTCTCAATGAAGTAAATTGTAAAAGCTCTTGATAAGAATGAGTTATGATTTGCATATATAGGAGAAAAAATGTATCAGATGAGCACAGAAAAAAGTCAAAGAAGGGATATTTGATTGCCCACAAATAAGACAATTAATAAAGGATCCTGCCTTCATGAATTTATTGAATCAAGTTGAACGAGAAGATTGGAAATCATTTGTTGCAGTTGTAGAAAATTTTCAAGGCAAACAAAAAGCTCAAAACTATGTTGAAATAGTTAACAAGATGCTTAATAGGTTCAAATCCTTAGGATGCAATATGAGTATTAAAATACACTATTTACACAGCCATTTAGACCGTTTTCCAGAAAATTTAGGGGATATGAGTGAGGAATAAGGTGAAAGATTTCACCAAGACATTAAAGTTATGGAGGACCGCTACCAAGGAAGATGGGTAATGCGCATGTTGGCAGATTACTGCTGGAGTTTTAAAAGGGACTGTTTGAAAAAACATTCGAGAATGTCGTGAAAAAGAAGCTTTCGAAGTGTTGAGTTACTATTTGATTTCTTCATTTTTTTTCTATTTGTTACGACATGATATTGTATTTTGTATAATTAAAATGAAAATTTCGTATCTACTTTCGTTTACGACACTTAGGAATTCAATGTAACTTATATTTCTCTAAAATTGTATATCTTAAAATTGTTAGCTCCTAGGTAGAATGAATACGTTATTTGAAATCATGACATCAAATTGATATGGAATCAGCTCGAAAAACCTCGACACCAAAATAGCTGTTCCCCTGTGTAATATGTACAATACTCCAGCAACATCTGGTGGTGCTGCAGCCTCAGCTGATGAAGAAAATAAAGAGAAGAAGTTGTAAGAACCTTAAGAATCCGGGTCAGATGATGACATAGACTTTGGTCTCTTCGACTAAACTGAATAACAATTTCTTTTTCAAGAACAGCAACCGTGTAAGAAGAGAGCCATACTGAAATTTTAAACCGGAAAACATCCTGGAAAACGGAAGCTATGAAGTGAACTGAACTGAAATCGTACCATTCCGACTAATGAAACAGTTCCTCAAAATAATGAAAAAAATACATTCTCAACATCGAATTCAAAATCATAATAAATATTCAACAGAGCAAGCCCATTCCATTTCTCATTTCCCATTTTACTTCTCAACAACATCTTGAGATTAAAATAAGTTAACTGGTAACGTAATAGTAATTTACGTAACGAGTCCGGAAAATATGGTTTTTTTGGACGAATAGACAAAATTCCAGGACGAGCGTAAGCGAGTCCTGGAAGTCTGTGAGTCCAAAAAAACCATTTTCGGACGTGTTGCGTACAATATTTTTTCGGCAACCATGTAAAATAACACTATCGCTGCTGCTTTCCATATTTTATTGCGATTGCGATCAAAAAACATGCAAATTTTTGACAACTAATTTCATATGAACTGTCAGCCGTTATCTCGGTTGCTATGGATTCTATGATTCTTTTCCGGCCTAGTCCGGGAAGTACGTACTTTCCGGACTAGGCCGGGAAATGCTACTTTCTCAGAGAAGAAGCGTCCGGGAAGTTAGCACTTCCCGGACGGTTGCCGAAAAAAAACATTTTGCGTAATATAGATATGTTAGGAAATAATTGCATATTCAGAAAGTACCGATATCGCACTGAGTTTTGAATCGGGAATTCCCGATAATTCCTTCATCCACATCTTGAATTCACATTCAAGGGTTATTTTTTCAATAGTCTCTGAATCTATTTCATATAATTTTGTTATTTTTTTGAATCAATAAAAGAATATTTTTTCCATTGCAAAACTTTCCCTGACTTGCGATGATTTTTATCGAATTACCTATTATGCTGTATTTTGTTCCGTTATCATTCTATTTTCATGGATCGTCATGAATTTCTTTCTTGCTACTTTTACTTCAACAAGACAGCTCTACACATGCATACAATTAAATATCCCTATAAAAATATCAGAGCTTGTATATTAGAAGTCAATGGAACCTATTTCAATAATTGTGGAGAATTTACGGTGAAACAAAAAATGTCGCTCTGTCTACTTTGTAGTAAGTTGCAGAGACGTCAAAGGATATGAAAAATGGTCGACTATTTGTAGAAATTAGAAAATCATTTTCCCGATCATTTTGATGACATTTCCTGTTTTCTACCGATACTATACATTTTTGACAACAGCGCATTTGTATAATGATCCCTTCTCTAATTCATAAGTCGTACAATGCAGTTCCCTCAGCTAATTTTCGCACCGGTCTTCCCTTTGAAATAGACCCTTGTAATTTGTCCATAACGGCCAAATCGGTAGCAGAGAACACAACTCAATTACAGACAATATAGCGTTATTACAATTCTACAACTGAGTAAACCGATGTTGAGGTTTAGTAGTAGACCTGAAAACGTTTTAACGAGTCCAACATAGCATATTTGTAACATCCAATCGATCCAACCTAGAGGCCATTTTACATGGCACATTTTATCACTGTTCATGTATTTCAATGTTCTCAAATACGGATTATAATTTTAGGAATAATCATTTTTAATTTTTGAGCGTTCGTTTACCCGAGAGATCGCTTTATCATGTCGTCACAATGTCTGTAATTTTTTAATTTTGAGCCAGAAATGGTTATAAAAAATAAGGTTCGATAACGCATCAGTTATTTTCAATTCTGTTAGTCCGTCGCTGACCAAGATAACTCTTGAACTCCTTGAAACTTGAAGCTTAACCGTAGAGCTAGCAGAACCCAGGGTTTTTTTTGAAGAACGTAAATTCAGAATTTTGGTAATGGGTTCAAACGTAGGCCTAAAAAAAGCCTAAAATTACGGTGAAATCAGATTGAGAAATAAGAAATCGATTAGCTTGATGGTTCTGCTAGCTTAACGTTAAGCTAGTAGAAGCCGCGATTTCTCCGACAATTTAAGGGCAACAAATTTTTGAATAGGGTAATGTTCTTCTTCTTCTTCAAGTGCTGTCTCCGCGGCGGAGGTCGGCAATCATCCTGACCTTTGAGGCAACTACTCTAAAGAGTTGTTTTGAACTGTATCCAAACCATTATCTCAGATTTTTCAGCCATGAAATGCGTCTTCTTCCACGCTCCTTTGGCCCTCTATTTTTCCTTGCATTATAAGTCGCAAGATACTGAATTTACTGCCACCTACTATGTGGGTAATAAATAAGCCTAAAATTATGGCCTAAAAAAATGAAGAATCGAAAGTGGTTCTGCTAGCTTAACGGGGTGAAGAATCCAAAAGAAAAGGAAATGTTTTCACCTGCATTGAGTATTTATCTCAATTCGATAGTTGTTTGAGAGATCATTTCAACAGATTTTCTCAGGTAGGTCGAGGCAAGGTGAATCATCTATTACATCAAATTTATGATGAATTTATTGATTTGATGGCAAAAAATGTGAGAAAGGAAATCATAGCAGAAGTTCGAGAGGCTTTATATTATTCAATTATTGTTGATTCCAATCCAGACAAGCCATGTCGATTAGCTTACGTTCATTTTGAGTTATGTAAGCAGAGGAGGTGAAATAAAGGAGAGATTTTTGGTATTTTTCGCTATAGATCAGTATGATGATGAATATCTAAAAAATACTGTTCTACAAATATTGATTGACTACTCAATTGACATCCAACTATGTATATGACAATGCTTCCAATATGTCAGGCAAATAAGTAGAACTTCAGACCCGGATAAGGAAGCATATTTCATATTGAATTCGTTCTTGCGATGTGAGATTTTCAGTTATTTTTTTTCAATTTTTTATATTATTAAATTTTTTATTTATTTTTTGTTGATTATACATTCATTGAAAGCACTTTATTATTGCGTTCGAACATATTTTGAAGTATGTGAAGGGGCCCCAGATTTACCTTGCGCTTCGGGTCCCCAGTTGTCTTAATCCGCCACTGCGATGACCAGTAATATGAAATGGTTGTTGGCGAATTTTGTCGAAGAAAGTTTGAGGATAGATCCATTAAAAACTTGAATCCGTCATCAAACGATACTAATCAATTACGTTAATTCGATAAAAATAAGCTTATAGAGTGGACACTCGCCAACTCGTAATATCACGGGACCTCAGAGAAAAGAAAACAAATTTTTTATTTTCTTTCCTCTGAGCCACGGGACCAAGATTTTTCGTCGAGTTAAGTATAGTTCGACATAGGCGTAGTTCAAGTTATACAGATCATTCGACTCACAAAGGTAATGAAATATAGATGTAAACCAAATGAAAATTCAAGTTATAGAGGTGAAGAATAGTGATATATGTTTCCTATAGAAGGCGTAGATTATATACATATATGATGAATTTACTGAAAAATGAATTGACAATAGAACATTCCATGATGAAATAGACCGACGACTTTCTGTGTTGACAAATTCTGAATATTTTATGAGTTTCTCTGACGGTAAAGATTCAGATTATTAAACGCCAAAAGAGTTAATTTTCAAAGTGTTATTTTTCGTTCTTTTTGGGCAACTTTTTTTTCAACCTGATAAATTATTTCAATTATATGCGCAGGAGCATTTTATTCAAATTTTTTGAGTTTGTTTTAGCAATTGAGAGTGAAAACTCTAAATAAGTTTGTCGTAAAAATTCCTATCTTCTGAGAGGTCTCTCAGAGGCTAAGGAGAATCGGGATAAAAAACATTAAACAAAAAATGTATGTCCGACAGCCTTTACAAAACTAAACAACAAAATTTAACTCTATAAAACCTCACGATGCAATTATTGCATCATTAAATACGGTCGATTCACCGACACGATTCGATTTGTGCGGCGGGGTTTGGAATTAACTACTGACTTCGAGTTATAGAATTTTTGTGTGCCTTCGACTTATAGAGGTGAAAATGGTGAAATATATCCGTAAAATCATTTTCAGTTATGAATGGAAATTTTTTCGGCTTATACAGGTTTTTCCAAGAGGATTGAAAATAATTTGAGTTATCGAGGATTTCGAGTTAACGAAGTTCGAGTTAACGAGAGTTCACTGTGTAACACATACAGGGTGTTCCGAATTAAGTCGGGACCATTGCCAACTCCGTTATTATTGATGCTACGGTGTCGGTTGAATGGGCAAACTGGTAGCATCTTTAGTGGCATTCTCGACGCCGAAAACAAAAAAAAAAATTGACATTCCTCGTTGTCATAACATTTCATAAAATGATATTTTTTTCAATGGAACACCATATATTTTTTCATGCATTTCGATTCGTTATAACATTCTCAACAACAAAGCTCATTTGACCTTTTTTCTTAAAGGTGAAAATAAGACAGTTGTATTAATAGGAAACATTTATAAAAAACGGATTTGATAAAGCGCTCTAGAATATCGAGTGAATGTTCAAAAACACCGCCTTCTTGTTGAACACATATTTGGGCCCTTCTATTGACACCATTGATTCACAAAATGAATGCGGCTAGCGAAATGGCTTTAAGATGGAAATTATCGTTTTGTATATTAATACCAAATAGCTTAGTGGTGCCAATTGAGGGGTGCGACATAATGATCACTAGTTCACATTCCAGCGCAATTTTTTTCTTTTTGCTATTAGTAACGAAATATTGTCATTCGTATAAGTACAAAAAATTGGTGTTTGTACAATCATGAGGTGTTATTCGCTGAAAGAAATAAATATTTCGGAATAAGTCCCTCATTTTCCACTTTAGGAAGAAAGGTGATATGATCCTTGTTGTTGAGAATGTTATATCGAATCGAAATGCATGAAAAAATTTAGGGTGTTTCTTTGAAAAAAAATATAATTTTATGAAATATTATGACAACGCGACTGGCAATTTTTTGTTTGTTTTCGACATCGAGAAGACCAGTAAAAATGCTACCAGTTTGTCCATTAACCGACATCGTAGCATCAATAATAACGGAGTTGGCAATGGTGCCGACTTAATTTGGTACACCTTGTATAGAGTAAACAATTTGCTCATGAATGAAAGTGTGGATTACTATGACCAGTAATATGAAAGGTTGTTGGCGAATTTTGTCGAAGAAATATTGAGGATAGATCCATTAAAAACATGAATCCGTCATCAAACGATATACCAATCAATTACGTTAATTCGATAAAAATAAGCTTATATTCCCAACTTAGTTTTTCCATTGTATCAGGACCAATCTCTTTACAATGGTTCCGCTTTCAACTTTTACAACATCTCATTAAGCTTATTATGCGACAAGCTGTTGCTCCAAGAAATTCGAGTTAGGAATGATCCATTAATCGCGAATTCTATTATAACCACTTCAATGGCCAAACATCAAATTTCAGGCGGTATTCTCGATAACTTTACAGCTCAACCCATTGAATGGTGTTTAAGATTTATGAGGTATTTTCGCAACTGATTTTCGCTATAATTGAATTGACGTCGTCTCTTTAGGAATATTCGCCCTAATATCAGCTTTATTTCTTGAAGAGTGAAAATGATATTATGAAAAAAGAGACGAAACAATGAAGTCCGTGAAGTTAGCACCCACTTTTTCGAAAATGAAGAATTTTTTTGCATTCGTTAGTACCTCGTTAGTAACTATCTGTAACACAAAAATTTTCGTTTGTACCTCAACGATACTGGTAGAAAAATATCGCATTCCGTTTTTTTCGATTTTTCCAATTTTTCTCGAAAAAAAAATTAGTTTGAAAGTACATAGGGCAACGATTTTGCACGCTTCAATTCATGTTACGTTACTGGAATTTATTTATTTATTTATTATACCATTCAACAGCCTAAGCCAATTACAGAATGGGCAAAAAAAAAAAATTACAAGAAATGAAACCTTATTAAACTAAATACATTCCATGTGAAAAATAAAAAAACAAAAGAAATCGAAGCCAAGTGCGAGATATGCAATGATTATACAAAAAAAATAAAAATAAACAATAATAATAAGGAATGCCCACACCTAGCTTCACATTTTGTAATTTAAATCAGACTATGATCCAAGTATAGTCCTCCTTATAACAGATCGTCACCAACAACAAATAGTTGTATTTGTCAAATTGAATTGCTCTATTGCTGTTTCAATAATCAACACATCAGCATCATTATTATAGCTTGTATTACCAATACATTTCCAGCAAAAAACTTTTCTTTCAACATTGAAATGAACCGAGATAATATACGTGGCGTACTCATGCATATTATGACGATAATAACTTTTATTTTTGAATCGGTTGTAACGGTATAAAATTCCTCTTTTTTTATTTGAACCATTTCAAGATATTTTTCTATTAAGCAAACAGTTTTCCTCTTTTCACATCATGTCCATCTTACGGCATCAATTAAAATCAAATTGAAATCAGACAGTTTTATTTAAAAACACAAGTTAATAACAATTCGAACAGAACACAGGTGGCGATCTTTGTCTGTATGTCTCCTTATTCTTATATTGTATCGGCGTAGTAGATAAGAATCATTACAGATTTTTCATTATCGATCTGGTTGTCGACCTGAAAAGGGATTAGAAATTAATAAACCTAAACTTCTGAATATAGAGAATATTTCGTATCGAAATACCTACCAAAATTCTATTGAATCTGAAAAACCCTTTTTATCAAAAGGTGAGTGTTGTCGAGATTTAATTTCAATTGTTTCATTCGTGAAAACGAAATTTAAGGGTTTCTACCGGAGGCTTTGTACATAATTGTCTTTCTTATCGGACACCTAGAAGGAAATTATTGCTGTTACTGCCAGAGATTCAACCTTATCAACTGGAATTTGGTTACCGTTCTGAAAATAGTATTTTCGAGTATACTTACCTGAGTTACGTCAATCATCATCATCACTGCAAGCTGAAGCCATTTTGTTTTAAAGTACAGTTGTTCTGTAAGGACCTTCTAACATCAAGGCCAGTATCAATCTACACTGTATTAATATTCATATTACGATTATCAAAGAAGAGTTTGGTGTAATAACTTCAATATCGTACTACCTTTTGAAACAAAGACTTTCTTTCCATCATCATTAGAATAGTGTTATAAGTAGGATTTCTCTAATTCTGTGGTTATTCCGTTCATTCTTCCACATCTTGTAGAACAAAATCGTGCGAGAATATATCAGAAACGCACTGTTTTCATGGTTATATTTCATTATTCTATGTTGGTTCTCTGAACTTTCCGCCACGGCTTTATCTGTCAATTCATCAATTTGCCTTACAGAAATCAGTTCTGCCAACCAACATTTTTCAATACAAAAATCACTAAATTATATTTATGGAAATATTTCATTAATTTCAATGAAAATGCAATGAATTAGAGAAAATAATGTATAATACTCGTACAGAAGGCTCATTCTACCACTCGTTCATTCCAAAACTCGCCACTTCGTGGCTCGTTTTTGAATTTTGAACTCGTGGAAGAATATCAATGCCTTCTGCACTTGTATTATAAATAACTATACTAACCCCTTATTTTTCTGAATATTATAATGGCATTTCACCTGCATATATTAAATTGTCATTAGGTAATCATATTTCTTTATTCACTGTCACCTGAAAGTAACACTGTTTGTTTCTTGATTTTCAATCAGTGGATTCATATAATTTTATATTAATTAAATTAAATCAAGTGGCGCCCAATTCATTTTAATAATTGTTATAGTGGAAAGAGAATTCTGTGAATTATATAACCTACGACCCAAATGTTCTCTGGCGAAAAGCTGCCAAGTGCAATTATGTAATAAAAGTAGGAAACTACGTTACACGGTATATCTCAGAAACGCTGGCTCATAGGAAAAAAACTATTGGTACATTTTTTATAGATAATTTTATGATCTACAATTATGTTCCAGGTACTTTCAAGATGAAATTTATCGTTCTGCTAAAAAACGCGAAAGACATTTCTTTTACTTTTGACCTCGAATAACAGTTTTTCTTACACGAGAATGATGGTGAACTTTCAGTAATTGTTTATAATTATGTTTTGAACAATTTAACTCATTTTCAGCTTGTTGGAAATTTATGTACCTTCACTCTCATTTTTTGGTCTGAATTGACCGGACTATTAACCATACGTTAAAATATCCCCGTTAAAAAGACTACCACGAGAAGTTTTTTGTTGAACACCCGATATTTTTTGTCGTCCATCAGCTTTGTTGATCTAAGTGAGCCCTTGGAGAGAGCTGGGGGTTGAAAATTGACCGACGATTAGCTTTTAGATTCCGTTCTTGCCAGATCAAATAGCGGGTGACTATAAATCATATCACGCCGTCTAATCACGGCTAGTATGATGTATTGAATTGACCCATTTTCACAAGGTTTACGCAACCGATGGATCGCAGTTGAAGGTCAGTTATAAATACGACACGAAAGGCTGATTAAATTGGACAAACTGCCGAGAAATTCGGTTTGGAATTCAATTTACCATGAACGGAGTTGTTGTTTTGAATTATGGCAGTATTTCCGTGATTATGAGGAGAATCATTGTAAGTCCTAAGATTATAGGCTTTATGACATCCAGTAGAACTGTAGAAATTTCGTTAGGCACACTGAAGATAAAACGCACCAATTTAGAGCTATTGTTTCCTGAACATTCGCCCTATCGTTTCGTCACAATTCCAAGAGTGTAGAAATAGGGGTGTACTGGGGGTAATTACTACCTTCGCCCAAGATTTTCGAAATATAAAATATCAGAAATCTCGCAAAGACGAAGAACTAAAATTTCTCCATGAAATGAACCAATAATAATCATTTTACTTTCCTTTGAATCGACACGTCGGTAAAAAATCGGACCCCTTTACGGTTCATGAGTTTATTATCGCTTTCAAGATGAGTACTTTTATTGCACTATGAGCTCGTCTTTGTCCGAGGTTTATTATTTTCCTTTATCTATCCGCTTTCTCGATATCGCCCCTTATTTGTCAGCTGTGATTTTTGCATTCATCATCGGTATACACTTACCCGTTGTTCTCGTCACAAAATTTCAATATGTAGTATCAAAGAACTGAACTGAGTAATTCGCACCGAAAAATTGTCTGGGCTGTGTTGTACAATTTATTGTGTTTCATTCAAATTGCAATTTATTTGTGAAGACATCAGTTTTGAATTGATCATATCTACAGGGTGTTCCTAAATTGGAGGTACAAATGAAAATGACAGATTTCTCGGATCATATCAAGAAAATATCCTATATCATGAGTTCGCTAACGCTTTGTTTTTGAGATACAGATGTTGAAGTTCAAGTTTTTCTCTCATAGCATCTTCCCTTGAATTGGCATAGATATTCCAATTTGAAGTTTTCATCATGTGGTATCCCAATTTTGAATGTAAATCTACAGGGTGAATTATTTCTGGACGGGTGCCCGCTTCTTTCCTCCAGAATTATTTTTTTTGTGAACCAGTGGTAGTTTAGAAATATTTAAATAGAAACTCTGGTTCAGTACTACACTTTTTGTTTGTTGTAATTTTGTCGTATCTGTATTCGATTTCGAGAAAAAAATTCGAACAGCTCTTTATAGTAATTCTCAGGAAAATCCAAATTATCATAAAGATGCAGTTAGGTAGATGTGATGAATAAATTAATTATAAGTTTTGGTACTTATTTACCAACTATGTAGCGAAGATTAATAAAGATTCGCTAAACTGCAGGTTAAGCATCACAAAAGAGTAGAACTACAAGAAACACCCTGTATTTCGAAAACAAAGCGTTTGCGGGCTCAGGTTTATGAGCCATTTTATTTTTGAAATTATTCAAGGTATTTCTCATTTTCCTTTGTAACTCCAATTCACGAGCACCCACTATAAGATAAGAATAGTTATTTATAATATAAGTGCAGAAGGCATTGATATTCTTCAAAATTCAAAAACGAGCCACGAAGTGGCGAGTTTTGGAATGAACGAGTGGTAGAATGAGCCGTCTGTACAAGTATTATACATTATTTTCTCTAATTCATTGCATTTTCATTGAAATTAATGAAATATTTCCATAAATATAATTTAGTGATTTTTGCATTGAAAACTGTTGGTTGGCAGAACTGATTTCTTTAAGGCAATTTGATGAATTGACAGATAAAGCCGTAGCGGAAAGTTCGGAGTGCCAACATAGAATAATAAAATATAACCATGAAAACTGTGCGTTTCTGATATATTCTCGCACGATTTTGTTCTACAAGATGTGGAAGAATGAACGGAATAACCACAGAATTAGAGAATAGTTATTTATAATACAAGTGCAGAAGGCATTGATATTCTTCCACGAGTTCAAAATTCAAAAACGAGCCACGAAGTGGCGAGTTTTGGAATGAACGAGTGGTAGAATGAGCCTTCTGTACGAGTATTATACATTAGTTTCTCTAATTCATTGCATTTTCATTGAAATTAATGAAATATTTCCATAAATATAATTTAGTGATTTTTGCATTGAAAAATGTTGGTTGGCAGAACTGATTTCTTTAAGGCAATTTGATGAATTGACAGATAAAGCCGTAGCGGAAAGTTCGGAGTGCCAACATAGAATAATAAAATATAACCATGAAAACTGTGCGTTTGTGATATATTCTCGCACGATTTTGTTCTACAAGATGTGGAAGAATGAACGGAATAACCACAGAATTAGAGAAACGTTTTTTCTCACATTGCAGATATGAGTGAACCTTGTCGTCAAAAACATTTTTTCGATTAACCCCCTCAAGAAAAAATAAAGGTCTACGCCCTTGTTTATACTTATTGGTTATGGAAATAGAATCGTTGACTTTTTAAAGATTTGATGTTCAAATAGGCAGATGAAGAGGCGCTCAGAAGCCCCGACACAACTTCATTTATCCAGGAAAGCACCTGCGCTGTGAAAGCTGAAAAATGGATAATTAAAATGTTGGTCGATTGCATGTTCGCGTTCCTTCGCCAATTTGGAATCTGAGCATCTGGGCCTTGGGTGCTTTGTTACCCATGACGCTGCGGCTTCGAACAGTTAGTTCCTATCATGTTCATCATTTCCGACGCCGAACGGTGTACACCGGAACGAAAAAATTGAATCAATCGTGTCGGATATTTCGCTTAGAGCAGCTGCTTCCAAGTTTTATTGCCACGATATTTCATGAGGGACAGAAAATCCATGACCTACGGCATTTCACGAAATGTTTTATAAATTGATGACGTTCTCGAAGGTTCCGTCGAAAGGCGAAAAGACATCCGACAGTTATTTTCAACTAATTAACAACTAATCACCTTACTGCGAGATATGGATAAAAAAAATCTTGTTACAAGTGATACTTAATGCGGCCAAAAGGAGAACGGTAGAGCGGTATGGCTTTGCTAACGGAGGTGTCTTTGCCGAACCTCCTAATATTTCAAGTTTAATTTCTTTTCGTAAAGTTGGTAATATCTTACAGAAATCACGAATCGGGACCTTCAACCGCACTATATACACACATATGTTGCAACCGTCGCAGTCGTCTGGCGTACTTTGAATGGTGTGCTACGGTATGTTATGTGAGCGGGTAATTTTTTAACGTGGGTATACAGGGTGGCCACTTTTTGAATGGGATTGTATTGGTAACTTTTAAACCATAAGAGTTAGAAGGTCGGTCAAATGGAGAAAAAGTTGCATGCATAGAAGCATTATCAAGCAGTTCAAACAAATCGAGATTATCAGGGCCGGTTATTGAGATATCATAAGAAAAGTAAATTATGTCATTTTGATTTTTCTTTTTTTCCCACTTCATTTCAAATATCATCAAAAAACGTTACAGGAATTTTTTATTTGACAGTAAATTATCCTCAATTTGATGTGATCAGATTTCGTATCCAACGTTTCGTACTCTCGGAGCCACCCTCAACCTCATTTTTTTCAATAAGGACCTGCATATTTTATGACATTTTTACTTTTAACGCTGAATTCAACGATATATCATACAATGTCATTCAAAGTTGATTTTCAGGTGATTTTGAACCTCATCCAAATTTAATGGTGTGTATGTAAGAAAAAAACAAGTCTATCAACGATATCAATGTTCTGACCCAAATTCAATCGAACCCAGAGAAAAAATTTAAACTGTGGCCAGTGAATGGAATTTTTCAAAAACTGCTGTTAATAAAATAGTCAAGAGACGCGAATACAATGATTTTAAATTCGAATACCAAGCCTAGCAAAAATTATATCGTAATGATCTCAAAATAAAGTTCGATTCTGTAATTTGTTTCAACGGAACAAATGACAAATACAACAATAGTGATACCTCGCGAGAAAATTGAGAATGTTTTGGAAGGTATGCAAGGAGACCAAACAAGCAAAGGTATAAGAAGTATGGGTTCCAGAACCGTAAAGTGCATTTTACAAAGTGGTGGGCATTTCGAACACTTACTTCATTAATTTTCATTTACTTTCGAATAATCATTTGATTTATCTCTCATCAAGTGATACTTTCGTTTAATTATTATGAATTGAAATATTTAAATGATTATTACAAAAGAAGAACCAAGAAACCACTGGTTTCTTGCTTTGATTCTTATATGTTCCATTTAGTTCAAGATGGGTAAATTGATTTTCTTATCGAAATTCATTGCATATTGCATTTTGTTAATTAAACTAAATGAAGGTAATACAGATCCGACCCAAAGAAATTTGGATAAGGGTCAAAATCACCTGAAAATCTACTTTGAATGACATTTTATGATATATCGTTGTATTCAGCGTTAAAAGTTATTTCGAAAAATGTCATAAAATATGCAGGTCCATATTGAAAAAAATGAGTTTGAGGGTGGCCCAGAGAGTACGAAACGTTGGATACGAAATCTGATTACGTCAAATTGAGGATAATTTACTGTCAAATAAAAAATTCCTGTAACGTTTTTTGATGATATTCGAAATGAAGTGGGAAAAAAAGAAAAATCAAAATGACATAATTTACTTCTCTTATGATATCTCAAAAACCGGCCCTGATAATCTCGATTTGTTTGAACTGCTTGATAATGCTTCTATGCATGCAACTTTTTCTCCATTTGACCGACCTTCTAACTCTTATGGTTTAAAAGTTACCAATACAATCCCATTAAAAAAGTGGCCATCCTGTATATGCGAAATACTAGGGGTAGTGCAGAAAATATAGCGAACGGTACATCAAATTATATTTAGCAGCTTACTTAACATTCATTTAGAGTCACGTTAAAAAAAAATGAAAACATTTGGTTGAGAGGGTTTCGACATTTCGGGAAAATTTTCCATTGTTGCCCTTTGGGGGATCTGGGCGGCCATGGCAAAAGATTTACATGAGTCGAAAAAGTTTGAACTAACTCGGGCAATTTGAGGTCGGGCATTATCTTGCTGAAATATTGGATTCTCGAAGCGGTTAAGGTGAGGGAGAACATATGGCTCCACTATTTCTTGAGGGTAACGCAGCGCTGTGATGTTACCTCGAATGAAGACCTAAGGTGACTTACTTGCATGTGCAATAGCACCCTATACCATAACGCCTACTGTCCGGTGGACATGACGCTCAACATCAAACTGAAAAGACGACACGATGCCATTACCTACACATTCCAATGTACCACTGTAATCGTTGCCGGCAATACTCAACCATCAGAAGTAACACAAGATGAGGTCGATAATAATGTAGTCCAAAAGACCTTATCTGACGGTAAATCGTCCGGACAGCTAAAGGATGGCCTTGTTCTCCTAACCCCTCTTCAGCCAAAGATCGAGTTGTCGCAAATCGGTCTCTAATGGCCATAAGTGTTCGACGTCGATCTTGAGCTTCATTTGTGTCCCTTCGACGTCCGGTGCCTACTCTTCTTCGATTTTGGACATTATCAAACCACGCTTGACGACAACTCATAATAGTAGTTGTATTTCTGTTTGTACGATTAGCGATTTCTCGAAATGACAACCCCGCTTCCCGTAGACCAATAATTCGACCTCTTTCAAATTCACTTAGCTGGCGATAAATTAAGCGTGCACGTGCTCTAGGCATTTTAACAACTTAACATCTATTTTGGATTTCCTCGAACAGCTGGTTCGTTGTAAAATTTAAAAAACGATTTCAAAATTTAAGTAACGATTTCAAAATTTGAGTAACGAAAATTGTTTACATTAAAAAACCTTCACATGATCTAAATTCAATCATTTTCTCCTTGCTATACTATCTATGTTTCACAAAAAAAAAAATTAAAATTCAAACAGCTCCTTCTGGGAGCACATAATAATAATAATATAATAATATAATGTTTATTCACTATAAACATAAAAAAAAATATATAAAATAAGAATGAACGGAAAACAAACCGAGGAAGGTACAGAAGAAAAACCTGCAACATGTACACTAGGTAATATAGTCGATTAATATGGTGTAAGTCGTTACAGCTGCTTTCAATATTTTTTTATCAAGTTGAGTTGCAATACTCATCAGTACGGGCGTTAACTGCACTTGGACATGTTTTAATATATACCATCTCCTCAAATTAACATTTGAACCAATTATTCTCACGACCCAAAACTTCAACATATTGGAAATCGAAACTGTGGTTGGATAAAAAAGCGTGACCAGACCATGCAGTACAATTCTCTTTATTCTTACACACACTCTCATGTTGAGCCGATCTGTTGTTCGAATATTGGCCTGTTTGGCCCACGTAACAAGCAACGCAGTTGACCTTATACACCACTCCAGAATATCTATCCTTAGGCTCTCTTTAGTTTTGGAAGAAATAAAACGAACAGTTTTGTTGAATTTTTTTTTTACCTAAGGAAGTCTAATTAAAACCGGAACGTTTTAAAAGAAGAGAGTAGGACTTCTTAGATTTTTTTGTTTCAATATTTAATTTTAATTAACTAACATTAGTCGTGGTTGCGTTCTGTTATCCTTTTCAATATTCATTCTCAGAAAAACTCATGAATGATTATTTTTTTGGAAGATTTTGGAGGTGAGGCACACCGGTATCAATATAAATGGTTTTTCAATAAGATGCTGAAAAAAAAAAGAATATATTTCCTATTTCCTCTATTTCAGTATCGTAATGAGTTCATTACAGTTTTAAAAACAGTGCTGTAATAAACTCATTACAGCATCGTTTTCAGTTATATTTTTCGTTTCGTGGTTGTCTCTACTGCCTTCCAATCCTATCAAATTTCAACAAACGTCAATAATTGTCAACATAATGTATAATTTGGATAAAATGAAATGATTTGCAGCATTATTCGCAATTTCTCTTGATTTTGGTGGTTTTAAATCGATTTCGTCAGGCATAATTCATGTATTTAATGCGTAATTTTAAATTGATTCAAAATTCGAAACGTTCGATTCAAATTCTTTAATCTGTCAATTTTCGTAACAGTCACACCAACTGCCAAGATACAATACAAAAGTCACTGGGATATATAATTTGAATTCTTCATTGAATTTCGACAATATTACACAAAGCTTGACTGAAATAGAGAAAATATCGTCGAATACACGTTGCAGAAGGCACTTCCAACACTCTTGCGTTCGAAAACTCGCTCCTTCGTCGCTCGTTTTCGAATTTCGCATTCGTGTTGGAATAGGAGCCCATTCTGCAACTTGTTTTAGAATATACTATTAAGAGGAATCAATAGATATTCATTTCATTGTGAACTCGAAGATATATCATTAACGATGGGATAAAAATGTCAGCTAAATGAAAGAATATAGCTACGGCTACGTTTGAGCACCATATCCTTTTCAAGTAATTTTTCTTGACCAATTCGCTCATTTGCGGCTATATGTACGCGATAACTTCATGAATTCCATATTTAAGATCTTGAATTGATTCTGGAGCATGGGCAGAGAGCTATTTCACGTGGCTCCTAGTAAAAAAGTATTGAGGTGTTAAAACACAAGATCTCGGTGGCCAATTGTGGTCACCCATTCGGAAGGAAACTTTTTTTGAAAACTTGTGATTCTTCCGTTGTTAGTGTGGCACGTAACGCCCTCTTGGTGAAACTTCCAATTCCGGTCATAGCCTAATCCGCAAGATCTTAATGGACACACTGGAATCGACAAACCTGGGTTTATGTCTCTAGAGAAACGTACCTACTACCTACACGGTTTCGATTCTTCACATAACTAACTTGTCCGATAGCTCAAATTTCAGATTCACTATTGCCGGCCGAGAAGCTGCTTAGCTACGATCCAAAATTTCAGATGATAAGTTTTGCGGACTGTGACTGCATAATTTTCAGCATTTTGTAGTGAATTTTAACGATTTAAATATGTTGTAGTAGCGTAAATCGCTCCAGTTTTATCTATGGAGTAATTTTTAACCTGAATACAAAACCATGAACTCCATCATCCATCTCATATTGCATATTTCTTCTTACATTTGATTTCTATGTACAGGGTGGACAAATTTCGATGTTATAGCACTACAACTTTTAAACCAGAGGAGATAGACAAAATCTGATACCCCATTCTCGGTCTCTTTTTCAGAGAAACTAAAAAGGGTAGTATTTATTTTTGGCCACCTTCTATTGTTTTCGAGTTAAATATTAAATACAAATTATTAAATACAAAATTATATAAGTTATAAGCGAAAATTGGAAAAATGGCGATATCGAAAAACATTTTTATCTACTCCTATTGAATTATATACTCATTATTCAACTGCTTTTGAGCAATTAATAGTATCTATTAACAAACAGCGTGATTTATAATAACTCACTACTATAACTCACTATTATAAATCGGAAAATATGGATCTGTGCTTCTATACTTCTCTGCTTCTATTTGATTGGCCGAAAGGGAACATTCCATTATTGTTATTGAGGGGAGGAATGTCCGAGGGAATGTCACTTTTGACGTTTTCAAATTAAGTTGATATCTACTTATTGTGAATGTTCTGCTGAAAACGATTAATTCAGATAGTGAAGATGAAATATAATAAAGGTATACATTTCCAAAAGACAAACAGCTAATGTTACCATACAGAATTAATTGCCCGAAAAAATATGAAGGAGTTTGAAAAAATTTTCAAGATGGGTGTAGCAGTAAGATCATTAAGTCTTCGTTTACAGGGAATATTTTTTGGTATATTTTAATGCATTTTTATAGGCAATTATTAAGGTTTTTCAATAAATTTCTATGTCTGTACTCTGTACTGGATTCGAGCTAGCCGAAGCTAGTTCGATTGTGATTGGTGGCACTAAGTTTCCATCTCTCTTGTACGGGATCGAGCACATTATGTTTATTTCCCGTTCCTTCTGTCTTTATTCTAAGTCTGTATTTTTTTCTTAGTATTTATTGATATAGTCGTAGATAAAGTATAGTATTCAACTTGCGGTAATGGTCATAACTCACTTGATGAATTACAGCACTCGCCTGCGGCTCGTGCTGCAAACATCATCTGCGTGAGTTATGACCTACATTACCGCTCGTTGAATAATATACTAATATCTCCGCTAATACTGATGATAGAGCTCTGAAATTAAAACATTACACAGGCACTTTTTTACGTAGAATCCAGTGGCGTGCTCGTCTCCTCAAAATGGTTTATAATTACGGAGCTATGACCAAAAGTTATGTTTTTTCAAACAGGAACACTAAATTTTTGTGCTATTTTCGGAAAGCATAATTTTTCCTGATTTCAAAAATATATAACATCGTATGGTTTGTAGCAATATAAATAATAGAAAATGGTCAAAAACCTCTTTTTATCTAAGAGTCTCAATATTTCTATGGTTTTAACTGTTGATGAGCACAGAAAAATTGAGCTTTCAATAACAAGAGTAGTGTCCTTCCGTCAATCTAATTATTTCTATGCTCTTCACTAATTTCCACAAAATTCGAATTACGATATGTTTTATAAATTTTTTATCTAAAAATTGATTTGGAAATTATAAAAAGATAACCAAGATCGAATGTTTCAATCGAAAGAGTTGTATTGAGACGGATGTATCAGAAGTTTATTTACATAGGTCGCCAGAAGTAATCCGCATAAGTACTAATCCATTTTAAATAGCTATGAAACAACGCATATATGATTGAACTCAACAATTTAATTACGAAGGGAACAAACAAGAAATAATATTTAACCTAATAATGACAACAATTTCACAATGCACAGTCGACACCTCTTCTCGATATTTCGTACAGAATTCAATAGATGAATATTTGAAACTGTGTTCAAGCTACCTAGGAATTTTTCTCCGAGTTCATTTATATTTTCGAAACTATTCTATAAAATAAATCTAGATTCGAATTTTGTAGAAATTAGTAAAAAGCATAGAAATAATCAGATTGACGGAAGGACACTGCTCTGGTTATAGCTTGTTCTGTGCTCATCAACAGTTAAACCATAGAAATATTGAGACTCTTAGGTAAAAAAAGGTTTTTGACCATTTTATGTTATTTATTTTAATACAAACCATACAATGTTATATATTTTTGAAATCAGGAAAAATTAAGCTTTCAAAAAATGGCACAGAAATCTAGTATTCCTATTTGAAAAAACATAACTTTGAGTCATAGCTTCGTTATTAAAAACCCTTTTGGAAAGACGAGCACGTCACTGGATTCTACGTAAAAAAGTGCCTGTATAATGTTTTAATTTCAGAGCTCTATCATCAGTATTAGCGGAGATATAAATGTTTTTCGATATCGCCATCTTCCAATTTTCGCTTATAACTCGAAAACAAAAGAAGGTGGCCAAAAATGAATACTACCCTTGTTAGATTCTCAGAAAAAGAGATCGAGAATGGGGTATCAGATTTTGTCTATCTCCTCTGGTTTTAAAGTTGTAGTACTAAAACAAATTTCCATGTTTATGACTACAACGTTTATACATCTTCTTACATTTTCGAGTTATAAGAGAAAGGTAAGGTAAGCCTGTAAAATTATAAATACTAACGAATATCACATATGACAACAAAAATATTCTATTCAAAAGTTGACCATTATTCTTGTCCACTATTATTCCAGAATTTTTCATGTTTTAACAAGAGGTTCCATTGACATTAGAGTGTTCAAATTGTTGTTGATCTGTCAATTAGAATTTATCCATGATACTCACTTGAACCAAACTGCATAGGATGCGTTGTGATTATCCATCTTAAGTACACACTTGTTGCGAAGCTCCCCTTTGTAAACTTGGAGAGCAAACAAGGCGAAAACCATCAGGCAAAAGATGGTTAGGGTCATGACCTCCGCCAACTGTTTGAACGAATGGAGCAATGCGTTGATGATGGTTTTGAGACCTAGAAAACAAGTCATGATTAAATCTCTAGCAGAATACGTATTTATGTTTTGTTGGTTACTTTTCATAACAATAAAATACATCGAATCATCATTGGATATAAAATCTCAAAATACTTATATCAAGATAAAGTATTAGATGACATTCGATAAATTCAAAAGTGAATATACGAGTTGAATGAATTTCTGGAGCTTTCATGAAAGACAATAGGTAGACATTTTTAAGAAGTTAGAATTTGTTATGATATTTAATAAAGACTAGTAGTCCAGGGTGGGCAAATAAGCGAGGTAAGCTGCTATATCTCAGGATTCACTCATCGTAGAGACTTGCGGTAAAAAATTTTACCACGAAAGTGTACAAGAAAACACACTAGAAATTGTTTGAAGTTCACAACTGTACCGCTAGAGGGCGTAATAGCTATCGTCGAGTAGAAAAATAAATTTTACTCGAAAATGTTCCATATGAAGTTGAAGAAAAAATATCATCACTGTAATCCTTGGAAAATTCTCTATCTTTTTGAATTGTCACTTTCGATTTTACGACATCAACTAAGGGTAGGGGAAATGGAGAAATCTGTCTGATTGAAATGTCTGTAACTTAAGTTTGGCTACACATTTTTGAGCAAATTAGATCTCGTCTGAGAGATAATATCTTGTTGATAGAGGTCAAAACATACTCATGATTGATTTGTTTTTGCGTTGTTTTTGCGTTCTGAAGTTATGAACGAAAGAAGATATTCTTCAACTGATGCACTGCGAAAAACCAAATTTAGGTTCTGACAAAAACAAAAATCCCATTTAATTTGTATGAAAAAACCAAAAGGTTGCAAAGCGATAGCTTCAGGCGTTCTGGAGTTCTGAACGAAAAAAGATATTCTTCAACTGATGCAATGAAAAACTAAATTATGTCTTCTTTCCGCCATAACTCCAGAACGCCTGAAGCTATCGCCTTGCGACCTTTTGGGTTTTTCATACAAATTTGATGGGATTTCTGTTCTGTTAGAACTTAAAGACACAATTTGGTTTTTCGCAGTGCATCAGTTGAAGAATATCTTCTTTCGGCCATAACTTCAGAACGCATGAAATTATCGCTTTGTGACCTTCAGGTTTTCTCATGCAAATTTGATGGAACTTCTGTTTCTGTTAAGAAAATCCTATTATTACATTTGAAATTTCGGAGTAAAATGAACAAAACAATGAACTTAGCACCTCCTATCGAAGGCAGCAAAAACAAATTTATCACGACCATATTTTGTCCTCGATCAACAAGATATTATCTTTCAGACGAGATCTAATTTGCTCAAAAATGTTGAGCCAAACTGAAGTTACAGGCGTTTCAATCAGTAAGATTTTTTCCTTCCACCTACCCTTATTTGATGTCGTGAAATCGAAAGTAATAATTCAAAAAGATAGAGAATTTTCCAAGGATTACAGTGATGATATTTTTCATTCAACTTCATATGAAAAATTTTCGAGTAAAATTCATTTTTCTACTCGACGGTAGCTATTACGCCCCCTAGCGTTAGAGGAATGAACTTCAAAATAATTTCCAGTGTGTTTTTTTTTACACATTAGTGTACACTCCACGATGAGTGGATCCTGAGATATAGCCGCTTACCTCGCTTATTTGCCCACCCTGTACATTTTACCTGAAAAAAATTCTTCTAGAATACTTCTAGAGGTTGTTTGAGGGTGCTGTAGGATTGCTCTGTCAAGTTATCCAACACGAGGTCCCTTTGCTAACTTGAAGAGGGCCGAAGAATTCTAACATTTTCGGACTTTTTTCGGTCTTTTTCTTATAACTTTTAACTCGATTAGTTTTCGACCAAAACGTTCATTTTCAAAAGTGTAGATAATTGAATTCCCTATAATTTAGTGCTCAGAAAATTTCTTCTGAATCTCATATTAACCGAGATGCAACCAATCAAAATTAGAGGAATTTTCTCAATATGTCGAAAATTGGCAAAAAACAAAGGTTTCGACACTCTAACTATCAATTACCATCCGTTCTATAGTGATTATGGCAATTACTCATCGATATCGACATATTGAAGCATAGAGACGTAGACGGAGGAGGTAGCTTTGACTAAGAGCTTATGTTTTTGTGAAGAGAGATATTTCAATGTTATCGTGGCATGTTATCACCTTACTGTGAGTTTCTATCAACCCATAATTATTTTGAACCTTAATAATCAGATCAACTAGGTAAAATCAATAAATAATGATCAAGAATTTATAGAAAATAATGATTGGATATAACCGAAAAAAAGTCTGAAAATGTTGGGATTCTTCGGCCCTCCTCAAGTTAGCACAGGGTCCTCGTGTTGGATAACTTAACAGTCATCCCACAACACCCAGGAACAACCTGTAGAAGTTTCCTTAAGGTCGTAATTTCTTCCAGCAGACACCATTTTTTTGCTTTGTCTACTGGACTCTACAGAAAAAAAATCTACAGAAAACTCAACGTTTTGTATTCATGGAAATATTTTCTATTTCAGTATTCTTCTATGATATTCTATAGTTTTAGTTTACCTGATCAACAAGCTTGGAATTTTTAATTTTACATGCAGATTTCCATTTCAATGAATTCTGCAGTTTTGAGTTCAACAGGAGAATAACATTTCTACGTTGATATTTACGGTCCAATTATGAATTAAGGATTCATGAACACCATCATATGATTTCTCAGATCAAAACAAAATTAGAGATAGTACTTCTTACAAATCACCGATTTAATGAGGTTTTCCCATCATTTCTTCGAACAATAATCAACATTGTAGAATTTAAATATTTTTAATTTGCGAATGAAAAAAGGAATAATTATTGTGATAACTTTTTTGCAGAAGAATTGATGATATGGTATTCCTATAAAGCACCGATATATTTTAAAAATATTCGTAAAAGAATACTATGAAAATCATTAAAAAAGAGCTCTTCTTCCTCTTCTACATATTTTAAGCCGGTGGGTTCTATTTCCCAATTATTTATGCCTCTACAAAAGAGGTGAAACTCTAATTTTGTGAAAATTTACTAAGAGAGTCGTAGTATACTTTCATTCGACGAAAGTTGGAATTATTGTATTATTACCAACTTCTATTGATCATTCAATTATTCTGGCAATACTGCACATTATTTTTGTCCCTCCTCCTTTGCAAAAATATTGACAGATCTCGAGAATGTCATATGGTGGTTTTCCCTCCCAACAGCGGCATTCAAGATTCGAACCTACCTAGGTAATTTCAAGTTTGTTGTTGTTTTCGACCACAAAACTATCTAAATTTGGTTATGAATTCGGAACATTATTGTCTGAGACCATTTCCGCTCAAAACTCTAAAATTAGGTCATTGTGACGAAATGAGTCAAGAGCACTAGCGACCAAAAATGACTAATTTTCTTTCTTAGTTTCCGATGATTCATTATTATTATTTTTAAGCAAAGATTAAAGTCTAGGCAAAACACTTGAAATCACTGATTTTTTTTTTAAAGAAGAGAACATGGTAAAAATGCTTGAAAAGCGAAAAATGACAAATATTTTCTGGAGAGAAAAATTACAGAAGAAAATTACACAAAAAGGTTTCTTTCACTTTACTTGGAAAAATAACAAATGATATTATCATCTCAAGGGACGGACACTTTTCATACTAATAGCTGACTAGTTGAACAAAACCTTCATTGATACACAATTCGAAGTGGAACCATAGGAAAAAATTCACAGTTAGTCTCGTCCGCTGCCGAATTATTCCTCATTAATTTTTCGGTCAATTTTATTGATATATGTCTGAAGGATCTTCCCAAGAATCTGAAAGTAAAACGATATTTTTCCATGAGTTATTGAAAATGATCCAAATTTGATTTGCAGTGGTATGGGAACGAGCAGTCCTAAAATATTTCGAGTTTAATCCCAACCAATTAAATGTTTCAAAAGTTTCCAATATTGGAATCATAGAATTTACGACGCTTGATGTTTACTAAAGGAGTTATTTTTCAATAGTAGTCATTGTATATTTTGATTAGAGTGAGTATAAACAATATTATCGGCAATTTATGATAAAGTAATCAGAAGTGGGAATCCTCGACCACTACGTATTCCACTCTGCGAATAAGTTGATATTCTGGTTTGGCTGCTGACCCCACTTTCATTCTCTTGTTTTTCAGTGATTCATAATGAACAAACGATTGTGTACCACACTGCTACTTTTGTTAGTTTCAATACTAGGAGCTCGATCAAGAAAATGTGTTTCTTTCAGTGACATAAATTTCGAAGCCAAGGATAAGAATGGACAACAGGTCAACATAACCTCTTTCTCTGGTATAATAGAGAGAATATCGTTCGAAAACAGAACTCTTAAAGAAGTGTATATTCGTCATCAAGATATAAAAAATATCGGCACAGAATGTATAAGACATATGGTGAGGCTTAAAACATTAGTATTCTGGGGTTGCCCTGTACAAACAATATCTCCTGGGGCAATGAGGAACCTACCTGCCCTTCTGAACCTACAAATATCCTATGGAAATCTCACAACAATTCCTGCAGGAGTGTTTGATGCTGCCCCAACGTTAAGATTGATTAGACTTCATGACAATCTGATTCACTCGATCGAAGATAGGGCATTTGCCAATTTACCGAATCTGAAGAAACTTTTCATTGGAAAGAATAAGATCAAAGTTTGGGAGAATTCTTGGTTTTCAAACACCAGTAATATAGAGATATTAGATTTTCAGGGAAACAAAATAGAAAATATTCCAAGTAAAGCGTTCCTCTACATGAACAATTTGAAACAAATATTTTTCGATTACAATGAAATAAAAACCATCGAACCAGATTCATTTTTGAGTGTTAAAAATCTGGAATACCTAGGACTAAGATACAACAGGTTGAAAGAATTGAACGAGAACGTCTTCCCCAGTAATTTATCCGTGAGATCTCTACTCATCGATGCAAACTACTTGAACTATTTGTCCAATGAAGTGTTTAAGAAGTTATCGGTCAAAGATATAACATTAGATGGTAATCCATGGAAATGTCCCTGTCTCGATAGAATCCACTACTGGATTTATACGAAGAATATTACGTTGAGAACTTCCAGTTATTGTAATAATCCTAACATACCTTTGTGCATTTATCCCGAGTCCTATTCTACAACTTGTTTGGACAATTATGATGAAAAAATAACCAACCTATACCAACAAACTTTAAGAAATTTGTCATCTGAAGTGAATCGATATTGTGCTCGTCTAGATATTTGAACTGCCAAAGTTGATATAAATATGTTTTAAATGTGACATATTTGTGAGTCGTCCAGGAAGTGAATATTCACGGTGAGTTCCGAAATTATCAATTTCTTTAAATTAATTTGTTTTTCGGAATGATAAATTAGATCTAGAATAATTCTCGATAAGTGGTTCGCAAGATCCATTGAGGATAAATAAAAATATAATTTCTTTTTTATCACGAAAAAGATCTCGTGATTGCTTATACTCGACGTTTCCTCAATATTGCCCGGTATTTCTTCGTTTGAAACGTCATGGCAACTCCATTAATAGAAATCCTCAAGACTTCTGCTTATTTAATTGAATCTTGTTGATGTTTATTTTCACTAGGAGAAGTTCCGAGGTTTCATATAAAATACAGGGTGTTCCAAGTTCGAAAGCCTATTAGACGTTTCTGGAAAACTGTTTCCATTTGAAATTTGGAAATTGGGATTTTGATACTGTTCGTTATTCTCTACCGAGCTAAAATATTACTTTCAGTTTCACTTTCAGTTTTACAAACGATTGAAAAAAAATTTGTCGACATTTTTTTCTTCATATTTGCGTTTTTGACATGATCGAGCATTCAATTCTGAATATTTTTTTAGTTGAATCGTTGTATTCGTCTAAATATTTTTCAGAATATCGAAAAAAACTCGTCACAGTCAAATCTCGTTTCGAAATTTGTGATATGAATTTAATTTAATTTATAATAATATCATTTATTCAATTGAAGTATACATCTAGAATTAATTACATTCTTGGAATGGTGAATAAATAAGCATACTTACGAAGCAGAGCACGTCTGCTTGTGTGTAAGAGCTCATAACTCTCATTTTTGAAATTACAATTCTTTCTATATGATTGCGTTGGATATGTGAGCAAAGTAATGTTTTAACATGTTTATAATCCTAAATTCAATAATTCAATAATTAGTTAGGGTTTCCTGAATTTATGTCGTACGTAGAGTCAAATTCATAAAATCTGTTCTATAACAATAACCTGTGTTCATAGAAAATGAATTATTCCAATTATACTTAAGATATTGAGAATAGAAATAACGAACATAATACTGATTACGCATATTTCCTTTTTTATTCAGTTTTTTTGTTGATATTTTGAAAACTTTATATATTTCGAATAGGAAGATATTCAGAATTGACTACTCGATTTTTAAAAGTTCAGATAGGTCTAGTTCTCCAGAAATATCTAATAGGCTCTCAAACTTGGGAAACCTTTATATTGCAGTATAAACTATAAGAAAATTTACCAGATAATAATATGGTACTTCTGATCACAGAAAATCGTCCATAATTTCTCCACAGCACTCTGGACCACGAATTCAAATGAACGCTCGTTAGATAAATACATGACAAGAGTGTTCCGCGTACCAATATAAAATAATAAAATATAACCATGAAATCTGTGTGCACCTGAGATATTCCTGAGCGATTTTGTTCTACACTACAAGGTACGTCAAAATGAACGTATTTGACACAGAATTAGAGAAATAAAATTCTACCTCTTTACGTATTATTTCTTCCTGGGCCGTCGCGTGACTTATCGGCATCCAGGGAAAGATTGTCCCAAATTCAATTCCGCGTGAACTCACCCCGAATTCTGAAAAAATCGAATACAAACAAATAGAAAGTGACGTGACGTGATGCAACACTATCTTTCAGCTACTTACTCATTAGCAAAGTCGTATGGCGGGTTGTAGGGGAGAATGAGTACGGTTAAAACAATTTTGCTTTAATTTCCTATAGCATTGTCAATACTAAACCGAGCACCGAATTAGATATGTTTAATGAAAGGTCATATTTCTATCTACCGATTGACACTATCATTTGAGAGCTCGATCTTCTAGAGTTCGTGTGAAATCAAATTGAAAATTAAAATAAAATTGTTTCAATTGTCCCTATACCAAGGGCGGTTGAAACAGTCATTGGAATCAATTGGAACATATGCAATTGATACAAAAGGTTATAATTTAGCAAGTTTTATTGATAATATATATTCATGTGTAATCTTGATTCGTGGTACATCCGAATGTTATTTTTGTCACACAAAAAAGATATTTATAACTTATTAGTACATCTAATCAGTTTTCAAACAAAATGTTCTCTTCAATTGAAAGAAAAGATTGTAAAAATAAGAAGTGTCTCTAAAATTATATGTGAATATAGTATACAGGGTGTTTCCTAAACATGCGGCAAATATTCAGAGGGTTGTTCCTTGGACTATTCTAAGAATATTTTGTCCTTTGATGATTTTTGAAAAACCTATTTGTTTCGAAGATATAGGGGAAACAAAATTTCAGATAATAACATTTTATTATGAAAAATTACATGAAAATTCAACTCAACCTACAAAAACCGTTGAAAATGACCACCTCTAGCCAGCATACAAGCGTCCAATCTTCTCCTCATTGACTGCCGAACCCTTTCAAAAACACCAGGATCATTTCTTATTAAGTTACACCCAACAATGATCCGATTTCGCAAGTCTTCTGCACTTATCAATTTTTAGTCAAAAAACTGGCCGTTTTTAGTAATTGGAATGTTGTTAAACAAATTTAAAAATAAATTGTACCTACTTAGTAAACACAGTGCGGTACGTATTTTTATTTAAACTATTATTAATTTTAAAAATATGAAAAATGTTGTTCGCCCTGTATCTTCGAAACAAAGAGGTTTTTCAAAAATCATCCAAGGACAAAACATGCTTAAAATAGTCCAAGGAACAACCCCCTGAATTTTTGCCGCATGTTTAGGAAACACCCTGTATAACATTACTAGCAAGGTAAGAGGGTTTTTACTGGCGAATGGAGGATATAATTGACGAGCCGCAGGCGAGTCAGTTACCTCCTTGAGCCAGTAAAACCCGTTATCTTGCGTGTATTGTTTTATATTTTATTTGTTTCTCATTTGTAAAAAGGTTAGATAAATTCCAAAAAAATCTCAATAATTTGTCTCAAATGTCGTAAGCTATCATAGACAAGTCTATGTAAGCTATGGAAGCGTTGCCATGAATATGTCTGTTTATTTTTCTTTACATTTGTTTTGGCGAAAGAGAGAATGAATGTACCAAAAGAAATTATTGAGGCAGCCAGTAGTGTAGCTTTAAGTTTATTACCTGCAAAATCAGCTTCAAGGTACGAGCGAGAATACGACGACTTCAAAAAGTGGCAAAACAAAAATAGTGTGTTTGGGGTAACTGAAGATGTTTGTTGGTCTACTTGAATCAACTATCAGCTAGATTCAGCCATAATACTTTATGGGCAAAATGGTCTAGGCTGAAAAGCTGCTTGGAAATGAAAGAAAATGCCCCTGTTCGCAGGTTTGTTTTCCTTAAAAAATTTATTGAAAAATATGACGTTTAGTTGTCATTTGCAGATTTCAAAAGGTAATAGCGTTTCTGAAACGAAAAAATGAGCCTTATACGCCAAAAAAGGCCAAGGTATTAAGTAAAGAAGAGGCTGAACAATTTCTTTTACATGCTCCTGATGACCAGTGGTTGCTGGCTAAAATTGTAACAATATTTGGGATTTTTGGATGTTGTCGATGTGACGAAATTCTCTCCTTAAACATTAATGATCTAGAAGATATGGGAAAATACGTTATTGTGACATTGCGGCAAACAAAAAATTTAACAACAAGAAGATTCACCATAACCGATGATGGCTGCAGCTTCAAGCCTTGCATGTTATACAGACAATATGTAAATCTTCGGCCTCCTGGAACAGAAAGCCTAAGATTTTTTTTGACATACCCACATGGAAAAATCTGTGTTACTGGAAATAACAATTGTACCATGATTTTCAATATATATGACGATAAAACAAAATTTTCTAATGTAAATAATACTACTAACTTGTGAAAATTTTGCAAGTTAACTGTCAGTTTTACAAGTTAGTGACTTGATAAAATAAACTTTCTTGATTAATATTGTGTTTTTGGAAACTGACGTTTACTAATGAGAAACAAATAAAATATTTTTCTTCTAGAAATGTTGAGGTTTCTGAAATAAAGAATAATAAAAAAAAGTATTCAGAATAACAATTATGGCTTTACGCTGTTATAAGCCTCTTCGTATACCGACGAGTGTATTTGTACCTTTCCTTGGCATATCGACAACAAGAAAATTGAATAATTATTTTATTTTGTCTCGAATGGAGATAGTTGAAACATATTTATGATTTGAAACAAATGTAATTGTTTCAATCGTACCCACAAAAAGTGTTTCAACTGTCCCCAGGACCCCATTTGACACAAAATAATTCACAGTAATAGTAAAAACAATTTTTGAGAAAAACTATGATATTTACTCGATGTTCCAAAAGCATTAGTTCAAACACAAATACACCAATCAACACTGTCTCTGTTAACAAAAATGAACTAATTGTAACAATATGCGTACACAAATACTTTTGCTCACCAAATAACAATAGGGCCTATTACAAGGAACTGCAATGCGGGAAGTTTGGCAGGCTATAGAAATTCGAGTTCGGACTCGTCGTCCGCTTTGATCACCTTTTGAAACTTTTCTTGCATGACATAAAGTCCTCAAGATATTCACTTTGTTTCAACCGCCAACTGTTTCATTCGTACCCAGTCTCCCCTACCACTGTCTATGTAGTTACAAGGAAAATTGATACAATGTCTTCAAAATCTTTCGCCTCTTCATTTTAATGGACAAGATGGCCAAAAAATTGATTCTCTTCGTTGACTTAGATGGCGTAAATATAATTTAATGAGTTTCAGTTAAATAAGATTACTCTCAGAAGGTGTAATTATCCCTGAAGTTTTTATTGATATCCAGATATTTGTTACTGAGTCTTTACTATCCGTTCGTTTTAACAGGCTAATTGAAAAGTCCCTGGTCAACAATAGTGAAACACATGTTTCTGGCAAAATTCGATTTTATTATTCAACATAGTTGCCTTCTTTGGCGATTATAGCGATCTTTCAACTTTTCGATACCATTTTTGTAGTACGATTTGTCTTTCGCTTCAAAATAGGCCTCAGTTTCGGCGATTTCTTTCTCATTGGCGCTGAATTTCTTTCCAGCGAGCATTCTTTTGAGGTCTGAGAACAGGAAAAAGTCGCAGAGGGCCAGATCTGGCGAATACGGTGGATGCAGAAGCAATTCGAAGGCCAATTCATGCAATTTTGCCATTATTTTTTTGATTTGTGACACGGCGCATAGTCTTGATGAAACAGCACCTTTTTTTCTTCAAATGGGGCCGTTATTTAACAATTTCATCCTTTAAACGATCCAATACCGCTATATAATAATCGCTGTTGTGGTATGCCTTTTTTGCAGGTAATCAATGAATATTATACCTAGCGCATCTCAGAATACGGATGCCATAAACTTGCCAGCTGACTGTTTTTCTTCGCTTTGGATTCGGTTCATCGTGTGCAGTCTATTCAGCTGACTGTCGATTGGACACCGGAGTGAAATTATAGAGCCATGTTTCATCCATTGTCACATATCGACGCAAAAGGTTTATTGCACTTAAACAGCTTCAAACACTGCTCAGAATCATTACCACGTTTTTGCACACATCTTTCTTATGTACAAATATTCGTGAATGATACATTTTAAGTTAAGTGGGAAATATACTTTGATATATGCAATCATTGAACATCTTACACAAATGTTCACTTATACAAGGGATGACTCGTTTCAGTAGGGATGTTGTCATACCACAGAAATCTTTCGAGCTTTCATTTTGTAGGTTATTCATGAGAGTTATTATTTCATCTTCAATTACAGGAAATGGAAGAAGATAATCTGAAATGTTCGACTTACTGTGTTGAAGCAGTCCAATTTGAGCCTGATGGTTTTTGCTGCATCTTGTTTGTTTTTAGCTCTTTTATTCTTCCTGTTACGTTGTAGTTATTGCGTTCCGTGATTTTGGTTATGACTACAAATAATGCATTGAATATTTTTCTGATTTTTTTAAATTTATTGAGTGTATGACATAGTTGGAACAGTTCCAGGAACGTTTTTTCAAATTTATTGCTTCATTCATTTTAATCCTCCATTGAAAGGTACAGGTAACTAATAGGCTGCTCCAATTGGGAGATTAAAGTTTTAATGACGACATTAAATTTTAATGAACGTTCCTGCAATTGGATGTTAGTCCCTCAATTCGAATGTCACCCTCTCTCTATACGGGAGGATGGATATAATCTAGTTTGTGGGCGAATGATAAAATGATATGTTAAGGAAGTTTTCCATATACCATAAGAAGAAAGAAGTTGAGCTTGTTGAATTGGTTAGAGCTGAAAAATAAATATTGTCATTGGTACAAGACAAAATGTCGATTGAGTTTCTTTCTTGAAGAGAGTTATCTATAAATGAATAATAATTTTTTAAATACAAGAAAGTATTTCATCTATTTGAAAATTTGCGTCGAAATGACAAGAAATGGGGAAATCTGTGAACTTATGGGTATCACTTTGATTTGTAGTATTCACAAAAATTTGCAATTTTAGGAATGATCTGCCGTGCGGAAATTTAATACTGAAATTCTTTGTGCAATTTTTTTCGGTTCTTAGCTTCCATAACGATCGAATGAATTGGAATGAACTGGCATGAACCTTGATAGGAGTGAGCATAAACTATATTATCGACAAATGAATAATCAGCACCGGGAATACAAATTCGCTATTCTATCATGCCAATGAATTTCTGGTATCTCCACTGACTACATCCATATTCTCTTTTTACAGTTGTGAAGATTAAACATGAACGCACGTCTATATTCCACAGTAATAGTACTAGTGTTTTTAGTTCCGTTGGCAAACACTCAATCTATAAAATGTGGTTCTTTCGATAACATCAATATGTTGGTAAAGGAAAAAAATAAAGATTTGATGGAAATAACCTCCTTCAGTGGCACGATTGATGGCAGTGCGTTCGAAAATAAAACTTTTCTAGAAGTTTACATTTTTACACAAGATATTGAAAGTATCGGTGCAGGATGTGTGACCAATATGTCGGAACTGAGGACATTAGTTTTTTTGAGTTGCCCTGTGAAAACAATTACGCCAGGGGCGCTGAAAAATCTACCCGGCCTTCTGAATCTACATATTGCCGAAGGAAATCTCACTACAGTTCCTGCAGGAGTGTTTGATGCAGCCCCTACGTTGAAGCGGATCAGACTTCCTCGCAATTTCATTCACTCTATCGAAGATAGGGCATTTGCCAATTTACCAAATCTGGAGGAACTTTCTATTGAAATGAATAAGATCAAAGTTTGGAAGAATTCTTGGTTTTCAAACACCAGTAATATAGAGATATTACATTTTCAGGGAAACCAAATAGAAAATATTCCAAGTAAAGCGTTCCTGTACATGAACAATTTGAAGAAAATATATTTCGATAACAATGAAATAAGAACCATCGAGCCAGATTCATTTTTGAGTGTTAAAAATCTGGAATACCTAGGACTGAGATACAACAGGTTGAAAGAATTGAACGAGAACGTCTTCCCCAGTAATTTATCCGTGAGATCTCTACTCATCGATGCAAACTACTTGAACTATTTGTCCAATGAAGTGCTGAAGAAGTTATCGGTCAAAGAAATAACATTAGATGGTAATCCATGGAAATGTCCCTGTCTCGATAGAATCCACTACTGGATTTATACGAAGAATATTACCTTGAGAACTTCCAGTTATTGTAATAATCCTAACATTCCTTTGTGCATTTATCCCGACTCTTATTCCACTACTTGTTTGGAAAATAATGACGAAAAAATTACGAACTTATACAAGGAATCCTTGAGAAATTTGATATCTGAAGGGAAACATCATTGTGCCCGTCTAGATTGATCGATTACAAGGTTTCAAGGTTGAGATAATCACTATTCTGAATTTTTCATTTATATTGTTTGGAAATATTAAAATATCTAAAACACCGTGAAATTAATGTTAGCTGGTTACTGCAAAATTTCCGGAAACCTGAGTCATAAGTGAGTGTGAACGAGGCAATTATAATTTTTGCTTTCATAAATTATTTTAGTTCGTTTTCTCAAGATAGTGAAGTGCCCTGAAGGGGAAAAAGACAATATACATTTATTCAAGACATTTCGCATGACTTTATTCTACTACAGGTGAGTAGTTGCCATTATAATAACGTAAAAGTTAAGAATTCAAACAGCGAATTGTTCACTATAATTTGACGTATAACAGGCTTTTCCGCGGTGGTCTAGTAGGTTTATGATTTGACGTTTCGTCTACTACTCCAGAACGCATCGTCAGAAGTTTCAAGGTCCTGAGGTCTCTCTTTGTCGAGTGGAGTCGCAGATTTCACTTTAAATTTTTGGTAATTTTTGACGAAGTAGCTTTTCTTTCTGTTTATTGGTTCATTGTCCTATTTATGTAGGTCTTTATTCTTCTGTTAACTCTTCTCTGTTCAACTCTTTTGTTTTCTCCTTATTTGTAGTCGATCGCTTTTCTTCTACCACTGTTTTCATGGACTTGAAATTCAGATTTTCTTCCATAGTCATTCATAATTATATGAAGTTTCTTTTCGATTTTATTGTTTTTTGATCTTTATTTTCATTTTACTTTATTTTTATTCCTTGGCTCTTCGTTGATTTTCATTTTCCATATGTGTAACCATACTACTGGGATGTGTATTTGTCTTGGAGAATTATTCCTAGTTGCACTTCTTTCTGTTCTGATAGATGCAAGTACTACTGAGTCATCTGCATAAAGTTGCATGGTTGCCTTTGTTCTTTAGGATTAGTCCTAGTATCGAGCTCTGTTACTTCTGCAGCTTTTATATTTTTTACTTCCGAGGATTCCTTGTTGACTTTGATGTGGAATTTCCTTTATTCTAGATATAATTCAATCAGTTTTACGAATTCTTTTTATTATAATTATACTTTTTCTGCCCTTTTATTCTTATGGATGAGTCCGTTGTTTCTCAAGTACTCTCAAATCTATCGAAATGTTTGGCAAACTGCGGTTTAAGTCCCTTTTTAATTTCCTTTCTGAAATCTGCTTTTATTTTGGCCAGCTGTGTTCCTGTTCTGGATCCACTTCTGAACCTGTATTGCATCTCCAGAGATGCTTTCTATGCAATAATATTCTTTATTTTTTCAATTATTGTTTTTTCTGCTCAATTAGGTTATTCAGTTGGTTCATAATATTCTTGTTTCGGTTCTAAAGTTTTCTAGTATTTTCTCCTTGCCAACGTTCTGAGACCCATCAGTTTGTTGGTATTTTCTGGTTGCTTTGTTATTTTTTCTTTTACTTCAGTTTTGACTATGGATTCTTCTGTAGCGGTCTTGATAATTATTTCTAGGTCTTGTAATAATTTTTTCAGTTGATGCTTTTCTTTCTTCTTATTAGATTGTTATTTTTATATGATGGGGATCTGATCAGGTATTTTTGATGACTTACCTTTTTCTGCTTTCCATGATATTTTGTTTAGTCAATGTTACCGATATCTGCTCTTTTCCTGGGCGACGAGGTTTTCCTTCATTGGTGCGATTATCTGCACTTCATTGGTTTGTGTTTTCTGCGTATATTACCTTGATACAGAATAGAGCAGACGATACTGGAAAGTAATACCTATATTTTTTATTTCGCTATAAAGTAGTTATCTTTATATTTCAGTTTCCTGAAATTATAATATTACACATAATTTTTCGTTTTTTTTTCTTGTTCAGTTGAAATTAAATTCAGTCATTGAATAGATTGCACAACCAAATTAAATCAACTTTGCGACTTTATGACTAAAAAAGATAATATCTCATTTCGACAAAACATAAGGGGGTCCAAGAATTTTGGCGATGTGTGCATAGTAAAGTTATGAGAATTTGAACGAGATCGATTCATTGGTGCTCATTTATTTGACAGGTGCATCACACCAGTTTTTATGTTTTGTTGTATATTAGAATTATTGATTCTGTCGATCGAAAATTGGAATTTGGTGTCGCGAATGGAATTTCGTGTGCCGATTTGCTTGTAATTCTTCAGAACGCCTTTGTGATTTTTTTTTGTATTAGATCGAGCGAGAGGTTCAAAAGTTCGACATCAAATACCGAAGAAAACGAAAATCAAGAAAAATATTGTGCTTGAAAATCGCCATGTAATCTTGAGAAAGGAAGTTGGTGATCTCAAGAGAACTTTTCATTTCACGCCATTTTCCAATTTCCTCTTATAGCTTGAAAACAGTTGAATTTATAAGATTCTCTCGCTTACGCTCGTCCTGGAAGTCTGTGAGTCCAAAAAAAACATTTTCTGGCGTGTTGCGTAAAATATTTTTTCGGCAACAGTGTATAATAACACTGTCGCTGCTTTTTTCCATATTTTATGAGGTACGATTGCGATAAAAACATACAAATTGTTGACAACTAATTTAATATGAACTGTCAGCCGTTTTCTCGGTTGCTATGGTAATGATCAACTGCATTTATTAAAAATATACCTACCAAGATTTTCATATTCACAATGACACAAACAACGTGATTCTTTTCCGGTCTAGTCCGGGAAGTGAGCACTTCCCGGACGGTTGCCGAAAATAGTAATTTACGTAACAAGTCCGGAAAATAGGGTTTTTTTGGACGAATAGACAAAACTCGCTTACGCTCGTCCTGGAAGTCTGTGAGTCCAAAAAAAACCATTTTCGGGCGTGTTGCGTACAATATTTTTTCGGCAACCATGTAGAATAACACTATCGCTGCTGCTTTCCATATTTTATTGCGATTGCGATCAAAAAACATGCAAATTTTTGGCAACTAATTTCATATGAACTGTCAGCCGTTATCTCGGTTGCTATGGATTCTATGATTCTTTTCCGGCCTAGTCCGGGAAGTACGTACTTTCCGGACTAGGCCGGGAAATGCTTCTTTCTCAGAGAAACAGCGTCCGGGAAGTGAGCACTTCCCGGACGGTTGCCGAAAAATGTTTTTTTTAGACATTCATTTTATATTTGTACCAGTTCTCAATAAAAATATCGTTTTGACATCATTTTTCTCTTGAAAACCAAAAAATTCACAAAAATAAAGTTGAGCTGACATTTCATGCGAGCGAGAAGGCATTCGAAAAAATTGTTGGTGGTGTTTCTCTATGATTCCAAGGGGTATAAAAAGCCACGCTCCAAACTTGTTTCGCGATAACTTTTTCTTTTTCATATTTTACAATGAGTAAATTGATTTTGGATAGGGATAAGGTCTCTTGTAATTTCGAAAAAAAAACATCAACAAATAATACGTCTGAGTTGTGGAGGTTGGAATTATTTTCGACCTCGAATTTATCCAATAGGTGGATGTCAAAACGATATTTTTATCGAGAAATGGTACAAATATAAAATGAATGAAACAAAAAAAAAACAACAATTATAAACTTTTCACAAATTGAAAACTTCTTTTCGGGGAGCCATCTATAGGGGGCTACCTTAGGAGATGGAGGTGCAAAAAATAATTTTATATGAAAAACCCACCATATGAATAAGTAATTTCTCCCTGAATTTTTTCGCAACTATATCATATACACCCTGTATACTATTGTTTATTATTTTAAAACTTCAACGAAAGTATATGACTCAAATTATGAATAGAAAAATACTATAAGAAAATATAATAAAACTCCTTTTCCTCAATATCTAGTAAAACAGTCAATTAGTCTGTCAGATTTTTGAATTTTAAACATGTAGTGCTTTTATTTTGAATCGGTGTGGTAATTATTCAACTTTGTTGATATAAAAACCCAAAAGATGAATCGTTTTGGTGAAGTTTCGACAGAGAAAATTACGACAAATATCGGGAAATCTATACCGCAATCTACAAAAAACACAAAAGCTTCAATCTGGAGACAATTTATGGAGTTCTGTCGAGTTCGAAAGTATGAATTGTCCGAAATAATTCCATTACACGAAGTAGCAGATATATATTAAGGGATTGGGCCTATAGGCCCATCTCCATTTTTTTTTTCATATTATAATATGAAAAAGAAAAATGGAGATACTACTTGTAAATCTCGACTAACAATTTATAATTTGAAATAGAAAGGATATCGGGTGTGTAGTCAAACTTAAACAATTTTATCTCTTTATTGCTTCAGCCAAGCTTTCGGACAATGACTTGTCCTTCTTCAGGGCTACTGAAAATTACATGAAGTTGTAAAAAACACACAGAAATTAATACAGCATAACTTACATCAATGTGAGTCTCAAAAGTTAAAATTATTACAATGTTCATATATAACATCTAATTTGGCAAGAATAACTATATTTTACTTAATCTTAACAACAGAATCAAACTAGTAAAATCTTAAAAGACATATGAACGAATAATGTCAAAGGTTAAAAACAATAAAAAAAACACAAAGACGAGAGACACAGAGAGGAACGACAACAGAGGACGAGTGACGTCACACAATGAGGAATGATAAGGCGTTTTATAGTGAGGGAATCATCTGTAATGCATAATCATCTAATTTCACTCACATTAATCAGTTGAACGATGTTGCAATAAATGGAAGGAAAGGAAAATATTTCTTTCCTTGAAAGACACATTCAGACTTTGGAAATTAAACTAATTAATTGTTTACCACAAGACCTCTTTAGGATTTTTGTGAATAAGAAGTCTGAACAGTTTAGACAGAAATTTGTAAGAGTCAGGAATGTACAGTTGAGGAAGTTTAATTCTCTGAGATCTTATTATAACTCTTTACATCAGGTTAAAACAGAAGATTGTTGGTTTAAAAATCTGACAGATGTTAGTATACCAGAGAATGTTAAGAAAATTTTTGCATTAGGTCCCAAATTCAGTTTTGAGGATCACCGGAGGATAGACATGAAGGAATTCATCTCGGATGTAGATTACATAGTTAAAGGATTAGACACATCTAACAAAGATATTCTCACTGCACAGTGTGCCAACATTATCACTAATTTCCTTTTACACCACCATACATACACCAACCGACACTCATCAAAGATATTAAAACCTCTCAATCTTTTTTGAAACAACACCCTGACCTTGTTTTAACTAGGTCAGACAAAGGTAATGTAAGTGTTCTTATGTCCAAGAGTACTTATGTTGAAATATCTCTCGAACTTTTGGATGATCACAATTCATACCTTGAATTAGATAGTGACCCCACTGAGAAATTTCAGAATAAAATCAATCGTTTCATATTAAAATTAAAGAAAGAACAAAAAATTGATGCAAATCTTTCTGGAAAGTTGACCACATATAATTCTGTGGCTCCAAAACTCTATTCTCTTCCCAAAATCCACAAACCCATTTTATCTGTCAGACCGATTGTTACTTGCATTGATTCTCCCTATTCCAAACTTTCTAAGTTTATTGCCAACATTTTGTCCAATTCTCGAGACAGGAGCAATAATAATTATCATGTTAAAGATTCCTTTGAGTTCTCAAACATCATTCAAAATTTCAACATCCCTGATAACCATATAATGGTCAGTTTTGATATTGAGTCTCTTTTTTCTAATATCACACTTGATGCCGCATTGAAAAGTATCGTTTCACATTGGGATTCTATAGAGCCACATTGCACCTTGAAGAAGGAAGAATTTTTGGAGTGTGTCAAACTTATGTTCGGAACCACTTATTGCCAGTTCCAGGGACGTTTTTTTCTACAAATTAAAGGAGCTCCTATGGAAGGAGATGCTTCTCCCATTATTGCAGATATGGTTGTGGACGATTTGCTTGATAAGGCCTTTGAAGCATTACATTACACTCCCATCGTTATTAAAAAATACGTGGATGATTTGTTTTGCATTGTACGAACAGATTTACTCATCAGTGTTGTTGACACCCTCAATGCTCAAGATCATAACATAAAATTTACTTATGAACGAGAAGTAAACTCCACTCAAAGTTACCTAGACTTACAGTTAACACGCAGTGATGATGACAAGGTGTGGACAGATTGGTATCAAAAACCAAAGGCATCCGGTCGTTACCTCAACTAAATCTTCACACGACTTTAAATATAAAATCAACCTCATTATAGGATTAAAAAATCGAATAGAAAAGTTAGTTAGCCCTCATCTATTGCAGTCTAGCCTCCATAGATTACGTCACCTCCTCCTTAAAAATTCTTATCCTGCTAGACTTTTGAATAAATGTTTGTTTAACAACCCTGGTCGCATTATAGAATCTGGCTCAAGGGTGATACATGATAACCTTCCATCCATTGATGGGGAGAGTCCAGTTGTTGCAAAGAAATTCTTCTCTATTCCTTACCATCCTGCCATCACACCTTCCATTATAAGAACTTTTAGAAACCATGTACCAAACAATCAAGATCTAATAATTGCTGCACGCATGCCTTGCACTTTGGGTAAATATGTATTTTCAAAAATGAAGGACAAAACACCAACATCCAACAAGTCTGGAATAATTTACTCCATAGATTGCATGGAATGTAATGGACCATATATAGGCCAAACAGGCAGAAATTCAAGTACTAGAATAAAGGAACATGTTAGAGATTGTACAAAAGGGAGACAAACCACTGGATTATCTGAACACATATATGAAACGGGACATACTATGAAGTTCTCAGAGGCTAGGTGCTTAAGATCTGAGCGAAACAAATATAAAAGAGAGTTTTTGGAGGCGGTTGAAATCATGAACCATGAAACAAATTTAAATATCTACTCAGATTTTAATGGTATTAATTCCATTTATTGCAACATCGTACAACTGATTAATGTGAGTCAAATTAGATGATTATGCATTACAGATGATTCCCTCACTATAAAACGCCTTATCATTCCTCATTGTGTGACGTCACTCGTCCTCTGTTGTCGTTCCTCTCTGTGTCTCTCGTCTTTGTGTTTTTTCTATGTTTTTAATCTTTGACATTATTCGTTCATATGTCTTCTAAGATTTTACTAGTTTGATTCTGTTGTTAAGATTAAATAAAATATAGTTATTCCTGCCAAATTACATATTATATATGAACATTGTAATAAATTTAACTTTTAAGACTCACATTGATGTAAGTTATGCTGTGTTAATTTCTGTGTGTTTTTTACAACTTCATGTAATTTTCAGTAGCCCTGAAGAAGGACAAGTTATTGTCCGAAAGCTCGGCTGAAGCAATAAAGAGATAAAATTGTTCAAGTTTGACTACACACCCGATATCCTTCCTATTTCAAAAAATGGAGATGATTATAAAGAATATGCGGTCAAATCAATTATGAATTCGACTGCGAAGATGGTACAAGAAAAATATTTCTGTTAGTACAATTTAAATTTAATCCTTTTGTCGACATAAATTTTGAAGAAGCTCGTGATGCGAGAAATATAAAACGGAAAGAATTACAAGCTATTCCAGCGAAAAGGAAGGTATGTTCTGTAGCATTGGACAAGAAAGATATGTATACCATCTGTCTGTTGTTGATCAGATTATACCTGAACTTGGGGACCACGCAGTATATGATTTACCCCAATTGATGGAATTATCATTCACTGGATGTAGTATAAAAAATATATCTTTAAGGGCATTGGAGAATCTGCCTAAACTTCGTATCATTGACATAAGCCATAGAAACTTAACATCTATTTCAGCTGGTATTTTCAATGATTTGCTCAATTTGGAAGATTTGGATTTATCTCACAACGAAATATCTTATATACAAATCCATACTTTTCTTCATATGTCTTCACTCAAGCAGGTTATACTATCATCAAATAAACTTAGCAGTATTGAGAATGATTGGTTTTCGGACAACCCCAATTTAACTTTAATAGATTTGAGCTATAACTCAATAAAAAAAATTGATAATTTCACGTTTTTGTCTACGCCAAATCTGAAAGATCTATTTCTCGATTACAATCAAATAAATCATATTGGAAAGAAGACTTTCTATGGTTTGACAAATATGGAAATTGTGAGTCTCAGGCACAATCGGATTGCCCTCTTGGATTCGAACATAATACCAAACAATTTCCAAGTTCATATGCTTCGATTGAATGCTAATTTCTTAAATTTCCTATCTCATGATTTTTTGAAGAAAATTAAAGTAAATGCTCTGGAATTAACAGGAAATCCATGGATATGTCCATGTTTGAATCAAATAGAGGACTGGATGCGCCAATCGAATGTTACCTCGCTGAATAGTGGGTATTGCAAAAGGCATAATATCCCAAAATGTATTTATGATAATAGTGATAATATTTGTTTGGAGATACTGAGTTCTGAAATAACTGAATCTTACTTGGGAAAATTAAAGAATCTCAAAACTCCTGTTGATGATGAGTGTGCGAATTTATCCTGATAATACTATATATGGATCTACCAGCAAAATAGTGTGGTGAGTTGAGTTACGATATTTATATTATACATTTGGAAATACTCCAGAAAATATGGAGATTTAAATAATTATTTATACATTTTTTTATATTATTATATTTGTCTTCAATACTTTATTTTCCATATGCCATTAGTTTTCTTAGGCAAAGAAAGAAGTTGAGCTTGTTGAATTGGTTAGAGCTAAAAAATAAATATTCTCCTTGGTACACGAAGACGAAATGTCGATTGAGTTTCTTTTTTGAAGAGAGTTATCAATAAATGAATAATAAGTTTTTGAATACAAGAAGTATTTCATCTATTTAAAAATTTGCGTCGAAATGACAAGAAATGAGGAAATCAGTGAACTTATGGGTATCACTTTGATTTGTAGTATTCACAACATTTGCAATTTTAGGAATGATCTGTCGTGCGGAAATTTAATACCGAAATTCTTTATGCAATTCTTTTCGGTTCTTAGCTTCCATAACGATCGAATGAATTGGAATGAACTAGCATGAACCTTGATAGGAGTGAGCATAAACTATATTATCGGCAAATGAATAATCAGCACCGGGAATACAACTTCGCTATTCTATCATGCCAATGAATTTCTGGTATCTCCACTGACTACACCCATATTCTCTTTTTACAGTTGTGAAGATTAAACATGAACGCACGTCTATATTCCACAGTAATAGTACTAGTGTTTTTAGTTCCGTTGGCAAACACTCAATCTATAAAATGTGCTTCTTTCGACAACATCAATATAAGGGTAAAGGAAAAAAATAAAGAATTGATGGACATAACCTCTTTCAGTGGCACGATTGATGGTAGTGCGTTCGAAAATAAAACTCTTGTAGAAGTGAATATTCGTAAACAAGATATTGAAAGTATCGGTGCAGAATGTGTGACCAATATGTCGGAACTGAGGACATTAGTTTTTTGGGGTTGCCCTGTGAGAACAATTATGCCGGGGGCGCTGAAAAATCTACCGGGCCTTTTGAATCTACAAATTTCCGTAGGAAATCTCACAACAATTCCTGCAGGAGTGTTTGATGCGGCCCCTACGTTAAAGCTGATCAGACTTCATGACAATTTCATTCACTCTATCGAAGATAGGGCATTCGCCAATCTACCAAATCTCACGAAACTTTTCATGGGAAATAATAAAATCAGAAATTGGGAAAACTCTTGGTTTTACAATACCGCCAGTATAGAAATATTGGATATGCAGGGAAACAAATTAGAGAATATTCCAAGTAAGGCGTTCCTCTACATGAACAATTTGAAACAAGTATTTTTCGATGAGAATGAAATAAGAACAATCGAACCAGATTCCTTTTTAAGTATTCAAAAACTGGACTACCTAGGACTGAGATACAACAGGTTGAAGGAATTGAACGAGGACGTCTTTCCCAATAAATTATCCGTGAGATCTCTACTTATCGATGCAAACTATTTGAACTATTTGTCCAATGAAGTGCTGAAGAAATTATCGGTCAAAGATATAACATTAGATGGTAATCCATGGAAATGTCCCTGTCTCGATAGAATCCACTACTGGATTTATACGAAGAATATTACGCTGAGAACTTCCAGTTATTGTAATAATCCTAACATTCCTTTGTGCATTTATCCCGACTCTTATTCCACTACTTGTTTGGAAAATAATGACGAAAAAATTACGAACTTATACAAGGAATCCTTGAGAAATTTGACAACTGAAGTGAATCGTCATTGTGCCCGTCTAGATTGATCGATTACAAGGTTTGCAAGGTTCAGATAATCACTATTCTGAATTTTTCATTTATATTGTTTGGAAAAATTTAAATATCTAAAACACCGTGAAATTAATGTTAGCTGGTTACTGCAAAATTTCCGGAAACCTGTGTCATAATTGAGTGTGAACGAGACCATTATCATTTCCGCTTCCATAAATTATTTCAGTTCGTTTTCTCAAGATGGTGAAGTGCCCTGATGGGGAACAAGACAATATACATTTATTCAAGACATTTCGCATGACTTTATTCTACTACAGGTGAGTAGTTGCCATTATAATAACGGAAAAGTTAAGAATTCAAACAGCGAATTGTTTACTATAATTTCACGTATAACAGGCTTTTCCGCGGTGGTCTACTAGGTACATGATTTGACGTTTCGTCGACTACTCCAGAAGGCATCGTCAGAAGTTTCAAGGTCCTTAGGTCTCTCTTAGGTCTGTCGATTGGAGTCGCAGATTTCACTTTCAATTTTTTGTTAATTTTCGACGATGTAGCTTTTCTTTCGGTTTATTGGTTCATTGTCCTATTTATATAGGTCTTTATTCTTCTGTGTTCAACTCTTTTGTTTTCTCCTAATTTGTATACGATCGCTTTTCTTTTACCACTGTTTTCATGGACTTGAAATTCAGATTTTCTTCCATAGTCATTCATAAATATATGACGTTTCTTTTCGATTTTATTGTTTTTCGATCTTTATTTTCATTTAACTTTATTTTTCTTCCTTGGCTCTTCGTTGATTTTCATTTTCCATATGTGTAACCATACTACTGGGATGTGTATTTGTCTTGGAGAATTATACCTAGTTGCACTTCTTTCTGTTTTGATAGATGCAAGTACTACTGAGTCATCTGCTTAAAGTTGCATGGTTGCCTTTGTTGTTTAGGATTAGTCCTAGTATCGAGCTCTGTTACTTCTGCAGCTTTTATATTTTTTACTTCCGAGGATTCCTTGTTGACTTTGATGTGGAATTTCCTTTATTCTAGATATAATTCAATCAGTTTTACGAATTCTTTTTATTATAAATTATACTTTTTCTGCCATTCTATTCTTATGGATGAGTCCGTTGTATCTCAGTTACTCGCAAATCTATCGAAATGTTTGGCAAACTGCGGTTTAAGTCCCTTTTTAATTTCCTTTCTGAAATCTGCTTTTATTTTGGCCAGCTGTGTTCCTGTTCTGGATCCACTTCTGAACCTGTATTGCATCTTCAGAGATGCTTTCTATTCAATAACATCCTTTATTTTTTCAATTATTGTTTTTTCTGCTCAATTAGGTTATTCAGTTGGTTCATAATATTCTTGTTTCGGTTCTAAAGATTTCTAGTATTTTCTCCTTGCCAATGTTCTGAGACCCATCAGTTTGTTGGTATTTTCTGGTTGCTTTGTTATTTTTTCTTTTACTTCAGTTTTGACTATGGATTCTTCTGTAGCGGTCTTGATAATTATTTCTAGATCTTGTAATAATTTTTCCAGTTGATTCTTTTCTTTCTTCTTATTAGATTGTTATTTTATATGATGGGGATCTGGTCAGGTATTTTTGATGACTTACCTTTTTCTGCTTTCCATGATATTTTGTCTAGTCAATGTTACCGATATCTGGTCTTTTCCTGAGCGACGAGGTTTTCCTTCATTGGTGCGATTATCTGCACGTTTGTGTTTTTTGCTTATATTACCTTGATACAGAATAGAGCAGACTATACTGGAAAGTAATACCTATATTTTTAATTTCGCTATAAAATAGTTATCTTTATATTTCAGTTTCTTGAAATTATAATATTACACATAATTTTTCGTTTTATTATTTTTTCTTGTTCAGTTGAAATTAAATTCAGTCATTGAATAGATTGCACAACCAAATTAAATCAACTTTGTGACTTTATGACTAAAAATATAATATCTCATTTCGAGAAAACATAAGGGGGTCCAAGAATTTTGGCTATGTGTGCATAGTAAAGTTATGAGAATTTGAACGAGATCGGTTCATTGGTGCTCATTTATTTGACAGGTGCATCACACGAGTTTTTATGTTTTGTTGTATATTAGAATTATTGATTCTGTCGATCGAAAATTGGAATTTGGTGTCGCGAATGGAATTTCGTGTGCCGATTCGCTTGTAATTCTTCAGAACGCCTTTGTGATTTTTTTCTGTATTAGATCGAACGAGAGGTATATACTCCGTTCAAAAGTTCGACATCAAATACCGAAAAAAACCAAAAAATCAAGAAAAATATTGTGCTTGAAAATCGCCATGTAAGCCTGAGAAAGGAAGTTGGTAATCTCAAGAGAACTTTTCATTTCACGCCATTTTCCAATCTCCTCTTATAGCTTGAAAACAGTTGAATTTATAAGATTGCGGTCATTTGTGAAAATTTCAAATTATTTCTAAGTCTGGAAGACAATTCAGAATCTGAATTTTATGAATTTTTCACAGAATTCATGAACATTTATTCCATAAAAAGTTACCATACTGGCAACCGGATACTTCCGTATTTGGATGAAAAAATTAGGAAGAATTCATACGATTTTGAGGACACTTCGGAAGAATTTATTTAGAATTATTTATATGTGATAAATTAATTCCAATGTTAAAATGTCATATACCTGGAAATGTTATTGTCACTTTGACATCGATAAAAAAGGTGCATTCTTTAATCTTTTTTATCGGATAAAAAATCCTCTTCCTCAATATCTAGTAAAACAGTCAATTAGTCTGTCAGATTTTTTAATTTTAAACATATAGTGCTTTTTTTGAATCGGTGTGGTAATTATTCAACTTTGTTGATATGAAAACCCAAAAGATGAATCGTTTTGGTGAAGTTTCGACAGAGCAAATTACGACAAATATCGGGAAATCTATACCGCAATCTACAAAAAACACAAAAGCTTCAATCTGGAGACAATTTATGGAGTTCTGTCGAGTTCGAAAGTATGAATTGTCCGAAATAATTCCATTACACGAAGTAACAGATATTTATTAAGGAATTCATAATTGATTTGACCGCATATTCTTTATAATCATCTCCATTTTTCTTTATCATATTGTAATATGAAAAAAAAAATGGAGATGATTATAAAGAATATGCGGTCAAATCAATTATGAATTCGACTGCGAAGATGGTACAAGAAAAATATTTCTGTGAGTACAATATTAAATTAAATCCTTTTGTCGACATAACTTTTAAAGAAGCTCGTGATGCGAGAAATATTAAACGGAAAGAATTACAAGCTATTACAGCGAAAAGGAAGGTATGTTCTGTAGCATTGGACAAGAAAGATATACTGAAAATGCAGAAGAACCAGAAGGACTACAAAAAAGATTTTTTCATATAGCTTCTTATGAATTAGTTTGGAGGGGAGGAGAAGCTGTAAACTGTAAAATATACCATTTCAAAGAGGAAGAAAACCACGATGGAATTCCAAAAAATAGATTCGAATATAATTCAATATTTTCGAAAACTGCACAAGGTGGATCGAAAAAATTGACCCACAGCAGATGGTTAGTAAAAAATGAAATGGATGAAAGTATTTGCCCCGTTAGATTATTGAAATATCTCTTACAAAAAAGAAATGAACACATAACATCCGATCGACTTTTTTCAACTCCAAATCCTTTCTGGAAAACACAAATTCTAAAGGTTGGTATAAAAATGTTCCATTAGGTATCAATATGATTTCTACTTGGACCAAAAATTCTGTCACTAAAATTGGACTCGACATCACAAATAATTAAATTACCAATCATTCAAATCGCGCTAGTACAGTGTCTCAATCAGCAAAAGCAGTAAGTGAACAACAGCTTATAAAGATAACGGGATACTCATCATCTTTTTCAATTAAACCCTATCTTCAAATTGACCATGAACATCATGAGAATCTTAATGAGAATTAATTCCTTACGATCCTCGAGTCCGAGAAATCAAAATGAATATTCCACATGTGTGAATACCACAGAAGAAAATTTTCAAATCAATACACCAAAGCAAACAATTTATAACAGCTGTGTATTTAATAATTTCACTTTCAAATAATCGAATTTTAGTACAACAAAAAAAATTAAAAGTAACATACAGACAATGGAGATGAAATTTTTGAGGGGAATAAAGGGAATAACAATAATGGACCGAGTGAGGAATGAAGATGTCTGAAATGAACTGGAGGTGAATTCAATAGAACCATAGAGGACTTCTTGCAGAAATAAGCTCATTACGAAAGATGATACTTTTCCCAACTGGTTGCACAAATAACTATTTGAATTTAATGAATCATATTATAATAATGCATCTCTTTATGTCATTTTTTGTGTGAAATGTAAACCACAAGGGTTATCATTTTCATGATAAGACAGAAATAGATTCATGATGCAAGCTGATACTCTCTCTATTATCATTGGAGATTTCACCAACTTACTGTCCAATGAGTAATATCGAGTAAATGCCAAAATTTCAACTGATCAGTTCAAACGAATTGACTGAAAGCACAAAGATTGAATTTTATATTCATACCAATCCATATTATCGGTATACCCTCCAAAATGAAGCAATATGTGACTTGCAGTGTTTTATTGATAATATCGTATCTCTCCGTCGGCAGACAGTGCTACGAGTGTAATTTTTTCAAGAAAATATCAGTTTTTGTAACACCCAAATCGATAGTGCCCTATTTAAAGATGTATACTAAGAACAATTTTTCTGGATGTTTTGAACCGAAAAATTTTGATGTAGTTGTATACCATCTGTCTGTTGTTGATCAGATTATACCTGAACTTGGGGACCACGCAGTATATGATTTACCCCAATTGATGGAATTATCATTCACTGGATGTAATATAAAAAATATATCTTTGAGGGCATTGGAGAATCTGCCTAAACTTCGTATCATTCACATAAACCATGGAAACTTAACATCAATTTCAGCTGGTATTTTCAATGATTTGCTCAATTTGGAAGATTTGGATTTATCTCACAACGAAATATCTTATATACAAATCCATACTTTTCTTCATATGACTTCACTCAAGCAGGTTATACTATCATCAAATAAACTAAGCAGTATTGAGAATGATTGGTTTTCGGACAACCCCAATTTAACTTTAATAGATTTGAGCTATAACTCAATAAAAAAAATTGATAATTTCACGTTTTTGTCTACGCCAAATCTGAAAGATCTATTTCTCGATTACAATCAGATAAATCATATTGGAAAAAAGACTTTCTATGGTTTGACAAATATGGAAATTGTGAGTCTCAGACACAATCGGATTGCCCTCTTGGATGCGAACATAATACCAAACAATTTCCAAGTTCATATGCTTCGATTGAATGCTAATTTCTTAAATTTCCTATCTCATGATTTTTTGAAGAAAATTAAAGTAAATGCTCTGGAATTAACAGGAAATCCATGGATATGTCCATGTTTGAATCAAATAGAGGACTGGATGCGCCAATGGAATGTTACCTCGCTGAATGGTGGGTATTGCAAAAGGCATAATATCCCAAAATGTATTTATGATAATAGTGATAATATTTGTTTGGAGATACTGAGTTCTGAAATAACTGAATCTTACTTGGGAAAATTAAAGAATCTCAAAATTCCTGTTGATGATGAGTGTGCGAATTTATCCTGATAATACTATTATGTGGATCTACCAGCAAAATAGTGTGGTGAGTTGAGTAACGATATTTATATTATACATTTGGAAATACTCCAGGAAATATGGAGATTTAAATCATTATTTATATATTTCTTTATTTTATTATATTTGTCTCCAATACTTTATTTGAAAAATATTGTTTTGCAATCAAACCAAAAAATTATAGAATATTAAGTCAAATCTCAAGAAAGTTGCATTACTGAATTATTTGTCCTCTAGACTGAATTTTTTTTAATTGGAAAATGCTTAAAGCAACGAAATATTCTGATGTATCAGGAGCTTTTGGGCACACATCCATTCCTGCGCCAATTGCATCTTTGGATATCACATAATACCTATGATATCACATAATACCTGAGTACATTACGTTTTTGTAGTCTCCAAAAGTGCAATTGGTGCATGCATGACGAGAGCTTAAAAGCTCCTAACTTCACGTCAGTGCTTTCCTCGTTTTTTTTTCTGATATTCTGCCTGAATTGTCCATAATTCTGATGACGCCATCAAAATGAAATTTCGATTCGATTGAAATTTTAACTTTATATTAACTTAACAAATCTCAACTTAATACCTACAGGGTATCTCATTTAAAAGTGTTCACCCTCAATAACTCAATAGAACACAAACTGCAGGTTCATACAAATTTGAATCCATGCATACATTTGTGCTACAAAACTACCCACGTTCCCTATTAAAATTCCTGATGGGGTTGCCAGTAGAAACAAGCTTTGTATCCCAGATTATGTTCCCTGTCATAAAAAGTCGACCTGTCTGAGTGTTTTCACAAATTCTGATTCGGATCTGGAATTTCAAATTTTGTTCTGTAAAAGCAAATTATTCTCCAAATTGAACAAGCAACTCAATATTGCTTCATTCATTCCTTCACAAAAACAGCGGTATACTTTTTTCTTCGGAGTACTTGAGAAGTGACCGAATGGCAAGCCACTGATGTTCCCGAAAATCGAAAATATCTTCATAAAATCGCCCTTAGGGAGAAGGGTAGGCATGCAAAATTTTGTTTCAGTTCAAGCTTTTTTATGGAAGCTATTGCATAAAAATGATTTCTCCTACAACTGCTATGAAAATTAGCGTATTCTCCACAGTTTACTCAATTCCAAAACTATGTATTGCTCATACTGTGGGAAATATTATTCCCCACGGCACTTTGCCCACACCTCGCTTGGTAGACTGAAAGAATGAAATTGGGCATTTGAGTCGTTTCTTTAGAAACGCAATAAATTAGCACATACTGTCAACGATGGCCATTTTGATTTGAATCAAGTCCATTACTTGAATTATTGAAATTTGTGCAGTTGTAGGAAAAGTATAGTGTGCAACATTTGGAGAAAGTCCTTTTATCGTTCGTGTGTTTGCGGCACTCGCCTTTCAGGCTCGTGCCACAAACTTCCACACTCGCGAGAAAAGTTGGACTTTCCCCACTTGTTGCAAAATATACTATTCTCTTGTAAACTTCAACACCCTGTATCTCCTTCAGGGATCGAGATAGAGGTATATAATATACATTTTTCCGAATCAGAACAACGAGGAGAATATCCCATTAAATTTTAACGATTAAAACTGATACACCCTGTATTTGAATTAAGAAACAATTCAGCTGAAAGAAAACTTCATGAATTATTCTGCAAGAAACTATAACGGGAAAATTAAAATTGAAAAAAATTATTATGAATTGTTTTAGGTCAATGAATAAGTCTCAGATGTAGTGAATCGCTAACTCGAAACACACTGTACCTACCTACTGAATAAGTTATTCAGAACACAGTCTAGTTCTAGTGCGAGGTTTATGGAATGGAATTTGAAAGCGGGAGTTCTTCGAACAGTTCATAAAGCTGTCGCTGTTTTCATATTCTCGAAGTATTGCACCTAAATAAATGCAATGCATGAGGAGGTTCTGCTTAGGAATAGATTTCAAATGATTGATGAAAAGGAGACGACGAATTTTGTAAATAATGAAGGACATAAACAACTTGCAGACTCAACTAGACTCGGACGCGGTATTGCTCAAGAAACATGGAGAATTAATTACTCGGGTATTCCCCAAGTCTCGCGCAAGGTATTTCCTACATTTATGGTGTTGTTAAACAATTCTGCTAGTCAAGACAAATTCATGTACACTAATAAATATGCGAATAACTAATCACTTCCCAGTTTTTTTTCTCCATTTGGAAAACCAACTCGGGTCACCGACATCGCCGACGGCGTTTGTCTTATGTCATTCTGTAGGTACTCTATAGTTTACTGCACACGGTGTCCCAAATTGGATGCTCACTGAAAGCATCTCGTGAATTACAAAGAAAAAATCTTCAAAGGCCCTTCGAGCCTTTTTTCGAATTAATCAGAAAGCAGATAATAGATATCTTCTGATTCGTCCCAAGTTACAACAGGGCGTTTCTGAAAAATGACTTTTTCAAATATTTCGGTATATCTTGGTTCTTGTTCCAGATATTAAACAAATTCTAACATGTTTTTTGAGTAATTTTTATGGTTTATATGATACTCGTAACAGATCATGACAATTAATTACCTTTATAGAGATATAGAGCAAAGTTTTGTTTCTTGAATGGGACAACC